>NC_071288.1:35705000-36355000 GCF_943734705.1 Anopheles coustani
ATTCACTTCGCCGTGTGGTTCACGCTGGTCCATCGACCTAGATGGATCGTGAACAGTCTCCCGGTACGATAAACACAATCACAAAGGTGCTGCGTGAAATGTTTAAATTTAAAAAAATGATACCCAAGAGTAGGTTCACAATTTTACCTTCTCGCAATGCTACTCGATAACCAGTTGTTTAAAATAAACAACAATCCCAAAAACTAACTCTTTCTTCGTCCTTCCAGGGAATCATGTTGGCCGTTAAATTAAACAGTAGAAAAACATCGCACCTTACTAAGCTATGTTTGCTCAATCTTCAAAACATCTTTGGGAAGTTGTGTACAAACTTAACAAAGCCACCCGTCGTGTTGATATCAATTCTACCCTAGCCGAAAGTGTCGGGTAGCTTTGAGAAGGATTTTCCTTGGTGCGATAAGTACGTTCGCTGGTATCTTTTTGAGTATTCATTTTTTTTGTGCGTTTCATTTTTTGTTTTTTTTTGCGCAAGAGGTTATTTCGTAAATGTTTGACGAGTAGAAAAACCTTCCGGTTTTAACAAACCTATTATAATGTGTACGAAAAACAAACACATACATAAACCATCGCAGCAAAGACACATCATTTCTGGTAGCGGAATGAAAAACAGGGGGAGGATATAAAACCAAAGCAATTGATCCCACCGAATCAACGACCATTAAGGCCAGAATAAAAGCCGGCCCACAGTTGTCTGCCTTAATCCATTTATGAATTTGATTTTCCCATATTGTTTTTTTTTTGTTACCCATCAGGATCACCAGTTTTTCCCTTCTTTATCGCCACAGCTTACCTCTAACAAATTCTCTCAATCCCAGCACATGTTTGAACCCATTCGGGTTGTTTGGTTTTCCGTTTTTTTTTCTTTTAGAGTTTTTGTTTTTTCCCCTCCAAGACGCTCATCACATCAGCAACAAACTGACCACTTTACCCAAAGCTCCCGGGTGGGATCCCTTTTCCACCACCGGTTCTCGCTTCCCCAACTTTTGAACGCTTCCTTTGCTGGCTTCTTTGATTTACAAAGCTCTCTTCCTTGTGCAACCTTCGCAACCGGATAATGGAAATAAGGCAAGCAAAAAAAAAGAAGGAACCGAAGTAAAATGTGAAAAGGTTTGAGGGAATGAAAATCAGTTGTTTTTATGTTGCAAGTTGGTTTTGTTTTTCTTTTTTGCAGGATGGGGCGTTTTTTCTTCTCTGGTGGAGTGTTTATCTTTTCAATTTAATTGCCATTGTATGTTGACTGTTGCGGGATAAAACGTGCCTTTATTTCGGTGCTGGGTGGACAGAACGCTGCGGTTCGGGATGGATCGGGAAGCGATGCCGGTGGCGATTATGAAATTTAAAACACATTTTGTTATTTTTTCCTGTTTTGAGAAACTCGTTTTTCTCAAAGCATTTTTTTTGATACATAAATTGTATTTCCATTTGTTTAAGCTGTTTGGCATTTCGCTCTGCTGGTAATGATCCTAAATTCAGTTCGATCCGTCCTGTCGAACCAGTAAACCTTTCTCGAAGCTGTAATTCTGCACGACAAATTTCCTCTCCGTGACACTGCTGCAACAGTGCAACTACGTAACAAAGTTATCAAACAATTCGATTGTGTCAATCATTGTTGCCGTACTAGTTTGGGCGGTGCACTGGAGAAGGAAAACTTGTGCTGCAGATTTTGCAAAATAGATAAAGAGCAAAAAAAAAGCGAACTTCAAAATAATAACACAGTGCAACGCACTGCACACTACTTTACAAGATGTAGTAAACTTTGTAACAACCCCGCTACCTTCCGGCCGGGGTCCGGGTCCCTTCTCCTCATTGTCGCTCGCTGGCTGACTCTTCGCGAGCGGGCAGGCGGAAAAGTGCATTACGAGAGTAAGTTTTGCAGCACAACAAGGAACGGGCAAATTTTCTTATCGGTTACGCTTTACCCTTTTCACCGTCACCGGCATTGCTCGGGCACACGCAGGGCGGGCATAAACAAGAGGGTAAACCCATATCGTCCCCGTCCCCCCGGGCCCTACCGCCACGTCATCGGGGAAGAAAATGTTGTAAATCTTACCGACATCAGTTTTACTGGCGCTGCTCCGGTGGGGAAATTCTGTTTAGCGCAACCGAACCGGGATGGCACCATCAAGCGATAAAGTCGTTGCGCCCCGTGGCAAGGGACAGCGACCGACCGACTGCTCGCTCCGGCGCATGGCGTAAGCACAAGTAAAGTTTAATAAAATGTTATCATTTTCCATTTATGCACCCTCCGTCAAGGCTGACCGGGCGCTGGGAGACACGCGACCATTGTGGCACCCCCCCTAGAAGGCGGAAGGCTGAATAACTTCCAGCGTCCGAATCGTGTTACGAGCATTCTTGAAATCGCATCAGTCAAACTCCGACCCGTCGGATGGATTATGATGGTTGGGCGGTGTGGAATTTTCCCGGTGCGCCGCAAGTGGAGCGAAAATTTCCCATCAAACATCAAAACGGTTCATACGCACCATGTGAGCTCACGATAATTCGGCTCAAGTTACTGGATAGCATTGTTGTGGAATTTGAGCCGCTTCGCTTCCGAACTAAGTTTTCCGAAATATGAGGTGGATCTTTTGTGTGTTGTTGGGCAAGTAATTCGACTAGATAAGGGGAGCGAGATTCGGTCAAAGAAAATGAACGTCCGATTGCAGAATTCTTGTTCAAAGTTCTTGGATACTTTTAGTACTAGTACTTGTATAAGATGAGTTTTTGATAAGATATACTTGTAAAATGCTCGCATCAAAATTGACATTAAATTTAATTTATTTGGGATTATTTGAAGTGCAAAGAATTTAAATTGTTGGGAACATTGAGACGGATTAATACATGTAATCCATCTCAAATCAGTTCAACTCCTTATTTTTGATGATTAAAATAGATTAATGAAATTTGACAAATGGCTCAAAACACATTGGAATTTAAACTTATCAAAAGTGACTCATAAGAACATCGGCCCACGAGGTTTGGACCATTTATTAAAGTATTCTAGTATTTTAACCTGAACTGTGGAGAAGGTGTTTCAAATTCTAAACAGACGTATATTTAGCAAAAATAATTCGCAGAGCTAAGAAGAAACATGTAAAACAAGAGATGAAAAAACTTATGTACATTTATAATAATCCCTCTCATCGTCGTGGGGGTAAATTATTCAACATGTTAAATTAAGTTTTCAATTGTATGCGCTAGTCTACACTTTTACCGATAACACATTTTAATAGCAATAAACTTTCGTTTTTCCAGCTTTAAGATAAGGCCTTTTTCAAGTTATTTAAATTATTATTTATTTATTTAAGTTATTTAACTTACCTCAATATAAGTGGGAGAGAATTTGATGTTCGAAGAATAAGACAAAACCCAGTTACCAGCATTTGAAACGAATTTCGACTTGCAGAATACATTTGTGGCCTCCTTTCGTCGAATAGTTTCTGATTGTTTCACATTGTTATCTCCACAGATGAAACTTGCCGTTCGGACGAGTTCACCTGTGCCAACGGGCGGTGCATCCAAAAGCGCTGGGTTTGCGATCGGGACGACGACTGCGGCGACGGCAGCGACGAAAACAACTGCCAGGCGATCACGTGCGATCCGCTGAAGCAGTTTGCCTGCAAGGATAACTACTGCATCACCAGCAAGTGGCGCTGCGACGGCGAGAACGACTGCCCGGATGGTTCCGACGAGCAGGTAAGTGGGGTTAGGGTTGTTGGCGAACGTTGCAGAAGACGGGGAGAACACGCTCATGTGAGGAAGCTGTACCATTTTGATATGCCCCATTTTGGAACTTTCCAGGGATGTACTAGCCCCCCTCCGCCTGCCTTCACCACCTGCCTGCCGCAGGAGTATCAGTGCAGCGATCGAATGACGTGCATCCGCCGGACCTGGATTTGCGACGGCGAGAAGGACTGCCCGGGGGGCGATGACGAGATGCCGCCGACCTGCCAGAACGTAACGTGCCGCTCGGACCAGTTCCAGTGTAAGAAGGACAAAAACTGCATCAATGGGCGTCTGTCCTGCAACGGCAAGAAAGACTGTGCCGACGGAAGCGATGAGGAGAACTGCAGCGGTGAGTGAGGTTTTCCTGGAAACCCCGGAAAGTTTTGCTGTCGACACATTCTCCGGTGTACCTTACACGCGCGCGTCAAACCGTTAACCAATGGTTTATTTGTTTTTTTTTTTTTTGCTTAAAATTTTGCAGCGAATACTCAAAACCTCAAGTGTGACGCCAAGACGGAGTTTAATTGCGGTGGAGGCATGTGCATACCACTGTCGAAGGTTTGCGACAAGAAGCCGGACTGCCCCGAGTTCCAGGACGAGCCCGTTGACAAGTGTGGCAAGAACGAGTGTCTCGAGGGTAACGGCGGATGTTCGCAGCTGTGCGTCGACACACCGGCTGGCTTCTACTGTGACTGCAAACCAGGGTAAGTGTCTGCAATGGGGGGAGGGGTGTTGAGAAACGAGAAGTTGGAGAAATATTCGTTATACCATTCGCCCTTCGTTTCCGCTTTCAGCTTCAAACTGTCCGACAACCGGACCTGTGTGGACATCGATGAATGCGAAGAGCCCGGCTCGTGCTCGCAGAGCTGCACCAACGAAATCGGCACGTTCAAGTGCGAGTGCCAGGATGGGTATCTGCGCGATCCTCGGGACCATACGCGCTGCAAGGCGACCGAGGGGCACGCCTCGCTGCTGTTCGCCCGCCGACACGACATCCGCAAGATTTCGCTCGACCACCGCGAGATGACGTCCATCGTGAACGACACCAAGTCGGCGACGGCGCTGGACTTTGTCTTCCGGACGGGCATGATCTACTGGAGCGACGTGTCCGAGAAGCGCATCTACAAGTGAGTGCGGAAAAACGGGATACTTTCGTCGTTTCGGTTCACTTACTTTCAATGAAAACGTTCCACCATTTATTTCGCGTCCACTATCCAGGGCACCGATTGATGAAGGGTCGGACAAAACGGTCGTCGTGAAGGACCAGCTGGTGACGTCAGACGGTTTGGCCGTGGACTGGATCTACAATCACATCTACTTTACCGACATCAAAAAATCCACCATCGAGCTGACGAACTTCGATGGTAACATGGGCAAAGTTTTGATCCAGGACGATCTGGAAATTCCACGCGCGATCGCACTCGATCCTATCGATGGGTAAGGCGTATTTTATTTAACAAGAAAATCATTGCGAGTAAATCGATAACGTTGTCATAAACCATCCCTTTTATACATCCCCGTACAGTTGGATGTACTGGACCGACTGGGGCACCAATCCGAGAATCGAACGAGCTGGTATGGACGGGACCCATCGGCAAGTGATTGTCAACTACGAAGTCAAGTGGCCCAACGGAATCACTCTTGATTTGGTCCGCAAACGAGTGTACTGGGTGAGTGGCTTTCCGTTCCAGGGACCAGGGACAGGAAGAAAAAATTACCTCTATTACAATGGTGTCATTACATGCCATTTACACGCTGTCTCTTCTCCTTCCTGTGCGGTCTCACCAGGTTGATGCCAAACTGAACGTCATTTCATCCTGCAACTACGACGGCTCCAAGCGATCGGTGATACTCTACTCGACCGACTACCTGCGCCATCCCTTCTCCATCACCACCTTCGAGGATTTCGTCTACTGGACCGACTGGGACAAGGAGGCCGTCTTCAAGGCAAACAAATTCACCGGCAAGGACATTGAGCCGGTGACAGCGATGCACATGGTAAGGCTGGGCTAGCACCAACGCATAAGCACCCTTAGCGCTTGGTGGCCCCACCAACTGCTAGCACCCGTTGGTCCGAATGTAATCTCTAATTCATTTGTAACACCGGTTCTTCCCGCTCGCTCGTCCTGGAAACCATCAGCTGCAGCATCCGATGACGATCCACGTGTACCACCCGTACCGGCAGCCGGATGGTGTGAACCACTGCCAGGCGGTGAACGGACACTGCTCGCACCTGTGCCTGCCTGCACCGCAAATCAACTCCAACAGCCCCAAAATCTCCTGTGCGTGTCCAACCGGGCTGAAGCTGATGAGCGACAGCTTAATGTGTGTGGAAGACGGTAAGTTGACTGACGTTTGTTACCACCCTGTTTGTTTGCTGGTTTGCACCGAAACACGAGTGAAGTGTCGTTTAGCCTGGGAAGGTCTACGGTGGTAGAATTGGAGATTTCCATTCACCGTCCGGCGGTCCACCCCGTAAGTTTTGTGGGTACTGGATGTACGTGCAAAGGGCCAACCGTAGGTTGAAAGAAAAAACTTATACTTACTCTCTCGACCCAACCTTTCTGTATGCTTCTCGCTTTCTCCCTCTCACTGTCTCTATCTGGATGACCCTTACTTTCCCCGTTCCAATGTGCCATCGCGCCCAATCGTGTCGACTGCAGCGTGTTTTATTTATTCATCACTCGAGTTGTTTGCTGTTTTATTGCGCTTTTTTGTGTATGTTCGTTTTTAATGAATTTTAAATGTTCCTCTTGCTCCACTTCTTGCCGTCATTCTTTGTCCTGGGCGCCAATGCAATAAAAGGCTCGCATGGGAAAGTGTGTGCGGCCCTTGCGTTGCCTGGCCAATAGCTGTTGTTGTGTTGCTCCGGAGTGATGTTGTTGTGCTTTTTGGTTCACTTTTGTTTCCCGGGACGTCTATTTATTTGTTGATTTATTTATGAGTTCATTTTATTTTGTACAGTAATGTTTATTTTTCTTTTCCCACTTTTTTACGTTGCATTTTTTTTTCTTTCATTTTTTTTCTTTCTCGGTTTTCCACCCTGTGCCCTGGGCCAACGTCACACACGCGCAAATCAACATTCGGTGCAATGTTTGCGCATTTATACCTCCGCGGGCTTTCCGTTGCTTTTTAAATCGTCCTATTGAATTGATGTGCGAACTCGGGCGGACGCGATAATCACATTCAACCACGTTTCGGTGCCACCGGGTGTGCGCTGGAAATTGTCGAAATTGGCACACAATCGTTAAAACAAACCCATTGGACTCCATTATTTGTCGTGGCTCGACAAACCGCCTCGCTGTGGGGGGGTGGCGTTTGTGGCCCTTTTTCCGCGCTTGTGGCCACTCCAGAAAAAAGTTCTACCGATCGGGCAAGCAGCGAAGACGGTGACGGCAGTGGCGGCACCAGCGTCGGTAGCAACGACGGTAGCAACAATGGTATGAATCGGAGTAGTGCCAACAAACACATCGAGCACCACTCGAGTAACATTTACGATAGCAATAAGGACATCATCGCTTCATCCACCAATGCATCCTTCCCTTCTTCCAATTCCTCATCATCATCATCTTCTATTTCTTCTCCGCCGTCAACGTTCCCTTCGTCGCAAGGCACCAAGCAAAACTGTGAGTATCGGTTCCAGTCGAATGCGTGCGTTCGTTTGTCAGCTGAACAGAAACTGGCAGCGACAAGCGCAGTTTTACTCGATAATAATGTCATTCTTCCCAAAGAGTAACGCAAAAGTGCATAACCCACTCACACGGGGTGCTTTCGTTTTGGAGAACGGGTAATGAATTAGCTATACAAGCAAACATGCTTGTAAAAAACCGGTGTCTGGTGCATTTAACACTGATTCAGCAGCACTGACGAAGATCAATAACACCTCATTGTGATAACTGGTTTTCTGGCAACCATCGGTACAGGTGTTAGTTTTCCCACGACAAAACATTCCCACAAACGTTCTCGAGCTACTACACAACTATCCCAGGGCTAACTATCCACCAATTGTGGAACTGTTCGGTAAATTAATTATTAGCAATCGAAAAATCGTGTTCGCATTGTAAACATGTTGCAACATTTACCTAAAACCAACTGTTTTAACACTTAGAAACATCGTTTTAAAACACAATCTCTTATTTTTAGAGCCTAAAATTAAAAAAAAAGATTTATCATGGTTCACATAATAATAAGGGATGTATACAAACCATCTTTCAGCCAGTTTGTGTAGGTTTGCAGATTTCGTTATTTAGTGAACACTTTTTAAGGAGTTCAAATACAAAAGTAAAGGTGAAAAGTAGAAGTTTTTTCTTAAGTACATTGCTATGCTGTTGTACGTTTCATGCTGCTCTATAGTTGCAAGTATGATTGTTCTTAGACAGATGTATATAAACTTCTTATCGGTTTTAGAAATTGAACAATAATATGTAGACATGGACCTCAAAAACATCGCAAAACCACATCATTGTTTTATCCTCTGATATAAAAATTATCAGAGAAATAATTACATCGAATCGTTAGAAATTACATCGGTGTAATTGAACACATTTTTAACTGAGATAACCAAAGATAATTTAATCTCGGTCGGTTTCAAACAGAATTGCACAAATCATTGATATCACTTTCAAATAAGAGTGTATTCAAGGTAAAACAAATGGCCAATCAAATTTTCAACCTTTTCTTTATGTAGTTGACTTAGTATGACCCAACGGTAGTCGCTCGGATGAAAGGATAAAGTGCACCTGTTAAGCAGGTAGCTAAACATTTGATCTTCAAGCTGCCCGAAACACTCGTTCCAAACTGCCACGCTCGTGGACACGCGCTTTATTCGCTACTTGATCAGCACATAGCGTTTGGTTCTTTTTATAGCTCTGCGCCCGAGTAACGGCCCCGGCACCTTTGAACGGAGAAACGAGCGGTTTCTGGAATCTTAATAGTAATTAATAACCCCTCGGTTTAGCCCACCCGCCTCCCACTTCCGCTATCTGGGTGCAATTTTCCAACGCTAATTTCCCTCCCGGGACTTGTTACAGATTACGGCGTACAAGCGCCCGCACCCATTCGCCTTCCTTAAGCCCTCGAGCTAGCCAAAGATTCATCTCCTGTGCACGGGACATGTCCGGGCGGGGCACTACCCGACCCGCTCTCCACCGACGCGGGGGCCACCGTCGTTGTGCCGAAAGGGCAAATAAAGTTGAGCACGGCTGTGTGTGCACATACCAACGTTCGAGAGCCGCACACCGCTTCATCGGCTAAGATCGCCGCGAACAAAGGCAGGGGAAGTGGCAGAAAATTGAATCATAATTCCCCCGGACCTCGGGGCGAAAGGGACGTGGAACATGCGAAAAATGTTGAACTTTACTTAATTGCTTCAGACGCTTCATCCCAAACTAGCGCTTCAGCGCCGGCAGAGGAGAAAACTAAGAAATGGCCGCCCGAAGCACGCGCACCCGTTCCGGGGGAGTTTTGAGGAGTCAGAACGAGCGAAAGCGGTCGAAGACGGCAGCACGGGCCAACTTTGACCATATCGTGTCGGCTAGGTTTGTGTCTCGCCTGAGTCGTGCTTGGTGGGAAACGAAGGCAGGTTCAACCTGCCCAAAAGTCACACGGTCCCCTCCGCCTCCCCTTTTTCCCCTCCACACTCAACCTGGCAGGGAATTGGTTTTCAAGCTTCGGTACTGAATGATTAATCATTCTTTCGCGGTGCGCTTTTTCGCTTGGGTAGAAGCGATTCATCGGGCTTACCGCTCGCTGAGGAATCGAGTAGAGTCAATTATGAAATTGTTTTATTAGTTTCCTGTTCCCTTTCCCGACGTGTGAACATCGAAAGTATTCGAGCAAATATTTGATCACAAAGGCAGTGCTGAACGGTCAGAAACGAATGAATGTTTCAATGCAAACCGATGGTAGAAAGTCATCAGCGTTTGGTGCACTTGCGGTCGATTAGCCAAAGCAAACAGCACATATTCCAGCCACATATGGCAGGAACAATAAATATATTTTCGATGCCCAACCGTGTGTGTGTGTGTGTGTGCCTGAGACCCGTCCAATTATCGCTGGTGCATACATCTGTAATCCCACCGGGGCTCAAGCATAACAACCGAACACAAATCGTTTGTGACAAACTGAAAACTGATCTCACTCGTTCCCCCGTTCCTGGCAATTCAATTTGTAAACCCGCCAGAATGTGGCACCCGATTCCATCATGTTTTTTTTATTTGTTGTTTTCAACAACTCGCTCGTTTACACATCAAAATGAGCTTTTAACGTCCTGGAAATGAGTGGTTTTTATTGCACCGCATTTCTTTTTTTTGTGTTTACCCATCCTTCCCCGAGGCAAACGAGCCGGGGAATGTAAATGTTTGAGCAAAACAATTTGATTTACCGCAGCGCGAGGCGTGTAGGATTGGTTTCGCATTATTCGGCAGGGAATGCGAATTATTCAATCGGGTTTTCGCATTTAGAGTGTCCACTTTACCCCTTTAATTACCACCGTACCGAACAATGGTGGTGTGCGGAATATAAATAGGCACTGTTCCACCCGCTGGTTCCGCAATACGAATGGTGGAAGCGGGGGGGGAAAAAGCCACCGCCTCACAAACACCAAACGGATCATAGAACGGATTGGAACGGGGCATCACAATTGCAAATCTCATCACCCATCGATGCGTTTGGCGCCGGGAGTCGTTATCGCTCGACCGCAGATGTGTTTCCGGAGGTTTGCCGTTAGTTAAATTATGTCAAACTGAAACCGGCCGAACCGCCCTGCCCTCTCCTTCCCTTGCTGACCGGACGTTTCCCATGAAAAAGTGGCATGTTTAAACGTTTGCTAAACACAAACCACATCCGTGAATTTCGTATCCTGCCCCTGAGGGAGAAGGGGATAACCGTACCAATTTGGTGGTAGGGAAATATTGGTGATTTATAGGAAATTCATCCGTGTGGGAAAGCCCTGCGGGGGAGAGAGAGTATAATTTATGTCACCTAGGCACGGCCTGACCTCTCCTCCAGGTTCTCCTCCACCGTGCCTTCCCAATGGAAATGGGACGTGATCGGACATATTGTATGCCTAATTATACGCGCTGCGACTTTCGCTGTGACGAAATTCGCCGCGTGAAGGTTCCGTGCGGCATGGAAGGCACGCGACACACCACGCCAACCGACGGACGGAGGGAGATTGGGTTGTTTGTTGAATTAACTTCCTGAACTGCAGTTTAATCCGCGATCCGGATCGGAGTCGCTCCCCACGCCCGAACCGTGTTTGCGAGCGGCTGGCAATCGGTGCATATAATTTGTGTCATTTATTGAACAGTTGAGTGGATCCGAACACTTGTCCCCGGTTCTTCTTCTCCCCGCTCTCGTTTCCGTGGAGCTTTTCGTTTCGCCTCATTGGCGACACCATTCGGCCGTAACCGTGTCCAACGCTCACGGTTCCGGTTCTCGGAGCAATTTGTGAATTATAGCGCTAAATTAACTTTATACGACAACTAGCACGGACACACACACACGAACCATCACCAGCCGTCCGGCTCCGGAATCCGGGGCCATGATTCTTTGGGAGAAGAAAATCCATTTCCGGTCGGCGTGATTTATCTGAAACGCCTACGGCCCACCGTTGGCTGGGCAACGTGTGTGTATGTCTGTGTGTAGGTTCCGTAAAAGTTTAGCTCATAAATAATTACCTTACCACGGGGTCATCTTTTCCCCGCCCCGGCCATCATCCGGGCTAATCGAACCCGCACCGGTCAACCCGTGCACGGTCCGGCTGGTTCGGTGGTAACTTTTGTCCGGTTTTGCAAACGCAAGCCGCCGGAAGCCGCTTTTTTATCTCTCTCTCTCTCGTCCTGAGGGTATCCCCGAGGAGCGAAAGGCAAGCGAATCAATTACTGTACCGGTTCTGTGGTGCGCCGTTGCACCGCCTCAAACCAGGCAAAAGAAAGCAAAGCTACCGAGGAGGTGCATTGCTGCCCGGTAGATCACACGCCAGAGGATTTTGTGTAGTAGCTCACGGGAAAATGGGACACTGCTCTCGAGCAAAAGCAAACATCAGCCATCGGGTACTCACTCGCAGATGGCCAGCTGTAAATGTGCACACACACTCGCCGTGCAGGAAAAGGAAACAGTCACGAACCGAACATAAATATCCTGATCCTGCTTTTTCATCCCTTTTACCCTCCGCACCACCGCCAACGTCATCATCATCATCATCATCGCTACCATCACGACCACCGCCAATGCACCAACCACCTTTACGTCCGCTTTACTGCCTTCGCTTGGATTGTCGCTGCCACCAAACAACCCGGTGCTTCACCTCCAACAAAAACCGCTTTCTCAACCTTCAACCGAACCGATTGTGTTCCGATCTTGGGCGGGCGGGCGGGTGGGTGTGTGGGGTGGATAAAACATTTTTCGAACCAAAAAAAAAACCCCACACCAAAAGGGCAATCGAGCATTTCCCTGCCCGGTCTCAGCCCACCCGGGCACGTCCCGTTCGCCACTAACATCACTAACAGCTTGCATCTGGCCGCCATCTGCACCAACCTCACGCGCACGGTGGCGATTATGGAAAGCTTGAAGTCGGCGCGCGGGCCGGCGCTCCGGGACCGGGGCGCCCTGCACCGCTCCTACATGCACCGGGTGGTGGACCGGAACACCAGTGCCGAGGTGCAGCCGGTCCGCTACTCGTACTGGGAGCAGCGCCGCCGGTTCAACCTGCTCGAGAACCTCTTCCCGAGGCCGCCGGCCGATGCCGACGAGCGGGCGAACGAGGAGGCCGCCGCCCACCACCGGGCACTGTACGATAACGAGCTGTCCGCCTCCATCCAGTATGTGAGGTGGATTTGCGAAAAGTTCCGAGGTAACTGTGTTTGTGGCGCGAGCGCCGAGGCCATTTTCCACCCCGCCCCGTTTTGGGCTGGGCTCGGGCCGCTCGTACTCGTGTGTAGCTACATCTTTTCGTCCAAATCCGTCCTGAAATGTCCAGAGTGTGTGTAGTTGTATCTACGTTCGTCCCTGATCGTCCGTTTTCTCTTTGTTTGTCGATGAAGATAAGCTTCTCAACTTCGCGTCCACGTCTGTGTTTGCCCTTTGACTTATGTAAGTGTCAATAATTCTCCTTTTTTTCTCCACTGAATACTTTGTTAAGCCTAAAACGGTCTGTAGTTCTTTCTGGAAAAGTTTCGTGGCTAATCTGTAGAAAGTGGAACCCTTAATAGGATAACGGGAAGGAAAGTACCCTCTGCCTTCTTTAAAGTTTGGCTCGCCAATTTATTGAAAACCTACGAGCTATAATCTTTTTTAAATTAGTTTCTAACATTATCTTCTTGCAAATTCTACATAAAAAGTAGAAAATAAGTTTTAATGGCTTCACCACTTGACTCGATCTGGTATTTCATTTCGATGGAAGCTGCGTAACAAGTTCTGGAATAATACACGTTCGCTTTGATATGGTCGACGAGGTTGGATTTGTTTGCGACTATTTACTTAGTCTTCTTAACAAGCGTGTGACTAGCGTCAAACAAAATGAAAATTTATGTCGTTTCTACCCTTTATTTTGTTTGCAGAAGGGGCAATAAATAAGGTTGGTCGTAAGATGGATTATTTATTCCAAAGAGTGAAATAAAAACTATGAGTTACTTTTGGCTGTCATAAATGGTCGATTTGGGCAATAGTTAATGAGCTACCAATATTATGCTAATCACAAGGCCCAAGAAAAGTAAGTTCAATTTTCTTACCCAACCCGAAATAAAGTGATTTAGGAAAAACGTGATAACGGGGAGGATAGATGTAACACCAACTAAGGCATGGTTTTGGAACTTTTTGATGAGTGAAAGATATGCTCACATATTTTAATATGGCCGTAGATTAATGTTATTAGCTTCAAGTAACCAACCATATGGTCTATAACCTTTTTGCCACCAGTTTTAGAGTCGAAAAATTAGCTGAAAAATAGGAAAAAGTATAAGTCTAGATTGTAATCTACATCAAATAGAACGGTAGTTCATTCCCGTTTCTTCAACGCTGGCCACTCTTTTGAGAGATACACTGTGTGGGCTGTCTTGGGCAGAAAAACTCGTAAACTATTCTCTAAACAACTACACAAGCACCCTCCACCATTTAATCCCCATTTCCGAATGTTTGTTCAAACGTCATATCTTGACTTTGACCAGCATCGCAGATGCTAAGCATCAACCGTAGGTGCGGCCAGTTAGTCATACGCGGACGTGTCGATCGGACACAGCTCGTTTGCTGTCAGCTCGTGCGTTCGAACATCTTAGCTTTCCGGTCGTATCGGTGTGAACAACCAGGCGCCTCCATGGACGCGCCAAATTGAACACCATCTATTTTTAGCTTCCGAGTTCCCGCCCCCCGACGGAGCAGATCGTTTGATGGTGGTTTAATTTATTTGCGTTTTGTTTGATTTCTGTCCTTGAACTGCTTGTCGGCTCACGAATCGGAACCGCAAAAACACACACACACACGAGCATCGATAGTGTGGCAGCGTCATGCGTCTCACAAACATTACCTGGATTATGCTGAGACACACGCACGACCGAAAAGGTACTTGGATTAATTGCTACCACCGAAAAGTGCACGCATGTAAACATTAATTATTCACGGCTGCCGACTGCACTCAACTGCAACCGGCCGGCGGACGGTCACTTCGGCGTCGATTGTTGTTGACCAACCCGTGCATCCGTCATACTCGATTCGTTCCATTCAATATCACCGTGCGACGCGTTTATTAGCTCTGTAATGTTCGAGCGTTTCTTTTTTTCCTTTTGCAAATACCATTAATGTGTGATTGCGTTTTTGCGTGCCTTGTAAAAATCATCGACAAGTTGATTTTCCGACCTGCTCTCCGCGTCGACCGCGGAACCCTATGTAAGTGTGTGTGTGTGTGTGTACGTGTGACTCTCCGTTGGGTAATAAGCCGTTCATTACCACTCCCTTTTAATCGATTACGAGGGCACGCATGCACGCAATACGTGAGTGAGGTGTTTCCGGTTCACTGTGCGTGTATGTGTGTGTGTGTGTTTGTGGCAAAAGGGCTAAGGGATGAAAAGCTTCCCGGCGGGTCACTTTTTTGTCATATCGGAGTCGGTTAAAAACCCCGTTTCGGGTGTAAAGGAAAAAAAAACCCCTTTATCCTCTTTTTTTCACGCCGAAGGCTGCACGAGAACATGGTTTGCAAGTGTATGAATAAATACATACACCAAAAAAAAAAAACCAAAAGGCACTCCCCTTCGGCACCGAGGCAGCCACCCGGAGTAGTGTGGCATATTAATAAATTAATCGTGATTTTCCACCCGAAGGGGGAAGCCAACAAAGCCGGGTATTTTTTTAATTGAATGAACAACGAGATTACCGTGAATTGCCGGCCCGACCCGGGGGCCACGAGCCACCCCACGAACCGTGTTGCCGGATGCGTGTTGCTGAAATTAAGCCAAGGACTACCGACGAACCCCCGGGCCTCCCTTCCCGTTTGCTCGGCTGCGTTCCGCATGAGCTGAATATTAATTAAAAGATTAAAAACCAACGTGCACCAGTCATCAGCATACAAACAGCAGAAAATCCACACATTTAAAATACAAAAAAAAAAATCGCCACTACATACGCACGGTGTCGATTCACAAATCATGGCCGCATTTTTTTTTTTTTTCGTTGCACCAATAGCAGTAATTTTTTTTTATCCTGTTCTTCCTATTTTAATTACTAAAGAAAGCATAGATCAATACAAATCCGCGAATCGACCATTGGCATCAGGTGGTTTTCCTCGACCTGGCATTACCAGGCATTGGTGTTGAAGCACCGCACTGGCCCCATACTTGATGATTTGTGTACCGCTTTTGTTGTGGTTATCGGGTAAAATTCAATTATGATTATAATTGGCATCCTTTCAGGGGTTTTGTTTTTTGTTTGTACTAGAAAGAGTTACACGAGCCGCCTATAGCAGCAATATTACCATTGTATAGCAACACTTGAATACGGCAAAGTAGCTCCAAAATACTCCTACGGTAGGGCCGATGGCCATGTGTTGCATGTTTTCCCAATGAAGTGTGCCATAGTTCAGCCTAGCCTACCAGCACCGCACCAAAAGTTACAGTAATTGGACACCAAAACCAATGGCATCCGATTTTCGCTCGGAACGAACGAACGAAAGGAAACGAACGAGAAAAGCTGAAATTGCTTCAAACCGATGCTACAATTGGCCGACCGCAGTTCGGGCTTTGAAATATTTATCATTCTTCAGCCATTTATTAATTAAAACTTTTCCCACCTACCACCGCAACCAACACCCACACACACCCACACACACATACATCTCGACCTAACCAGTGGTATGCCCGCTCGATCCCATGCTCATCGTCCCGAGCGTTGGACCACTTGAAGCGGAAGTGGATTTTAGAATGCACCCCACAACAGAATGTTGCCGATCGATACCCAAACCGAAAAATCCAATTACTAACAAAATAGGTGCAAAAACCCTCCGCTACCCTCCGGGTTCCCCTAGCGCAACTTGCATTGGAACCACTGTGGCATGGATGTTGTAAAAGGATGCCTTCAAAGGTACTCCAATCGAGTGCGCATTCCGGTGGGAACGGGGGTTGGAAAGGCATGAGCCCCATAGCCAATAGGACACTCAATATTTCATTTCGGAAGGACAGTTCTATTTGTTGCAGCTGCCAGTGCAACCTGCATTGCAATTCACACCGCACAATGAATTCCATCCCCTTTGACACACACGCGACTTCTCGCAACCCATCCGGTTTGTTCCGGCTGAAGAACCCGGACCATCGCTTTACGACCTCCCCTGTTTCGGGGCATGGAAAGTGAAACGGAAAGAAAACGATGTGACCAAAGATGAAATGATTTTTGCTCGCACGACTTTCTCCGCCCGTACAACCGGAAGAAAAGTAGTTCTTCTATCAACATTCTCAGCCACACGGGCGGGGGGTATCTTAAGCTTTTGTGAGCTTCCTTGTCTTTTTTCCACGCTCTGTATATTTTGCAACACCCGAACCAGGGAGGAAGGGCGAGAAAAGGATGTGCTTTGTGTGTTTATATTGTTTTTTCTCACCATCATCAGCTTTGGCTTTTGTTGTCGAGCTCCAAACGAGCTGCACCGGCGAGCCGAGGAATCGACTGTGCGGAAAGCGGAACACGAGCTCGCTTCCGTTGGGTGGGGTCTTATTGCCGGAAACAATAGAGCGACTGATGAACACTGGTCGCGATGGCCCCGGTTAGCTCATTTCGTCCTTGACTGCTCCTTGAGAGCATGGGTAAGGGAGGTGTTTGTTTAGTTTGTTCTGCTGTTTTAGAGATTGTGTTTCAGTTTTTCAGCCGACACTTAACCTGTCTGAAGCAAAGTTGATACCTTTTTTCGGAAGAAAACAGCGAAAGAAACAGTTATGAGTTTCCAAATATTCCTTTGCTTCGTATAGCAATTTCTGGCAAAAAATGAAAAGTTAGTCTCGTCACATAGCTCTACTTTCCAATGTACAATTTGGTAGCTTGGACTGACCGAAAGGGAAAATGAAAACATTATTACCTAAATACCTTCCCAGGACTGTTGGAATAATTTTAATTGTTTTAGAATTCAATGTTTGCACTTAATGCTCTTAGATAAACAATATTGGTATCGAAAAGAAACAGATAACAATTTTTTATTCAATACACTGTGAACAAATGTAAGAAGCAGATAAATCGAGCAGTTCAGTGGCTTATGTTTCTTCATTTGGGCTGAATTTAACATCTCATTTAATAATTCTTCAAGAATCGTGCATTTAACTTCACTAAATCTGTTAGATCAGTCACTATTCAAAATGAAACATCCTTCTTTTAAGGGGGTAAACATTCCTTTAAATATGCACTTGCCTTGTACATCTTTTCCCTACTCACGCCGCTTCGGTGCGAACCGACAATGTTTCCTGCTTAAAATTGAAACATTTGCATCGCGCACCGCTTCTTTATAGCTACTTTATTCAAAACTCAATTCTACCACCCCGCTTCGTCCACCCCACCAGCGCCATCGCTCCGGAGCGCATTGTTATGTTCCCAGCACCGCAGTGCTAAAATAACATAATTCACCCGACGCTTCGTAATTCGCTGATGCCCGGCCGGCGGTACGCATTCGCGCAGAAAATGCAAATCCCCGGCCTGACTCGGCCCCGGTGGGAGCCGGGGTTTTTTTTTTTTTCTTCAAAGTGTATGGGAAAAGATTTCAAATTCAGCTGCAAGAGGAAACAAAAATCGTACTGAACAATCCAGCCGCTTCCCGGCCACCGAACTCCCAAAAGGCGAACGCCAGAAGGCTCCGCCTGGTAGGAAAAACCTCAACAGGAAACCCAAACTCACACAAACAACTGCGCACACACACACACACACTGACAGCAACCGCACAAATAATGGTGCCCGATCTTTCTAAAGTCGCGCAACATTCGTGCATCCCGCGGAGTAAGGATTGCGAACCCCCCGGAAGAAAGGAAAAATCGGGTAAACTAAGAGAAAGCTGTAACCAAAAAAAAAAAGAAAGGGAAAACAACCCCCCTTCGGGGAAAGCATCAACCACGTGAGCCGCGGTGGCAGATTTCTTCGGCTTTCGCCCGCCCGCCTTGGGCCTTGGGGTGGCATTCGGGACTTTTCACTCGCACATCATCGTGCGGCTGCTGCCCAATTTTCCCGCCAGCTCCTCGCTGGCTTTAATTTCCGGTCGTATTCGGGTGAAATCGAGGGTGACTAACGAGTACCGGAACCGCGCGGCAAGTCCTGGGCCTCTTTTCGGGACCACTCTCCGGGGCTTCTCCCCAGGCGGAAGCCACAAGCAGCGTCGGTCGATTGTGGCGACGGTCGTCTTCGTCGACGGAAGTGTGGTGGTGGCCCGAAGGCAGCCCGAAACTTTACTTCATCTCCGGAAACCGCCGTCCGTTCCCGCCGATTCTCGGGACGTATCGGGAGGAAAATCGGGAATTGCTTGAATGTGAAATGAAAGATAGTGAAAAAAGAGGAAACACAAGAACCGCTTTCCTCGCGTTGGGGATGGCGGGGTTTTGGGGAGAATACTCGGAAAGTTTGAGGTAGAAGGTTTGCTAAAAATTCAGCTAACAAATGCAAATGTGCAAATGTGAATCCGGCCGCATCGAGACCACCCCTCCCCCCACAACACCCTTTCCGAAGCGCTCACCCTTGCCCGTTCGTTCGTTTTCCCCACGTTGCGCCGGAAAGTCGGCAAGCTAGCGATTTGCGATGCACCAACGTTCCACCGGTGGTCTCTTCTGCCTCTCTTAACGCGCCATTTGCACAACCCCATGCGGTGCGGCTGCATTCATGTTGCACTACTATTTCCCAACATTTTGTTCACCCTAAAATTGTTCTCCGGACAAATTTTCCTTCACGCATCTTTGGCTGCTATCATTATTGCACTCGGGAGGAGAAAACCCCCGTTTTACTGCCAGCAGCTGGCGGTGAAAATGGCCACCCGTTTTTTTCCATCTCCTGGAAAAATCACGACGGTACAGCGAGTGCCACGGGAAAGCAGTTCGGGAAAACGAAACAATAAAAATAATAAAGAGAAAAGTGTTTGTGTGTGCGTGTATACGAAAAGAATTTTCGCTCACCGGTTTGTGTCCCGGTGGCGCACCCGGTTTATTTTTTTCCCCCGCGAACCGGAAGTTTTGAACTTTTTAGTGATGCCGTTGCCCGGCTCCGGAAGCCAAGCGACGAAGCAAAGAAGAGATGAATACGAGAAACCAAAACCAAAAAACAAGACGAGGCACATCTTTTCATAACATGTTTTCATCGGCACAAGTTTCCCGAACACCGATTGCCGTGAAGGAAAAGCACAACAACACGGCACAAGTGTGAGCACACGGGAAAACCAACCGGGCGTTTCGCCCAACGTGGCCGCTGATTGCCGTGATTTGGCGCGCGAGTTCTGATCCCGGTACGGGGGCCCGTTGAAGCCGTACTCACCGGTGGTCGGTCGGAGGCAGCAAGCAGACGGTATAACTTTTGATGTAAGTTTTATGGCGACGAACGGGCGACGCGAATTTTCCATCACGAACCAAAGAACGAACGAACGAGTTGTGCGCCTTTTGCATACCAAATTTAACCGACCGTCCGGTTCGGGTTTCCGGCCCCACACCGGCCACGTGCGTTCTCGTCCACGTGGAACCATTTGATGGGAAACTTTTATAATCGAACCGTCCCAGTTTTGGGGATGGGCATAAGATTTCCCGGGTGGGTGGAAGATAAAACCAATCCGTTCCGTCCACTGGAACGCTTCGGGGAGAAGACGAACATTGCGAGTAAACGGAACGTTTACTGCTCACCTTCGGCCGGCAGTCAAGTTCATGACCGCAGTTGGAACATCGATAAATCTCGGGCGTTATTTATGGGCGTAACATGCGCCTGCATGCAACGCCATTTACTTTTTCCCCCATATAGTTTGGAGTTTTAATGGTATTCTTCTACTTCACACTCCAGCGAACGATGAAACATTTTTGTATCTGGATTTATTTCTTAGGAAAATAATCATTCTTTATTCCTACAATCATACGATTATAATATTGGACCATTGTAGTGGAGTTTCTAAATTGTACATACACATGAAACAAACTCATTGAACATACTTTTTTATATTTTACTAGTTGGCTCGCTCAAACATGTTTTGAGCGACATACAACTGTTGAAAATATTTGGTTTTTAACTACACATTTTGATTATTTATTCTACAGGTGCCTCTGTAAAAATGAATGAGTTCAAAAACTCTGACGCCTAAGTTTTGGATTTTAACATTTTAATCGACATTTAGATTTCGAAATTGTAAATTATTTCGACATTTTTATTCACTAATTGGCATTGATATTACTTCACAGATGCTACTACATAGAAATACATAGATATGTCATAAATAAAACTAAATAAAATTTGTTATTTTTACCACCAAATAACAAAGATTATTTTTCTTGTTATTGAGAAGAAATGATTTGTTCGAAATCAAATCTCCACGCTCTGTGAAAAGCCATGCTGCTGTGACCGTTTAAACTTGCGAGTTGAGATTACACTTCGTATGCCATTGCTGAATGTAAACAAAGAAATCAGTAATTAATTAAAAATCGTAATTAATTAAAAAAGTATGTAGTTTCCAGACATGAGATATAGTTAAAAACATATTTCCACGCCTATGGAACATGTGTGCAAAGTTTGATTAAACATGGTTCAGCCTTTTAGGAGGAGTTTTAACATCAACACCGTAACACAATAATTTTATATGCATATAGATGAGAATAAAGCCGACGAAAATTAACTTTAAAATATTAGTAATAACCAGAAAGGATGTTTATTTTGATTCAAATGAGGATTTTTCAAAGAGCATTCAATTCTTTTTCTGCAACCAGCAACTTTTTCAAGAAATTACTTGAGTGTTTTCAAAGTTAAACATAAGACGGTCCATTCCATGCTGCTTTTCCTTTTTTTCTCAACAAAGTTGAGGTTAAACATCATAAAATCATGAGACCGACTTTTGTTTTACTTTTAAATATGTTGCCTAATGGAAGTGCATCTGAGACGAAACAAAATGCAGCCGTAGAGCAAAAGTTTGTCTGTACACTTTATCCTTAGCTTAGTTTTGCTCATGGTGAAAGGTAAACAAAAAATAATCAGCGTCAATTATGGCAGGCTCGTTTTTTTTTTTGCGTCGTTCCCTTTAACGCACCAACAGCTTACGCTTTCCCCCCCGTTGCTCTCTAATTGACGAGCTGATTTAACGCCAGCGAAGACGAGCCGGAAATTATGTCGCAAATATGGTCAGGGCTCGTAATCTCATTATGGATATTGCCACGTATCAAAGCGACGCCTGCAGACGGGCCAAAGATGGATCGGTCCGCAGGCCGTAGGAAGAATACCCGTCGCTAAGCTGCCGCGTTCGCATTTTCATGCCTTCGCAATTTTCTCGTCAAACTTGCGCCAAAGTGAATAATTTGTTTCCAAGTTTCATTCTTAAGGGCTTCCTGCAGCATCGATCCTTTTCAGTGTGTGTGTGTTTGTGTTTGTGTGTGTACTGTGGTTCGGGGTTGAGTCATTTTTTCTTTGCAGTACACTTTTCCGCTTTTCCGGGTGTTTTTCTTTTTTTACTTTTTACCTAGTCTCCTTCGTCGCGCCCCTGGCGGACGAGCGTCAGTAATGGACGTATAAATACTTTGTACGCATCCGCTGGCGAGCGGCTAAATGGGCGAAATTGGCACATTCGTCCCCGGCTACTTTTCGGTGGCCAAACGAACCGATGAAGCGAATCGTAGCATTTCCCCTCCGGCTGGTGGCGAAGGGAGGGCAGGCGAAAACGAGACGCCCGTCGATGGTCACTTCGGTGGAAAACCACGGACCATGCAAAAATAACACGCCATAGAAATCCGTCAAGCGTTGAATTGCTTTTGGGAAAACTTTTCATCGTTTCTTTTTTTACTTTTCCCGCATGTCCTTTCTTCTCCAGTTCGCCGTTCCGTTCTTTAAACAGGAATCATTTCCAGGATTATTGATGATTACTGAATGAGACGCCAGTTTGCCGTGGCGTTCAGCATATTTCTTTCGCTCCCCTTCCCTGGATGCTCCCCTTGGGCTGGACGTGCGGAGAGGGTGCGGGTCCGGTTTTCCATTTTTAATTTTTCCACAGTCGACCGCCCATTTTCCGAGATTCGATCGCGATACGTTCCGCACGGTCACGCAGTAATTTTCCTCGTGGCTCCCAATCAGCGAAGGTCGGAGCGAAACACCGCGTGGCTGCGCCCGGGATGATGTATTGATTTTTCACAGCCACTAAATTGTGGCCGAAAAATGGCGCAGCCAAGTTGTTGATTTAACAATTACCTCTCCCAACGATTTCCCGGTTGATTGAGCACCGGTTTTGTTTCAAAACCCTGTGCGGAAGCAGTCTACAGCGTACCGTTCAGATGAAAACCCCAAGTTTTCGAGCCAAAAACCGGCAACGACGATAATGTGCAACAGAGGCCGTTTCGTTGAATTCGCTTCTGTGGTCCTGTCATTACGGACGTTTGGAGTTTTGTCGCACGAAACCCACAAACATCCGTTTCAAAAGCCATCCCAATGAAACTAAATTACATTTCGTTCCCAATTAAAATTCCTCGAACAGCACAGATCATGCCTTTGTGCGTTTCGTTTCGAAGGCAAGCTTCGATCCATCTATCACTCGGCCGGGTTTGGGTTGTGAATTTCATTGCCATTCCGGTCGAACTTCAAAGTTTCTCTGCCATTGTTACCGATTCCGAAGAAATGTGGTCCATCCTTCTGTCCCGGGAAGATTTATATCTGCGATCTGAGAATGTTACTGATGTTGGATTGAAAGCTTACTCTAAATAAACAATAAATATCGAAGCAAGATCTTGCTCACATACGTGATCCACAATGTGCCACATTCTTCGGTGAATGCTTTTCGGAAAAACAGGTTTCAAACAAATTGGATAAGGTAACAGAATGCCGTGTCTGTTCCGTAGAATTTATTACAATCATCAGTTAATTAAACCCTTTCTGCGAAATGATAACAGAACTAACGAAGATGTAACGCGTGTAGCTTCATGAAGTGAGATTAGAGGAGTGTGGTCCATTGTTTAAACTTTGGTATTGCAAGAATTCTAAGCTAAGTTTTAGTTCGACAGTCTAATTTGCTTTTCCCTTGGTGAGAGCACTGCATTTATAGTACAACCTGCGGTTGATGGCTTTTCAAACATGATTAGTTGTTTCTGTTCTTTTTTTTTATTGTTTTGTTTGCAAAAATGCTGTCGTTTCATCGAGAGAAGCAGATGTTTAGCAAATCCTACACGAGAGATCCTATGTTTGTCATGTTGGATAGCTACTGATGTGTAATTTTAATATTCTTCATTTTACTAAGCAGAATAATACTTTTGAATAATAATTTTAAAGCTCGAAACTAAACATTAATGGTTGAAACCGAAGTGTAAAATTCCGTTTGTAGAACTTTTTTCCCGTTTCGGAAAAATTTCGAAAGATCTTGAAAATAATTATTTTAAATTAGTTTAATGATTGTGACTTGGTATCAACGTTTAAGATAATTTATTGTTTTTTACCTAAGGTTGATATCAACAACAATGCCAAGTAATTCAAGGACTATTATACAGATAACAAATGAGAAAAACATCTGTCATACGACTCAGATTAGTGCTCTTGCAATAAATTTAAATTTGAAATTATATCTCTTAACATAACACTTGCCAACCTCAAAGCATTCTATTAATAATTTTTCAATTAATGCGTTATAAATAGCAGAATTCAAACAAAGTTAAATCAAGTTTAATTTTGTTTTATTTAACAAAAGAGAAATTGAAAGAAGTACTGGAGTTCAACTTAAACGAAAACATTCCTAACCATCAAAAAGTTTGATTGAACGTATTATAAATGATTCATAAACATGTTTGCTTCTGCCAGTTCGGTATACACTTTACTGATTCGACAATTTCAGAATTTCCTGAAATGATTCAAAGCAAAACATACAATTCTAGAGAATTTTTCAACTATTTGATTCTCAAAATCACCGCCCTAACTCCGCATGGCGAGAACACAAACTGAAAGAAAGGAAATCCGTCCCATCAACGCCAGGCACTGGCACATAATGCCCCACTGTTAGCGGACTTATATTAACTTTCTAATGGTCAGTATCAGAGTGCACGGTATTGCGAAAGGTTGAGTGAAAATTAAAAAATATTTGCCGCCACTAATTGAACCTAATTATGATCTATATAGACAACGGGCAGCCTTCTAGCCCCGTTGTGCGTCGTCGCTTCGTAACGAACGGTTTACTTATTAACATTTTGCCCAACGCCATCACTTCCCGGTGGTTACTATACCACAACACCGAGCCATCTCCAGAGCAGCCGGCTCGCGATCGTACCCGGTAATGGTTTCCATTACTGTCGTTATTTATGCCGCTCCGTTAATATGTTTCTGCGCGGAAAAGTGGCGCTAAGATAATGCACCCAAATGGGTGTGGGGCGGACGCCTTCTTGGGACTACCGTTTTCCACGCTCAAGAATTTCCAACCAAACGGCACCCATAACCTTCACCTCCACGAACGAACCCCTAGACCCCTCGAGATCGCGGCCAAATGCATTCCACATTCCACTTCTCGCCTAACCGCTGTTCCGTCCTCTCGCGTTTCGGCTGTCGCTGACTTTTCCAACTGCTTCATGGTGATGGTTTCATTTTTCCCCTCATGTGAAAAGTACTTCATGTGCGTCCCTCTTTCCTGTCATTTCGTAGCGTGTAAGGATCATCCACTTCCATCCTTCCCACCGCCCTTGAGCGAGTGGGCGGTGTACGGAATCCCGGTTGGGTTGGTGTGTTTGTAATTGTTCTAACAACCGGCCGTCCATCAGCAGGCAGGGTGTGGTGGTGCAGGAGCGGAGGGTTGTTTCGACCGCAACCGGGCACGGAACCAACCCGAAGATATTACGCCCGGTTTTAATCAAGACATTTCTAACATTTTCTTTTCTACCTTCCTCTCTACCCCTCTGTTGTGGCCGCCCTCTCTTGCTCTGTCGGTAATAAATGGATATTTATAATAGCGACGATGCGAAATGGAACCGACGACACGATCATCCGCCCGGACGTGGTCGAGAAGGACTCGGGCCAGGTGGCCCTCATCTCCATCGCCATCATCACGGGGCTGTTCGTCTTCATTGGAACGGTAAGTTAAGTTTACGCTGTTTAAACTAAAAAACTAAAGAAGAAAATTCCCTTCTTTCGCTCAATTTCGTTTTCGTTTCCGAGTTTGGTTTCCACCCTCCGACGCTTTGGTTCACGGGGAAGAAAAATTTCCAATTTCAATGCAAAGGAAATCGTTTTTAGTTCCCAACATTTGGTGACTGCTGCTTCCCTTTGCTCTTCGGCTTCGCAAAGTTCTTCTTCCAGGATTTCTAATATTCGCCAATGTATCCGAATGGTAGCAACATGTTTGTCGTTTGCTTTTAAATGAAAACGTTTAGAAAAGGTAATCGTTTTCTCTATCTGAATCACAAACCCTCGTTTTTATTGTTATCTAGCACCATCAGGAGAGAATCTCTCGAATTGCTCGAAAATCTTACAGGGAAACAATTTTATGAAACTCGTCTCATTCATTAAATCTTGTATCTTCATTGGGAAATTTCTTTCATTGTTATTTCAAAATGGTTGGTGTAGACCAACCAAGAAGAATCCGGGTCAACACGTTAGTATTATGTTGTCTTTAAAACGTGTAGGGCAAAAGGTCCCGTTTTCGTAAATTCATATGTTTCATGATAGTTTCATTTACTTAAAAAATTCTCTTTTATCATATGTAAGCAAAGAAGGTGATGGAAAAGAAAGGTTTAGTTGCTTTTGTGAACCAATGAATCCAATTTATTTTTCCACTCGAGTTAAATTTGTTGCATCTTTTAATTATCTCAATGTACGTTTTTCTTTGTATGGTTAATTTATTGTGCTTTAGTGCATTGTTAGAGACAATCCAGAACTGCGAGTCCGGACTCGCTCTAACAAGCACCTGTCAAAGAAAAAGAGGAACTGTTAGAGATAGGAAATATACAAATAAGCGCGGAAAATAGACAACTGGTTCTTTCTGTTACAAACAAACTCAGGGAAATAAAAGACTGAAATTTTGGTTGTTTCTACAACCATAGAGCAACTTTCTAGGATTCGTTAATTTAACGATCGTTTATAACATGTATTGTACAATCATTATTTTTAAATTTTCTCAAAAATAACACATCTTTATCTTTTTCTTCGGTTATTTGATTTTTTCCAAAAATAAACCTCGTACGCCATCCGTACGGCCACATATTCTCACAACTTTTCTCTCGCATTTTGTTTTCAGATCGTATTCTGCATCTATCGGCACCACCTGCACCGGAACTCGACGTCGATGAACTTCGACAATCCTGTGTACAGGAAAACGACCGAGGATCAGTTCAGCTTGGAGAAGAACATGCAGAGCCGCATGTACCCGAGCACCGTGGGCGAAGAGGTAAGAGCGCTGGCCCGGGACTACTCCGTCAGCATACGATAAGGGGGGCCCCGTGTGCCCTGGGTGTGTGTACAGCAGGACCCACTATAGGTGATGGTGGGGGTTCGCGAAGCCACTGCCAACCAACCCAACACAAACGCACGCACGCACGTACACAGCTAAATGTCGGACACAAATTTCGAAGAACGTCTCGTTAGTCAATAGAAAGATTCAAACAACGACCACAGCAGACCGGATCCATTGTCGGGCTCCCAAACGATTTTCGCGGTTCGAAAAAAGGCGTACCAGTTTAGCGAGAACATGATGTATTGTACGAGAAAAGAATACTGAAGTGAGCAGAGGAAAACATAAGCACACACAAACACACACTAGGCATAAGGAACAGAACAAAACGGATGGTTTAGATTGGATATTTATACGCGACGAATGAAAATCTCCCGCTCAGTAGGCGAAAGAGGTTTTCACACGGAAGAAACGTTGGAAACGATCCGTAGCAACGCAAATCAAAGCAAGAATTTCATAAACCGAGCCCAGGGGGCACCGACAGGTAGATTGACATGGGAAAACGTTGAACCGTTTTATGAAACAAGCACTCAATTAAAACGAAGCTAAACAAACTAAAGACCCCACTTGAGCGCAAGAAGCGATGGAGCAACCGACGAATGAAAGGTAAATCAAAGGATCTAGTTTAACACCACCGACGAACGGACATACAACGGACACATACGCTCACTTGTGGTGGGCGAGTAAGGTATGAAAATTTTAAGGACACCCATCAACGTGCAACCTTGTGCACCCGTTGCCAACACCGGCTTAGCAACGATTGCTGCATAGAAAAGATCGTTATCACGGGTTGCTGGCCGCGTTTCGCCTAAGGGACCTACCGCTACCGGTATATATTCATGGATACTTCTTTCTTTTTTGCGTATCACTCACCCTTCACGTCCACCACGTGCTGCATCGTGTCAAGAGGTAGAAAAAAAGTGAACTATAATTAAATAGAGAATTCTTCGTCCTCGCAAGTCCCATCCGTAACATCAAAAAGGTGATTTTTTTTTGCCACGTGCGCCTGCCCCGCATTCAGAGCTGTGTAAAACTAATAACGTTTCAGAGTTTTATCCCATTACCTTTCGGGGTTGGCGCCAAGGCAGACAAGGGCCGCGTACTAGTGACTGACTGGGAGCGCAGGGCACATATTAACCTGATTAAATCCATGTGTCCATGGTCGTGGGTGTGTGTGTACCCGCTCATGGAGGACAAAAAAGCCATGGTGGAGCCCGGTGTTGGAAGCTGCGCTGCCGGTAGAACGGAAGGGACGGACACACTGAAACACTAACTGAAAGTTTTTCTTTATTATTTATATTTTCAAAAGCAATCTCGCCACCATTTTTCGAGTGCCCGACTGTAGTATGGTGGGTGAGATGGAAGGGTGTTTTTTTTGTTGTTGTTAATAACCACGTGCCCCTTGGTAAACACCCGGCATGGTCCCCTATAGTTCTAATGTTTGTTTTGAGTACTTTCGGTCGTACGTGGTAGTGCTGGTGTGTTTAAAAGCGACACCCGAGCAAAACAAAGTACTCGTCGAGGGCCAGTATACCGAGCCTGGGTCTAGCAATCGAATCGTTGGTCGAATCCACACCTACCTACCATGAAGTAAAACGCCTAACTTTTGTCCCATAATTAATCTGCCCGGTGAAGAGAGAGGGTTCCCGTGAATCTGCGCCGGTTTCCGATGTGTGTTTCTGTGTTCTGTGTTTCTCTTTTGTCACCATGGTGGTGACTACGGCTCCCTTCGTGAGGTCGGCACACGGGCATGAATTATTCACGGCCAAACCTTCATGCAAGCCTCACCGAGAGGTGGATAATAAAATAAGCTAACATACATACGTAGAAAGTTTTAAGTAAACATCCCAGCCCTGCCGGTATCGGCAACTTTTGTGTCCAATGCTCGGGCCGCTCACACTTTCGGTCAATTAAATGGGAAAGTTTGTGTTGTGCGAACACAATTGCTGTGCCCGTGGAAGTACGCTTTCGCCGGACGGATGCGATTTTGGATTTTATTTTGGCTCGGGTAAGGCCTGGGCGGGTAAATGGCACACGAAATCACCACCGATGAACTTTATGTTGCTTGCAAACTTGCAAATGCAAATCCTTGAGCTTAGTCAAAACGAGCGGGTGGGAAAAAAACACGGAGTCGAAACCCGGGGTGAAATGTGATTTTCATCCCGGCTTTCAGTGCTCGGCAGCATTTCAGGCTGCCCTCCACTTGTCTCCGGTGAGCTGAGGGCCCAGTTCTCCTCAGCCAGCTGTGGCCAGCGCGCGTGTGAAGGAGATACCTCGTCAGCCTTGTCGCGTTTGCCTTCACAAGCAGAAATAAAACTAGGTTTGGAACTGGCGTTTCACTGTTTCGGGCAGCTGTCCGATGCAGTCTTATCCCCCCCACCTTGTACAACACAAGTGCACAGATTTTCATTCCTTTCGTTTTGTCTGTTTTCAAGCAGAAAAAGAAGTACAATGAAAGCTGAATATTCCGGTACGTCTTTTCATCTCCCCTCGCAACTCGGCCAAATTCCCGTCCGACAAAAGAACGGTTCCCAACCGATGTGGCCTAGAGCAACGCATGCCACCGAGTGACTTCTAATGCATGCACCGGACAGCGCCATTTTTTCCCGTCAGAGTTGCGATATGCAGGGAGCGTTTTTCCTTCACACAAACCCACACAAATACACACAGACACCAAAGAAGAAAACCAAGCTTAGGTTTTCATTTTCTTTCTTCTCCATGACGGATGCACAAACACACACACACACACACACACACACACACACACACACACACACACATACACACAATGCTTGGTTGGGGTTGACGCTAAGAAAGGATTTAACTTCCGGCCCGGGTTTCCATTCGGGATCCCTTCGGAATGAGGGAAAAGAAAGGGTGGCGTACGGTACATTAAGCGTGTCTTAAACATACTGCTACTTAAAAAGGAGCACCAGCAAAGGATTAGCGCGGGTGGGACAATCGGGAGGAACGAACGGCACGGGAAGGATTTAAAACAACTCACCGAAAGCTGCCCGTCGGAGATGTCCTTTTAGATCAAGATTAGAGCAGCGGTCGGTGGAAGCGTTTGGTGAGAAGTGAGCATACAAGTACCAAGATCCGTTACATCCACAATTTTACAGTCGTGTACATGCTAGAGAAGTTGAAATGGATAAGCATCAAGACGATAACCTCCGCTCGCTAGATCGGCAATGCAAACCGTGACAGGAAGTAAGCTTTTTCACGTCAAAAAGTGAGCTTTTCGTAAGGCACATAGTCGCCTTTGGTTTGAAAGAACAACTTCCAACTAAGTAGGCAGTTTCCATCCGAAGTCGTACGGGATTTAAATCATATGAGCAGAAAATTGATTGAAGAACGTTACTATCTTGTAAGTTTCTGAGCTTTGCAGCGGAAAGGAAACCCCAAAATGATAAATAACATAGTTTTTGTTTTCTTTTCTGTTTTCGTGTACCAAAAGGACATCGGAAGCTGTCCGCAACCGTGCTAACGTTCTTTATATCTCTTTTTCTCTGCTCTCTTTTCTTCTTTCTTGCATTCTTTCTTCGACACTTGCTCTCGCTTCGCCAACATTTGTGTGACGCTGTGTGTGTGTGTGATGATTATAATGTATCTTGTCGTTTTTATTATTTTCTACTTCCTCAAATCCTTTCGACGTTTCAAATTATTATCCTTGCAATTGGCCCGTTACCGACGGATATGCGGATTTCATTTCTCCAACCATCCTTTGACGCTTGCCGATCGGACGGTTCGATCAGATCAATACATTTCATTACCGCACATGAAGCGTTTTTCAAGTAGACTAAGTGAAGGAAGGGCATTAAACTCCGCGACATTGGAAGAATGGGGTTTTGCAGATATTTAGCGAATAGAGAGGGAATTAAACGAGAACGGAGAGATTGTGTACGATAAACCCAATGTGTGGAGGAAATGGTCAACTAGTAGAAACCAATAGCAGCCGAATGCGAGTTGGTTTTGTTCTCAATTCTCATGGGGACCCACGGAAATCTCAACGGTACTGCTGCACTTTCAACACCACCACCAACCATCACCATTACCATCATCAGCAGTGGCACGCGTTGCAACACGGGTACCGGCGATCTGCTTCCATTTGGGTTTCTTTTTTCCCGGCACGCAAGCGAAACATACCAAACACCTTGAAACATGCCGATTTACTAAGCTAAAAGAATTTTGTGAATACGCAAACTGCATCGTAACTAACAGCTACAACTGCACCAGTGCATCAATAATTCAAACCAAACAAGAAAAAAGCCAAACAACACCCCCAACAGAACGGTGGAAGCGAACGAACGGGGGTTGATCTGGCGCTGATCAATTCAGAGTAAGGTAGAGAGAGAGAATAAATATGTGCTCCTTCCGTGCAACATAATTTTCCTTGAGGACATTCGTCGTTTGACTTCCCCATTCGTCCGCTAAACCCACACCACATGGGAAGGTAAGAAACGGTAGCGGAAGCCGTTTTTTGTGTTTGCTCGTTGTTGCAATGTTAGAGAAATTGACTTTTTTCCTTCGATTTTTATATTCGTTTCGTGCCCTGCTCTCTGTTTCCCTTTGCGCGCCTTAGTGAAAGTATTTGCATGCTACTTTCAACTTCTTTGATCCTTTTAAACACGAATGTACAAAACATTTTTGCATGTTACAAAATATTTTCAAGGATCTCATTGAACAAATGTGATTAAGGGAGACTTGGGCCATTTTAGATAGACATTAGGAATGAGCTGTTTTCGAACTAAACTACTTTATATTTAATATTATATCAGGAAAACAATACTCAATTGCACGAACATGTGGCGTGATTTTTGTTTTACGTTCACTTAAGAAGTAGAGAATTTGTCAAAAAGAAAATTACAAATGAAACCTTATAAGGCCATAATGAAATCCCAAAAAAAGATTAATGGTTATTATAATTGTTACAAACAAAGCTTCTTGTTAAAAAAAAGTTGACTGCACGAAAGGGATCGTACATACTTGGAGGCTGAAATCGTGTTATCCAATTTTAATTTTGTTTTGCTTCAATTTAATATATAACACAATTACAAAAACTAGAAAAATTCCATTCTCATACTGTGTTTTTCGTTACACAACATTATGCCTTTGTTTGAAAACTGTGCTGAGATTTGAAATTGTTTGATTTAACAAACCTCGCGTCTGTGTTGATACATTTAAAAAATAATTTTTCTCGTTTTACGCGCTATGAAACATTAAATGCTCTGCATGTGGTACGAATTGTGTTTTTTAAGCCAGTCAGTGTGAAACTCTTCGTGTTCAAACAACCCATGCTGGGAAGTTCGACGATGGGAGCTTAGGACGAAAAGTAATTGCATCTCGATTCGCTTGAACAACGACGGTCCCAACGGTTGATGGAAAGGGATTTCTTCTAGTAAGCATCAAATCATTCGCTCGTAAGAAGCGGTTCTCAATGAAATACGAGTCATATAATCATTTCAATGTGGGAGCTTAATTGAAATTGCACTGGCAGACGTAGGATTACATTTACTAAGAACACTGGTGCCGGTACTATTTAGTTATCACCAGGAAAGTTGCGTTTTGTTACTCCTAGGAAATATGAAAATTGATTTCTACGAAAGCATTTGTTGTATAGACATAATTTACTCAGCAAATTAGTTAATTTTTGTCGTTGTTGTATGTCTCTAGGAAAGTTTTGTTCGCCATTATGGACGTGTTTATTTTCCTGTCTGAAATTCTTCTTGTTCCTATGCATGTAATTTAAATGAATTCAATTTTTCTTTAACTTTCGTAAAATTTCAATTTCTTTTGGTCATTCCAATCGTTCCATTTTTCTAATTCATTTTTACAACCCCTTCAATTTCTTCTTTCAGGCACAGGAACCCCTAAACAGACCGGCCACGAACGATTTCGTCTAACCTACAGCCATGCCGCGACACCACCAACCGACGACGATGAGCTCAAACTGATTCAAATTAAACCATTTGGAACGCAAACATTGGACTGCTTGTTGGAATGGCGAGCAGCAAGAGACGCAAACAACACAACACACACAAATTATTAACCACCAAAAACGACGCAATCCAATACTCAATACTCAATGGTACAATAGGCTCGTTCCGGAAGCGTTCGAAATCGCAATACATCGGCACCCCTATCGTTGTGGAGTTTATTGCTCCCAGCCCGGAACCGGAAAGAAATACTACGACCCAACAAACACAAATCATTGCAATAGTTCAGCCTCGAATGTTCGCCAAGTGCAACGGCAACGGTACAGGAAAATGGCAAAACCTAGAAGATTCGTCAAACCAAATGACTATGTTTTCCACGCACTCGAATTCGCCAAAAAAAAGTAATTGAAGTTAATAGAAAAAAAGAAGTTTATCGTTCGTAACGATTGAATTGAGCGCAAACCCCCCTGTTTCCCGCCCGTCGAGGCTCAATTCCTAGCGACAATGGGAGGTTCTTGGTGTCCTCTGGAAAGGACGATAACACTATAGGGACGCTAAAAGAAACGCCGCGGCAAGAAGAGTGTCCTCCAAGGTTATATATTTAACACACAATAATTTATAGACAGCCCGTACGCACGGGCCTGTACAAGGATATACGGTTAGGTTTCATTTGCTAGCTAGAAAAAAGAGGAATTAGTTGTACTTCACTCTCGGTACTTGGAACTTGTTTCGTTTCCTTTTGGACCACCAGGCTTGATCCGACCGGAGGGACAACTGGTTTTCTTTCAAACTATATTGCCTTTCGGGAGAAGAAAAAACACTGTAGATAAATTCTGAAATTGCGGTTCGTTGACCCCACTGTGATCGAGGTTTGCTAAGCCTACACAATGGTGATGATGACGCATGGGAAAAGGGAATCAGATGTTTAGTACATTATTATAATTATTGTTTGCTGTTAGTTTCTTGTCAGACTAGGTTAATAGAAATGGCGTGAGGCGTGTGACAAAGGTTCTGCTTCCACGCAACGAGGATGAATGGAAAATGGACGATCGGGCACGTCTTTAGGCAAACAGTTTAGTCAACCAGGACACCAATGTAAGGCCAAGTCGTCCGACCGCGGTGCAGCGTTTAGGGTGTGTGATCGTAACGATTAGGAATCGTTTTGATAGCACCCCACACGTGGTGTTGGCGTTAGTGAAACTCGCCCGAAAACATGAAAAATTATAAATGTAATTGTAAATATAAAACCTTCCTTTTTTCCGTTATGTTGTTTCTGTTCTTCTCTCATTTCACCATCATTGCACAGAAAAGAAATGTGTTTATGCTGTTTAAGTTGCTGCTGTTTCTATCACTCTTGCGATTGGACGGATGACAAATGCCACTTCTTTTCACCTTTCACCAACCTTCATAGCTCAATTTCAGCGTAGATAGTGACAATTCTACCCTCCCCTATACCTGTCTAGGACCGTTCGATAACTAGCTCAACAACCGACACTCGTTGTGTGGGGTTAAAATAACGTTTGTTCCCGTTTGTATTTTTCCATTTGCGGTCCGTGTCAGTGAAGTTGTTAGTATAACAGGGAAGAAAGTGGGTTTGAAGGAAGAGAAAAACGTAGAATAAAAAAGCAAAGAAAAAGTGGTTAATGTAACAAAACATTAATCCAGCACTTTCGAAAAAGGCAAAAGAGTGTTCGAGAAAATGGCGGTAGAGGAAACAAATTGAACCGTTCGGAAGTAGTGGGTAAGAAACGACACTGAACAGTAGAGAAAACACGAGAAGACGGAAGCAGGACGTACACAGAAACACTCGCACACACAACATACAAGACTTACCGAGAATTTATTCCCGTGCACACACAGAGTAACATACTACACCTAGGTTATGCGTTGGTTTTTGCTCAGATTTTTCCCATTTTTAGCCCGAGCAGGGCCGGCCGGCTCGCCGTCCACCGAAAATGGGCAGCGGGCGGTCTGCGAGACGTGCGTCGGGGGCATAGAAAATTGCTCAATCTATAGCGTAGTGTGTCGGTTAGGGCCAGGATGAACGCCTAGCTGAGGAAGGCAGGCAGAAAATAAGTGATGAGAACGTACTAACGGCGAGTAGGTGTCACGATGTATAGGAAAATAAACCTACGAACGGCGAACATCCCTGGACCCAAAAATAAAAACCTTAATCCTAACAAATCTCTTGCCAAAAGTCCCCCTCCAACGGTAAAACGGCCAAATATTTTTAAAATATTCAAATATAAGCGAACACGCTCAAGAACCAGAAATCATATACCACGCCTAGTGCAAACAATGAACACTATGTAAAATCCATCCAATCTTCCACGTTCAACGTGGTCGACAAAATCCCGTCTCTTCCGGTGTCCTTGTCAGCATAAGCACGATCGTTTATTTTATTTCATTCTGTTTTTCGATCGACATATACTGTAAAAAGCACATAGCAACTAAAGCGCCGTTGAACTAACTTCGGGAAGGAAGGTTGATATATTTAAAAGAAACCCCCCGCTTTTGGATTAACCCTTTCCCCACAAACGGCTCAGTTGGCTCAAGGGTGGGAGAAATTAACAGTGTTGCATCTGCTCACAGGATACACGGACTACTCGTGCATTAAATTGGATGCCCTTCGGTGCATTGGAGCATTCAGTACAATTACACATAAATAAACAACAACCGGTGCGAAAGCAAAAAGCACGAGAGATTCGTTATAACACCGGAACCTTTTTTTTGCCACTCCCAGTGCAAGGAACAAACTAAACGAGCAGTTCCTTTCCCGGTCTTGATTTTGGAAATAAATGTAGCCGGAATACATACTTACATACCTAGTCGCTCGTAGCATCTCTGACCATCCATCCGAAATCAAGTAAAACTCATAACAACAAAAAAACAAAAACAAACATCTTTGCTATTTCGAAACAAGTCTTACATGAAAGAAGCAGAAAATAATTTAGAAAATAAAAAGAAACAAAAATAGAATCAAACGAAACAACAAAACAGGAGAAGTAAAACCCACATCGTTGTTTAACAGAGGAAAGATACGAAACCTGGGAAGAAATCATACGTTCCAAATTCCTACACTCAAAACAGAATAAAAATCGGAAGAAAAGCTGAAAGTATTTGTAAATAAATGCACATTTAAAAAAAAGATAATCTATGTGGAAGCCAAACGAACACACATCCCGTAGAGTGTTTGAACTTATCCCAAAACGAAATCATTTCATTGCAGAATAATTTATGTTGTTCAATTGCATGTTTACAAACCAAAAGCTCTGTCTTTAATGGTGTACAAGCGCATGCTGCAAAAAACTGTCTGGCTGCACTTTTTTTGCAGGTTAAATTCACTTCAAAGTACGACCGGTTGGTACAAGAGGAAATAAAACTACATTTTAGCTCAAAACTGACCGTGCATGTGAAACCGATGCCGCAGCAGGCATCCAAACAAGTTAATGTGTTAATGTTTTGATGGGAATACAAACGGAAACGTGCGCAAACAAATTTGCAGTGTGCACAGCATTCAGAAATTTCGTTTAATTATGGTAACGGTAATGCTAACGAGATGAATTATAAAGTAATGAAAATGAACACACTAACCCTGCTCAAAGCAGTGTGCAGCAGCGAAAGGCAACTAGCTGCAAGATATAAACCTAGCATAAGCGAGAGAGAAAGAAAGGGGGAGCAGATAAGATGCTAACAAAGTTAATTATGGTTTATGTAAATATAAATATAAATATTAATATAGTAAAAGTAAAGGAAGGGCAAGATTTGATCTTAGTTACATATACATCGTATCGCTTAAGAAGGTAAAACAGTTGCGAATGTGTGGACAGGAGAGGCAAAACTAGCAAAATGAAAAAGAACCGTAACATCCGATGTAGTGTCGCAGTAATTCGAAACTAAATCATAAAAAATCAAACAAACACAGAACAGCGTAAGAAGGAAATAAAAATTACGCAATGGAAAAGAAAAAAATTCGAAACTATGTACTATAATAAATAAAAGTAAAAAAAAAAAACACTCACTAATTACATTGTCCTCGTCATTAGCGGTTTGCGAAATTTTCTGTTATTTGTTTTATTTCTGAATGATATAAAATGGTTCGTCGGGGATAGTCATAAAGATAACATCATAAAACATTATATTACTGGTGATCTCACTCTTTTTCACAGTTTTTATATCAGCTGCAATATAATTTCTAACACTACCACAAGAAAAGAATACAAACTAGTTTTTTTTAACTTAATAATGCAATTTGAAGTAAAGATTAGTTTCCTCTTCATTACCGGGTGGAAAGCTGGAAAGTGCCCAACGAGAAATTTTGGTGTTATTTTGGTGTAAAAGAATTCTCTTCACAACTGCTCGCTCTTCTTTTCAGAATTCTTTTGTCCCTTCTTTTACAGCAGATTTCATATGCAATCTAGGTGTAAACAGAATTCTGAAAAGAAGTGTAAAACAATTCTGTTTACACTTACGGTACACCTCAAAAAAGAACTCTTTGGACAACGTGACTGTGCGTTTATAACACCTATTTCTGACTACACCTGGCAAAAACGTATACCCATTCGCACTAGTTTGTATGAGCTGGGTTCTGGATACCTTTTCTTTCCAAAATAATTATTTCCATGCAGGAAACATTTTTTGTTGGTTTTATTGTTTTGACTTATTTATAATAATAATATATACATATCGTTCGGTCCGGTTGGTACTTCCTCTGGAGGCGTTTCCATACATTGATCTAGAAATGCTTTCATTTAATCGTCCTCCTCGTTTTTTTCAAAATTGTGAAATGAGCAAAATTTCAAACATAATTCCCCAAATTCGATACAACGCGCTGGTTCCGTTTCTGAAAAGAGAGAAATCGTTTTTTTTTCTTTTTTGTTATTTTACCAGGAGAAAGATCTTCTGGTTCGGGAGGGCAAGTGTTATCCCCGATCAAGACACCCATTCTCCTAAGAGAATGGGTAGTGTGGGATTCCTACCCACTAAGAAAACTCCTGGGACATGAGAATTTTTATTTTTTTCTTTTTTTATCTTTTTTTTTAGTTTGGAATACTCAAATGTAATCGGTTAAAGGGTTAATGAAGCTTCGGGCGTCGTGTTTCTTGGTTTTGCTACATAGTAGCAAGATCATCCATTGCCTTGGCATACGGGAAGATGTTCATTGATTATGGGAATCTTCGCCGTTGAAGCCGTAACTGCCGCCGGTAATTCGGTAATAGCTGCCTCTTTTCACCAAATGTAGCTTTAGAAATGCATTGCAATGCACTCTTTCTAGCACACCTTTTTCTCAGACATTTGGAAGGCATATCGGAACACCCCCAAAGATATGCAATTGATGGACCACTGAATAATTTTGCAGTTTTTTTTTTATTTTACAGACTGGTCTTCTTTGGGAATATTCTGATTGGAACATCCCCAAAGGACCACTCTATATTTTATATAAAAAAAATGTTTTTTTTTTGAGTTTTAAAGATTGATCTTCTTTTGGAATATTCTGATCAGAAAATCCCCCAAGGACCACTCAATATTTTTTTATAAAATTTTTTTTTTTATTTTAGAGACTGATCTTCTTTGGGAATATACGGATTGGAACATCCCCAAAGGACCGCTCAATAATTTTTTTATAAAAAATATTTTTTTTTTAGTTTTAGAGACTGATCTTCTTTGGGAATATTCTGATCGGAACATCCCAAAAGGACCAATCAATAATTTTTTATAAAATTTTTTTTGTGTTTTTTTAGAGACTGATCTTCTTTGGGAATATTTTGGTCGGAACATCCCCAAAGGACCAATCAATAAATTTTTTTATAAAAAATAATTTTTGTTTTTTTAATTTTAGAGACTGATCTTCTTTGAGAGTATTCTAATATGCTTGCAAATGCTTGAAGATATGCAGTGTTAGAAAGAGTGCATCGTATCGGATTTGTAAAGCCACGTTTTCGGAAAAGAGGCTGCTATTACCGCATTACCCGCCGCAGTTAGGGCTTCAATGGCGAAGGTTGCCATAATCAAGGCACATCTTTCCGTGTGCCGAGGCAAAGGCTGTATGCATACAGCAAAACCAGTAGACACGGCACACGAGGCTTCATTTTGCCTTTACCCGATTATTATTAAATTACATTTTAAAAAAAAAGAAGAAAAGAAAAGAAAGAGAGAAAACTAAATACATAATTAATCGATTACTGAAAAACTATTAAACATCAGAAGAAAATTTCCTCATTTTCATCAATATCCGAGAGTCTCGGTTTCTTCGTGATCTGAAAATAAATAAAACGAAAGTTGCTTAAATACCATTCTTCAATCTAAAAACACCTTATTATACGAAAAAGTTGTTTATATCTACTTACAGGCCTATAATTTCTATCTCTATACCTATATTTGTAATATATTGGAATCTGGGTGTTCCTCCTGCGTTCTTTTTCTTCCGCTGTATAGCCATATTTGTCGTTGTCTAAGATGGTGAACAATGTTTTAAATCCTTCGCGTCTATTTGTTGATTTTCGTTGGCAATCTACACATTTCCCCACCACATTTCCCATTGTCGGTGAAGACCTTTTCTTTCTGCAAAATATAAAGTCCAGAAAGGCGCTAAGTATAGTTGTTGTTTGGGTTGAGCGCCTTTTTGAGCGGGAGCGAATAATATCACATCTGCAAGCCATCTCGTCTCATAAACAATTGATTCTAAATGGGTGCTGCGTTTGATTTATAAACATTTTTGTTACATTTTCCACAATAAGACTACTTGATGCGAAGTTTGGTAGACTAATTTCCAAATTTTTCAATTTCTCAACAACCACGGTAGGCTGTGCGTTTATACAGTTTTGTTTAGTATATATGAAAATAAATGAATCAATTTCAACCACTGGAAGAGAGGATGGCAACATTCGAACCAATTTAATCCACTGAAACCCACCAAATGCTCCGTATTACGAATTAACTAGTGTTGCATCTTATACACATATAGAAAGTGAATCGAACTAAACATGTCGAGGAAAAGTTTGTTTTCATAAGGAGCTTCCATACATTCATCTAGGGATGTTTTCATTTATTCATTCGATACAACGCGCTGGTTCCGTTTCTGAAAAGAGAGAAATCGTTTTTTTTTTCTTTTTTGTTATTTTACCAGGAGAAAGATCTTCTGGTTCGGGAGGGCAAGTGTTATCCCCGATCAAGACACCCATTCTCCTAAGAGAATGGGTAGTGTGGGATTCCTACCCACTAAGAAAACTCCTGGGACATGAGTATTTTTATTTTTTTCTTTTTTTTATCTTTTTTTTTTAGTTTGGAATACTCAAATGTAATCGGTTAAAGGGTTAATGAAGCTTCGGGCGTCGTGTTTCTTGGTTTTGCTACATAGTAGCAAGATCATCCATTGCCTCGGCATACGGGAAGATGTTCATTGATTATGGGAATCTTCGCCGTTCAAGCCGTAACTGCCGCCGGTAATTCGGTAATAGCTGCCTCTTTTCACCAAATGTAGCTTTAGAAATGCATTGCAATGCACTCTTTCTAGCACACCTTTTTCTCAGACATTTGGAAGGCATATCGGAACACCCCCAAAGATATGCAATTGATGGACCACTGAATAATTTTGCAGTTTTTTTTTTATTTTACAGACTGGTCTTCTTTGGGAATATTCTGATTGGAACATCCCCAAAGGACCACTCTATATTTTATATAAAAAAAATGTTTTTTTTTTGAGTTTTAAAGATTGATCTTCTTTTGGAATATTCTGATCAGAAAATCCCCGAAGGACCACTCAATATTTTTTTATAAAATTTTTTTTTTTTGATTTTAGAGACTGATCTTCTTTGGGAATATACGGATTGGAACATCCCCAAAGGACCGCTCAATAATTTTTTTATAAAAAATATTTTTTTTTTTAGTTTTAGAGACTGATCTTCTTTGGGAATATTCTGATCGGAACATCCCAAAAGGACCAATCAATAATTTTTTTATAAAATTTTTTTTGTGTTTTTTTAGAGACTGATCTTCTTTGGGAATATTTTGGTCGGAACATCCCCAAAGGACCAATCAATAAATTTTTTTATAAAAAATAATTTTTGTTTTTTTAATTTTAGAGACTGATCTTCTTTGAGAGTATTCTAATATGCTTGCAAATGCTTGAAGATATGCAGTGTTAGAAAGAGTGCATCGTATCGGATTTGTAAAGCCACGTTTTCGGAAAAGAGGCTGCTATTACCGCATTACCCGCCGCAGTTAGGGCTTCAATGGCGAAGGTTGCCATAATCAAGGCACATCTTTCCGTGTGCCGAGGCAAAGGCTGTATGCATACAGCAAAACCAGTAGACACGGCACACGAGGCTTCATTTTCCCTTTACCCGATTATTATTAAATTACATTTTTAAAAAAAAGAAGAAAAGAAAAGAAAGAGAGAAAACTAAATACATAATTAATCGATTACTGAAAAACTATTAAACATCAGAAGAAAATTTCCTCATTTTCATCAATATCCGAGAGTCTCGGTTTCTTCGTGATCTGAAAATAAATAAAACGAAAGTTGCTTAAATACCATTCTTCAATCTAAAAACACCTTATTATACGAAAAAGTTGTTTATATCTACTTACAGGCCTATAATTTCTATCTCTATACCTATATTTGTAATATATTGGAATCTGGGTGTTCCTCCTGCGTTCTTTTTCTTCCGCTGTATAGCCATATTTGTCGTTGTCTAAGATGGTGAACAATGTTTTAAATCCTTCGCGTCTATTTGTTGATTTTCGTTGGCAATCTACACATTTCCCCACCACATTTCCCATTGTCGGTGAAGACCTTTTCTTTCTGCAAAATATAAAGTCCAGAAAGGCGCTAAGTATAGTTGTTGTTTGGGTTGAGCGCCTTTTTGAGCGGGAGCGAATAATATCACATCTGCAAGCCATCTCGTCTCATAAACAATTGATTCTAAATGGGTGCTGCGTTTGATTTATAAACATTTTTGTTACATTTTCCACAATCAGACTACTTGATGCGAAGTTTGGTTGACTAATTTCCCATTTTTTTAATTTCTCAACAACCACGGTAGGCTGTGCGTTTATATAGTTTTGTTTCAGTGCGTGCGGATTCGTAGCTCAAAACGTTTAGTATATATGAAAATAAATGAATCAAATTCAACCACTAGAAGAGAGGATGGCAACATTCGAACCAATTTAATCCACTGAAATCCACCAAATGCTCGTATCGCGAATTGACTAGTGTTGCATCTTATACACATATAGAAAGTGAATCGAACTAAACATGTCGAGGAAAAGTTTGTTTTCATAAGGAGCTTCCATACATTCATCTAGGGATGTTTTCATCTATTCATTCGATACAACGCGCTGGTTCCGGTTCTGAAAAGAGAGAAATCGTTTTTTTTTTCTTTTTTGTTATTTTACCAGGAGAAAGATCTTCTGGTACGGGAGGGCAAGTGTTATCCCCGATCAAGACACCCATTCTCCTAAGAGAATTCTCCTAAGAGAATGGGTAGTGTGGGATTCCTACCCACTAAGAAAACTCCTGGGACATGAGTATTTTTATTTTTTTCTTTTTTTTATCTTTTTTTTTAGTTTGGAATACTCAAATGTAATCGGTTAAAGGGTTAATGAAGCTTCGGGCGTCGTGTTTCTTGGTTTTGCTACATAGTAGCAAGATCATCCATTGCCTTGGCATACGGGAAGATGTTCATTGATTATGGGAATCTTCGCCGTTGAAGCCGTAACTGCCGCCGGTAATTCGGTAATAGCTGCCTCTTTTCACCAAATGTAGCTTTAGAAATGCATTGCAATGCACTCTTTCTAGCACACCTTTTTCTCAGACATTTGGAAGGCATATCGGAACACCCCCAAAGATATGCAATTGATGGACCACTGAATAATTTTGCAGTTTTTTTTTTTTATTTTACAGACTGGTCTTCTTTGGGAATATTCTGATTGGAACATCCCCAAAGGACCACTCTATATTTTATATAAAAAAAATGTTTTTTTTTTTGAGTTTTAAAGATTGATCTTCTTTTGGAATATTCTGATCAGAAAATCCCCGAAGGACCACTCAATATTTTTTTATAAAATTTTTTTTTTGATTTTAGAGACTGATCTTCTTTGGGAATATACGGATTGGAACATCCCCAAAGGACCGCTCAATAATTTTTTTATAAAAAATATTTTTTTTTTTAGTTTTAGAGACTGATCTTCTTTGGGAATATTCTGATCGGAACATCCCAAAAGGACCAATCAATAATTTTTTTATAAAATTTTTTTTGTGTTTTTTTAGAGACTGATCTTCTTTGGGAATATTTTGGTCGGAACATCCCCAAAGGACCAATCAATAAATTGTTTTATAAAAAATAATTTTTGTTTTTTTAATTTTAGAGACTGATCTTCTTTGAGAGTATTCTAATATGCTTGCAAATGCTTGAAGATATGCAGTGTTAGAAAGAGTGCATCGAATCGGATTTGTAAAGCCACGTTTTCGGAAAAGAGGCTGCTATTACCGCATTACCCGCCGCAGTTAGGGCTTCAACGGCGAAGGTTGCCATAATCAAGGCACATCTTTCCGTGTGCCGAGGCAAAGGCTGTATGCATACAGCAAAACCAGTAGACACGGCACACGAGGCTTCATTTTGCCTTTACCCGATTATTATTAAATTACATTTTTAAAAAAAAGAAGAAAAGAAAAGAAAGAGAGAAAACTAAATACATAATTAATCGATTACTGAAAAACTATTAAACATCAGAAGAAAATTTCCTCATTTTCATCAATATCCGAGAGTCTCGGTTTCTTCGTGATCTGAAAATAAATAAAACGAAAGTTGCTTAAATACCATTCCTCAATCTAAAAACACCTTATTATACGAAAAAGTTGTTTATATCTACTTACAGGCCTATAATTTCTATCTCTATACCTATATTTGTAATATATTGGAATCTGGGTGTTCCTCCTGCGTTCTTTTTCTTCCGCTGTATAGCCATATTTGTCGTTGTCTAAGATGGTGAACAATGTTTTAAATCCTTCGCGTCTATTTGTTGATTTTCGTTGGCAATCTACACATTTCCCCACCACATTTCCCATTGTCGGTGAAGACCTTTTCTTTCTGCAAAATATAAAGTTCAGAAAGGCGCTAAGTATAGTTGTTGTTTGGGTTGGGCGCCTTTTTGAGCGGGAGCGAATAATATCACATCTGCAAGCCATCTCGTCTCATAAACAATTGATTCTAAATGGGTGCTGCGTTTGATTTATAAACATTTTTGTTACATTTTCCACAATCAGACTACTTGATGCGAAGTTTGGTTGACTAATTTCCCATTTTTTTAATTTCTCAACAACCACGGTAGGCTGTGCGTTTATATAGTTTTGTTTCAGTGCGTGCGGATTCGTAGCTCAAAACGTTTAGTATATATGAAAATAAATGAATCAATTTCAACCACTGGAAGAGAGGATGGCAACATTCGAACCAATTTAATCCACTGAAACCCACCAAATGCTCCGTATTACGAATTAACTAGTGTTGCATCTTATACACATATAGAAAGTGAATCGAACTAAACATGTCTAGGAAAAGTTTGTTTTCATAAGGAGCTTCCATACATTCATCTAGGGATGTTTTCATTTATTCATTCGATACAACGCGCTGGTTCCATTTCTGAAAAGAGAGAAATCGTTTTTTTTTTCTTTTTTGTTATTTTACCAGGAGAAAGATCTTCTGGTTCGGGAGGGCAAGTGTTATCCCCGATCAAGACACCCATTCTCCTAAGAGAATGGGTAGTGTGGGATTCCTACCCACTAAGAAAACTCCTGGGACATGAGTATTTTTATTTTTTTCTTTTTTTATTTTTTTTTTAGTTTGGAATACTCAAATGTAATCGGTTAAAGGGTTAATGAAGCTTCGGGCGTCGTGTTTCTTGGTTTTGCTACATAGTAGCAAGATCATCCATTGCCTCGGCATACGGGAAGATGTTCATTGATTATGGGAATCTTCGCCGTTGAAGCCGTAACTGCCGCCGGTAATTCGGTAATAGCTGCCTCTTTTCACCAAATGTAGCTTTAGAAATGCATTGCAATGCACTCTTTCTAGCACACCTTTTTCTCAGACATTTGGAAGGCATATCGGAACACCCCCAAAGATATGCAATTGATGGACCACTGAATAATTTTGCAGTTTTTTTTTTATTTTACAGACTGGTCTTCTTTGGGAATATTCTGATTGGAACATCCCCAAAGGACCACTCTATATTTTATATAAAAAAAATGTTTTTTTTTGAGTTTTAAAGATTGATCTTCTTTTGGAATATTCTGATCAGAAAATCCCCGAAGGACCACTCAATATTTTTTTATAAAATTTTTTTTTTTGATTTTAGAGACTGATCTTCTTTGGGAATATTCGGATTGGAACATCCCCAAAGGACCGCTCAATAATTTTTTTATAAAAAATATTTTTTTTTTTAGTTTTAGAGACTGATCTTCTTTGGGAATATTCTGATCGGAACATCCCAAAAGGACCAATCAATAATTTTTTTATAAAATTTTTTTTTGTGTTTTTTTAGAGACTGATCTTCTTTGGGAATATTTTGGTCGGAACATCCCCAAAGGACCAATCAATAATTTTTTTATAAAAAATAATTTTTGTTTTTTTAATTTTAGAGACTGATTTTCTTTGAGAGTAGTCTAATATGCTTGCAAATGCTTGAAGATATGCAGTGTTAGAAAGAGTGCATCGAATCGGATTTGTAAAGCCACGTTTTCGGAAAAGAGGCTGCTATTACCGCATTACCCGCCGCAGTTAGGGCTTCAACGGCGAAGGTTGCCATAATCAAGGCACATCTTTCCGTGTGCCGAGGCAAAGGCTGTATGCATACAGCAAAACCAGTAGACACGGCACACGAGGCTTCATTTTGCCTTTACCCGATTATTATTAAATTACATTTTAAAAAAAAAGAAGAAAAGAAAAGAAAGAGAGAAAACTAAATACATAATTAATCGATTACTGAAAAACTATTAAACATCAGAAGAAAATTTCCTCATTTTCATCAATATCCGAGAGTCTCGGTTTCTTCGTGATCTGAAAATAAATAAAACGAAAGTTGCTTAAATACCATTCTTCAATCTAAAAACATCTTATTATACGAAAAAGTTGTTTATATCTACTTACAGGCCTATAATTTCTATCTCTATACCTATATTTGTAATATATTGGAATCTGGGTGTTCCTCCTGCGTTCTTTTTCTTCCGCTGTATAGCCATATTTGTCGTTGTCTAAGATGGTGAACAATGTTTTAAATCCTTCGCGTCTATTTGTTGATTTTCGTTGGCAATCTACACATTTCCCCACCACATTTCCCATTGTCGTTGAAGACCTTTTCTTTCTGCAAAATATAAAGTTCAGAAAGGCGCTAAGTATAGTTGTTGTTTGGGTTGAGCGCCTTTTTGAGCGAGAGCGAATAATATCACATCTGCAAGCCATCTCGTCTCATAAACAATTGATTCTAAATGGGTGCTGCGTTTGATTTATAAACATTTTTGTTACATTTTCCACAATAAGACTACTTGATGCGAAGTTTGGTAGACTAATTTCTCAACAACCACGGTAGGCTGTGCGTTTATACAGTTTTGTTTCAGTGCGTACGGATTCGTAGCTTAAAACGTTTAGCTTATATGAAAATAAATCAATCAAATTCAACCACTGGAATAGAGGATGGCAACATTCGAACCAATTTAATCCACTGAAATCCACCAAATGCTCGTATTACGAATTAACTATTCATGAGTTTGGTCGAATCGCTACAATAGGCAATGCACACTGACCTAGCTTTTAAATCATTCCAACTCTATTTTTTAGGACTTAAACTGTTGGTAAAACCTTTTTTTTCAACTGTAGCCGATGATGCCCATGCCAATTCCCAATTCAAAATTACTTGCTGCTTACAAACGTTATTGTTTTACTTTTTTTTATTTCCTCATTCCAAATACGAATGTGCTGTTTCGTGTTTTCAGTACAGAAACGATTAATAATAGCAAAAAAAAAATTATCACTTTTGTTTAAATTACATTTGTTAAAAAAGTTAGTATTCACTTACTTTCAAACAAAGTTTTTCGATATCTGATGCAGTTAAATACGCTTTTAATAACTCTAATATTTTATTATTTACTTCATTGGTTCATTCTAGTTTCACCCATACAAACAGTTGCCTTATACTCGGTGAACATAGTGAAGTATGATAGCGTAACTATTTTTATTCTTTAAATTCGAAATATTTCATTCCTAACAAGGATCTTCTACCTAAGCTTCAAGCATCCAATAAGCTTTACCTTAGTGAGCTTGGTTGGCTCATAATCTGTCAAATCCTCAAAACTAGTGGTGGGATTTAAATCTTTCGATTCAAATCCATTCGACGATCCGGGTTATGAAATCCGAATCTTAATCTATTAAACAGTCATCGCCTCGAGACTCAATACCGTGTAAAATGTGATAACATACTTGAGAGAAAATTACATGACTTTCGTTTGAGGGGTCATTTGTTGAGATGGATTAAGGAGCAAAAAAGTTATGCGAGAATTCGCACTGCCACAAATGCCCCATTTCAAGTTGAGACCAAGGTTATTGCAGCTTGTTGATGCCAGATTCTGCCAAAAGTTCATAACAAACGAGGACCGATTTTTCGATGGTCTGTCAGTTTTCCAGCAAAAAAAAGACCGATTTGCAACATTTACCACTTGCGGTCCGATGTTAGGAGTGCTCCGATCGAGGCGGTGGGGTCAATTTGTTTCGGTGTTTCGGTTCATTCCAACCACCGGTCGCGTTTGCTAAAGCATCCCGTTTTGTTGAATCGCTTACCACGTAGCACCAGCCATCAGCCTCATCTGCCTTCATCGTCACCACCATGGGAATCCTCGAAAAGATATCCGACATCGAAAAGGAAATTGCAAAGACTCAGAAAAATAAAGGTATGCTTTAGGGTGCAGTCGGCCCACCGAGTTCAACAGTCCACTAAGTCACTTCCTACCGTTCACAGCAACCGAGTACCATCTGGGATTGCTGAAGGCGAAACTAGCCAAGTACCGGTCGCAGCTGCTGGAACCGTCGAAGAAGGGCGAAAAGGGTGAAGGGTTCGATGTGCTCAAGTCCGGAGATGCCCGTATCGCGCTGATCGGGTTTCCGTCGGTCGGTAAATCCACCCTGCTCTCGACGCTCACCAAGACCGAGAGTGAGGCCGCCAACTATGAGTTCACGACGCTCACCTGCATTCCGGGTGTGATCGAGTACAAGGGTGCCAACATACAGCTGCTCGATCTGCCCGGTATCATCGAGGGTGCCGCACAGGGCAAGGGTCGCGGTCGGCAGGTGATTGCGGTGGCCCGCACGGCCGACCTGGTGCTGATGATGCTGGACGCCACCAAACCGAACGTGCACCGGGACCTGCTCGAGTACGAGCTGGAGTCGGTCGGGCTGCGGCTGAACAAGCGCAAGCCAAACATCTACTTCAAGATCAAGAAGGGCGGTGGCGTCAGCTTCAACGCCACCTGTCCACTGACGCGCTGCAACGAGAAGATGGTCCAGACGATTCTGCACTCGTTCAAGATCTTCAACGCGGAGGTACTGTTCCGGGAGGACTGCACCGAGGACGAGTTCATCGACGTCGTGTCCGGCAACAGGATCTACCTACCGTGCATCTACGTGTACAACAAGATCGATCAAATCTCGATCGAGGAGGTGGACCGGCTGGCTCGACAGCCGTTTTCGGTCGTCGTCAGCTGCAACATGCACCTAAACCTGGACTATCTGCTGGAGGTGCTCTGGGAGCACCTACAGCTGATTCGCGTGTACACCAAGAAACCCGGTGCGCCACCAGACTTTGACGATGGACTCATTCTTCGCCGGGTAAGCTTGTGGGATTTTTGTCCTCTACACTTACGTTCCATTACAAGTTCTTTTTTTCCCCCATCCCCATTAGGGTGTCTCCGTGGAACACGTGTGCCACGCAATTCATCGAACGCTAGCGCCCCAGTTCAAGTACGGGCTGGTTTGGGGTACCTCGACCAAGTACTCGCCCCAGCGGGTCGGCATTTCGCACGTGATGCAAGACGAGGATGTTATTCAGATTGTTAAAAAGTAACCGCTACAGCCCGCCGCCGGCCTAATCTCTGGATTTGGTTTGTGAAATAATCTTCCAGAACAGTGGGGTGTGTACGGTTACGACGGATGTGCAACGGCTTCGCTGCCGTTTGCTCCCCTCCCCCAACGCCCCATCCCGTGTACTGATATATTTTCTCTTTACTCTCCGTCAAGTTCGAACATAAACGTTGAATAAAAACAGCCTAAACTATGAGAACAAAAATTGAATAAAACTGAATAATGCTGGGCAAAGGATAAACGTTGGACGTACGGAAATGGTTTCATGGAAGAATAAGCTGCTCTATGCTCAACATAAATCAAATGCTTGAACCACATAATTTCCCGAATTCCCAAATAGAAACAAATAGTTAGGAGGCTATCTACGTGGACTCGGAGATGGTGCCCAATGGACTATAATTTCTTACGCACAAATACGTTAACGGGGAAGGCATTCGAATAGGGTTACGGAATAGACAAACAGAACGGAGTTTTTTTGTCCAATCCAGGTTTTATTTACACAATTTACTCCTTTACAGGTTTCCCTTACCGCACATTGGGTCGATCATTAGACTTTGTTTTTGTTTCATTGCCACTGCACTCTTGTAAATATTTTAACTCATCTTGCAAAGCCTCGCACCGTTGTAGTTCATGCACACAAACACACGCGCACACATATCTCTTTGACCAATTTCCTAGCTTTCCTCCTCGCGATGTGCGCGATAATACTCATGATCGATTATAAATGATATATTTGTATGTATATATATATTTATAGATAGTTGTGTATCTCCGGAATTATCCTTCGACTCTGTTTGTCCAATCTGAACCTGACCCAACCAACACCGCCAGAGGGCGGATGAGATGAAGGTCCTGTTGGATTTGTCCTGCCGCCTTGTGTAGTGTTAATCGAAGGTAAGAAATGCACACCCCATCCGTGCAGCAATCAATCAGCTCCTCCCCGGCCGAATGCCTTTACCAAGTGTGGAAAGTATGAGAAAAGGTAGCAGTTAAAAGGTATCTTGCGTTTGCTTGAGCCACAATCGAAGCGGGCAATTTTCGATTCTCATTTAGATTGAGGATTATCCTCCTTGTGAGAAAGAGATAGAGCCAGATAAAATCTCATTTAACAAATACCGGAGGGACACAGAAACGTGTGTCCTTAAAGTTACCCCAAATTCGTAGAATCGAACCCGTGGGCTAACAAAAATTGTTGTACTCCCCGCTCCTTGGGAGTGATCTGTCTCAGTTGACCAGCACTTCTCTCTCTCCGGCGCCGGTTCAATACCGCCCGTTGCCCTCGTTACCCATGTACTGCGTCCACCGTTGCTGCTCGTAGCTGTGCAGCTTGGAGCAAACTTCGCGTGCCGGATCCAACTCGGCGCTACACGAACAGCCAATCTCGAGCCGCGTTATGACGATCTGCGTCTCGAACCGCTGGTACGCGGGCTGCAAATTCGGTAGACGGGCCTTGAGGCATTGCGCCAGGAACTTTTTCTCCAGCTGCAGCATGTCCTCGCTGCGGTACGTCCGATATGCCTGCAGCTTCTCCTGGATGCAGCTGAGATCGGAATCGAGAAACAGCGGTGGATACGACTCCGACTCACGTATGTTCATCACGAACACGTAGTCGAGGGTTGGGTTGGGTGGGACTGGTGCACCGGTTCCGATTCCACCGATCGACTTTAGCAGCACACCCGTCGACGCGATCGATGGGAGGATGTTTTCATTCGGCGGAGCTGGAGGCGCATAACTGGGCGATTGAACGATCGTGCCCATCGTGGTTCCGATCGTGCTTTTGCTATTGCTTGCGGTTGTCGATACCTCACTCGCTCCTCCCCCCGTGGTTTGTCGTTTGACCTTGTTGAACTCATAGTTCATCGCATTTACATCTAAAGCACAATAAAGATCCAAATGAATTTTTCAAAAACCCCATGGGAACGCGTCCATCCACTTACCGTTCATCGCTTCCTTGGCCTCTTTTTCCATCTCCAGATCCCAGAGGGTCTCCTTTGAGCCCTTGCTGCCAGGATCGGCGTTCTTGAGATCGTCGATAATTTCATCGTTCAGCAGGACCTTCTTCACGATCTGCGAGTTGGGATTAGACTCGTTGAAGACCTGCTCCTCGAGCGAGCGGTCATGAAAGTCGACATCGTCTGCGAGGGGACGAAAGAAACGAAATCGGTCCAGTGTTATCCCAAAGGATGTGACTTTTGGTAAAATTGGTTGAAGATCTTCAGAGCGCTATGCTTATTAGAATCTAATTTTTAAATAATTCTTTCAAAAAAATCGCTTGGAAAGTATCAAGGAAAAGAGTAACAGAATTCAGAAAAAATGCTTTTAATGTACGCAAACTTTGCTAACCTTCAGAAGAGCCATTTTCTATTTCTTCGATATCTTTAGGGTCTCATATGATTAAAAGCAGAATCTTGAAGGTGAAAAAGTTCTGAACGAACGCAGATGATATAGATAAATGTAGAAGAAGGTTGATTTTTATAGAAAAAACTTTTAAATCAAATTAAGCAATAAATGGAGCAAATGAACAGCAGACAAATCAAGAGAAAAAATGTTGATAGTAATTTTAGAAATTGTTCAAGTAAGCAAACATTTTAAGTACACTCAAGTCAATTGCGAAATTAACGTAGAAAGGGAATTTAAGGAATCTCCAATAACTTCACTAAAAAACTAACCAGAATGTATACTTACCAAAAACACCAAACTTGCTTCGAACGTCTCGTCCGTTGGAGCGGTACCGTGGCCGATTGTAGGGCGAAGGGATTGGCCTTCCATCGTCCTCTAACGGTGGTGCCCCATAGTCATAGTCCATCGGCCCTCCTGGTGCCGGAGGGATTTGATTCGTAAGGAAAGGATTTCGCTTTAAAAGTAAAATTTGATTAATTTGGGAAATTCTGAAACGTTCTAATAAATCTTACCGAATCCGCCTCAACCTGATCGTAGGGAAGATAGATGTACGGCTTTCCCTCGGCATCCCTCACGCCATCAGCGACACGAGGCGATCCGACTAGATCTCCTCCTTCGTCTTCGTCATTCGCGTTGTAAATGTACTTTTTGTAGACATTATTGAGGGCCAGCTTTTCCTGACGTTTGGCCTCCTCCTCGGCGAGCGCATCGATGGAATGTGCTACGGCCATTTGCTGCTGTTGCTGCTGTTCTCCGCGAGAGTTTGATTTTCTTCTTCCTCCACTATGTGCCGCGATGGCCGCCGCCTGCCCAGGGCTGTCTACTACCACACCGACGGGTATTTGTGGTGCGGTCTGTTGAACACCCGGTGCTAGCTTCTTGTCCATATGCACATCAGCCTGTACGGCCGGTTGACCGATGGCGGGTGCTTCCACTGAGGCACTCTTCTGCCTGGCGGCACTGCTCTGACCATCGTTGCGACCCTTCAGCTTCATCTTGGGATGCTTCATCGGCGCCACGTAACCTGGCGGTGATTGATCCGAACTACTCGCCGTTTCGTTCAACCGAATGGTGAGATCGTCGGAGGAGAAAATGACTGCCCCGGGTGGTTCCACGTGGCGCGTGATGGCGTACAGCTTCAGCACCGACGATTGATTGTAGCGAAGGGCGCACGTGTCCGCACGTGACTGTTGAATAACGTCACTTTCTGAAACAGACACGGATCAAGCAATCCAAGAGTGCCACGTTTTCTACGACAACCCGACAGCGCCTACTTACCTGGAATAAACTGGTACTCGTCGGTGGTGTCCGCCGTTCGATTCCGGCACTGCATTTGCCAGTGAAGGAAGAAATCACCACCACCGGTCTGGGAAATCGTGATGCCACCGAGCAACCCATTTGGCCCTCCCGCGTCCTTGATGGAGCTGTCCAGGAATGGCTTCCCGTTCGTGCCGTTGATGATCATCGTTTGCGAGTAGTAGTAGATAGGGAAACCCGGCCCCGTGTTGTACTTCACCATAAAGTCCGTGACGTTGTCGTGGTCAAAGTGGCCGGGCACGATCGAACTGACGCTCTCCGAGTCGGCCAGCGTGTACGACCACAGTTGCGTCCGGTTGGCACCGTCGTACGCGTACACCGTCGAGTTGAACGAGCTCACGATAATGTCCTCGACGGAATCACCGTTCAGGTCGGTCAGCACCGCCGGTACCATAAAGCCGGACGAGTCCATTCGAACGATCGGCTCGAAGGCACTCTCGCCCGGGTACTTCATGAGGCTCTCCGGCCGCAGGATGTACACCCCGCCGGGAGAGTTCTGTCCACCGGTAACCACCAGAAACAGCTCCGTCCCGTCCGCCCTCGGTAGCACCTGGATGGGGACGAACATTTCCTCCCGGTAGGGCGTGGGAATGCTGTGCATGATCGCTCCAGTCGCACCCGAGATCAGCTTGATGTGGCCACCGTGCGCCCGCTGAGTTTCCTCCACGTGCACGGCCAGGATGTCCGCGATGCCGTCACTGTTCAAATCGCGCACCACGTTGATCGTGTATAGATCGATGCTGATCTCCGCGTAGCTCTCCAGGTCGGAAAAGTCCTTCAGCTCCCACAGAATACGCCCGTTGCGTCCGTTCAATGCGAGAATAAGCCCTCCTCGGCCAGCCGCCACGCAATCGTTACCACCGTCCGAGTTGATGTCGATGTTGCACTTGAGGGAGAAGATCGTGAACGAAGTCCAGTGCTGCCAGAGCGTTTCGCCATTGACCCCGCTCAGGGCGAGCAGACCCCCACCACATAGGTCCGTGATGCCCGTCTTGCGCGAGGTGCACTGCGGGATGTAACTCCGGATGCCTTCGTCCATCAGCTCGTCGATGCCGTAGCCCACGATGACGTCCTCCACACCGTCCCCGTTCACGTCCAGCTTTCGCAACGGGCTTTCACTGCTCACCCGGGCCACCACGCGCGTCCACACGTTCTGCACGGTGATACGTGTGCACGGTACCATCTCGAGGGAGCCATTACGGTCGCCGAAACCGTCCGCCGCCGTGTACATCAGGCTACCGAACTTGTCGCGGATGATCCCACTGCTGAAGGCGGACTCCTTGTGGAACCACACCTTGATTTTCTGCAGCGGCTGGGGAAAGGCCGTCAGGAGTAGTGCGGCCAATACTATCAAACCTGCAACATAAATCAACAGACGAACATTAGGAGTAATTGGAAATAGTGTGTTTGTGAGCGGATAAGTTGTTTTGTTTTAAGGGTGCACAGAAAACAAAATTATTAATCCAAAACTGGATCCGTGTGAGATTAGGAAAAGGCGGAATCAGCAGGACTTTTATTTGATTTGATTTGATGATGGTATCCAATTTAAGGCTGAAGTTTATTACGTTGTACGCATTCAATTCGAAATGATTTTTAATGCGTAAATCCTCGTCGGTAAGAGTGTATCCCAAAGAAAAGTACTTTCAACTGTGAAAACTATACAAATTGTTCTAAATTATACCTTCTTAGATTTCAAAGCACTAAGAAGTTAATTTGATCATTTAAAGAAATAACTCAACAATTTAATATAAGTTAAATTGCATGAACCATTTAAAGTTGAAAGAGAAAATTCAAAGTAAAATCCGCTATTCTTTAACTATAACCACTTCTAGGGAGCTTATTCTCTAGGGGTCGATTCAAACCTGATCTAACCAAACAGAGATGTTTTATGAGCCTAATTTTTTCATAAAATTAGGTAGAAACCATGAAGCAGTCGTCCCAAACTCGCTTTGGTTCATATAAACCCGAAAAAACTTAGTTTCGATAATTTTGTGATACACGAGTCATCATCGTTTCAAGGCCGCATCACAGGAATCCAATTGTTATTGATTGATTTAATCATACGAACCAAACTCAATAATGTTTTCTGCGTATCTTCAACTAAATGAAAATGAACTACCCACGGATCCATACGTTAACCGGAGCCAGTGAAAGTGTTCAATCTCCCGGGGGAAATAAAGACCGGTCCCAGAATTTGCCCCAAAACCGCTTCTGGAGGAAGAACCAAGAAAAGGTCCTAGTCAGCCCGCAGCGTGTTCCAGCGTTGCCATAGTTGGTGTCAATAATGCATGAACTCATTAAAATTAACAACCAACCGGGGCGAAAATATGGCCACCTCAGACGACGGTGTCGACTCCAACCGCCCGCACGCAGTTGGCGGCGTGTTTCACATCTTTTGCGAATCGTCATTTACGTTCTTTTTTTTCTCCCCCGCCCCCAGGTTCCTGTTGTGCGGTTTCCGAACACATCTTTTTATTGCGTCTTACGGCCGTAAAACCCTGGCACTGGGGCATCACGTCGTGCGTGTGTGTGTGTGTTGTGTCCTTGAGCACCTTCATTCGCTTCCCGGTGGGACGTTGCAGGCAAACTTACCGATAAGCACCGTCACGGCAGCCAGCCCGTAGCAGAACGGTTCGCAGCAGTGCCAACACTTCCGGCGGCGGTACTTCTTGAGGATGGGGCTGGAGGAGCGCACACCAACGGCACTGCCGCCGCCCGCACTCCCATTGCCACTTGTTGCTTTGCCGTACTTGCGCCTCGGCGCCATGAGGGGCCGCTTGGCGCCTCGGTCCTCGTACGTGCGACAGGTGCGCCCGTCCCGGATGAACACCTCGTCCTCCACGTCATCGCTAAGGTCCTCGTCCATGCTGAGGCTGACGCTCTCGCGCACCACCAGCTGCTCCGACGGCTGGTACGGTTTCATTTTCTTCCGTATCAGCTCCATGGTGGCCGACTGTACCGCTCTCCCACCTTTCCGACCGGCCACCAGTGACCTTAGCAGACGGCGCACCACTTTGGCACCCACGGTCTATCGCCAATCGTAGCAATGTATCCCTTCTTCTGGCAGAAAAGCACTGCACCACGGTGACAACCGAGCGTGTGGAAGGACGTGCTGTGCGCTTCCAGAAGATTTTCCGCTCCAGTTCGCACGAACAAAAACCTGCCTGCCGGAAAAAGGCCCACTGGTGCACAAGCTTTCTTTAAGAATACTACCGTTTTCCAGCCCGTGCGCTCAAGGATAACGCTCCATCCACACGGGGTCGATGGTTTCCACCGTCACAGCCCACTCGGATGGGCACTTTTTTGCTAACATATGTGACGGAATGTGCAGGCGACAGAAAATTTCCTTCCCCACCACCACGTAGCAACACACGCGACCCGTTTTTCGTTTCGATAAACGGATTACTCTTTCGTCCATAAGCACCACAACAGCCTGCTTTTCGACTCGACCACGAAGAAAAAAAAAAAACAGGTGAACGATTTTTCGCCCTTTTTCGCGCTACAGGTGCGAATGGGTTCAATGTGATAGGTTTTCCACCTTTGCACCTTTTTCACTGGCACCGCACGGTATGAAAAATCGGTCCGCACCAGGGCACCGTCCGCGAGCGATTGCCACTGGTTGGTTGGTGGAAAAAAGTCACCACAGAAGCACCAACACCGTCGCAGCAGTCGGATGCGGTGCGCGCCATTCATATGGAGCGCGCGGAACGCGGTGGAAATGATAAAGGGTTCCCGCGGGAAAAGTGGTGGGAATTGCAACAGCACTTTTTCCTCAATCGCCTCGTCGTGGTGGAAAAAGTTTTCTGTTGATAAACACGCACACATACGGCTAAACATGCGGGTGCAATGTCCAACCAATGGGATTTTGGAGGTGAAATGCGGACTGACACATCCTTCCCGGCACTGCGCATGTGACCACTTCCGGCCGTGTAGTTGGTTGCTCGGTGAACGATCCTTCGACGTGTGACAGCTGCAGGTGGGAAGTCGACCAAACTACCGATTATTTCTTTCCAACGGTTTGGTTTTCTACTAAAATGTTTGTGAGAGAGAGTAAATTTTCATACATATGGATTGTTGAGTTTATTGATAAGGTAGTTAGGGCCACCATTGTTTGGGTGGTGGTGAAAAATGTAAAAAAGAATGGAAAAGTAAACAAAAAACAACAAATACCGAATGTCCCTACTAGGAAGTATCCTTTCCGATGCGAAGTGACCTCGGGTCGGGCTTTACTTGGCGGCACTACCACCCCAACCGAATAGGCCTTTGACGAACCCGGACATACCAGCTGTCGTGCCTTTTCCGGCGGCCTTCTGTTCGATTTTGTCCTCCAGCGACGGGAACTCGACAAAGTTGAGCGCTAGATCGAAGAACAATGGCTTGGCGGGGATCGGTTCCATTTCCGGCACGAGCTTGAACACATTCGGATTGCGCGAGTTCAGCGATGCGTCCTCCTTGTAGTGGGACAGTCGTTCGTACAGCGGTTTGGACGATTTCTGACTCTTGCCGAACAGAACCGAATCGTCCGCGGTGTCGTCCTCCAGCACGCTGTACGCGTGGGCCGAAAACTTACAGCCCTCGATCGTAGCGATCAGCGTCTTCAATTCCGTGCGCAGATCGAAGTCACTGCAGGTGGTCTTGGCGGAGACGGCTTCGGTGGCGTACTTCTTGGAGCGCTCGTACATGGCGACCGCTTCGCGCCAACGCTTCAATGCCACCAGCGTGATGGCGATGTAGTAGCAACGGAACGCACGGAACGACTGCGCGAGCGATTCCATCTCGGCTTGGTACGACGCATCGTTCTCCATGCCACTCAGCTGCTGCATTTCGGTCACGTTCTGTAAAATGATCTCGTACAAGCGGGACAAATCCTGCGGTTTCGTTTTCTTTCCGGCACTGTTCGGCTGCACCTTTTCCGTCGCGTTCGGGTCGTCCAGTGTTAGCTTCGCTTGCGCCACGAGAAACAGATTGCGGTCCAGCGTCAACTTCAGCCTGGTGTACGACATGTAAGCCAATAGGTATTGAATTCCAACTAACCCAGCAGATCCAGCATCGTTTGACGTTTGGCGTAGCTTTGGATCCTGCTTGATTTCGTCTTTGATGGCCGCGATGGCGTCCTTGCAGTCGAGCAGTACGTTCTCCAGCAGCTCTATCTTTGCCGGGAAATCTTTTGCCTTTTCGATGCTCTTGCCGAGCTCCTGAATGCTCAGCAAGAACAGCCGAACCTTCTCGGGACGAACCGTCACGCTGCGGCCACGCCATTCAGTCATCTGGAATGCTTCCATGCTTTCGGCCTTCGTCTGCGCCACCAAGTGGCTCAGATTGCCCAGCAGACCGGCCTGGCCGCGCATCTCCAGCAGATCGTTAACGGACGATTCGCCGACATTATACGCACAGTAGCGCAGGCTCGGTTTCAGTTCCTCCACCTTCGCACGGTAAACCGTTTGCTCCTCTTCCGGCATGGCCTGGGCCAGATTTTCGTAGATCACCTGCGCCTTTTTGAGATTTTCGGCGGCCGATTGCCACAGTTTCAGCTCGAAATGCAACGATCCGTGAATCCAGGCCGAATAAGCTTCGGCCTCCAGCTTCGTCCGAGCGTCACAACGTTCCGAGGCGCATAGTTCCTGCAGCTGTAGCGCGTAGACGCACGATTTGCGCAGCTTCTCGATCAGATGGAACCGTTTGCGGAGCTCCGTGTTAGACTCCTGGCGCAGCTGCATCGCATACGACCAGGCACGCTCGGCCAGCATAAGCGGTATGTGAATGAACCGCTCGTCAGCATCCGCTTTTTCCAGATTGACCAGCGTTACGTCGCGCTTTTTGTAATGTCGACGGTCGCCCTGTGGCAGGTTGAGCGTCTTCCGAAGACGCTTAACGCGCCGCGAGCAATACCCACGGTAACGTTGATAATCTCCGTGTCGGAGACCATGCTGAAGCTGCATGTCCTTAATAACTCGTAGAACTGGAAAGCATAACGAAAGGTTGGTTTTAAAAACATCCCTCTATCGATCGGAACTCAACCATCCAGTCAGTTCTTCCCTCACACTTCTTGTTTTTTCCACGTTCCACTTACTTTCCACCGTAAACACCTTCACAGGGATGTCGCTCGTTTCGTCCACTTCCATGCCCTCTTTAGCTGGATCGACATTTTCTTTGCTCACTTCAGCCTTTTCTGCCATCGATTCCACCATACTGTCTGCTGTATTTCCAAAGATTTTCACCGATTTGAAGGTGTTTTTCAATAGTAAACTTTTCGGTGAAATCTTGCTTTTGCGGCACGACACGAAGTCAAGAATTTTTGGTCCTTGACAGTTGGTTGTCGTGTTGACAAAACATGACAGCCGAACCACATGGTCAATGCAGAACACAAGGTCTAGCCATACCTAGCTTGCTGCGACATTCTGCGATCTTTCGCACTGTTTGCGAATTTTGCTCCTTACACTGCTACCGAAAGTCAAAAATTTGACAAAAAGTTGCTACGACAATTTTTCGAAGCGTTTATCAACTGAAGCGAAATTTTTCGTTTGAGCGCATCATACGACATAAAATTAATTTAATTTCTTAAAAAAGAAAATTCTGTTTGATGCAACCTCACGACAACACGCTTGAACAATTGACAACCAGTTGCGAGTGAAATTTGTTCAAATGACTCAACCTGATCTCGGACCAACGTTGTCTCCTTTCGCAGCGAAAACTCGGTTGACACGCACAACTTTCCTTTCGTTTCTGTCCGAAATCATAAATTTCGACAGGTAAGTTCGTTCAGAACGGTCCTAATTTAGTGTATTTTGTTGAACATTTCAGTGCTGTTCAAGAGTGTAATTGAAATTTCGCCAGTCGACACGTTGTAAACAAACGTACCCGTGGTCTACCAGCTGGCTGTTGAGGTTAAAACCGAGTGCTGTTAAGCCAGTTTAGTTCCCCGTTCCGTGGTTCCAGATCATGTTTTGCCACACGTACACGCACGAACACTGACCTTTCACTTTTGGATTGGAATTATCCCGCCGGAAACGCCTTACGTGTTGGAAGTTTCTAATGGCTTTCTATTCTATTTTCCCCAGAAAATGTCTCGAAACCGTGCGGCCGAAGAGACGGACAAACAGACGCGTATCGCGATCGTGAGTTCGGACAAGTGCAAACCGAAACGATGCCGTCAGGAGTGCAAAAAGTCCTGCCCGGTCGTCCGGATGGGCAAGCTGTGTATCGAGGTGGCGGTAGACTCGAAAATCGCCACCCTGTCCGAGGAGCTTTGCATCGGTTGTGGTATTTGCGTGAAGAAGTGCCCCTTCGAGGCCATCACCATCATCAACGTGCCGAGTAACCTGGACAAGCACACGACGCACCGTTACTCGAAGAACTCGTTCAAGCTGCATCGCTTGCCGATTCCCCGTCCCGGCGAGGTGCTCGGGCTGGTCGGCCAGAACGGTATCGGCAAGTCGACGGCGCTGAAAATCCTGGCCGGCAAGCTAAAGCCCAACCTCGGTCGCTACTCGGAGCCACCAGACTGGACCGACATTCTGGCGTACTTCCGCGGCAACGAGCTGCAGAACTACTTCACCAAAATCCTGGAGGACAGCTTGCGAGCCCTGATCAAGCCGCAGTACGTCGATCAGATCCCAAAGGCCATCAAGGGTACGGTGGCGGCGCTGCTCGATAAGAAGGATGAGCGCAAGAACCAGACGGAAATCTGCGATCTGCTCGATCTGACGCACATCCGCGATCGCGAGATCCAGGCCCTGTCCGGTGGGGAGCTGCAGCGTTTCGCTTGCGCCATGGTGTGCATCCAGGACGGAGACATCTTCATGTTCGACGAACCGTCGTCCTATCTGGACGTGAAGCAGCGTCTCAACTGCGCCATGACGATCCGTTCGCTTATCCACCCCGATAAGTTCATCATCGTCGTGGAGCACGATCTGTCCGTGCTGGACTACCTGTCCGACTTCATCTGCTGCCTGTACGGCGTGCCCGGTTGCTACGGTGTCGTGACGATGCCTTTCTCCGTGCGCGAAGGCATCAACATCTTCCTCGACGGTTACGTGCACACGGAAAACATGCGCTTCCGGACGGAATCGCTCACGTTCAAGGTGTCCGAGTCGGCATCGGAGGAGGAAATTAAGCGCACCTGCCACTACGTCTACCCGACGATGAAGAAGAAGCTCGGATCGTTCACGCTCACCGTGAACGATGGTCAGTTCAGCGACTCGGAGATCATCGTGCTGCTGGGAGAGAACGGTACGGGCAAGACCACCTTCATCCGCATGCTGGCGGGCAATCTGCAGCCGGACGAGGAGTCGGAGGAGCTGCCGGTGCTGAACATTTCCTACAAGCCGCAGAAAATTTCCCCCAAGAGCCAATCGACCGTGCGCTACCTGTTGCACGAGAAAATCCGCGACGCCTACATCCATCCCCAGTTTATGGCGGACGTCATGAAGCCGCTCAAGATCGAAGAAATCATGGACCAGGAGGTGCAGAACTTGTCCGGTGGTGAGTTGCAGCGTGTTGCGCTGGTGCTCTGTCTCGGCAAGCCGGCCGATGTGTATCTGATCGACGAACCCTCCGCCTATTTGGACTCCGAGCAGCGTCTCATTGCGGCCAAGGTCATCAAGAGGTAAAACTACAGCATACCGATGCTTCATTAGAGGAGACTTTCACCAAATGTTTTTTTTACTACCCCCCTCTCACCTTTCCAGATACATTCTGCACGCTAAAAAGACCGGCTTTGTGGTGGAGCACGATTTCATCATGGCCACGTATCTCGCTGACCGGGTCATCGTGTTCGAGGGTCAGCCGTCCGTCGATACGACCGCTCACACGCCACAGTCGCTGCTAAATGGTATGAATCGGTTCCTGGAGCTACTGGAGATCACATTCCGCCGCGATCCGAACAATTTCCGACCAAGAATCAACAAGTTGAACTCGGTGAAGGTAAGCCTCGGTATTCGATACTCACAACAAACGCAAACCATACTGAAAACGAACCTATCGAAACCAACCCTTTCAGGATGTGGAGCAAAAGCGTGCCGGACAGTACTTCTTCTACGAGGAATCCTAAGCAGGACGATCATCCCCCCGCCCCGCATAAAGTGGTGCCGGATGATACACTCCAGGTGATGATTTTCTCTCGTAGTAACTTTTTAAATAATCGTCAGTATGGCTGGAGGAGGGGATCAAGGAATCAGCGAGCCATTTATTTTTCGTACACTCCAAAAACGCGGTTGAGTGGTACATCATTTCTGTTACTTTTTGGAAGAATTTGTTTATAGCAGCTTCAACATGCTTTATTATTTGGATACAGAATGCAAGGATGAGCTTTTTTTTTCGTTGACACAAGAGTGTTAAAATCGACGTTATACATACATTTACACGTGACGGATAGCAGGACGTTTTTTTCGTTTTTAAATATTCACGCGACGTTTGGTTTGTAGTGACCTTTTTTCTCTTTCGTACAGTTAATAAAGAATGTAATAAATGTGGCAGACAAAACGGAACGTATGTAAGGTTTTCATTGAGCATATTTAAATTAAAACCGCTTTAGAGTTCTGGTTATCCATGCTTTCACCGAATAATTCCGAATTTAAATAATAATGTTAGAAAATACGTCTCCACAAGTACACGAATGTAGATTGTACACTTCTTTGCATAACGGCAAAACTTTAATGTTTTTGTTATTCGAAATTTTCGAAAAAGTTAAAAATTCCAATACATTGCATTTGAATATAAAATAACCACTATTCTTTCCTCTCGTCAGAACGGGGAACTCTTGATGAAAGTTAAGAATAAGTAAAGCGAGAAAAGTTAGTAAAATTAGTGTAAAATATAAAAACTTCTTCATACCTGGTTCTATCCAGATTGGCCAAAGTTATGAATCAGTAAGATTCTACCGATCTTGAATAAATATAAAGGAACAGAATCTTTTATCAATCAACAGGTTAGTTGAAGGGTGAGCAAAGCTCAAAGCAAAACAACACATACAAATTTGCTTATTTTATAAAATGTATTGCTTTTAACTGAATTCATTTTCGTAAGCAAATCTATACACTTCATCGATATGAAGAATTTTTACAGTAAATTAAAAAAAAAATTTCCAATATTTGAGTTATAATATTCAGATAATTCCGGCGGTACTGGAATGGTTATTGTGTAAGGCAGGGGTCGGCACACATTTCCAGAAAAGGGCCAGGTGATGAAACGGCCAGATGGAGCAATGTAATTAATATCTGGAAAGTAACATAAAAATAAGCTGAAATATTTCAATTTTTTACTTTAAACCATTAGTTTGGAGACTTATTTTTGTTGAATTTTAGACTTCTTCAACCTACTGCCAACCTATGTAGAACTATATGTTCCTTATACTTTAACCTAATTGATTTTATCATTCTTAAAATTCAGCATCTACTCGCATTATTTTTCTATAACAAGAATTGGATGGTGTGCGCTCAGTTATTTAAAATAACTCATCGCAGGGTAATGGTATCGAAAGTTGTATTCTCTGAGTGTAGTTATTGTAGATGTAAAGTAAGCATGTTATGTTGCCACCGGATATTGGACGAGTTGGGAAATTTTAGAACGATGAATAGTAAAATACGATTGAGAAGGTCTATATAACAGTATGAAGATGTCGCATGGTATTGACCAACTCGTACAATAGTTCAACGTACCTTTTTAGTAAAAAAAAGTGTGATATCGCGAAAAATCCGGAAAGAGTTGAGCTTCGTCCTTTTTGAATTTTGTTCCAACCATTTTCTTACGGGCCGGAAAGAATCAGCTGGCGGGCCGCACTTTGGCGGCCCCTGGTGTAAGGTATCGATCGAAATCATTAGGGATCAGTTAACGTACCAACGTTGAAACAAGAGAGCAATTGGTCAGGCACCGTAATTTTACTACGCGTAATTAAATTTAATGGCACAAATTGTCACGCATCTTGTATAATTGTACAGGCTCTGAAAATATGTTTTCTCAGCAAAAGATCGCAAGGATTAGCAAACATGTTTGAATAAGATAAGATCCCAGAAGAGGAGGATGTTTCCCTTTACCGGGAAGTGGGGTTGTTTTCCCTCTTAAGTGGATGAATGTTGTCGTGCGACTTAGCCAGCTGATTTCTCAAGGTCAAGATCGTGATCCTGCCAACCGAGGCAGTGCTTTGGTGGCATTGCGGAAGTACAAACAAGCGGTCAACAGTAACGGTTGTTTATTGAATCCAACAAATAACAGAAAGATCCTCTTCCATTCCGAGAGGGTGCCTTATCGCGGGGAGCAGGTTTCGAGTGGTAACTTTATTCTGTTTTATTCTACATACTCGCCCGCTGAACCTGGCCACACGACGGTCGCACGTGGTACGAGTCGTCAAGCCGCCCTTGTTTCGTCCTATTTCGTCCTTACGCTCCCTGCTTCATCGCAATCATTGCGTAATCTACACTCAAATGGCTATATGGCTTACGGAGAGACGGGAAGGTGGCACGGTGCTGGGTGCAGTCGCACTTCACACTATTTGCACACTATCTCTTGGCGGTTATGGTTGTGTGGGTTTAAACTAGCTTAGCGTCGGTCGGACACGCAATAGTGGAAGCGAGCCCGTGCTTCCCCCGACCGAGTGCTGCTGAACTATTTCTACGTTTTGTTGTTCTTTCTATTAGCAAAAGCATAACAAACACCAAACAAGTTGTGTATGGCGCGCTAGGGGCGATCTAGAGCACACCGCTCTGCGCCCTTGAACCCATTTCTAGCCGACCGCCGACAAATCTGGCACACGCGCGCGCGCAACGCTTCAAGCACGTCGTTGACGGCGCCGCGGGTAGGCGTGCGGGGTGGCCGCCTAGATAGTGAACGCCGCGCGGGGTTTAGATGCACCCATTTCTCAGCCGCTGCAGCACCCCCTGCTCGTACAGCTCCAGGGCAATGTCGCGCATCCGCTTGTGGTAGTCGACCGAGACCATCTGGGCGATCTTTTTCTCGTGGTTGTTCGTCTTGAAGTCGTTGATGGTGACCTCGTCCAGGTCTAGGATCTGGTTCGGATTGAAGGTGACGGCCGGCAGGAGCCACATGGCGATGCCTAGCCCGTACGGGAGGCAGCGCTCGTATTCGGCGCGCAGCCGACCGTACGCGAACAGGTCCTCGAAGCTGCGCTGCAGCTTGCCGGCCAGCTTCTGGTCCTCCAGCACGCACAGGTGCTCGTCCAGTGCGTCGAAGAGCGACCGCTGGTAGTGCAGCAGTAGGTCCCCGGTGTGGCGCTGGCGCACCTCACGCCCGGTGCTGGTGAAGAGCAGATGCAGGATGTCGATGACGGGCGTGGTGCAGCGCATGGTCTGCAGGTCGAGCAGCTTCACCTGCTGCCGGTCGGCGCTGAACATCAGATTGTTGACCCAGGTGTCGCCGTGGCAGATGACGCGCCACGATTCGTCCACGTCGTCGCACACGATGCGCGACATGATGCGGAAGAGCCGCCCGCTCAGCCCTTCGATGGCCTTTATCGGGCCTTCGAGGTCCAGCTCGCCCGCCTGGTTGCTGTAGCGCAGCGAGTCCAGCGCGCCCCGCAGCGACGTCTCGAGGGAATGTGTGTAGAAGTCGGCCGCTTCGGCGCAGAACACGATCTCACGCACCTTCGCGCAGACGTCGCCGTACTGGGCCGGGTGCAGGTGCTTCAGGATCAGCGAGAGTGCGTGCAGCTTGGCCAGCTCCTGCAAATACAAACATTCCAAAGCCCGGGAAAACCATCAGATCTAGTTTGTTCCAGCCTTGGCAGGGTGTTGTTACCTTTATGACGGCGCAGCATTGCGTGAAGCTGAGGCCAATGCGCCGATCCACCATCGCGTACCCTTTGGTCGTGAGATCCTCCAGGACGATGCGGTCGCCGTGGTCGTCGGAACCGGCGGTAAAACACTCCGGGTACGGCAGCTTGTACGGTGCTATCCGCCGAAGGATGGGAATGATGCTGGTGTACGCCGTTATTTCGTTCTCGAAGGCTGCATCGCACCGGAACAGTTTCCGCCGGTTCGGGTTGGTGATTTGGCGTTTGAAGATCAACGAAATGGTGAATACTGCATCAAGAGAAAAAGAGCATGGTTTTTTTAAAGTCGTGGAAAAATGTGTTAACAACTCTAATGGGTGTGAAACTTATAATTTATTTGTTTTAAACCGCCGTAAGAAATTAAATCTAGGGCGATAGTAACTGTTGTCCCGGAACCTTATTAATTGCAAATCCTACATGCTTTGAAAGTATTAGCAATTATTGCAAAAATCATGGTCACATGACTCGACGGTCCACTAAATTGCCAATATATGCGGAGTCCTTTCCGTTTTAATCTTATAACCTTTGCATTATTTAACTGTTGTGTATTTTAATTCAAGAAAGATACTTGAAAAAAACAAACAGTTGAACATACATTAGAAACTATTTTTACGTATGTTCGAATAAAAACAAATATGAAGTAGAATATTCTAACGATCTAACGTAAACCCATTAAAAAAAAAGGTCCTTGGAATACCTTATCTAAAATTGTATCATAACTTCCTCCTTCCTTCCTCCATTTCCTTCTTCCTTCTACATTTGATAAAGACATTGGATTATCAAAAAGTTTGCTTTGTTTTGTTTTCATTTAAATTTTTTGAAACGGATCGAAATTGTTTGGTAATAGCTCAGTCATCAATTTTAATTATTTTTGAGCTGCGTCTTTCGTTGCTGGATCGAAAGACCCAACTCACGATACATCTATAAAACTGGTCTATCTCAATATTATTTTATCAAATTTGGAAAATTTACAACAAACATATTTTTTCTCAATTATGGTTATATGGTGTAAAAATGCTTGGATTAGAGTTGAGTGAAACACTTCAATCTTTTTCAGTTGCTCAGAAAGAATTGGAAAAATGAGTTTATCTTGAAGTTTAATTTCCAATGGCATCCTTTACTGCAGTTATAATAAAATATGTTAAATAAGTTTTAGAAATAGCCTTGTTCAATCGGCGCTTACTTTTTTTTTTGAAATATTAAACTTCTTCTATTTAATGCAAATCGTTGTTACTGTAAGCAACAAATGATAAAGCTCTGTTCAGTGAATGAATTTGCATTCAACTTGCTGTGCATTGGGTCAAAGAAAGGCTCGAGCTGAAAATGTGCCACTGGCAATGGCGTAATAGACCGATTGTACGTATCGCTGAGATAACGTTTGAATCGGGGCTTGTGTAAACTCCGTGTCACAACAAAGACCTCACTGGTCGACGTCATCGATTGTCGAACCCCGAGCTACGTTCTAACCTATTTCCTTCGCTTGCCTACTGATAGCTTGTTCCGGCTAATGTGGGTTAGGTGGGAAACCTTGAATTAGTTTTGTCGCGCGATGTCCTGCCCGTCTTTCGACGAGGCCCACCGTGCACCGTACCCAATCAATCTCAGCTAAAACTCGTTAAATTCAAACATCCCCCCCTCGTACCCGGACTCTATTAACGGATCGGATCAATAAGCCACCCTTTGACTTCCGTGCTTTGACGTCGTGGGCATTAAGTGAATCCGTTGCACTCGTAGTGCATCGTAAGGCCAATGGGAGAGAGATGCATGTGAATGGCATAGGTCAAGGTTCGCCGGAATGCAGGAAGTGCTTTCGCTACCTTTTCTGCCCTCCGGCTGAAGCCATTGGATAGGGTTTCTTTAAACACACTACGAACTCGTGCAACTAACTTGGTGGAGAATTACCCAGCTTAATACGGGCTTTCTTATCGTGCACATTCGTTAGCGCCAGGTTTGGGGAAGGAAAACAATAGCGCTTTCCCGACCGTCGACAGCGTCGTAAAAAGCAACTGGGCACGACGCTGGTTCGCCTGGCGCCATCCGGAGGTCGTTGCATTTCTCTGCCATTTCGTGCAGTAGCACGTGTGTGCGTGTGTGTGCGCCGAGTATTTTCCTTTCGTTCTTACTTCCGTTCCTTTCCGAACTTGACATTGAAATGCATTTCCGCGCAGGAACGCGAATCGATTCCGAGCGTGCACTAAACCGCGGCAAGAACTTCCTTCGCTCGATGCATTGTCCCCTTTCATCATCGTGCGTTTTGCTTTTATTTAGCTTTTTAGATTGTTTGCCAAGGCAGCAAGTTTCTCATCGCAATTTCCTTCCCCGCCCCAGGGTGCACACTTCCTTCGAGAATGACTGGGCGTCTCCATCCTACACTTTTCCCACAGGGCTTTCGGTGTGAGCGGTATGGTGGGTCCACAATGGAAAGCCACGCTGGTGTCATCTCCGACCGGGTGAGGCATGCAGTTCACTGAGCGTTATGCTGGGCTTCATACTACTATCGATTACAGTTCACCCGTGGGTGTGTGACGATGATGCGGGGGGTGTGAAAAGTGAGGCGGAATTTCCCACCCTTATCATTGTCGCCGCATCCATCTTGCTCATCCAATACCGCTCCGGAGGGAGGGGAGTGCATTTTAAATGTTTGAATGCACACTGCACTGAATGGTTGGCTCTTTGAACTGCAGGTTTGGTGCTTGGCCGTCTTCTTCATGCCAACGCACGGCCAGGTCGGTCAGCTTCGAGGGTTTAGTTCGAGTGAGATGGAAAGGCCAGGTGAAGGTCGGTCATTGCTCAACTTAGAACAACCGCTGCGCCGCTGCAGCGGTTCTACGTGCCGCTAGACATGTTCTCGCATACAACTTTACGGGCATGGGAAAAATTGTTTTTACCATTAATCTTCTTTTTCTAACTACTTATGCATCATGAAATGTACTACCATTTGTGTTGCTTCTTGTGTCACCAATTTATGAATTGTGATATACAATTTACCAAAGGTTTTGTTAATTCGCTTTTCTTGTATGAAGTTTCTACGATGCTTCTGCCTTTTTTATTTTTCCTATTCAACTAAGGAAAGCCTTATCCTTTTCTAGAGCACTTCCATATAGTTTCAGTTGCATTTGTCTCTAATTAAACTATGCTTACTGAACATGGAACCAATTATATTTGTCTCTAATTAAATCACGGGCTAGGAGAAGGTTTTTCGAAGGAACTTTTTAATGCATTCTTATGAAACAGATAAATCGACAATAAGTCCTTATACAGTTAAGCTAAATTTGATTCTTACAGTCCAATTTAATTATTTATCTTTCTATCTCATGGAGTGTTAGAAAATTATATTTTTTAATTATAGACTCAGTCAGTTTTAAAAAAAATTTAAGGACATTACTGGACTGGATAGTTTTAAAACGCTATAGTCAAAAACTAATGATTTATCAAACCAATTGGAGCCTTAGAACCGTGAATTTAGGAACTTAGAATGTGTAACTGATTTAAATGAATTAACAATTGAACTTGGTAGATTTAGTGTGAACCCAAACTCGTTTACAGGCGAAACTCAAAATGGCTAGCTTATTGATAATGATTTTTGCTGGACGTAAGCTGAAATTTAACTTCGAGGACGATTTGGTTTTCCAAAACCAAAGTTTTGGTTCGTTTCTTACCGTGCGTTCGACCGTCGCGTGTCTTCCCGTTGCAATGGGCCACCACCCGTTTGATGATCGACATGTAGTTGTCACCCTCGCGGCTCCCCGGGCCGCAGTCTACGTGGTCCACCGTAAAGGTCTCCCACCGGTGCTCCGGCTGCTGCATCCGCAGGATGGCCATCACCGTGTCTTTCCGCTCGATCGCGTACACATCGCGACCTTCGTCGGCGAACTTTCCCACCGCAGCAAGCTCTTGTTTCATGGCGTCCGAAGTAAATCCGCGATGCTTAGCACCGCTACTGTTTTGCAATGGGTTTCTCCTGCAAGCTACTTTTACTACCTAGTGTACACGTACCACGCACAATCACATACACACACATACACACACACACGCGAAACAACTCTCTCTCACTTGCTCCTTTCCTACCCCCGAGCTTAAGGTCGACACATTAAAACAGTGCAGAGTATTAAAAAAGCCCAGCCGACTGGGATGATCACATTTCTTCGGTAAATGCACTCGTCGCTACGCACTGAGAGGCCGTACACTAAGCCGCACGGATCACCGTCGCCATCCGACTCGCAGCACTCGTCCTTGACCAACGGCGGTCCACTACGTCACGGAGTGTGCGTGTGTGTGCCGCTAGCTGGCATCATTTCACTGCCACCAGCAGCTGGGCGCATTTCGCAGCGTGATGCTGGCGGTTGCTACGAAACGGCAAACGGCGGCGACTGGACAGAAAAGGGTGAATCACGCGGTAGGCTCCGACAGCGGAGACACTAAGCGGACTCGGACGGTAGTACACTCTCGGCGGCAGCTGCAAACGAACTGTTTGTTATTGCATCGCCCACCGAGCGGTAAAGGCGACTCTGGCCGGGGCCACCACCACAGCATTCAACCGTTACGGATAGCACACGCGCACAGACGCGCGATGCAAGCTCTCCAAGCTTAGAGCCGCCCGGTTAGTAGTGTGTACTAGTACACCGTCGTGCTTCTCTTTTTCGCGTTAAAGGGTTAATCCCTATCGCTCTCGTGCTCGGCTGAACTGAAATGAACCAAGCGGATGAATACCGGTTCGCTATCTTGCAACGGTAACCTACATTTCGGGGACACACAATTTGCGCGCCTTTTTTTACCCCGGACCGGGCGGGAGGGGACACAACATTAACGAGACACTCGAGTGTAGACTCAGGTGAGTTGATGGGATTTTAAATCAGTCGTAATAAGCACAACAACTGTTCTGCCCACTGGAGCCCCCCCGAATAAACGGAGCCAATGGGAACGGGCGTCATTAACGATCAAGTTCACCGCTGGAAACTGTTTGGCACGCATTAGTCTATGTATACCGTAACCGTGTAGGCGCGTTACCCTCCTAAGACCAAACTCGATAAAATTCGAAACCGCTCGTTTTTAGCGGGAGGAGGGTGGACCGGGTGAGCGGACTGAAGCGACGTGGTTCAGGTGTGTTTGTCGTCCTTGAAAAGATTCAGCGGGGCAATGAACGGCCGAACCGGCAGACCGGCGGGGTACGTTGCCCCCCTCTTCGCGCCGTCCGCGTGTGTGCATCCAATGCACTTGACTTCGAAAAGCCACAATAGTCTGCATAGCTGAAGACCGATTCGACGCCGACTCGCGGCACGCGGTTCACCTTCACCGTGTCGGCACGCACGGCGCATCGTGGCGACGGTGGCGGGTTGGATGCTTTAGACATGCTCGGTTTGATGTCTTTATTCTTTGCAGCGGTCATTGTTGCTTGTTGGTTTGATTCCCCGTTTTAAATTAATTCATTTTTTTATTCTTTTTTCAGATTTATTCTGTAGTATAAAATCTGGAGCGAAGTGGAGCTTTTGCAAGAGCAATTGGTCACAAAATTGAAAACTGGGAATGTTTACAGTTATCTTGAGTCACTTTTCTGTTTGTATCTTGCAAGGAATTTATTTTGAAAACAATAAGACGCACAAAGTGATCTAATAGTCGATTCTTTATACGATCCGATCAGTTGAAGCCGAAACCAACAAATATATTCATGCTTTTCCTTGATGGGGGATGGAAGGTCTCAGCTGAAACTAACCTTTACCTTATGAAACGTAAATCTTGTTTAAAAACATATTCCTAAGATCCTCCACGGTCAGCAAGTTTCTCTCAGTTTAATTTCAATATTTCAAAACCCTATTACGGTGGATTGAAATGAGATTGCACCAAACGGTCATGCAAAATAGTGAAAATTCATGTAACGTAGAAATGTTTTACCTTTCAATAAAGTCTGGAGGAAGTATTATAAATCTATATATTATAAATAATTCTAATTTTCATACTCCCTGTGCTTCATTTAATTTAATTTAATTTAAATTAATTGTAATAAAAATAGCACAGCTTTGGTATGTATGATTCACCTGTTGTGCCTTTATTGATACAAGAATAGCTTAAAACATGTTTAATCCAACATCAATCCACCAATGAAATGCTTCCCGACAAGGCCACCAGCTCCTTCTTAACGGGCCAAGCAAGAAACAAAAGTTTATGTAAGCAGCACCTCAAAACTTCCGAAATCGCACAATTTGTATTCGTTCCAGGTGTCACGGTGGCCCTTCGCGTTCGGGCAAGTGAAAGCAAACTGCGCGACATGCAAAATATTGCCAAATACCACGCACCATAAAATGCTTCTACTTTTGGTAAAATATTCCGCCAGTGGTCACGCATCGTTTAAAATACGACATGCGACAAGCCTTGCCTCCATTTTTAGCTACGTGTCAGTTGTTTGTTTTTTTTTTTTTTTAGTTTTTGGGTGAAATGATAAAAGGAGGTTTCTGGGTAACAACCGCTAGCGCATGCGAAGGTTGCACTTTTGGCCCAAGCCAGCTCGTCAGAACGGGTAAAACTCACGCGTGCCGATTAACCGTTGCGTACACTTTATGGCAGGTTGTACGCCATGATGCAATAATATGCACAGAAGATTGATTAAGCGTAAAGAAAGTGTATGTGACACCATACCCCATCCTCGGGAGACTACAATGGAAATTGTTATGTCACCAGCTCCGGACGTCTGTTGGAACTTCCAAAGGTAATGAGACTGCGCGAAACACATATTCGATTGCGCAAACCTGCTTATGCGTCGGCTGGACGAACGTGCTGATCGGTTTGAAGTTCGATGTATAAAACATGCATACGTATCGAAACGCCACCAACATTATAAATATTCACAAAATGAACTCAATCCAATTGCTCATTGGGTGTATGAATAATAAGTTGTACTCCGTTGTGACTGAAGTGTATTGTTTCGCTCATTGTCATAAGCTACCAATGTTCTTACGATTGTCCAGGATAGTTATGACGTACAAAGCCTGGTTCCAAAGCGAACTAAGAAAACGTCCGTGGTCTACAAAATATGTCGTAAATATGCTGCTGGCTGTTTACTTTCCATGGGAAGTGGACGACCATGACTTAGCAGAATCGGAACGGTAAGTTTGGGTGAAACAATGAACAGTATTTAGTGAATTATCAGTACAAAGAGTGACAATGAAAATGATTCAAAACGAAAGCTTTATTTATCTAACCATATTGATACTTGAAGGCACAACGCTTGTTTGAAAATGACAATTCATTTTAAAGCAATTTGATTGTAACATTTATTGGCTAATTTGCCAATTGAGCTTTTATTCGACATATTTAACTACATTACAATTTATCTACGCAGGAACAAGCCTTTTGACTACCATTTCTGTACTATAGATCAAACTTCTGTGCTAGTTTTTGTCATAACTTACATGACATTGTTTAAACCAGGGTTCTCCAAACTTTTTTTAACGCGGGCCGCATTGGTTGGAATAACCGTAGCGTTGGGCCTCGTTTACCCAAGGAGGAGGGCCGTAGTTTGGAGACCCCTGGTTTAAACCATTGTTTGTTACACAGTTCAACTTAGTACAATTAGTTGAGTTCCATAATTAAGAATATTAATGATTTTTTGGAATGATATCCAGCTAAACAGTAAAAACAGAGAACAGTTTTTTTTAAAGATTACTTTGTGTCGAAGACATTCGTAACATTAAAAGAGAACGGAATTTGTTTACCGCCCGCGCTGGACGTTCACATTTTTTTGATTCTAATTCATATTTGAATTGTACCAGTTGGATTCCGAAATGTTTCATGGGAAACGAAATTAGAGCAGTACGAGTCTGGGCTCACCAGAGGGCGCTAGCTTAGGCCAGGAGATTTACTTTTGCCAAAGGTGATTGCATACACAGCTGTGCCAGCCTCGATTCTTACATTATTATTATTATTATTAGTATTATTATTGCTATTATTGTTATTAATATTATTATTATTATTATTATTGTTAATATTATTAATATTATTATTATTATTGCATTTATTAGTATTATTGATTCGTTTGATTCGAAGAACAAGCAAAAAATATTGCAATAAGTATTTCGTTTTCTAATTATATCAATTGATTAATTCAATATTTCTGTGCAGTTTACACCCTTTTGCGAATACAACTGTTGGTCAAATTAGCAGAGAATCCAGGTTTAGTTTAGCATCGATTATCGAAAACAGTCCAATCCTTAAAATCTCATTCAAGTTTGATTGTCCTTACGTTCTCTCTACAAGCTTGCCTGCATTTCAAATTTATCTACGAAGGATAGTGCATTTCCTGACAAAAAGAAGGGGTCAATCCTTATCATACAGGTTTTTTAAGTACCTAAAATATCAATCTTTAAAACTACTTCTTGATGTTATGAATTGATCCGTTTTACAACGCAAAAGTAACAAGAAGCCAACCCTGCACGATCATGTAATTGCTTTCATAAAACGTGTAATTTATCTGTCAGTCAACAGAATCACACGAATGATTAATTCACCGGTACATCAAATTACATGCTGCGATAGGTTACCTCTTACAGGTTGCATTACATTTAGTGTGTTATTATTGCATTATCACCATTATACGTGAGCATTGGGTGTTAAGGGACTTAACCTTCCAATTTAAAGTTATTAGTTGCCATTGAAGTTGATTGTTTCCCTTAATTTAAACTACATCAATTAAAGAGTTGAGTACGGAAAAGATTTTAAACTGATTAAACAATTACTATTCATACTTTGAAGTTTTTATTCAAATTTCCTGGCATTTAAGTTAGACCATCATGGTTTTCGTTCATAATAGATTAGTTGCAGTTCGTCTACTTGTTACCTTTTTATTTTTTCTATTATGGTTCTTCGTTTATAGCTTCCGATAGTCAAAACAAGTAAATTGGTTTGTAGTTAACCATAATCTCCTTAACGGCAATCACTTTGTTTCACATTAAAACAGATCTTGAAGATGCTAGATAATGATTGTCTTGCACGATTGTCTTATAAGTCGTAAGTCTCAAGTATGGTTTAGAATCATAAAAACCCCCAAAGAACGGGCTCCAAACGGGGGTCGAAACTTTGCGCTTCCGTTATCAGCTGGAAATTGAAATTCAACCACCCCAGAAACCGGTGGGTTTTTCGAAATTAAAATTCAAAGCTCCCAGCGCAAACATTCATCAAAATTCAACGGCAGTCCTTTCCCTGCTGCAGCGGCAGCCCCTGAGCACTCCCAATTCGTTACACTTATCCAGCCCCGGCTCGGTTTGTCTCCGAGGCTGACGTTTGACACCGGGCAAATGGTGCGATCCGTGGTGAATTTACGCATCGCATTACCGCGATCCCCGAAGGGGACGACGTACGGGGTGGTAAAACAGGAAAAACACAACTGGAAAACCCGCGGAAAAAAAGGAGAGCGTGGAAAAGATTGAAAACCCATGACGGAGCCGATAATCTGCTTTTGTCGAGGCAACGCGCATGCCGATGAGGTTTATTCGGAGCGGTTTTTATCGCTTCCCCGCTTCGGACGCCACGCGGTGGCGATACAATAGATTTCAATGCCGACAAAGCAACGCCTAATCTCATTCGCGGCGTCCTAGGAGAAGGTGAAAGAATCGAATGTTATCAAGTTGATTGTTTTTTTTTTTTTTTTTTTGACGGGATGGGATTACTACGTATTGCGGAATGTGGCAAAGCGATCTATTCTGGTTGATCATTTACATGTATCATTCCGTTAACCAGTTTTGTGAGGCGATCTAAGTTTACCTGCTTCTAAAATTGAAACGATCTTGATCCTGCTTGTTTATTATTTTCTGCTGACTGAACTGAAAAATTGTTCCCAAACCTCAACATGGTTCGTAGTGTTTTTTACAAAGTTTAGTCCCATGCTGATCAGCTTGAAAACGCAATCTCAATAACTTTCTGCGCATATATTGTTGGCCGCTCTTTCCCTTTGTTTGCTGCTAATGGCATGGTGTAACAGATTGATATTACAGCCGTAATAAGGCGCATTGAAGCATTAACACGCAACTGCGTCCATGCAAAAGTGGTTTCAAAAGACATCCCACCGGCTTCGTTCACTATCATATCATTACACGCCGTGGATATGAAAATCGCCGGCCGGCCCCGTCCAGCTGTAGCGCAATTTCATCGCTTTTATTCGCCGGACAGTTTATTTTTACAATACGTGAAACGTGAAACCGTCTCGTGCCCTACGGTCGGTTTAATTTCATTCTCCTTCGGCACGCACCGGTTGACGTCGGGGATGTCAGTCAAGAACTTATCATTGAAATTACTGAAAATAATAAAACCACCGCCTCGACAAACGCGTCCCGGTCCCGGCGATGACTGCCCGGCTAATTTTATGCATTTAAAGTAATTCTGCTGGAAAATTGTTCATAATCAAACCGGGTGTACTACCTCTCCGCGACCCCTCCCCCGCCTCCCGAACCACCTTTCCTTTGCATTTTCCCCGTTTCAGCGTTTGATTGATTGCGCCTTTGCGCCAGGGAAGACTCGAGGGTGGCGGGGAAAAACCGCTGGCCGGAAAGAAACTGCGCCACGGACACCGGCACGACACGGCCTGACACGATGTGCCCGGTGGCCTTTTTCCACACCGCCTCCACCCGCGGATGATTGTTGTTGGCGGATTGATGCAAAATCATTCGCGTAGAAACTGGCACCGGAATTAGATTGTTAGTTAGTTAGCTGGCGTCCCGCTCCCAACCGGCCCGTGGCTCAATCCGGCTGATCCGGGGCGCCCTAAAGCTAAAGGGCCTTCGGTATGCATTTCGATGTTGCCGCCTGCCTGCGCCAAGGCTAGCATTATCGGGGCAATTATTACAAAATCCGACTCAACCAAGGATGGAACCGGGGATCGGATCGGAGGGTTGCGGGCGGATGATCAAGAACATGATCAAAGTAAGCTGTTGCCCATCGAATCGAAAAGCCTGGCCGAGAAAAGGTAAAACGAGGAGGAGGAGAAAAAAAAGAGGCCACAAGCAAATGGGGGAGCGAACCATTTTATTTTTCTTTTTTTTTCGGTGTGTCCACGGCCGCAATTTGACTGCATTTCGCAGTGCACTTTCGCGCAAGGTGTAATTATCCGACGTGCACTTCGCCTCCAGCCAGTGGAACCGGCGCGCGATCCGGGCAGTAGGAGTGGCCAATGATGGCGGACTGCTCGATGAGGCTCGCGGGAAATCGCGTGCACAATCGCAACACAAACAAAAAAACAACACCTCAACGTACAGTTGCTAACGAACGTGCTCGGACAGCTGGGTGGTTTCCACGTGGGGTTTATAAATTCTTCCATCACCGTTCCTGAAATCTTAGAAACAAAATAACGAAATTCTTTAAACGTTTTAATTTAGCTCGACTTTCCTATTTTTAAAAGTTTTACTTCATACTGCTTAGTACGGATAACTTCCTTTTCTTGGCGTAACGGCCGTCTTTGGTTCGTTGGGTACATGTAAGCCCGTCTTAACGAGCTTTTTGTCCCTTTGTGTACTTGTCATTGCCCTTAATTTTTCTGTACTAAAGGTCTAAGTTGGAAATTGTTACAATTATATCTATAAATTCATCAAAAGTATAATGCGATACTCAGTTAACCAATCTAAACAAGTTAGACAATTTCTTTTCTTTCTATTCCTTATGGCCTCCAAATCCCAAACTGAGCGGGCTTATTGTTAATACTTATCTCAAATCAGCTCATTCTTTTCTTCTTCTTTTTACAAATTCCAATTTATTATATTGGTCATAGAGGATGTTTTATGTGAAATGATTTTTCATGATCGCACAATGCACGCACCAATTATTAAGTCCTTTGATCAATTTGCACTGCGATAAGGACAGTAATATGCTTGGGTAACAAAACACGCTTTTTCTCGTGAATCGCTGGCACCTTGAGACGGAAAAGAAAAGATCAGAGGGAAACAAGACAAACGATAACATATTCTGACTATAGTTTAAAGGAGAATATTCTCAATGATAAAGCAATATCTAAATATACCAAAGCGAGAAATATTAGTGATAAATAATATCGGTGGTTACTTTTTCGGTCTTAGATTTTCATCGATCAGTCTTCCCATAGGCAGATCCGCCATTTGGAAATGTGCAAGACATTATATTTGCTAACCCATATGTCCATTACCCTGACTTTTCTGAGAATTTTTCTCTTTTTTAATAAATTCCTTGAGCTGATATCTTTAGTGTACGTTTGCGGATTATTCTTGTTAATTCCCATATTCTTTATGTACTTTCATTCGGACGTAAATCCACAAACTCGTCACTCGTTTGAAAAGACAATTAACTTTTTGGCGAAATAATTCCCACATTGAAATTTGAAAAAAAAAAATATGGAAAAAAAGTACGGAGCCCTCGACAGATCGGGTCCTCAAACAGCTGCTTAGTTTGCTTGCTCTATGAGCTGAGCGAGCAACTCATTTGTGGTCGGCGTTTAGTAAGCGACCAACCCATCTGGGGTTAAAGTTGCAGCAAATTAAATACAAAAACTACGCTAAATATCCATATAATTTTTATATATAATCTTGTACAGTGCAATCGAATGAACTACGGGTTTGTTTGTTTACGTATTGATCAGATTACAGATGCGATTATAGGGTATGAAGGGCAACATTCTTTTTGACAGATTGAATAATGGAACTACAAGTTCACACTAGCGATTACTCTTCGTTCCCCGTACCCTTTGGAGTAAGAGAAATAATTAAGTACAATTTTCATTATTGTCTGACGCACACAAACATTTGCAATATTGAAGAATGTTTTTGTGATGGAACTTTTTAATTGGTCCAAAAGTAAGTCCAAACCAAACCGAACATTTCACTTAACAAAATATCCATTGTACGAGCGCTTTTGCTAGCAACTGTACACTGGTAGCCACGTGACGGAAGGAGGGCTCCCAAGGAACTGATCTTACGGTGCGCGGGCAAATTGTCAACAGTCCGTGTCTTGGCGGTTTGGTCAAGCGATACCGGGGCTGGGATCGAAATGGAGTCGAGTGGGTTGATATCGGTTGGATACAGCTCTGAATCCTTCTACGGTGCAGCACAGCCCTTTGCGTTTCTACCCGAGCATCCCGCTTTTCTCCCGCCGCTTTATTATCCAGAAATTTATGTTTTAAATGCTAATTGCTCACTCTTTTAATCCGGCCGTTCCTTGGACTCGTGGTGGGAAGTAGGGTAGGGGATAGGAAGGAGGCGAGGGCGGGGATCCCAAATCGAAGGATGAGCATGGAATATATGGCACTCAGCGTGTCGTTTCATCGCGCAGACGAAATTTATAATCCCGTTCCCGTTCGTTAATGTACTTTCTTTCGCTTCGATCTTCTTTTTCTTTCCTCCCCTCAACGTTCGGAAATGTTCGAGTGCATTCAGCGAGCATTCCCGTTGACCTGATGGGGTCGTGTTTTCTTTTTTACGATGTGACGAGATGCAGATCCCTGCTTTTGGACGGGATCTGCCGATTTTCACGCTCGTCATTCGCGCAATGGCGCTCGTAAGTGTTTTTTGTTTGGTTGTTTTGGTGCGGAAAATCCCTACAACAACCCAATAGGTGACGATGAACGATGATGATGATGATGATGATGGTTTGGCACTTCAAAATGGAGACCATACCTACTTCTACCTTTCCTCAGGTCACGCACATAATTCATTAGCTTCGTTTGGAAGCTCGGACAAGTGTTTATGCCGGCGAATTGCATCGTCGTCTGGGTGGCGTTCGTTTTCCGCGCGCCGTACAAAATGGCAATCCAATCATGGCGTTTGGCGGACCTTCACCACCCCCGCCACAGTCCTTTCAACTCACACCCCCCCCCCAGGACCTCCTCGAAGCGGAGAGCCTCCTCAGCCAATCGATGGATGGATGGCTCGAATGCACGGAATAATGGACGAAATGCTGGAATGTTGTATGTCGGCGTTTATCACACACACAAACGCACACACGCGCGCTCGCACGCACGCAAGAGGGACGTTGGAGGTGGGCCCCAGGTTCCAGGTTCGGTCTTGAAGACGTGTCGACCGATTGCACAAGATGGACCCGACCGACTTAAAACCGCCCGTCTGCCCTTGACGATAACGACGTGCTGGGGCACCGGGGTTGCATTGAAGTGCATGGATGCGAACAGGGTAGAAAAAAAGGTAAATGAGATAAACAAAAAACAACACACACACACACACTCGTCGCATGCCAGCGTTCTCCACTAAGGCCTCCCCGCCTTTGGAAGCTGTTTCGTTCTGACGGAAAACGCATCGAACGCGCATGCGTTGCATCCTCGGAAATGGTCCGGTCGGCCCGGGGGGAGCACAGGGGATGGCACGCAGGTTGGCAATCAATGGGGGGAACGATTTATACGCAACGGGTTTGCGCCGCATGGGGACACAGCGCAGAAACGACGATCGCGACGATGATTGGCGCAAAAGCTCCCCCGATGAGGCAGCCCGCGATGAGAAGATGAGAACGCAACAACTTCGACGATGCTTTGGCTGTTACTTTTGCTGTTCTTGTTGATGTTGTTGTTGTTGCTGCTGATGATGATGATGACATTCATCGATGCTGCTGCTGCTGTTGCTGCTGCTGCGGCCGCTGCCGCCTCATTTGTGCCTCGTTCATGTTCATCTGGCGGGAAAATGCAAATGCAAACTTATTGCAACGAGTTCAAGGGAGAAATCAAACGGCGCAAGCAAAACACCGCAAGCTGATAGGGAGGAGGAAGAAAAGCGGCAGGCAAATCCCGCGCCCGTGATGGGGGGAAACGCATCATTCGATCCGCATGCTGTCGCTCGGGCGAAGGGAGAGGGGGTCGGGGATGGGGATGAGGGCTTTAAAAATAAAAGACTCCCTCTTCCGCTCCCTCGCGCTGGGGGTGCATTTGCAGCATCTGCATATGCACGAATGCACTGCGAAAGATGCATTTTCGCTTGACGCTTGAGAGTCGATAATCCGATGCCACCGCCCCGCCACACCATGCCCTTGTTTCGTCAGGGCAAGGGGAGGGGAGTGCAGGGAAGACTGATGGACCATATCGATGGACAGAACCGCGCACAGTGGCTCACTTAAAGGCCATCCATTGTATTTTGAGTATTTTATGGAAACGTTGCGTCGCAATATTTCTATCATAGGTTTATATTTTTTTCAATCACACCAGAACGCATCAACATGTATCAAATTGTAAATCCAAACTTGAAAGTATAACATCGAAACTAGGTTGTTGCTCTGTTTAGGTAAAATTTGGAATAAAAGAGGCAAACATACTGGTTCCACCAATTTTTTGTTTCTATCGATCGGTGGAATTGAATGTTTCTCAAAAATTACTGATGTAATTTTTTGGAACATTTTTGTTTTTGAATTAATTTCCTGTTCGATACAATCTTCACACAAAGTCTCAACATCTTTTATTCACCTGGACTAAATCAATCATCCCTTTGCAGAGTAAAGAACGTCTATAATGGATTTCTAATTTGTTTAAATCTCCTGCAATACGTCTTGATTTCTAAAAGAGACATCAACATAAATAATTGTGCTAAGACAAGTTTCCTTGTATGTTTTTCTGGTATACTTCAAGGAGATCAATGTTTTCACATTTCGGAAAATTGAATGGAACCTCAAAGACAAAGGGTTTACTCGATATCTTGGAATATAAAAGTTTTGTTTACTTAAGGTTCATCAGGAAACAGAAGATTTTATTTTATATTTGAAAAAATATGCAAGTCGTATCTGAATGACTCTGTGCAAAATATTACTTGCTGTTATTATATACTCCAAATAAATTACATTTGGTCATTTAAAAAAAAGCTTCAAAATTTGAGTGCACAGTATAAAACAATAGTTTGCAGTTATGGGTGTGAATTTGCTTTTGTTTTCAAGACTGTTTTTTTTTACTTTATTCAAAAAAGTGAAATCAAAAGACCCCTCGTCAAGCCTCTGTGATTGCGGTGCCAAAGTTGGAATCTGGAAGTAGTATCGGAAAGTACCTGGAAATCCACCATCCCTGCCTGCGTCCGCGTCGTTCATTTTGCGAAACAAAACCCTCGGCAATGAAAAATAAAAAAAAAGCATAATACTTGCACACATACACACATACACACATTCGATTGAAAAGATGCGATCCGATGCGATGATGCTGTGCGCAGAAGATTTAGCGAGATGAGATATTACTGCATTCTTATTATACGTTTTCGGTCGCTTTCGGTTCGGAGATTCCCCGCGGGTCTCGTACTACCTTTGTGCCACCTTGCCAGCACTCCACCCCTCCCCACTCCACCGAACCCAGCCCCGATCCGTGGCTCCACCGGCATTGGCGCGTTGTTGATGAGATTAAGAAACCAAAAAAAAACATGGCTTCAGGAAAAAAACTCAACTTAAATGAAATCCTGCACATCTCATACGGAGATGTGGCCTGACGGACACCACAAAAACCGTCCAGGGTGATGTTGTTCGGTTGCACCGGCGGACAAAGGGGGGCAGTGGGGCGAAAAAATAATACCCAGACCGAGCGCAAACGAGATTGGTTCCGATAGCCTTTTAGCTGCACTTTTTCCTTGCATCTGCATGCTCTTCTTCGCTTCCTTTCCTTCGGGTTTTGTGAAGAATTTTGTTTCCTTATTTTTTTCTTCCCCTGTTCTGTTTTCTCTCTTTAGTTTGCATCAAGTTCAAGTTGTTGATGTCGGAGCTCGAGGTGCATTTCTGCATTGCATCTTGTGTTTCTTTCCCCTCCCCCCACTCCGTCTTCCCTTTGTTCCATCGCGTCCGTTTTTTCCATTTATGCAATTTTCTTTTCCGCCTGCCGGCCCGATCGATGAGGTGTTCCTGTCGCTTGTGTGTGCAACGGCAAAGTCCCGAGCCAAAGCCAACCATTAATCGCCAATTAATTGCAATTGGAATTATTAACCGAACATCAAACCTGTGGCGAAGGCGTACGAACGCTTGGTAAACGGTGAACGCAAGCGAAAAAGAAGCGCACCGAGATACCGAAGATCGATCCCTGGGGATCCGATCGATAATCGGATCGATCGGGATGCAAACCGGGAGGGAAGAATTTAAAAAGAAACCCTCAAAACCCAAATACATCACGGTAGCCGATCGGTGGGGCAGAGATGTCTTCCGACGTGGGTTTGCCGATGTCATCTCACCGAGCCAATGATCTTGCTTAAGAAAATGTAAAACACTCTCTTCAAACCTTCCTTCGGTCCGACGTTCCCACATAAATCAGCGTTACTATCAGTTTTGCATTTTTGCATAAACAAAAGGGCGAGATTAATCTGATTCGCCGTTAAACGGTCCGACTTTGGCCGTGGTCGGTGTCTTCGGAGGTAAATCAGTAAGCTGGTAGGTAAGTTTTTGTTGCCTTCCGTCGCTTCCTCGGTACTATTAAGTACGCACAATGCCCTCCCCGCCGGCCCCGGGCCCCTTTTAATCGGTGTCCTGCCCTCACCCTCCGTCTTCGGAATCAGCCCGTTGATGGACAGTAATTCATTCCGGCCGTTCATAATTCATTAGTGCGCCTACCGCACGGAGGACGATCGCGCAAATGACTAAGTGCCGGGTGATCGCTACCGAGCGGGGCTTTGGCGAATTTATTTCCCCCCAACACTTGCAACGGGGTGAAAGAAAGCAACACCTTGGTGGCACATGATCCATAATTGGCAATTGCAAAACGAAAAACAAAAACAAAAATAAAGGCAACGGGGAAAAACTACGGTCTAAAGAAAACCGGGCTACGGAAAGTAGAAAAGAAAAACCTCCCATATTAATTTCATTCCGACCATTCCGAGCGAGCAGCGGCCAAAACCGGGCGGCGAAAGCTTAGCAAATACGACGCATTCCGGGGCTTGTCAATCTCGGCCACCCCGATGGTCGCCGTCCGCCATCTTGCTCCCCGTCTCGCTGCTCTCCGGGGGCCGTCGCCGTATCGTGACTTAATGTAATAGATAATTTAGTCTTATGAGTGATGAATTATTATCATTTCATTAGACGCGATGCGTGCGCGAAGCGAAACACGAAGGTGAAGCACAATCGCATGTGTGTGTGTGTGTGTGCCGTGATTGTTGGTTTTGCTTGGCATTGGGCGGGCAGCGATTTGCGGCCATCTGGAGAGAAGGCGGCCTTGGTGCGGTCCATTTTTATACGATCCCAAAGCCCCCCCCCCGATTCCCCCCTTTCCCAACGCACAGGAGGTGCCCTTCCAGGGAAAGGTCGTTTGTTTTAATTTACCCGCTTATGTTTCACACGTTTGGATTTGGGATTTTATCACTGCTCCGCCCGGTGCACATAACTATTGTTGACGACGTGAATGACAAACGGAAGGGCTGGATGGAAGGTGGTTTGCACGGAGATAGTTTGCTACTGTTGTTTACATTAAATTACGAATTAAACTAGTATAATTGACGGGATTTCTCCGCAGGAAGGCTTTATATGTAGAAATAAAACAGGTAAGCGATACTGATCAAATTGAATTATTCCGTTTTCATTTCACATAACTTGTTATCGCTCAAAGCACTAATTAGCTGTGTTAACAATAGTGTTTGAATTTTTTTACGAGTTGATTTGAAGAGTCTTACAGTTATATCATCTGAATCCAATTGTTTAAAAAATCCATAGAATTTTGCATTTTAACACCGATTATTCAACTTTATACATGGGACTTTATTATCCATGGGCGATTTTTCCAAAAAGAAGTCATATTTTATGAAAAAAAACGATAGCTGGTAAATAATTGGTGGTGAAAAATGCATAATATTTCTACCTAGCCATACAAACTGCCCAATTACACGTTTAAACGTTAATTACACGTTAATTACACTGATAAAAAGACCAAAACGAAAACCGCAACTTTCTTTTAAAAGCAAATAAATAGTAGCATCTCTTTTAAATTTAGAACAAATTTGACAACTGTGTCATTTAATTTATGTTGCTTTTGAAGCTTGTTACAGTATTTAAAAAGTTTTGGGGGCCCTTAATTCCCATAGAACGCCATATCGTGACTGAAAACCAGCGAGAAGGATTTGCACAAAGTCGCTATTCTTTCTGTCAAGACTTCTGGCATATGGAGAAGTGTATAGTGTGCAGTGCCTTCCGGAATTAAGTAACTTTATCAGAAAAGAGTACGAATCAGTGATTTGGACATATCTGGCCACAGTAAATCTTGCGCAAAGACTATCGGAGGAGTTGAACCGGTTAAATGTAATTGAAATACTCTACACTGCTAACCCTTCTTATGCCTCTCAACTACAGCCAATCGAAAAAACATTTACAAAACTTAAAGGTAGGACTTATTCCAACATTTTAAAGTCCAAACGGAGGCATTCATGAATGCCTCACAACATCTGAAAAACATCCTTACATGACTGTTTTTGTCGGCTATGACTAAAGGTCCACCTAAGGACCGTAAGGCCGCTTTACTGGCCGTCGGCATATTTTTTAAAAGCACTTAAAAGATCTAACTTTACAACAAAATTTACTTCATTTTATTAGCTTGATTATCTTTTTTCTTATCACCGATGAAAGTTTGTCTATTTTTTTTAATGCAAACGTTATGTGATATAAACTTAAAAATTCCTTAATGATAACTTACCTACTCACATTCCCAGTGGCAGGAATAACCATAAATGATTTTCAATTGCAAACTATTGACGGTGGTTTAAGAAAAACGTGTAATCTTTCGCAACTGACAAAAAAGTTGATCCATTTTTCATTCGGAAGCGTTACAATTCAATTGCCTTAGAGCCTTTTCCAACTTTTCGGATTATTAATCATCAACAGTATTCAGCACTTCACACTTTCTCCCATACTTTTTTTTCCGGATGACAAATCCTGTCAAAAATGTAATTGAAAAATATTGCAGTTCAACTACACTTTCGATAAACTCGCATGTTCTGGTTTATTTCCCTTTGTACCAGGGTTGGAAAATGTTTGCCACATCAAACACCCGGAAAGGACCCCTCGAAAGGGGGTTAAAATAAGTTGTCTAATTGTTGTACATTTTCACCTAATCGCCAATAAAGACGTCAAAGTAAATCTCCTCGGAGGGAAACAGTTTGACGCACTCAGTCATCCGAGTCCGAGTAGCCTTAAGGAGAGAAGCATCTCCCTCCTCCTTTCCGTCGTCTTGCCCAAACCAAACGCACATCGCGAAGGTAACCACAAACACCTTTTGACGGATTGAGATTACAACCGGCCGAATGGCATGCGTGCCCCCGTCCTTCTTACTCGTGCGACATTTTCCGCTCTCCACCAAGGCGGGGCCCTAATCTCTTTCGCACGAAGCCGGCCGTTTCTGCCTCATATTGCGCACCCGCAGCGAACCTGGGCCCGGTGCGCCGCAATAAATCTGCAACGGGATTAGTTTCAATCGTGCAAATTAAAACAACACGTCCGCGCGTCTTGTGGTTCCTTTTTCCAAACGCTCGCGCCACGTATTTGCCATTTGCCTTCAATCGACAGGCAAAGGGGGAAAAAGAATCCGCGGTGACCTTTTTTTTTCTACGTCCCCGCTCCCCCACCCGACCCACTTTTTGGGCGTCGAAGAAAATTATAACTCATTCACAAGTCATCTCGATTCGCTTAAAGGGGTCCGGGAGTCCGGACGTGCGGTGAAAGGTTACCCCTCGGTCAGTGTCGGTGTGTCCGAACCCCGAGTGGACCTGGTGCCTGGTGCGGGAAAATCTGCCTACGGAAAAGCCCCTCGCTCGAAAGCGCCCGTCACGTGCTCGCGTTGTGTCACGTCAAACCGTACGGAACGGCTAATCTTCTAATTGAAACAAACGAACCTTACGAATTTCTGAGCCCCTACTCAGTCCAATGTCGGGTACTGTCCCGTTGATTATAGCTTCCTTTATCTACTCTCTCGCCGGTCGGCCTAGGCTGGGACTTGGCTGGCGGTGGAAAACTGGTCCGATCGGGACACGCTTTTCCTCGCTCGAATTCTCTCGGGAACCGGGACAAGGAACCGCTTAATGATAGGTTGGTCCAACAGCAACAGCTTTATTGCGTCAGGGCAGGCCACCAAGTAAGGGCAGCTAAAAACTGGAAAAAAACACAAGCTAAACATAATCAGAAAGTAAGAAAGCACACAAAGAGCCCATCAGTCGAACGTTCCCTATTTTAAACTGCCCTTAAAGTTCCAGGGGTTGGTTTGACTCTTCAGAAGAAGAATTAAATTTAATAAAAAAAAGCAACAACCCAAACCAAACAAACTAAACCATCGCTTTCACACGAGCGGATAGAGAAACTAACAGAAATTCCATCCGAAAAAAGCTTCGCCTGATTAGGTTCGGAGTTAAATTCTATGATTAGTGCATGCATGTGTCAATTCAGCTCGACGTGCTGGCGCGCCCCTGCTTGGTGCTGCTGCTGCTGGCCCTGGCCGACCGAACGTTGAAGAAGACGGATGGGCTCGCCGGATCAGGTCATCAGGCTGCAGCGGCAGGCGATCGAAATGCAGGCGCTAAGAGCCCTTCGCCCGGGCGGGAAGGTTTTCGGTTGGAAACCGAAGGGGGAACGGACAATTGGAAGAAACGGTTACGCCGAAGACAAAAGGGGTTTCAAGCGTTTTCGATTGGGCTGTTGGCGTTCGGCGTTGATGAGCATTAACACCACACGTGTGCGTGTGTGTGTGTGTGCGACAGAGAGAAGGAGCGCGATGAAGAGACAGCTTCAGCTCGAAACAACAAGGATGGAAGCAGGGATGAAGGATATAGGAAACCGCGTTGAGCTGCCGTTTTTGTTGCCGCGGAGTGCAATAAATGTAGCAAACTCGAGGGCCAGTGGGAAAGAAAAACATAGTTTGTCAATTCCCGGTGGTCCCGTGAGAGTTGGCAGGATATGGGCGACGGGGTGGTTTCTTGTGTCCCTGCACCACACACACACACACACCCGACCGCCCCAGGGGTGTTGATGATGGGAATTTTAACTACTTTGTACATTATGGTTGAGATTAGAATCGCAATCACGCGGTACTGCGGGGTCGCGCTGCTCGGTACGTATGTGTATGTGGTTGCGAACATTTCGAACACTTTTCCCACTCGCCCGTGTCCCTCCTGCTGCTGCTGGTATGTTGCGGAACGGATAATCGCTATTAAAATTTAATTCAAACGTCAAAATAAATGCAAATCAACTCGATTGCACCACAAAGCCAAACGCACATAAAGCATCCGCACCAAAATCTCGTACAACGCGAAAGGATCCTCGAGTGGGATGGTTTGCTCGAGGGCCACAGTGGTTTAGAGGGTGGACTTTTGATTTGACTTTTATCGAATAAAGGTTTTTAATTATATATTTATCAAGGACTAGGACTACCAGATGCATAGTTGTGCTGTCGATTAATTTTATTTTATGTCGGTCAAAGAATGTGTTTCAAAGTATTTTTAATGTAAATTTATAATATAGCAAGTTTGAAAATAAAATCCACCTTTAAGGCTTGTTTTAGGGTAACGCATGAAACATAATCGGAAGATGAAAGAATGTTTTTTCGATTTAAAATATGTTCACTTCAGTCATGCTGTGTGAATTTACCGGTCTCCTTGACTAAAAAGAAGGAACTGAACCAAAGCATGTATAAACTGTTTAAATTGAAGGACTTGAAGTAACAAATTCCGGTACACGGTACAAATCCCGGATAATCGGACTTTCAAACAAATGTATTAAGAATACACATGCAAATTTACAATACAAGAGTTGAGGTCGGAAGGAAATCAACCAAATTTATTGTTTTACCAACAATAATAGGTAAATAATAAAATAATTTGTTTCCATTTGTCACAATGCGGAAATTTACTGAACAATCTTGTTTGGACTAAAAAACTGGAAAACATTTGAATAAAAGAATAAAAATTTCATCATGGTTATAAAACTGCTAGTTTTGGAGCCAAGGATAATCCGGTCAGCCGGTTCCGAATAATCGACGTCCGATTGCACTAAAAGTAATATTGTTCCAAGAATTTCCCAATCGTACATTTTATTTTGGATTACGTTAGTTTATTACATAGTATGGACGTTTGCCAACTGCTTATGTAGATAGTTTTATAAATTTGCAGCATTTAGTTTCCAAATAGGATCCAAGTCTAATCTATGATTCTTTTCTTGGATAGCAAAACCACGTGAAAATCGTATTTGTATCCCTTATGCCGACGGTTAGCATATTTGTTTAATAGAAGCCGTTTGTTCATGTTCTTTGAAGTTTATTCATTTCTTACTATTCTTTTATTGTTATAAAGTGTTCAAAGTTGAAACCTAGACCCATTACAACATATTTTAAAACATATACAAAATAAATAAACATTTATGAAAGATATACTGATAATCCGTAAAGCTATTTGAAAAGGAAAATTGGTGAATGAATAACATGTATTCTGCTGATTACTAATTTTTCAATCAGCTTGATACATAGTAAAACAAAACATTGAATATTTTAAAACAACAATACTACCCAAGTTGTGTAGTATTTTTCGTATTTCTGCGATTATCATTCAAAATGTAGACTTATGCTGGTATGCTACTCGTATCGTACTTGGTGCTTTTTGGCCTAGTTTGTTTTATTCAAACAAGAACCATGCAAACGCTCCTGGCAAGGGATGTGGTTTCATGCGGCTTTTGACATCTCAACGATTTTCACCATTTTCCCATCCATCACGCAAGTTTTTGGACTTTTAGATTTTGTCTAGCAAATGGTTTTTCAACCATTTTTGATGGTTTTTAGAATAACCGAAAATGCCAACCAAAAACCGGGCTTCATTAAATTTGGAGCTTCGTCGGTGTGGGAAGCCAAACGCCCGAGCGTCCCTCGCGCGGAGAAGTCAAATTATCGGTCGGTTGATCACTTTTCCTAATCATGTGGGCGGAACGACACCCTCCCTCCTCGTGTTGGGGGAAACGTTTGGACAATTTTCCACTCCACACGTCAACCACATGAATGTGAATTAAAACCTATTCGATTCCGAGCGCTCAGAAAACTCCTAGCGACTCGGATGCGGTTGCAGGAAATTTGCAGCTGGCGGGCGAGGAATGATTAATGGGAAATCAAAAACTATACCACAAAACAAAAAGTGGGGGAAAAAAAACCTCAGCTGGGAAAAGCAGGACACGCTGCTGCTCGCATGGTACGCAAGGAGGTTTTTCCTTCACAAACCGCACCGAGGTGGAGCGAAAATTTGCTCCAATTGAAGGATAAAAGAATCAACCGAAAACCAAAAATTATACCACCCGCCCCCCCCCCCCCCCTCTCCCCCTCCCGTTTCCGTCTTACCACGATCAAACGATCGAACGACGGGGCAAGGATTCCGAGTAAAACGGAAACGTAACCACGAACCCGAAGAAAGTACCAATCATCGGAACACTTATGTTGTTTTTAGTTTTATTTTTCCCAGTTTCATTTATTTGCATCGAACATGAAGGATACCGCTTGTTTGATGTGCGCTGGATTCGACTTGTGTTTTTGATCGTCCGGCGGGTTAGGTGTGGTTAGGTGGAAAAAAAGGGAAACAAACGTGCACAACGCCGATGGAAAACGCCTTTCGAACGCCGGGATCCCATTACCGTGCGCACAACCCTAGCTTATTTGGGCGCAAGACGACTTTGGAAATAACATTATAATAACACCAGGTGGGGGCAGGGGGAAGATTGCTGTGGCCACCTTGAGACGAGAGCATTTAAATACTCCAGAACCAAAGGAACGTTGACGGGAAACGATTGTACGCGCGGTTGTTTGTGGTTTGGGAATGTTTGCCTCCTTTGCTCTTGATCCTGATGGACAGTTTCGAAGAAAACGCCGAACGGCCGTAAGGACACCCCGGCTTAAGGACCAACCATAGTGTGTGTGTGTTTACGCCAGGAGTTCGTATCATAACCCAAACCCACCATTAAACCATGGACGAGAAAACAAAATGCTGTAACAAGTTTGACACTAAGAACTGAACAAAAACAAAAACGTTCGGTGGGTAGCGTTGAGCCACACAAGGGAAGGCATAAAAAAAGCGTTACAAAAAATGATGGATAATTATAGGTGATGTGAGTGGTGAGAAAGACTGAAGGCTTGAGTTGAAGACGAACGAAACTTGTAAGGAGAAAAAAAACAACCAACCCTCAAGCCGGCCACAGATAAGATACACTAACCCCCAGAATAGCACATACTCATTATAGCTCGCCACAACCTGACTCACGTGGAAGAGTCGAATCGACGGGTGGCAAAAAGCAAAAAAAAACCGACGGGTCGACGAAGCCTTTGGCCAAACCCAATCCACCTCGAACGAACCGATTCCGCTGGATAATTGTCGAAAAGTGGCCGGCGAGGGTCGTGGATCGGTTTTTCTTGTGGGTTTGCATCGCTCGGTCGGTGGTTTGTGTGTCCGCTGCAGGTTGTTGCATCGCACAGGGCGTACGGTGGTTTTTCTGCTTTTAATTTAATACCCTCCCCTGCCCGCCCCCGCCCCCTTAATCCGCGCGTTTAGGGAAAACCCGGGAGAAGCCAGTTCACGCTCACGAGCACCTATCGAAGGATTTCGTTTTAATCGTTCGCTTATCCTTGTCTTTTTTTCCCGCTTGGTTCCTTTTCTTTTTGTTTTAGTCCACGGTTTTGGGCTCCCGTCAATTTGTTAATAGCGAAAAGTATTCCCCTTATGGCATAAACCTTTCCGTTTTGGCCGTCATGCGTGGTTTCTTTGTGGTATTTTGTATTCCTCGATCGTCTTTGGTTTTTGCTTTAGAACGAAGGATGTTCTGGGTCTTTAAGCGATATGTAAAAAAACACAACCACACGGGAACAGTTGTTGTGGATGGTGATTATGAATTTATCGGCCAAACCCTCCAAAAAGCAACGCCAATTATTAGGGGCCACTCGAGGCCAGACTCCTCCCTGTAGCGATTTGCGCCCGGAGCCCGTATTCAGGACCTCTTCCGATATCCTTACCGTGCCATCCTCGGGGGCAGCTGGCGAGCGGGTTCTCATCCGTGCCTTGTTTTTTTTTTGTTTTGGTCTACTCCATTTTTGATACCCGAAGCATCTCTGTTTGGACAGGTTCTAATCAAACTCTTGCAGGGCAAAGGGGGACAAATAGACGCGCAAAGCCATCCCGATGGCGTTCGATGGGGCGGTTTTTTTTTCGCTTCGTTGAAGTTGACGGCCACTTTCGCGTAATGAAAGCCTAACCGGCGCGCCTGTAAGACTGCAGTTCTGTGAGGGCTCCATTTTCCCAAGGCTCCCATTTTCATCCCGGCAACGGGGCCCCGATGTGTCCGGGGGATTTTCGAGATCGAGAAAGGGAAATTATGCTGATTGTACCGTACGACCGCACGGTAGACGGGAGAAATGGATGAATGGGCGGGAGAAATGGGACGTAAAATATAGGATAATTTTGTGCGCACCTTACCCGGGGGTGGTGGGTGGCTGGGGGGAAAGGTGTGATTGCCAAGATTGCAAAGCTGGCCGGCGATGGCGGCGATGTGTGTTCCCGGTGGGAATCATGGCTCTTAACTGCATCCGTAATGATCTGCATTTGGCAATCAAATGCCGTTCTTTATTGCCTTCGTACCCTTCCCGTTGGACGGTTGGGGCCGGTTTCCTCACCAACCCGCAATGGGACGAAAGAAAAAGAGGAAGAAAAAATGCCCGTAAGCAAAAGAAAAACGCACGTCGCACTAACGATAATCGACGACGCATTCGGTCAAGATGGAATGGATTCCAATCGAGCTCCAGCAAGCAATCCCCACCGTGCACAATTCACGCACGCACGGGAAAGTGCAAGGGTCAAGGCGGATGGTGTTTTTTTTTTGCTGCGTTTGCTTGTTGTTGTTCCCTTGTGCTTCCTCAGCAATCGATGTAAAAATGTTATACCGACCGTAACACAGCAGAAAACTTCGTGAAGCGCAAAAATAGCCATAAATCACTCGCTGTGCGCGCGATCCCGGTCGACCGCTTCCCGTCGGAATGGTCCGTGTATTCCGGGCGAAAGCGACGAAGTCGATTTGGCACGTTTTTTTTACTTTTAATGCCACCCTCACCGGCCGCTTCCGACGACCTGGAACCACCCGGAGTCGCTTCGGGAAATGGAAAAGTGAGTTAGAACTAATTGAAAGAATCCATTGCGCGCGAGTTTCCGGCTCCAACTGCACCCGCTTCGATGGGCGGTGGAACTGGCGGGACTGGCCGAGAAAACTTTCTCCTTTACTCTGACCCGCCCCCCACTCCATCCCACTCACCGAAGGAGCAGCACTTACTTTCACAGTTTTTCACAGCCCGAAAAAGTAATAAACATTCTTCGCCCGAAGCGGTCAAAAGCTTTGCATCAGCAAGACGGCAATAGAGCGATCGCGATGAAAACCGGTGCACGATTGATGGCCCTTGCTTTTGTTCTGGCTGCACGTGGGTGCAACAGTTTGCAGCGAATGGGTTTATTTTAGAACCGATCGCACGCACCCGGGGTTTTGTGAGTGATAATCCGGGGTGGGAGTGTGCCGTTTCGGTGGGTGGAATAAATAAATTCATGTTCTTGCTTGGGAAAATTGGTGCACTTGCACGAGACGGGAATGCCATTTGGAGTTGATCCAAGCTGTAACTCTAAGCATAAACACATTCCTTTGCAAAAGGGAGAAACTGTTGTGCGGATTGCGTGGAATGGAACCAGTTAGAAGTAAGGTAACAGATGTAAATTATTGTCATTGATGAAATGTTGCCAAGGAATATATTATGATACATCTGACGCCAAAATGATTTTAAAATGTGCCCTGTAAGAAGAAAAGCGAATTTCGAGCAGATGATGTTTTCAATTTGTTTTTCAAGCAAAGCTATCTGATTTTCCTTGATTTCGAAAACAAAGAATTGCACACATTCACCATTGGTGGTAGTAAAACACGTTTTCTTTTATATTTTTCGTCCGAGTTCTATCATCGGTGTACATCAAAAACACAATTTTTATCACTTTAAATTAGATTTGTACTAATAAAATTGTTTCATGCAGAGTAATAGCCCCGACGGACTAATGTAACTTATTGCACTTTTGTTTGAATAAATCAAATAATATCCAAAAACTTGATGGAAGTTTGTAGAAAGAGAAAGTGAAAACACATCTCTGGACTTATCACTGTTGAGAGAAAAATAATCAAGAGTCGCCAAAACCATTAAAAAGTGTTGTAAGCAAACCATACCAATAGAAATATCATCCAAATCTCATTTGTTTCTTTGTTTGCTTACATTAAAGTCGACATTTCTCAACTGCTTGCAAGTTTACGACAATTTTTACACTATTGTGTGGTTTTAAAGATAGAAAATATTGATTTCACCAATTGCACGCTCATAACAATTAGGAATTTATTTGTCCAAGACAAATATGAGATGAAAAATGGTTTCTAACTACTTCTCAGACAACTAATAAATAAAACTTGCGTAAGACTTCCAACAGCAATCGTGATAAAACATACTCAAGTGTAAAAAATGGATAATATACGATTGTTGATCCACGAATAACCGGCCTTTGCGGCCCGATTGGTTTCACGTTCCATCGGTTCATTGATGGTAGTAAAACATTGTACGTCAAAACAGCTAATTTTTACACACATTTATTGGTCGATCCGTCGTTTGTTGTACGCGGTTGTACCAGCGGCGAGTGTGAGCCGGTACAATTTTATGGCGTCGTAAAAGACGCAGACCACCCTTAAGCCCTTTGCTACCTCGTAATCACTTACAGCAACAGAAATCCTCCAAGGAATCGCAATGAATGTTGAGTAAAGAAAGAGAGAGAGGAAGGGAGAAAGAGAGAGTGGAAAGAGAGTAACATTTATTTTTTGTATTCCTTCGAAATGGGTCACACTGCGTTATCGTGTTGTTTACCGCGTGAAGATTTTTTATTTTCATCCCGTTGTTTGGTGTATTGTAGCAGTTCACCATCCCGGTTCCAGTGCGCTGGTCCGAGCGGAGACCGGGACCGTTCATTTCCTGTGGATAAGTGACATTTCCCAGCAATCTCCGACGGACCGCTCGGGGCCGATCCTATTTCGAGCCGGCGGCCCAAAACCTCGAGGCCCGGGACCTGCACGGGGATTTGTAACCATTTCGTTTATCGATCCAAATCCTCGATGGATGACAAAAAGAAGGATATTGACAGAAGGACTCGAAATCCTGAAGATCCCTGATTCCCCTCCGCTCCCCTGTGCCCCGCTCGGCCGTTCGTTATCCTTGCCGCCATGTGTGTTTGTAGCTTAGTTTGGCTCAATTGTTCCGTTTGCCTTTTTGGTGATTATATGTCCTGTCGGAGTCGCAGCCAACCCTCAGCCACTGCCTGTCCCTTTCTATTCCTCTTTTCCTCCACCCCGTCCCCTCGTCCGTTGTGTCACATGCGTGTTTTTGTAGTCTTTTTTTTGTCGCTCTTTTCTTTCGGCGCATTAAACATTTAATGAAACAAACGTTTTCCCATACAATCGACATCCCGGGAAGGAGATCGGACCGATTTTCTATTTTTTCTTGGTTGCTGTGTTCGGTACCTTTTCCCTTCCCCGACCCAAACCCAGCATCCGTCGATGGCAAAGGACTGTCCCCGCAGATGAAGGATGGCTGCGCTTGGGTGTGGCGGAATCGAGTGTTTCGGGGTCCGGGGGAAAAGCCGGGAAAAAAAACGAAAACAATTGGAAAGATCTAGTTCGGTCCTTTGCTTGTGTGCCTCCGCTGTGTGCTCTGGTGCGCTTTGCATTCCGTTTCCCTTCCCGTTGACATCAGTTGTCGCGCACCATCTACGGGGCCGGGGACTTTATCCATGGCCATTTTGGGAGGATTTGGTGCGAGCTTCTTCGCCGTAATCCCGAGTCTCGCCGGCAACCGGCCTGCGCAACCGGTCCCGGGGTTCGGCGGTGAATAGATTTCAATCAAACGATATGCCGAGAGTTACAAAAATGGATCGCTGATCCTTGGAAATGATGATGGAATGGTCCTGTGCAGCGGCCTCAGGAGCATCGGGAGCAGGTGCACGCGCGCTGGGACGAAGCCGGCGGAGAGGGAGGCCGGCGGTTGATGCATCGATGGGATTATCCGGGTGACTTTCACGCCAACGCCGACTTTTCGCCCGGGGACACCGGGGCGCAGTTCGGTGTGGCCTGGTGTCAATTAAAGCCAAACGTCCCGGAACGCTCGAGATCGGGCTCAGCGGGAGGCCGGTTGGATGTTCCTTTTGAGCTGCAAAAGTTCAATTTTTACTTTTCTTTTTCAACAAACAATGTAAAAGAAATCCCATTGAACATAGAGCATAATAAACGCGACATTTTTCTGGGAAAACTTTCCCCCGCGCAGGAAGGAGAGATGGTCGAACGTTGAAATTTCTGCTTTCAAATGTGGTTGAAGCTTCTCTGGACAATCCTCGTTTTGTTTCTTGCAAGCAAAATTAAACTTAATCAGCCCGATGAACAGATAGTGCTTGAATGGAAACACATTTTTCCCAAGCCATGAGAATGCTGATCAACTTATTCTCATAGACGTTCTTTGTCTCTAAGGGTATGGCTTGAAACGTGAGCAGAAAATACACATTTCTCAGACGAGAAGCACTTTTTTAACCAGCATAGAAATATTCCTAACATTGAAATTATCAAGTGGAAGAAATTTAATTTATTTTAAAGATGTGTTGCCACTAACGATCATACTTCCACTTTACTTTGCTGTTCATGAGAAAACAACAAGAAATATAATAGCCTTATAGTCCGTCACATACAAAGCAGAAAACACGTCTCATCATTCACTTTATGCCTAATTGCCGAAAGGCCCAATTCATTGTTCCTTACCTTCATCTTAGATTATTCGACGATACGATTCAAATCCTAGCCCGAAACGATGTATCTGCATTGCATCAGATTAACCGTCGGGTCGCTTTCGGAAAAGCATTAACCCAAATGCGTCAGGTACTCGGCGGGAGATTGACTGATAACGAAACCCCAAAGTTAGTTGTTTGGTTGGCGAGCGAAAAACAACCCAACAAACATAATAAAAGGCACCAAAAATTTCGAATCGAAATCAATTAGCCGCTCAAGAGGCAGCGCAACAAAGCATCCTTGGTTCGGCCACTTCGGGGCTCGTTCCTTTTTTACTCGCTCGCCTTCCGTTGCGCCATTTAGAGCAGCATTTAAAGTGATCAGCACCTAGAAGATATAATTATTTCGTCTGCCGGACCCCAAAACGCGAGCCGTCATCCGCGCGCGCGCCGTCTCGATTTGACTGAAGAAGATTGTTACTAATGACATTCGGAAAACCTGACTCGTGCGAGAAACGACTCTATGCAGAGCATTTTGGAGCCCTGGCTCTTGTAAAAAAAAAATCCGACACACACACACACACCTATGGTAGGAAAGGCAGAACTTGGACTGGAAACGCCATCGATTAGAAGGTTATTAAAACCGATTGGCCAATGGCGGGCCGGGAGGACGTCCGGCCGAGAGAGAAAGAGCGTGTGCGGCCCTCGAGGTTCTGGTCGTTTTAGTTCATTTTTGTATTTCTTTCATCGGGTCATTTTGTTGTTGTCTTTAAAACGTATAATTTGGCATGTTTTATCGATGTAATTTATCACTTCATTAATTCGTTTGCCGGGGCCGAAGGTCGGCGCGGGGCCAACGGAGGTGGGTTGAATCGGACGGATCCCGAACGGCCTTGCTGGGGGTTTACGTTTTTCCCGCCGCCGGCCACATTCGATTTGGGCCCGGCACGTTATCGTCCCGCCGGGCGTGAGCTGGAGTAATTTCTAGCATTTAAATAGGGTTGGTACGATGTCATTTCGATCATTCCGGAGTTCCGGCTACGGACGGATGTGTTACAGGTCCTGTCTTTCGTCTGACGAACGGGTGGTGGTGGGGTGGGGACCACGGTGGGGAGTGCAGTGCGTCGGTTCGATGGAATTTAATTGGAAAATGTGGTCGAAGCCATCTGGTAATTTATGTCCCTGCCGCTTTGCGATGCCTGCGCGTGGTAATTTATAAGTTAAAACATGTTTTAAACTCCCCCCTTTTTTGTAGCCTGCTTCGATGGTAGGCTACCGAAGAACCTAGCCTTCCTGGCATTAGCTAGACTTTTGACTCCGGTAGGCATTGCCTCGAAGCTTATGCGATTTATCCGCGCGGAAAGGATTCAAGCAAATAAAGATTTATTCATCAATTAGCTTTTATCATCGTCGAAGCGGCGAGGTGCTGGTGAAAATTACGAACAAAGTAATTGCATTTTTTAAGCGGGTAACGGTTATTGTTCGGACATAATTTTATTCTTTATTTTCCACTAGCTTCTTTCAACTAATCTCATGTGTAAAGTTTTCTTTAAATGCTGGATCTCTGATTGTTTATGACTTTAGCATAATGAAGCTTGGAAGAATGCTATGTTGTGAAGGTCTAATCTTAGAAAAAGATGTGAACCTCCCAGCAACTAGAAAGATCATAATAAAATAATTGTTAATTGAAATTAAAATGAAGAAGATTTGAAAGCTTGAGATATTTTCTATTTGAAAGAGATTTTGAATTTACTAACAAGTTTTTATAGGGAAGATGTAAAGATTTATTTTACATTCTACGGTATTCGTAATATGATCAAATAAATTAACCGATTGGTAGTTTTGCCGAATTTAATTATCGGTAAATAAAAATTTTGCAATAAATAAAAGCAAAACAATAAACTGTTTTCATGGTGAATTCGTCCTAGTTAACCTATTTCATGCTAGCATTTCCCTTGTTTGGTAATGTTATTGTGTATTTCGTCCGTAATAAAAGCAACATCGTCGAAATTTTATTTGAATTTAAGTTCTGTTTGCGAATATGTCTATTGGCAATTACAAAATATTAAATAACCTCATCTGAGCTGAAGTGCTGTTTGTGTTGTTTATATGGCCAAAATAATTAGAAGACGAAGTAAAAATTTCAACCTTGCTTAAATTGCATTAAATTTCGAGATATGGCGCTTGCAACCTTTGCTTGATGTATTCATTAAGCAGAAGTAAAATTAGCAAACCCCTGGCCTACAACACACAATACGACCTCCATTTGAGTAACTTTGGGCTTGAAATATGACCAATTAGTAGCGCCGGCGTCTTTCCACCTAGTCTCATGTATTTTTTATGTGGTAATTATTTTAAAATAAGTTATTATCCACCAACCACCCAAACATACTCTCTGTCTCGCAAACACAATATTTATCACAAAGGGTGCGTCGCGATAGAAATCTTCACAAACACGGCCGGATACGAGTGTGTAGATGCATGCTATTGAACAACTTTTACGTCTGGCGTTCGGTTTAACAGTTTCTGCGCATGATAACAATCAAGTGGCCAGCCAGGTCGGGGGCTGCGTTAAGGTGAAAAATGTAGTTTCTGATAAATTTAACGAAAAGAAAAGCAGAGTTTCGGGGAACCAGCTACGACGATTTCGTGACCACGAAAGACGCGCTGGCGACGAGGAAAAATGTCTTCTGCAACTCCAGCACTCGGTGCACGGTGAATGAAATGCACATGCAGTTTCACACCGGAGCACATTTATTTTAACGCCGTTTGGTAGCCATTTGGTGGCACCCGAATCGGCCCCGTTCGATCACCAGCTGTGCGGTGAGTGTGTTTTTTATATTCATTTTATTTTATTTTCGTCATATTTCGGCTCGTAAACCGTCCGCGATGAGTTACGCGAATGTATTTAATGTGCGTCTGGAAGAAGGGAGTTGATCCTCTCCCCCCACCGGCCCTCGTTCGGTTTTGCATGTGACCTCCCTGGGGGGATAAATTTGTTTATCCCCGTTTTTTTTTATTTTTTACTTTGGATTTTTATTCTGTTTTCGCTGCTGCCGGATGCCCCCGTTGCTGGATGGATAAAACGGAAAGATATGATAATTTTGCTGCTCGGGTGCCGGGCCAAACGGTCGCGAAAGCTCACTCGCCCGGTACCCGCCCGGCCCCGGCCGGCGACACAGTGTTGCGGTATCGGTATCTACACCGGCCATGACGACTCGCAGACGCCATTTTTTTTTAATTTTTCGAATGGTTTTGCGTCCACAAACCGCCATTGCTGTCGCTGCAGTTTGTGTGCACCGGTGAATCGATTCTTGTCACCATCAGCGAGGGGAAGGGGCAACATGGACAGTAGGAAAATGATGCAGATATTGCAATTGCACTTGTCTTCGCCGCTACCGCTGCACCCGAAAAACGCTGCGCATAGATAGTGTGAAATCATTTCCAACTGTTTCCGTCAGTCGCAGCCTTCTTTGCCCGGCCAAAAATTTAAAGGATTAACCGCTGGGTGAGAGGGTAGTAGGCTTCGACCGGGGGTCCGGACGAGCTGAACCGTAATGCATATATTTTGGTGCAGGTGTAAATTGGCAGATAAAATCAATAAACACAGGTGCACCGGTGTCGATAGTACGCTCGCAGTCGCCCGTTGGACGTCCAAAAATGAGGCAAAAGGGCGTGAGAGGATCGGTGGGAGGCGAAGGGTTGGCCGCAAATAAAATGGCCAACTTACCCTTTCCGGATCGATGGGAAATAGTTACACACGCGCGGCGGGCACAGGAGCGTCAACGCGAACGAAAACCCAAATAATAAACGCAACGCAAACGAATCGCGCTGGTCATAAATCATTTTCCACTGAGCGAGGTGCACAAAAAGAAGAGGGTGGTGCAACGTAGGGTGGAGGGGGTTAAAAAAATGCACGCGGTTTCGACAACAATTTGAAAATGATTTTTAAACCCATCGTTTCATTTTATTTTATTTCCATTTGCCCCACAAACCGCTACGACCCGCTGTCGTCGTCGCCATGCTTTTATGCTCGCATTTTATGCTGCTGCTATGGATGGGCTCATATTTTTCATTATTTGTTGAAAGCATTGAAATGGAAACACTCGGTGAGGTAGCGAAAAATACAAAAAAAAACAGCAACAACCAATACAATACAATGCATCCCCGGTGCAGCCCACATTAGCCCATTTCGATCGGAAAAATGAGCCTCTCTTTTTGCGATGGAGTTGTTTTGTTTCCCCTTTTTCTGCATTCTGAAACCCCATTCGGAACGTCGTTTTTGCATATCGCGCATTGCGCGGTCAGTTGAGGTGGGGAATCGATTTGCGGGAGAATGGGCGGGGAGGTTCATAATGTAGTTGTAATGGATTAGAATCGGAAATCGGCCAAAACCTGCCAAACGCTAAATGACGATCGATTACAATTAATTCCTTTCCCACGCGGTCTCCGCTGCCCGCGAACGCTTCGGGGCGAGTAATAGAATTCTAAGCTAAATTTCATCGATAACGACAGGAAGTGTGACAAAACATTATCGTTTAATTGCATTCCAGCCAATCGGTCCGACCCCGGTTCCCCCCGGACTGCCCGGTGAACCCTGCCCGACCACCAATTTGTCGCTGATGTGCTCCTATTTTATTCCATTAAACACCAAATGGTTCCGTTTGTTATCGGGTCGGTCCTGCACTATTATTGAAATGCACGGGGCCAACGAATGGGAGGACCATTTTTTGTGGTACTTTGGATAAGTTTTATGATTTATTTTAACGAGTTCTTTTCTTCTAGATTTTTTTTTAATTAGATTAAAAGTCAACTCGTTGTTGGAACGATTTTTTTCATGATCCGGCCAAATCCTAACTAACGAATCCTTGTTCTCATCATTCCGTTACTGACCAATGTGCTGATGATACCACTTTTAATTATTTGTTTTTTTATTTGAAGAACCGTACCTTTTGTTCTACGACTTTACATTGCATAAATGTATATAGTTTGTTTAAGTTTTTCAAAAAAAGGTTCATAGTTGTTTAAACCCTTATTCGCGCAAATTCATAGCATCGCAAAACAAAATTTCTTATAAAATAAAATTCATTTTTCATTTATTCATTTATTAATTTTTTCAATTCATTCTACTTTATTGTTCATTTTTAATTGAAATTTTCATAAAATTAAATTATTTTTACTATTTTATTTTTTAATAAATTGGCCATTTTTATTTCATTTTTACATATTCGCGCCAAATGTTTAACTCAGCTCACTAAATTTTTAGCAACCCTGTGTGCACATACTGTTTTAATACGATGATTTTAGCTGAAGAAATATATTTCGCACCCCATTCATTCGTTTATAGTTCGTTCCACCCAAATCAAAAGACAACTATTTTAAAATACCGAAATTTATTTAAGTTTGGTTTTGATTGAACTGCCGCTATCAAAAGACCCACATTGAATGGCAAATTAATTCGTCATTCACGCCACAACGAAATGAAATTTTCATGTTATTTTTAAGGTAACATGTTTGCTAGTGAGATAAGCCAACATGCTCCACTTTGTAGACTAAAACTAATGCCTAAAATGAAACATTTTTTTTCTAGCTGATTAATTGAAAATTTAGGTTATTGTAAAGCGGAAACAAATTTGAGTACCTTGTGTTTACGTCTATGCAGTACATTAAGATTGGGTAGATAGGCAACTGTATTTTCAACGAGATGAACTGTAATTAGTTCAACAGCATCATTACTAGTAATAAAATTCTCCTAATTAGATGTCTTAGTAGATGCAACTTTCTCTCCTATGTTTTTGCGTTGTAGAGTCATCAACACATCCTAAAGAAATCGTAGTCTTCCATCAATTGGCCATTTGGATTAGGGAAGAAAAACTAACGAAATGAATAACAGGCACGCGCTTGGCTTCATTTCAATTAGCAATTCTAAAATTAAAATAATCAAATCACCCGAAAGCTCATCCACCGGTGTCCATTTCCGAAAACACCGTGTGGTTGTGGAAGCTAACGCTCCTAGGCAGTGAATAGATAGTTTCGAACGGATGCGCTCCACCGTTGTCGTGGTCACGGCTCCTAATTGTACATCATTTCCTGCTGATTTAGTTTGTCAAATTGTTTTCTAACGTACCTCGTAACCATTATTTCGTTTGTTTTTCTCTGTTTCACGCCCGTTGTTTTGCCCTGGCCCGGCCGCGGCGGCAGGAAGAACCGAATGGACCGGTGATGCTGTCACGTCCGGTGCAACGGTGGAAACACTACTCAAACTGGAGCGGTCGAAAAATGAAACAAATAAATAAACCCGTGCCAGTGTTTGGATGTTTTTTTCCCCACCTTGTTTGTGCTATATGATTTCCGTGCTCCCTTGAGAAAGGGGAGGGGACGGGGGAGAGGCAAGGGGAGAGAGAGGAGGGAAGGAAACATTGGGCTCGTTTTCATAAATGTGCCAACGTAAATGATACCACCACTTGACAGGTCGCGCTGGTTGTAACGGCGTTGGGGCAAATGGTGGAGATATAAAATGGAAAATCAGCCCAAAAAACGAAACAGCAAACTGGAAAACCAAATAAACGGCTGACATAACGTTTAACCATTTTGCGCGAATATTTCTGATCGATAACGAACACGCTTTCCAGTGCATTCGGCATTTGGCAATCAAATGAAACGATCCGAATGACTGCGGGGCTGCGTCCGGCCCGATAACAAGCACTTGCTGTCGATTGTCGATTGTGTAAGCGATGCATTCGAGTGGTCATTACAGGAAAACGCTCAGACAAACCCCTCCGATCGTGTCCGAGCTTCCCGATCGCGATCGCAACGAAAGGAAAAAACCAAACGCATAACCAAATGAAACACAGATGCAACACCAGCTACCCCAGCTCCTCATCAAAGTGTTAAGTGTAATGAAATAATGAAACGGATCCGGCAATTGATTTTAATTTTCATTTCCAATCCAGGAATCCCTTTCCGGGGCCGGAGGCGGATGGAAACTGGACGGATCGAGCAAGTGAATGCATTCCATTCATCAACCGAATGAGTTACGATTATTGTGCTCAGGCTCCCGTCCGTTCAGATTCTTTTGGTTCGCTTATTTTTTCTTTTTTTTCGCTTATATTTCGCTTTCTTGCCGACACCCTTACCTCCTCGCTCCTCAGCCGCATTTTGACGATCCAACGTCATTAGAAACCGGCCAGTTTCCGGACATGGCCACTTCACTCGGACACGAAACCCCATAAGAAATGATAGCAATAATTATAAATTCGCACATATTTGCCATCCTTCACCTGCGCCTGGAGTTTCCGCTCGCTTTCTTCTGCCGGAGAGAAAGATTTCCACCGGTCCCCGGTGGAAATGGGCTTGGCGAAACGCAGATGTGTGAATGGTTTTCCCCAACTGACCGCTGCTGTCGTTTCGCTTGCCAGTGGAAGATAGAAGTTTTCTAGCGTGTGGTGATGCTCAAATTTATTCGACCGATCGCAAATGAGCGCTGCGATGCCGTTTTACTGTAAATGACGTTAGGCTGGAAATAAGCCACATTAACAAGCTGTAGTCTTTCGCTTTGTGAAATGATGAAACATGCATGAAAAGATCAATTTATTCCGTTTTTTCCTAGTTTTACCAATTAGCCAGCAACCTTTTCGTTGTTTACCTTACGCGCAAAATAGTGTAGCATAAACCTGTATATTAATGCGGTCTCAAAGCGCTTTGCATTTATCTGATTGATGTCCAATCTCATTATTCTCTTTGCTATGTTGCATTACACGTAGGGACGTTATTAAATTAGTGTCGGTGTTCATTTGCCATTTAAGATAATGCAACTTTTCTGTTTTTAATTCATTTGTGCAAATGAACTAAATTTTGTGGGAAATATGCATTATTTTGTTGTTGTAGAATGTTACAGATTCTTCCATCGTTTTTAAATAAAATTCTAACTCCCCTGTTACATAATTTTATTTTTAAGCATTCTGCAGAAATTTTTTAAGTCGACATCAACCCCGGATGCATAAGACAAATGTTTAATCTCTGATGAGGACAAAGTAAACAAGATGTTGTAACACACAGAGATGGATAATAAGGTAATCAAGCTAAGTAATTGTTCGGAGCCCGAACTTTTTAGAGCCTCGTGCATTTTAATCAACAATTATTAAACGCAGTGACTTTTTACTTGTCTCATCGCTCACTAGATGACCTTTTTGATTTGTTTACGAATGACTTTAAAAAGTACGAGAATGATGGAACTGAACTATCGATATTATATTTTAATGATGAAAATTGATAATAATTGTGCTGCTGTTATATACAAATGTAGCAGTATTCACAACGAGGATAAAACTATAAATTAGGGATGTCAAACATACGGCCCGCGGGCCACATCCGGCCCGCAAGAACATCGGATCCGGCCAGCGGCCCCTATGAAGCAATACATCGAAAGTTTGGATCTTTGAGTATTAGCTTTGGTTTGAATAGCCAAATATTTTTTGGTGAATTGAATGCAAAAGAACTGAATGAACTTCAATTTAAACAATTTCTATGAGAAAGTGACATACAACTTTGATCCACATCTCGCCGGTATATTGCGGTTGACAAGAGCAAAGATTTCACACAGATTTTCGAGACAAGCGAATAAATAGTGTTCATACAAAACAAACGTCATGAACTACAAGAGCATTCTAAATAAAATAACAGATGTGGAGCAATAAGTTAGCTGTAGTAATAACGCTCATTTACTTTTTTTTAATCTTTACCAAAATGCACAATAGTGTTAAAGAAACTTTATCTTTTACTGAAAATTGTAAATTTTATAAGAAGTAATATAATATTTAAAAAATTTGAAGGTGTTAAACACGATTGACTGTTTAGATCAAACCACACTGATAAGAACATATTTTCATCAATCCAATCAATTTTACGTTTTGGCCCGCAAACTTATTTTGGGGCGAAATGTGGCCCGCGAGGTCAAACGAGTTTGACACCACTGCTATAGTTCAATACTGTAATCTGTAAGTGTTAGAAGGAGAAAACTGTCAGAATGGTTTGAAGAATATGGAAATGGATTGGTAAAAAAAAATTCTTGTATATTTCCAACCAAAGAAATAATCTTCAACATTTTGAACATTTTCTCTATTTCAATCGCTTCAGAGAAAAGGTCTTTTTCAGTTCTGAAACAACCACAACGTTATGTCAGAAATGATATGGATAAGAAAAAATGAAAGAGGGGATCAATTTTGTACAATGGACATGAAAATACATTTTCAAGTTCATAGAAAATAAATCAATAATTTCGCACGTAAAAATATTTTTTTGAAGATAATTGAGTTGAATTGCTGTTTTATCTAATGAAAAACATTAATAAACATTGGAGAGTTTAAAAAGTTACATAGTGTATGTTCTTTGGGCTTGATGTTAACGCTGCTTGGGGCCCTTAATCCACCTCTGATTACACAAAATTTTAAAATAAACGGAAACAGCCGCTACTTAAAAAATTGTACGAACTTAAAAAAAGAATTCAGAGTAAATATTTTAAAAGAATAAAAATAAACAATCAGCTTGTTATTGCATTGATGGTGGCAAACTGATAAATTGTTTGGGCAATCCGAAAAAGCCTTTACTCGACGCCCATACATTTGAGGCATACTTTTCTTTTGTTTGCCGTTACTTAACTTATTCTTCCGATTGATAACAACTGTCACAATAACAGGTCAGTGTTTACCTACTCCTCAAAGCGGATGTGAAGAATTCTCCACCGCACGGTAATCGCTGAACTGATTGACAATAATGACCGTCCGATAGCACAGGTGCAGCGAGGTCCGGCAAGATAGCAGCGAGTCCCGCCGTCGCCAACCTGCCCATTAGCATACAGACGGTTATCAATCGTCCGGCAAAGAACCTGGAGCCGGTGTCGTAACGCACGCGGTGAGCTCTAATTTCGTCAAATCACCTCCCATATTGCGCCCGGACCGTCGCTGCGGTTGCCATCATTGGGCAGGGCATTTCGGATGAGGTTAGGAATTTCTCACCAAATTCCAAATATGGTCCTACCCTGCCACCACTCGTGGCCGCCCTCGTCCGGTGGCGGGTTTTCGCTTATCAGCTCCGAAACCTGCGAAGCCACAGCACAAGCAACGCTGGCTCGCCGGACCTCCCGAAACCCGAAAACCCATCCATCGATTTCGATTTTAATTATGCATTTTGTGCAACGAACACACAGCTGGCCGACTGCGCGTGAGTGTGTGTGTGTGCGTGTGTGCGTGTGAGGCCACCATACCGGCCCGGTGTCCTGCGGCTTCGGTCGGTCGCATAATGAAATGGCAGAACCAAGCGCAATTGGCCGACCCGGCGGCGGGCAGATTGCGTTCCGTTCGCGCAATCACTTTTTTGTCGCCGCAATTTCGCGTGGGCTGACATGCTGAATGCATCCGCTGCCAGGAAATGCACGCAAACTCCCCGCCCCCTCCCTACACCTCCGCAAAATGCGGGCGCGCTCAAGTGCAAGTAATTATACTTCGCATCGACTGTGATGAGCCTGTGTTTAAATACGATTGCATTGGATTGAATTTCGCACACGCCGCTGCATTGCACCGATCTGTCGTCCGTGTGCATTCGGCTGCGATGCGTTGCGATGCATAATTTATGCAATTTGCTCCCGCTGGGCTCGAGCCTCGGGAAGGTCCGAGCGGCATCGAACAAACCTCAAGGATGCAGCGAAGAGCATCGGGTAAGGTTCGTCCAGTGCAGTAAATAACTTATGTTTATCCATGTAACATTTTGTAGCCGACGAGTTGGATTGAAGCAGAAAAATCTTTTACCTGAATCGGCAAAAATGACCAACTTGTACTGTTTAGTTGCAGAATATGCCGAGCGAATGGTAAATAATGTTATTAAATGTACATTAAAAAAAAAAGTGTTAACGTTTCGATGCTTTCAGTCTGGTCGAAATTTGACGCAGGAATCGAAGTGGTAATTATATCGCCGAGGTGATTGAATGTGCAGTATTAAGATAAATTTAATTGATAATAGCAATAAATGCTTAAATCATTTTAAAGTGCGGGGTTAAAAAAAGGAAAATGCTAAGAAAACTTCGTCACACCTTCCAAACTGTGTATGGAAAAAAAAACATTTAGTTAAACAAAACATAAAGTTACCCGAAGTAAATAAAAATTCAAAAAATGTGTATTATAAGATGCACTTTTATTTCAATTAAACCAATCCTTGAAGAATTTTGATATTCAGTAAGTTACTCGTTTGTAAAGCGTTTTTGATGCACTTGAAGCATTTAGGTATAATTTTGGTAATACAGTACGCTAATGTTTGGGACCGAACGATATAGTGTATATCGAGTTTTCGCATATTGCGGATTTCCTTTGCCATACCGTTTATACTTCATATTGAAGAGTTGACACTGGGAGGAAACCGCTAATTTAATATATCTTCTATACAAATCACTAATAAGTGTTCCATTTCTTCTATTATCTCATTAAGTTTCCGAGTGGCCATACTCCGTTCGCAGAATTCCGCAGTTTATCTTTGCTTTGGAGAATGGTCCGCACTGTTGATTGCGGTCGACTACTTTAATAATTTAATGCTTTATTAATCGCTTCAAGATTATACAGCCGAATGAAATAAGAACCAATGTGTATGGATGTGTGTAATTCAGACAGTCATAGCCTTTAAACGGCTGTATAAAACTGCGTATTAAAAACTTCATTCTACCAAAACAAAGGAATGTTGACCAATAAGAATTCAAACAACAACGGTAAACGCTATGAGTTGCCATTTGTAAAAAAAAACTATTGCGAATTCGCGTATATCGCGTATAGCGTACCGCGGAGCTCTACTGTACATAACTATTGGCAACTTTTTAAAGGATACATTCAAAAAAGACTCTGAACATTGCATTGAGAAAAATTAGTTGCGATCGAAATTGAAAATGTGTAAGGAGTGAATGAAGTTCCTGTCGAAATCGATGTATATCGATATATATATTGGTAGAAATATCGATCGCACAAAAATTGAACCATATCAAGGGTTTACCAATTGCTCAACCAAAAAGTATTCTTTCACTTACCATACCGATCGAACCCAACATCAAAAGATGGAATCAATGACAAAGTAGGCGTTGAAAAATTAGGCCTAACTAAATAGACTCGGTTGTAGCGTCATTCGAGTGAGTAATTAGGAATACAATTGATTGAAATATTTTTCCAAATTGTAGTGTTAAGAAATTAGAATTCAATTGTACTCAGAACACAAGAAATCAGTGTGCTGATATTTTTAAAATGTTTGTTAGATACTTTTCTTAGCTAAATTCAAATCAAATCAAAGAGCTTTGATGTTCTAAGAGAATCGAGCTGTTCTACAATCCGCACATCGTGTGAGGTAAATTCCTTGCGTACATGTTCGTAAAAAACCACATACATACACACACACACACACGCACATTGACCGTCCCGACGTTAGGCTGCCATTTTCTTGCTGCTCGGTTCGGTTTGTCGCATTTGAGGAATCGCAGGTGAGTCGCGATGTGATGTTTGTCGCGCAAAGCCCATAAACTACGGCAAAAGGCATGCACAAAAGAATGTTCCTTGGTGCGAATGAGACCTTGTTAACTGCGTGCACACCAACACACCCGACCGCGAGGGGTCAACCTCACCAATCCTCCAGGCGGTCAAAGGACAAGTGCCCGGGCGGCGTCCACCGTCCGCGAGCGTGGAGGGCGTTCTTATCGGTCCACGTAAACGCCACCATTCCATGTCGGGCACATTCTGGCCGCCATTCCGGTGGCCGATGTTGCACGCCGTGTACTGCATGTTCGATATTTGGCGTTCCGTGACGGGCGCGGCACCACTTCCTGTACGTCACCGGCTGGACTTGCCCTGGGAGTAGTACTTCTTTTCTTGGCTTGTGGATGCCTTCGCTGCCGGTTTTGTTTCTGCACAAATGGAGTCCAGGGTGCGCTCGCTCGAACAACATCTCTTGTGTGTATTTTTTCGTTCGTTTTTTTGTATGTTTAGTTTCGTTACTTCCTTCGCCAGAACCTACCCCGACGCTGGCCATGTCATCCCGGCAGCAGTGAAGCATACACACCTTGAAGATTGTGAAACTTGTGACACTAACGTACCGTTTGTTTATCGATTAACGTGTACTATGGAGTTGCGCCGGTTGTGTTTCGCTCGTCCCCCGGCGTTCGGTTGCATGTTGTTTATTTTCGTATTGTGTTGTTTCATTTCCCTCACTTTTCTTTTTGTTTTGTTTTTCTTCTTTTTCTGGTTTTGAATGGTGTTGTGTGTGAATGTTCTCACTTTCCGCAGCGACGCGGCCTCGAAATAGGAACTGTCGGATACTCGAACGGGGAAAAGTCTGCCTGTATCCGAACCGGATGCAAACCGGCGATATTGTGTGTGTTGCGAGGTACGTATGGATGTTTCTCGTACCCGTTACGAGCAAAAACTTTGCCAACATGCATTTGATGCAACGGATGTCCCTGGACTCAAATCATATAGCCCCGGGGGTGCAGTTGCCCATTTGTTGCCATTAATGTGGAACCGTTCTGTAGCAGGATCATGCATCGGGCAGTTTTTTTTAAATGCTGCAAAGAGTAATCATCATAACAACACTTGTTTAAACCATATAAACATGCGGAGAAAAATTAACTCTAGTAAATATTGTACCTTTACTCAAACCGCAGTTTATGGTAAGAACAATTATACGAAGGAGCTCACAATTAAAGCTAACCCATTACAAGTTAGCGGTAAGCTCCTTTTTACCAGGTTGTGCACGATATTAAAAACTGTCAAATACAAAATTATTCTCGAAGATTCACTGTTTTTCTACCATTCCAGGATTACTTTATATTTCACAAAAAAATTATAAAGTTATAAGCAATTTACATCATGCAAGATATTGATACGCTACGAAAAAAAGAAGATAAACCGTTTGGCCGTTTAACAAAAGATAAACCGTTTGGGTATCGTCACACACGGCCTTATTTATGCGTGGTTTTAAAATTAAAATCATTAAATCAAAAGCATTTTAAGCGGCAAAAGATTTGATTTTTCAGATCCCACAAGCATGAGCACTCTTAGTAGAGTCGGATCAAGCGTTTTAGAAGCCCCAAGCAGCTATAAGTTGAAGGCCCCAGAACATGCAATGCATTGACCATTCTATTTAGTATTTCAATGCTTGTTAGATTTCAATTATTAGATTAAATCACATGTTTTTAAGAAATGGAATTTAGATTTAATTACAATTTTCCTTAACGTTATGCCATTAGAAAGTTTTCATTACCAAAAGCCTGATTTACAAAGCCTTACTTCATGCGAACAGAGAATCATTTTTCTCGTATATCTTTTTCGACGGACCGAATTGACGAGTAATTTATTTTTGTACTTTTTAATATAATCAAATTAATTACAATTAATTTAATAATTTTTAATCTTTAATCTTAACAATTTTTAAAATACGAAATTTCACGGATCTCTTTAAAACACGTTAGTGCATAAATCTCATATATTTCACCAAAAAACATGGTACTTTCTCTGCATCTAAATCGCAATTTAGATAAGTTGGATCATTAGCACATTTTAATATTCTCCACAAACTTTTCAAAAAGTTCACACACTAATTACGCATTTGATAAAAAAAACAATTTAGTCACAAAATAATCAAAATAATTCCTACGTTAACATAAGAAGCTCGGGCCCTCAAGCAGCTGTTTAGTTTGCTTACCCTATGATCTTCCTTTGACTGTTAGTAATATAGTTTTCGATTCCATTGAAGCTTTTTCATAAATATTGCCTGATTAAAACTAGTTGGCGTACAATTACTGCTACAATTCAACCTTATCATTGTCATAACTTCAATTCGACAAAGCCAGGAAACAATTCCCATTGAGCTAGTTTTTCATTTCCGCCTTCGTTAAACTGCAAACATGACTTGTTTTGGGCTCCGTAACAATCATTTTTACTTAACCAAATTGAATTTCAAAGGGTCAAATGTCATGTAGGCGTGGCACGTTGGACGTTTGTCATGTTCTCGATATGCTCTTTTATTTACCTTCGCTCCTTCCGAGTCCATCGCATGACAGCAAAACACACGAATGCGAGCAGGCCGACGTGGTTATATTTATAAAAATGATGTCGTACAAGACTTCGGGAGCCATCGGAGCGGTCGAGTAGGACATCGTTTTTCTTCCCACGTGTTAGCAACGCATCCCTTCGCGAGATGCAAGCCGAGATGCAATGCCGGTCCGGGGCCCGATGAAGTGTAGGTATTTGGCAGAGTGCCCAAGTAAAGCGGGCGAATGAATTAAGACGGATGGCGCGAATGTGAGAACACTTGCGCACAGTGCCCGGGGTTTGAACCTCCGGGGGTACAATATGCATCCCGTTATAGCTTGATGGCCTTTGGCCGCTCGCAGGCTGAAAACGGGACAAGATCGATCGAACCGATCAGCCCCGTCGTCGTGTGATGATTTGGCGCATTTTGTATCCAACAATCGAAGGAAGACTCTCGATGGGATGGTTCGAGCATCGGCATTTACACTCGAGTGCTCCAAGGGACCGTGAGGCTGGGTGCGATGGTGGAACTCGAAAGCGAAGGGACTCCCGTCGCCAAAGCTATCGCCCGGCCGGGCTCCAAGTTATCGGAGCTGGTTCGGTTGGGTCGGTTGTTGGTGTTCGGCCAGAAGATTTCCCGAAATCGATAGCGTTGGTGGTACATCGTGCAACGGGTGTTGGCTGTTGGGCGATAAGCTGATTACGGGAATGTAGTAGATAGCAAAGATGGGTAGCGCTTGTCAATTTTGTGTGAATTGTCAGTTTTTATTAGGTGCGTTGTTTGGTGTGTTCTGGTTGCCTTTTTTCCCCCCCTTCTACGCCTTCGCGATAGTACATTGTCGGCCAGTGCTGGGAAACAAACGAAACCCCCGTGGAAGTCCATGTCCCGGGGAGTGTTGGACACAGGAGGACGCAATCGTTTGAATAGATGATGGGACGACGATATGGGACGGGTACTAGCGCGCTTGGAAACTACTACGCTTTCCCAACCCGGGGGCAGTGCAGCTTGTTGCATTGCGATCTAAGATACGGTTTATCAGGTTTTCGAATCATGCGTGTTATCGTTGGCAGGCAGCGATGGTGACGAAAGCGAAGGAATTCGTAAAATGTACTTTCCCCGTTGTACCTTCCAGATTTTACCTTTTTTCCAATACATGGTACGCTATGATAGTAGAACGGTTGAAGTTGAATCATTATTATGTAGCGTTATTTAAGGATTTCCCTGTCAACATAGTTTTTTGATTGATTGTTGGAATATCCTTGACGAGACCTATACATGATAAGAACAGAAAAATGTAGTTTTCTCTTTAACTCGGATGATATAAACATGCACTGTGAATGTTGTAAATGACACAAGAAGTAAGAACAAGAACATATTGGCAAAGTTTAATGCTCCTGAGGGAACCATAACGAAATAAGTTGGTCGTTAAACACTACGTTAAACAATAGTGAGGAGTCTATTTTAAATTTGTATGGTATGAGTATGAAATGTTCTTGATTTCAGCCATTGCAGTCAGCGCTTTAATATTATGTTTGTCTACAGGTCCATTTTAGCCATAATTGATAAATCGTTGCACCATCGTTCCCTCTGTCCATTGCAAAAACATGATTACTTATCAAACTTATGTTTAACTGCTTAACTTTAACTTGTGTAATATTCTCTCCGATGAGAAATAGTCCTTTTTGAAAAATCTGGGTTAAGAGCATCGAAGAAATAGGCTGTTTTGTTATTTTATAGCCTGTTGTCAGTTGTTATAGAAAAAGGTTTAAATTAAACTTCAACCGTCGGAAAAGTTTGTAAATTTAAATTGGGGGCGACAGGTTGACAGCATCTTCGCGGACTTCGAAGTAGCTTTTGACGTGCTGAACCACGACCTGAAGATTGCGAAACTGGGAAGACTTAGTGTTGGTTCTGACTTCCTCGCCCGGACCAGCTCATAATTACGAGGTAGATCATATAGCGTGAAAATCAATGTTGCCACATCGGCTTCAGTGATAGAAATTAATTCGCTTATGCTTTATGTGTTGCTTAGTGCAGTTCCATAAATTTAAAGCACCAATGGAATTCACGTATAGGCTTAAAGCTTAGAGCCTCAATCGCTTCTGCTCAATACGTGACTTAATTGTAACTCTGGACAACAAAATGACATTTTGCCAATTCTATAGTTTATTAATTGTCAATGCTAATAGAACGTTAGGCTTCGTGATAAGAAACACTAAGAGACTCGACCCATTGTGCCAGAAAATACTGTATGTAAGTCTTGCTAGCTCGACCTTTGAATGTTTGGTCTCCCTCCACATATCGAGTTATGGTGTAATAGACTTGAAAATATTCCACGACGATTCAGTAGGTCAGTTATCCGTTCATTACGGTGGGAAGATACTAACCTGCTTCCTCCGTATTATTCACGATGTCTTCTTCTCGGGTCCCTAAGACCCTAAAAACGCAACCTGGCAGCTCAAACACAGATTCGAGGAGAAATTGGCGCGCCGTCCCTGCTTAAGCTAGAGAAAATTAATGCATCTTCTCAACAATTACGTTCAACTTTTCAACCTTTTAAGGACTAGATTTACCAGGACGCATTATGCTCAGTTCGCACCGATGCTCGCCGTGAGTAGAGTGTTTAATAAAGTTTATCCGACTTTCTACTTTCACATATCTATTGACACTTTTAAAACTAGATTTCTCGCAAATGCGAACGTCACGTTAGATTAAGTTGTTGCGCACAATATAAATTACTTTACAAGACGCTCATTGCGACCTCGTTGTCCGTTGGTCCGTTGATTAATAATCAATAAATTAAAATATAAATGTTCAAATTTTAAGTGGGACAAATTTTAAAACCAGACAACAATGCTTGTGGTTGAAAGATAAATAAGTGTATAATATCTTTTCTTACGGGCATTTTCAAAGTGCTACAATATTAACGTCCTTCGCTTACGGTTCAATATTGTCCGCAACTGTTTCCGCATCCTGCCAGCCGATGAACGAGAACATGGAAACAAATGAAGGTCGTAGCGTCTTTTGAAAACCGTGATCGACCGGCGCGACTTATGCGCAATGGTCGGCCCACGAGAAAGCCCCACTTGGCCAACGTTCGACTGGCCAAAAGAAGTGCGCACTCGAGTTGGGCTTACGCTCCTCTCCTTCCACCACACCCCCCTCATGGCTTTCCCTTATCTACACCGGGTCGTTCATCTTTCGCCGCGTCCATCTGCGAACCCGCGGACAACGGCAGCCAGCTAGCGGGCCAGTTTACATGTGTAAATCAGAATCAAACAAAGTGAACTTTGATTCATCGTCTCTCTCTGTCTCTCTTTTTGTCTCTCTCGTGGCTATTCGAGAAAAGGGTAACGCAATCGAACGAACCAAAGCCCGTACCGTTTTGCCTACCGAGCAGTTTCGCCCCAAGTTCGAGTCCAGATCATGCAGGACTCCTTCGACTTTCCAGCCTCCATCGCTCAGGGAGGAGGGAAATGAACATTATTACACGATCCCTTCGCGGCCACGCAGTCTCCATCGCGTCACACCTTCCCGGGCTGCAGCCAGCAGCTAAACGGTGCGTCGATCTCGCTTCGTTCCCGCGTGAAGATGAAAATTGTGTACCCCGGGCACCTTTATATAGTGCAAACTCATCGTTCATCCCTTGCGTACGTGTCGCGGTGGCCCTTCTCCTTTCGCCCCAAAGAAGGGGGTTTAGTCTTTAATTTCAATTCAAGATCAACCGCCCGGGTTCTCCAGCTCCGGGACACCTTCCCCTCTGGCACAACATTGCCCATATATAATTCCTTCTTGCGCCATGCAAAGGCTCACATTCCCCGCGGTGGATCCTTCCCGCGTCAGCACGACTTTATCCACATGCAGTGCATTCGGTGCGTACGCTACCCCTACTTCAACACCGAAGCCTCCAGCCCATCCAGCGTGTGACAGTTACAGTTTGAAATTGCGCAGCCTACTGCAGCGTTTCGCTCGTCTGCCGATGTGTCTCTTCGCTGTTTGGGGCTATTGGGGGGACGGTGGTGGTGATGGTGGCTTGAGCAAACGAACCGATGCTCTCCTTTCCCATAGACATACACATACAAACGCATTCAGGACCATAGGGGAATGTGTTCCGAAATGTACTCACTACATTTCTCCTGCCATAAACATGAACAGCAAATCAAATAGTAATAATTATATTATGTTTTACATGTGCAACATAAACTGATGCAACGTTTGGTAATCAAATTTTGAATCCAATACAATTTCCAAAGACCAGTTTTTTACGCTTTTTTGAAAATTTTGGGACAAAACTTGCTAAAATAAAACAAAATCTGAAGACGCTAGTTTGAGCTCAATATTCTTGGTTAAGGAGTATGAAAATTTGCCTCTAATTTTTTTTGGTTTACCTGCTCACCAACGTGACATTTTTGTAGATATGTTTGAATTTCTACCAAAATGTGAAAGAAATATTAAATTTTTGGTACTGTTAATGTATTGATAAACAAATGTTTAGCCATGAAATCGAACTTACGATACTCGTAGATTCGTTTTAATATTTTCAGGACATGCATGATAGTAAAAAGTAGTGTGTTTAGCCGCGCCATAAACCGCTATTTTACTTTCAACGGAGGACGATTTGTTGATTTCTTCAAACTCGGAATAAACATGATTTCACCAATAATCGACTCTAGTGTACAAATTCGGCCCTCTGGTAAGAAAAAAAAAATGGCGTTACACTATTTGAGTCTGAATTTCTTAAAGCCCTTAAGTAAAATGTAGCAAATAATGCAAATATATCCCATCACGGAAATAATCAATTCCTGTAGTATGATTATTAATACTTTGTTAGACTTTATCGCGCCTTGCTAAATTGAACTACAGTGGGGTTTAATATACAGAAATGTAGTTGTAGTTGTAGTTGCAGCCAAATAAATACACTTAAAAGTTTGCTAGTTAAGAAAACGGTAGAACATTATTGTTAGCGCTGCCAGAAAAGTTTAAACATATTATCAAAGAAGGCTGAGTAAATAAGATAGAATAGGTCAGCCAAGAAATAAGTTAGTTGCAATGAAGACTTTGAGTAGAATAGTATTTTTTTTAGTTTTTGATGGTTTTGATGGTTTGATGCTTTGATGAAGGCTTGAAGGTTTGAAGGTTGATGTGAAATATAGCTACCATTTGAACTATCTACTAAAAACAGCTATTTCGTTATTTTCGAGATAACAATTATATTTGTAATGAATTACCTGTGCAATTTCCATAATTAAAAATAAAAATTTTGTAAAATACTTCAACCAACGGTGGTAATTCAGTATATTGATCAAAACATACATTATACGAGTGCGTCAGTTTTTTGCAACAATAGCAATGCAAAATACTTCCGCTTAGTGCCTGAAGTTTGTCAATTTGTAGATTTAAAAGATACATTCTGCCCCATCGGTGCACGTTGACACCCTTTCCCCTACGCACACACACACACAAGAGATCGGATAAAATGAGCGCACCAAGAAGGAGGAGGAGGCCTCTTTAACGAGAGGTGTCATTTGCCGAGCGTCTGCGATAGCGTGGCGTTTAATTATGCGTAATATGGACCCGGTATGTGTACGTTCCCCGGGATCGGGGCGCTTCCGATGCCCACCGATGCCTTTTTGGCGATGGCGCAGATGTTGTCGTTGCTGCTGATGGTGCTGCTGGATGTTTCGAGTTCTCGAGCCGCGAGGCTTTGGATGAGTTGCTGGTGTTACCGCCGGTCCGCCCTTCTCCTCACGCTCCAGCATTATTCAACCGCAATGCTTCCCGCCCGTCGGTTCATTTCACCAGCGTCTTCCACATGCGTGTCCCTTCACCCACTTCCTTGCCACCCTGGGACACCATTTTATATTATTTCGGTGTGTTTCAGCGTCAATATGCATTTCCTTTCGCTCAACGCTTCCCTTCGGATGCGTACAACGTCGAGCCCCAGATGTGTACGAATGTGTCCCGTGTCTGTGTTGCCTTCTGTATCCTTCTTCCACTCCCTTCGGCCATCCAAGGATCCGTTGTTCCCTTCCCCCACTCATCAGGACGCCTTTGCCATCGCCAAGTTCCGCTCGATTTCGAACGCGATTTGTTTGGTTCGCGAAAAGGTGGAAAAGACGCGAATCGATTTCCTGCCTTTTGCCCCAGGGATGCCAGGGCTCGTGCAGAAATGAAGCAATTCTGGCCGACATTGAGTGCGGGAGGATGGGAAAGGGGGGAACAAACAGAAGCTTTGCCGAAGGAAGCGAAGTGGTAAATGGCCGCGGAGACAAATGATCAAACGAGATAATAGGCAGCAGTGTGTAAAACTCCACTCGCGGAGGACTTGCGATGATGCGCTACTATGGGGGATAAAAAAAGAGCCGGACATACACATACGCACACACACACACACTGAGGGTGGTTCGCGAGAATCACACCAAATGAGACAAGGCACTGGGAAGGAGGCTCATTTCGGGTCGATTCCGTCGTACGCAGGTCCTTGTTGGGGATAATTATTGAGAGAAGGCAAAATCAAGAGTAAAACGAAAACAAAAAAAAACGACAAGGAGTGCAAAATGTGTATAATGGTCCGAACCGAACGCTGGGTAAAGGGTCAAGCAAGCAACAAGACAGGTAAAACCCGCTACCGGTGGTTACAATCAAGTGACAAGAGCGAAAAAATTGACTCCACCATCATTTGCACCGCTACTTAACGATTAGCGATGCAAACGATTTAAAAAAAAAAACAACGATCGCGATCGAGGCGACGGTGGGGTGGAAAAGTGAACAAAATAAACACTCCTCGTCGCCGCTCCGCTGGTGCCAAACACCGTGGAAAAGAAAGTGCTTGGAGTAAAAATTCCGCACATTTCATTAATGGAAGGAGGTCGAACGGCAAATCCCGGCCGGTGGGTGACGAGTGACGTCAAACTTAGAAAACAATTCTAACACGAAAGTCTTACGACCTTACGCGCGCCAAAGCTGTTCGCGATCGGAAGGGAGGGAAAAGCACCTTACCAATAAAAACCCACCAAAGAAATGCGCGCTGCTTAATAAGAACCGAAACAAAAATGCTCACAGGACGACACGTGAATGACACATTAAATTCCATTCCGTCTCTCTCCGGGCCGGGGCTCTGCTCGATAGAGTGAAATTGATAAAATTCCACCTTTCCGTCCGTCCGACGTCGCGTTTCGATGGAGTCAGGGGTCGCGGGGGGTTTTGAGCAAGGTTCTGATTCCCCCCGCGTTCCCCAGCGCCAAGTATCAAGCACCGTGAAAGGCTAAGAAGGCGAAAAAAGTAAAGGCCCCTTCGAACAACTATTCAAAGAATCCTTTACCATTTCCTTCAACGACTTTTTATCAAGGTCCGAAAGACACGGCCTGACACGTTCGGCGATAGAACACATCGTAGAACGCGGCTGCTGCTGCTTGGGAAAAGTGGGAAGAACGAGCGATGGTTTAATGGGAAGCAAATGAAATTAAAAATGCAAAATGGATGTCAGCTTTTGGGTTTGGAGATTTTTCCCTTGTTTTTCTTGTGCGCTGGCCGGGGTTTCTGCCCTTTTCGATTGTGGCGTTTCGCTGTCCACTTCATCGGCCGGACGGAAGGTATTGTTTGTTCGAGCAGTGGTGCATTTTGTGTCGTCCACATTTCAAAGTCATTAAAAGGCATTGGAGAAACGTTTCTTGCCCGTTCGTTCGGACGCCGGACCGAAATAGATATGTAGTGCGAGCTGGGTCGACGTCTTAATTATGAAAATTCTTCTATCAATCATTTTCGTTAATTATCATATCATTGTTTTGTCATCTGCGTAGCATTCTTATGGTTCCCTTTTGTGGTTTAGCTTCCCCTTTCCCGTTCCCGTTCCTTTTTGCATCTGAATGCAGGTCCGATAATTGAACGTTACGCTAGGCCGCATGTCATGCATGCTTTCCATCCTGCATCCATGCTTCATTGTTGTTGTTTGTGCTAAAATGATGCATCACCGCATTTCGGATGCAAAAAAGAAAATTGTCATTCCCTACCTGTGCGGCGACCCGTTTTTCTTCCTTCCTTCCAAAGCATTTTCACCGTGATTAGCTCGTCTTGGGCGGCACGTGCCCGGTTTCCATCGATTCGCCCATTTAGGTGATACTAATTCAATTTCACTTGTCAACGCAAAGGAAGCGAAAAACAAAAAAAAACACATAATTATCTTTTAAGTGCCCGTTGTGTGTGCGGCTTCTCCGCCCGATCGTACACCCGGCCGGGTCCGGCGAACACACATACATGTGAGCCCGCCGATCATAACTCATCCCGCGTCCGATAATAAAGTCGTTACGTCACCCCAATGGACCTGGACAACCCGCCACCGTTTCGTCAATTGCTCGTTTAATTATCAACACGTCCGAAAAACACGCCACTCCTTCCCTGCCCCCCCCGCGCCATGGGAGCGAAAGCCGATTGGGGAAAAATGTCCTTCCGCCGGCCACACGGTGACCGGGGCGGAATGGGTTTCGCTTTTTTCCTCAATGAACGCGCCGAAAACAAAACATTAAATAAGACGTTCCGCATTTACGAGCTTCCGCGAGTCGGGTTACGCGATTTCTTTTGGCATTACTTACCCACTACCAACTTCCGTCCGTGGTCCGTGGGATGTTTCGGCGGCGTCGTTGAGGTGAAGGAAATACATGGCACAATTTTTATCTTCACCTTCGGCAACCGAACTCGCTCGGGATCGATATGAGACTGGGGTGGATTTTTCTCGAAACCTGCACATGCTTCCCGGGAGAGGATAAGGAAGAAGACTTTGTTCTTATTAAAGCGCATTAACGTTGCCCCAGTTCGGTGAGGCGCCGGAGTCCGACGGGAAGGAGGAGGAGGGGATCGCTTTATGAAAGCGGAAATGGAAGTAATGATAATACCGAAACTAATAATAATAATAGCAACATCGCGCCGTAAGCAACCTCAGCAGGCAGCAGGCAATGCAATCAATTTTTCTCCCTGACCTTGCGCCGTTATGATGCGTCCCCTTTGCCCGCCCCGAAGGGGGAAAGACGCAAACGGTTTGGGCGAAGAAAAATCCGCACCGAATGAAGTCAAGATGCGTACAAAGACGAATTCTTACAAGAAGCGATAAATTGGGATGGCATAAATCATGTTTCGCTGTATTATTTTGCCCCTTTCCCAGTATCCTTTGCATTTCCATTTGGTTCCTTTTGGTTCGCACTCGACTTTTGCTCCCTGCATTTTTTTTTTTTGCTTTCCCACTTTCAACACTCGCTCGCTGTTGCTTCTGTGTGTTCCGGCGGCACTATGTGCCGGGCTGTGTGTGTGTGTGTGTTGAAAATTGTAACACTCCAAACCATTCGGTTGGTAGCGGTTAAAAGAATGAACACATAACGCACAAATGCATACTAGAAACGAAGGCAAAGGAATTTCTTTCAACACGCCCGGGAAATTGAAGGGAACCGGGTGCGAAAGTATGCGAATTGTGCAGCATGGACGACGCACCAGAGCCCGCCCTAGACCCGATGGCCACACGGGAGAATCGGAACGTTCTCCATACCCTCCGGTGGCGAACCGGAGCGCGCAGAAAGGCGGAAAGAAAGGAAATTTGTGGCAACAGTCAACCGCGCGTAAAATCTGAATTTTACGACCGACCGGGCACTAACGGCACCGTGTGACGAACGCTTGCCATGGGACGCTGGCCGGAGCCGGCTCAGAGCTCTGCCGGGCCGACTCTTTGGGGCGGCCGAAGCCGGGCCGGGCGCGCGACGGAAGTTTACGACAGCACTGCGGCCTGCCCTAATGCACAGCTACATGTATAACGCCTGCAGGAGTGGAAGCCACAGAGCAGCTTCACGACAGATAAGACCGAATAGACAAAGGTGTGTGCGCGAAGAGTAGACAGCGGGTTGGCGGAAGGCATCGAGGGGGAACGGTGGGCGCTATGTTGCTTCCTTTTTGCTCTTTTGTCTTGGAAAGTGGAAAGATGAAATGTTGCCAATTGGGAAGAGCGATAGTAACGTGGTTCTGTCCGGGCTGTTCCGTGCGAGCTCCGGTGGGGATGGGCGACAATGGAACGATAAGTGCCTGCGATATTCCAAGACAAAGCAGGTCAATTTTCAAACTGAATTATTTAAAACTCTCAAAGGAAATGTTGAGATAAAAGTAAATTCGACCGATGAGCAAACAGACACGCAATAATAGCTTCTAATGAAAATTACAAATTTGTCCTTCAGCAAGTTCCTTGGATCTAAAGCCTTAATTACCAAACAGATCTAATAAAATATTAAAGAATAATTTCCATTAACAATAAAAACGCAGCACATGTTCATCTCAGTTTTCTTACATTATTGAATTGATCACGAGATTGGTGCCAAATTTTCACATAAAATCTCAATGTTTGACTCAAAAGCGCCAAATTGTTTAGTACATTGTTACCCTCTAAATATTGTCTCTTAGTTCTAAATGTATGCCTATAAGAGAAAAAAGCTTCCTTCCTATCAAAATTTGCTCACATCAGAAAACATATTTTGTTCAAAAAGTTATTCATATTAGAGCTTGGTTTTTAAATATAGCGCAATGATCTTATCTATTTAATGTTTTAAACCAACAGGCAGCAACAAACACCTAGGAGATGTTGAGGTAAAATTACCCGCAAATTTCATACTTTTTCATTGATGGATTGATGGATAGAGACAAAGAAGGATAAAATACGGTTTTCGAACAATCTAATATGACAACTATTTCTGCATATTAAACAAGACAGATTCACTACACAATGTGATCGTAGAGATGGCAATTTGCTCGATTTTCAAAATGCAGCTATACCAACTAATCCCTACTAAATTTACTAACATCCAAGTCTTCGTAACGGGCGCATGTCTCAATTTTGATTGGGCAGATTTAAAATAATTTAAGTAAAATATGGCTTAAATTTGGTAACCATATTGGTGAACCTTGGTTGGGTTTGGAATGATTGTACTTCAACTAGTTCTTCAACCCAAGTTGCAAATCGTTCTATATTTTGATTGTTCATCCACTTTACTTACGAAATATGGCGTAATTTAAAATTATCCCAAAAACTTACGAGAGCACAGTCGGTAAGCAAAATTTTAAAATGTCAATAGATTGTTTTGAAAATTATGTGTCGTTGAAAAAGTTTTTTGAACAGTGCAACTTGTAACATTCGAAACGCCGATGAGTATTCTACGGTCATTGTGAACCCAGTATTGTTCAGTTAAATAGAAAAGAAATTCTTATTGTTTCCCGCAACTTATCGAGTGTCGGAAAGCGCTCCTGATCCATTTGGATACCGCACTAGAAAAGATGGATCCGACCTGGACGGCCATGCGCTTATGTGTGTGCGCTGTCGGACGCCATCGTTCTTTGTCGCTTTCGTCATCGTCACCAAGGGTTATTATTTCATGCCAGCGAACAGCCAACAAACCGGGTTGAAACTAACACGACCATGACGACGACGACGACGACGACGACGAGGCTGCGACTATTTCTACCGAGGCAGAGGCGTTTCCTATGATGGCAAACCGGCTGGCTCGTGTAGAGTCGTCGTCTACTATGGCTGGCTGTGTGGTGCACTATGTGTTCCTCGCCGCATCTGGTTGTGTGCGATGCATTATAGGAAAAGGTTTTTCTTCCGACCACTCCTCCCGCCCCCTGGCCGACGCTGCAGCACACCTTGGTGCAGTTGTTTCTCAAAGGAATGATATCGTGTTATGCTGCACTTAGTTGAGATGTGTGCATGAGCGACGGCGTCCGGAGGGCGAGGGGAACCGGCCGGGTGGAGCTTTAGAACAGGGCCAACAATAGAAACATTACCATCTACGATTGTAGAGTTTGCTAGTTGGCGAGTTTTCTTTCTTTTTCCACGGTCTCTTCTTCTACCCGTTGGCTTAGTTCTACTTAAATTTCCCCGGCTCGAAAGCCCTTGAATGCAGATCCGTTTCACTCTTTCTTTCTCGCTTAAAATCGGACAGCTCACTGACACGCAGGAAAGGTTGGCACTTGGAGCGGGAAGCAGAAGGGGGAAAAAAAATAAACACAACCACCCGAGCGGCGAGCGAGGTGGTGCCGGGCCTTGGGGTTGAATTTGTGGGGATAGAAAATGGCACGGAAAAACGATGAGCGATGGAGAATGAATGCCGGCGGAGCGAATGAAAAGCAGAGCAAAAAGAAAAAAAACAACACTAACAAGAAAAGAAGTGTGCCCATGCGGAAACGAAGCTGGGAAATGAAATTTTCCGTATTTCCTCCCCTCTCCGTCCCCAGTCACCCCACACTAGTTCCTTCTATTCAACGTTAGACCAAACCTCACCCCACCAAAACCAGTTCGCTTTCCAGCGTTCACATTTTCCCAAACTACGGCAACAGCAACGACAACAACCATCAGCGACTTCACCGTGCGACGTTTGGACCGTTGGCCGTTTCCTTCGTGTATTGTTTTTCCATTTTTTCCCGATTGTTGTATTTCCGCTTCCCGAGCTTACCGCCTGTGCCCTCCCCCCGTTTGGCCGCCTGTGTTGGTTTTCAAGCGTCGTTGCTATTGGTTACGGAGTTCCGTTTCATTTTGCCAGGACTTTGGCCAGCGCTGGCGCATGATCAACAACACAATAAAACAAATAACGCTCGAATACGAAAACATGGCATCCAAAACGGTAAAAGTGAAACGATGTATCTTTCTTGCTGGATAGGAACGGAGGGGGAGGTGGTTGTTGCTGCCTTTATTTTTATCTACGTCCTGGTAAACAGTTTAACTATCGTGGAGCACTTTACTCAATACAATTAAATACTTCAACCATCAAAATGAGTGGATAACCGTCCGGTTGGACAACTTCTGCTTGGGTTTCTGGGCCCAACCGCGCATCAGCGTTGTATCTTGCAAATATCACACTTAACACCAACGAGGTTCCATTAAATAATCTCCCGCAAGCAGTGGAAGGAACGATAATAAACTATGGATTTTAAAGCAGTCCCATCATTGCACTCAAATAACATAGAATTATCATTACCATAATGCCAACATTTGACAAACCATAATTGGGGTTGTTTTGATTAATGTATTTATACCGTATTGGTCTTATAGCGTTCCATTTTAGATATGGGATTTTTTTTTGCTACTTAAAAATAATATTTATTAAGTGTTTTTAGTAAGACTAAAACAACTTTTACATTATAATCCTACATGGTAAAGATGAAAAAACAATAAAAAGCAACTACATATTACGGAGATTTATTATCATTCGAATTGCATCTGAAGTATTCATCAAATATTTTAGTAAATTATAATTTCATTTTGAATTTTATAATGGAACATAAAAAGTAAACCTGTAGTGAAAACTGCCTTTATGTTATACTAATTGTTTATTGCATTTCCACAAAAACTAGATTAAAAAAAGTAAAACTATAGCGAAAATTGCCTTGAAAGTCCAGTTTCCACAAAAAAACCTGATTGACAAATATCTAATACACACTGACGGTAAATGGAAACGTTGTTAGACAATTTTATTGTATGTCAATTAGAGAACGTTTTGTTTGAAACCATAAAGGATTAATGTGTGCAATAAAAACTGTTCAATTTATTTAATAATTTCATGGCCTCAGACCAGGGGGCGTTGTATTGCATTGCAATTTCTCTCCCCATCTGTTATCACTTGGGCTCTGTTTATTCTTCGAATCGATTGGCATGTTGCAAACACTCCCCCGTTTGCGTACAAAACAATCGTGTAGGAAATAGAGCAACAAAATGAGTTAATAAAACAAATGGCAAACGATGCTTGAAAGCCGCCTAGCGGAGCATGATCGTTGTGGCCAGCGACCTGAATAAAAGGCCAGGCATGAAACGAAATAAGCCGCCCGGCTTTGTCTTCACAGGCTTCCTTCGCGGCCGGCTTCAATGAGAAACGCACATTAGCAGGACCGTATCAGTTGATAAGCGCAAAGCGCAACATCCTCCATGCGGCCGGTGCAGCAAATTGCAGGCTGCACTTTCTCGCTCGCCCTTCTCACCCCCCAAAAGCTGATAAAGACCGTAATGCCGCATCATTTGCCCTTTGGCGGCGGGATGGTTGTTTTCCGTGTAAACACATTCATCGATCGGCAACCGTTTAGCGGCAAGTGCAGATAGTTTAATAATCATTGCCGAAGCGTGTACAAATCGAGGCACAAGCGCAAGACAATGGCTTCTACGCGGCTTGATCCCGGCCGAAAGGAAAAATACCACCACGCCAACGATGGAAGTGAACCGCGAAAAATTATCATAATTCCACGAGCCCACCGCTTGGGTTGTGCGGGCCGGCCAAGATGCCGGGCAAAGCTGCCATTTCGGTTGCATTTTATGTCCCGCTCGACCATCGACCGTCGAAGTAACTTTGCCCAGCCACGACAAGGGGGATGAAGAAAATTCGACCTCCAAAATTAGCATTTTCCACCCCACCCGGAAAACGGACCCCGACGGCTTCGCTAGCCTCTCCGACTCCGGGTCTCCGGGGCGTAAAGCTGCCATCATGAATAAAACAAATTGATAAGCCACCGACCGCACAGCCGAAGCCACCTTCGAGGAGGTGGAATTCAGCGAGCAGATCAGCCGGGCGTCCTGCTCGCTACGTGGGCGCACTGGTGTTTGGCATGTCAAGACGGTCCTGGGGTCGCGGCTTTGAGGTGTGGGGTGGTCGAATGATAATGTTGGATTTGTGATTTGTCGTTGTTTCGGGCGAAACCATCGCAAACCACCGGGCTTCGACTTGCGAGAGTCCTTCCCGTTTGGGGAATGTAGGGTTGGGAGAGGGGGTGACTTTATGCTGGGCGGGAAGGGGCTGTGCATGGAATACAATGGTTGGCCGGCAAACGCACGCAACAGTGAGCGAGGGTCGTGGGTTTCATTTGTCAAATCATGCTTCAATTCGACGGCTCAGCTGATGTCCCCGGACTTAAGCACTCAATCACTGGCGGACCCGATCGAACCCCGGGGCGAGGGGGAGGGATGGCTGCCGGTGGGGTGGCCACAGGAAACCCGGGTGGTTGGTCGGTGTTTTATGTTGCTGTTATTTATTTGTTTTGGTATGACTTCTTTTCTCTTTTTTCGGCTCGGTTTGGCTTGCCGTCCCCGAAGTTTATTTGTGGTCGGTTTGCGACGTTTGTTTGCGTTGGATAATTCTCTTCCACGCGAAGGAAAGTGGATGGATGTGGCAAGGACGTCCCGGACGGCAGGAGTGACAATAATGTCGAGCGCGCGGCTGCATAATGCGATATGGCTTTCTTTCACGTTTGTCTTGAAATATTCAGTTCGCCGGAGCGGAGGGAGGTCCTTTTTTTGCCGGAAGCCAGCGAGAAAACATTCACTCCTCCACGATTTGATTGTTTGGGAGCAATTAAGTGGTGTATTTTAGCTTTAAAGCGGCCGAACACTGAACGATTCGGCAACTGGTTGCGATGGATATGGCGGATGTTTGAGGATCCGAAAGGTTCTGGTAACTTGGGGATGCATGATTGATTCTGTATTTCGAGTTTAGCGTGTCGTTAAGTTACTTAGATGCGTTAAAAACCGTTAAATCGGTTGTTTATGTTTTCTTTTTTTTTGCTATATTAAAGTCAAAGTTAAACAAGCAGATGAACTTTTTCATGTATAGGATACTCTTTTACTCCTCTTTTCATGTTGGAAAACGTATTATAAATTTTTAAAAATATAATAGTCGTTATTATTTGATTGCCTCTTCAAATCATTTTTCCTGTTATTAATATACTATAATTATTACATGTAAAATTATATGACAGTTTCAGTTTCAGTAAAGGCCTATATGACAAAAGTGTTGTAAACTGTGCGTTTTGTTTTTATAACATAAAGGAACGAATAAATTCGAAAAAAAATGTTTTACTATCTTCACAACTGTGTGAAATAAGATGAAGAAAATGTCAAATCAAAATATGGCTTGCGCAACAAACATGATAATAATCTCCAGACTGAAAACAATGGAAGCAACATTGAATGATGAATCAAGGATAGAATGTACTTTGATTGTGACTATTTAAAATCAAACAGGGGTGGTTTTCAAACTTTTATGCAAACAACTCTTCTATATCAATAACTACCTGTCCATGACAGGTATTTGTATCAACTTTTGCGTGTGTAAATTCGGCCAATCTGTCCATAAGCAAACTATACATTTTTCCTATTTTATTAGATTGTAGTAAAGTACTCCAGTTATATTAAAATTCTCAAGCAGAAACTTCATTGCAGTAGAGAAAATTCGTTCATTTAATCATATTTTTATTTTTAATATCCATATTTATCTATGATATTTATATAAAATGTTGATTGTAAAGAAATTCTTTTATCAACATTTCTGGCAGAAAAATTGAAAAGATTTGTTCTTGTACTTGACCTCAAGCAATATGATTTGATATGATTAAAATTGTTAGTAACGTGATTTGCGCCTAAGAAAAATACAAACTAAAACAACTATACTAGAATGGAATTGAAATGAAGTGAAGAATAGAAAAAAGGTATTGCGGTTTATTAAATGTGTTTCGATACCATTTAAAACAGTTTAGATATCAAATTTACATCGAACCAATAAAACCATAATTGTAATATGTTCTCTTTGCAAAGAATTGTTTTTTACTGAGAAGAAAAGTTTGTTACAGAGTAGAAAAAACTCTTCCTTACCATGACATGGTGTAACATGCATTTATTACGCCATCTTATCACTTAAAACTAATTGTTACTGTGTGGAAGGGATAATTCTCTTTGTGCGACGATTTCGAAACGCTTTTTGATTTCGATTTGTCGCATAGATTGTGAAGAAAAATGGTATCTTTTCAGCCTAGATTCAAATTTCCCAATACTTCATTCTACTTCGGCCATTTGCATGGCATCCTCGTACCTAACAGAAACGAACCGCTTTCCCAGCAATTAGTAAAAACCAGTCGTCAACGTGTGTCCGGCGAAGACGCTGCAACAACGACGGGCTGTGTGTCGAACAAATTAAAATAACGTGTGTTGAATTCGTTTAGCATAATTCGGTACCCTGGCGCAGTGCATAGCTGAAACCGTGCCTATTGGGCAGCATAATTATCTCTCCCAAAACTCACCGACCAACCGGCCCAATGGCCACCCAACTATCGGCTCTAAGTAACATGCTGCGCACATCCCAAATTATCACATTTCCAGCCGACATATTACGGGGCATTAAAAAAGTTTTACTATCGTCCCCGTCCCCTCCCCTCCCTTGTGCCGCCGCTTGGGTTGGCAGTTGGCGTCAAATTTATTCCATTCTCTTGCCTGCCCTCCCTGATCCCCGGGGTTCACCTTAAGCGCGTCAAGTGAATTCCGAAGCACCGGACAACAATTCCGGCGGAGTTCCCCGTGCGGCGAAAATGATGTTGATAGTGTCGAATTTCTTACGCACGGAAGTGAACCATTGTTCTGGACATCGGTCGTCCGCTCGGTTGCTCTTGGTCAGCAGCCTCGATGGAAAAGGCTGCCCCCCTGCTTTTCCCCGCGGGGAAACTATCGATGCTTCAAATTCTACCACGCTGTAACTCCAATTTGTTCACGCGCGGGAACGTCAGTTTTGGGGAGGGCACAAATTTGAAAGCAAACCCTGCGCAGGTTGGAAAAGCCTTGCGCGAACCCCTCCCGCAAGGAGGGGTTATGAAGGAAAATAAAACTAAAAAAAAAAAGGCAAACGGACGAGAGCTAGCGACTGGAAATTGGTAACATTTCTCGTATCTATCTCGCGGGCGGGGTTCCTCTGGACAGATAACTCAACTCAACGGTGCTGGGAATCGCGGCCGTGTTTGTGTGTGTGTCTGTGTGCATGTGCTTGTTTGTGTCAATGCCGTTGCGTAGAGTCGGAAATAATTATTCTTACGGCTCGGGATCGTCGTCGTCGTCGCCGCGTACGGCAGGCGGGTGGATAAGGGGCGCGAGGGGGGGAAGGACGCGTCCCAAGAGCCTCTCGGAGATAATCTACAGTCAACGATCAAACAAAGCAAACGATCGTCGCGCGAAAGGGAAGAGACTCCGCTTCCAACTGCCTTTCGGACGATCGCGGTTGGCTTAGGGAGACCGTTTGGGCTGTTATCTAATTTTTGAATCTCGAAACTCAATGCTACCCCGCTTCGGTCTCACAATCCCCAACCCTCCATCGCTATCCCTTCCCTTCCGCACCCTCTCCTCCCACCAGGGGAGCCGCAACTCCCGCGCGCTCTAATGTTCATCCGGTTTTTTCGTCCGCTCGCTTCGTTCATCGGTTTGGTTTGGCGTTGGCTTCGGTTCGCTTGACGCAACCTTCCCCCTTCCCCCATTCCCCTGCTCCCACGCCCCTTCTGTCGGTTCTCTCGGTTTCTTTGGTTCCCTTGCTGCCATTGGCTTTTGTTTTTGTCTGTCCAAACTAACCCGTGGTCACATATATCCAATATCCTATCAGGTGGCGAGCCCGCTCCGGTTCGCTTCCTTTTCAGCCCTCTCGTCTTCGGTCTCCCCATCCCCCACCCCTTTTCGGTTGGGATCCACGGGGTTGAAGTTTCTGGTCTCGCGCAGCAGCGCTAGAAGACATCGTTGCTCTGTTCAATCCTTCCACGCAAACGGACCGACGGTCTGTCTTTTCTACTTTATTTCGTTCTAGTTTGTCCTTTCCGCCGGAATCGTTAATGTGTATTATCATATTTTGGTTCGGTTCACTTTCGGTGGCAGGTTTTTTCGGTTGTGCCGTGTGTTTGTGCTTTTTCCTCTTCTTTTTCTTTCAATTCCCACCCTCAACCGTCCGTCCCCCGCGTTGCGCGATCACCTTTTTCTAAACGATCCTAACTCTGAGGCTCCCTACCGTTCGAGTCGACGCCAACGCCTAAAGAATCTTGCATTTCGGGCTTGTTGCTTACGTTTTTAAAAGCCCGTTCGACGGCGCGAACCTCGGTTCATTGCCACTTGATTTCCACATCCTTAGGGGTCAACGATCACGCAGCCAGCGTGTTCCGGCCGGCCGGTGACAATGGTTCAGGTTTTCCTTTCGTATTTCGAATTCCGGGCAGAATTGCAAATTTCACCTCTTTCCAGCAGCGAAAGATTTTCGTTCGACGGTTCGAAACCCATTGAGGAGGGCGACCGAATCTTATCCACTGTGCACTGGGCGCAACTGTGAATCATAATTACTGACAGTTTATGAGGCCACCGGTTTTTTGGTTTCTGGTTATTGTTTTTTTGTTTCATGGAGTTACGTTTTTTTTTTGCTTCATAAAGGGTAATTCAACCAATCGTCGGTCATATTTTATGACCCCCGTCTCTCTATCGCCGGATCTTCTTTGAGCTCTTGAGGGGCCGTCCGTCTCAAGCCCGGTCGCTCTAATCTTCCCACCCCGTATACGTTACCCCCGAGTCCGAAAGACTGTTGCAATCAGTTATTTGTCGATTTTGGTTGTTTTTTCCCCCTTCCCGACCCCGAAGTTCATCTTCCAAAGTGTCCTGGCAGCTCAAAACATGTAATAATCGTAAAATAACTCAATTTAAAGCGATAACAGTTCGGTAGTAAACGAGGAAAAAAAAGGCACAATGAAAGGAAAAAGGTTCGTCACGTTCCCCTGCGCAAGACGGCGGGGTTCTAAGGGTTTAGAATATAAAGGCGCGCGCGCCCGAAAAAGGCATTTCAAAAGAAGTTTAAAAGTGTCCGGGAGAAAGCGAACGAGCGAAAATTAATTTAAATGTGTTTCTAAAAGTAATTTCACCACCATCCGTCGGGAAACTGGGAACAACTGCAGAAGTGCATCGCCAAAAGCGGTTGGGGGGGAGATGGTCCATGCCCATGCATAGGCCAAGGGGTTCGGTGCCATTTTTCTTGGCATTTTCCTTCGCGCCGCGCACCAAGGTACGCGGTAATATAATGTGTTTGTTAACTAATAATTCATGGCCGTGCCCTGCTTCCCGACAACTACGACGATGACGACGGTGGTTAATGGCCCCACTGGCCGTAGCTCTGGCTACCGTTTTCACTTTCGTCCCGGTCGTCCAGCACTCGGGTCGTAATTTTGACGCTATGATCCACATTCGAATGCATTGCCCTGTTGGGCCGGTGTCTTCCTTTTTTCTTCACTTTTTTGTCGCTCCCCATCCATCTCCTGGCACAACCACAATCGAGTTGATCCGCTCTCGCCCGTCGCGGCCCCTCGTCGAGGTCGAGGTTCGGCCATATCAATTTGACGCAACACTGATAATTATGACGCTGATGAGACTGTCAAAGTCGCTGAGCTGTAAATAATAGGCCCGGGCCTAGGACCAAACCGCTCTCTCGCTGGGCATCCTAATGTACCATTTCTTTTACGATTTTTTCCCCCACCTTTTCCCCAAACCGTTCGCTGCGGCTTCCTTGCGCCGGCTGACTCAACACTATTTCTGACGCCTGGTTCGCACCCTTTTTGGGCAGGGGGGAGCAGCAGGTAGAGTAGAAGGTGCGAAAGGTGGCCGTTTTTCCCTCCCAAATTAAGCTTCGATTAGAAATAATTACTACCTTTCGATGCACACTCCGTGGCGCATGTACAAAAAAATAGAAGGGAAATAAATAAATAAACGAAAAGAAACAGTGTCGAGAGGAGCACAAGATCAGCTCCGTCAACAAAGAGCTTCCCCGCGAAAGGAAAAAAAACACATCGAATCTCGCAGTTCTCGTGACGGCCGGGGATGCGATTAGGATAAAGAGATTACGGAAGCAATAATTAAACTATAAAAGTCTGTTATAAAACCATCCATTTAGGTAACTATCCCGGGTGTTGGGTGTGTATGTGCGTTGTTTTTTTTTTTCAAATTAATTTTCGACGAGGTGTTGGGTTTGGTATATTTTTTTATCTTTCATTTTTGACAATTTATGTTCACCTGTCCGCCCGCAAAACGTCAGATCACCGGAGCGATAGCAAGGCAAAAGGTAAACAAACGCAACGTATCCAATATATCATCCCGAGCGAAATGGGCGCCTGCTTTGATCCTTCGTTCATCCCGGAAGGATGAACGCCTGGGTGGCGAACCTTCTGTCACGCGCCGGTCCGATCGACATTAAAATAATTTTATGATCTATTTTGGACATAATCATTATTATTTTCGGTCGTTGTTAACAGCTCCACTGGCGCGCGGTCTTGTCCGTTTACCCCGCCGGGTCGGCTTTTTACTGCCGCGCCGTGTTGTGTTTAATCTTTGCCACACATACCCCCCGGCCTGGCCCGGTCTCTCGTCGAGCTGCGCCCTGTCTTTTCAAAGCAAAGGAAAGGAGGACACAGGAGCAGGGCAGAACGAGCTGATAGCAGCAATCGACGATGGCCAGAAACCCGCGATGCACTGTAAATAAACAAAACCCCAGAAGAAGCGCTTCCCGGCCGAAGGGGACCCCGGGGACTAAAGGTTATCGCGGGGATTCGAGCAGGATTTACATCAACCCGACGGCACTGCACCGGGTCCGCTCTTCTCCGCAACTTGCTTAGGCCCAAAGTTTGATGAATGTTTAATGAATTTTAAATAAAACCATTTATTTATCTTCGTCCCCGTTTCGATCCCCTCCCAGGCCCCCGCGGGGTGGTGGGCAAAATTTAAATTTTTGGTATAATTTTTACATGCAATAAAAGTCTCATCACCCTCCCCGGGCCTCGTGGCAGCTCCTGCGTCCCACCCTGCCGGTCCGGGTGATATGATTTTATGACTCATTAAACACCAATTGCTTTTTCAAAGGATTAAGCCACGGCGCTCGGCTCAGCTCGGAGTGATGCGTTTCAATTTTCGAAGGAATAATAATTCGTCCGATGCCTTCCTCCGTCCGCTGTCGGGCCCGCCTCGGGTTGCCGTTTCGTCGAGGATAAACATTTTATGGCGCTGCTCGGCAGCCGCTTCGATCCCTTGGGGAAACGGAACTCCTGGAGCGTTTTGGGTGAAGATTTTTCCGACCAACCAAGGCCGACCACTGGGACCATTAATTGTTAGCATATGATAAGATACTGTGAGGCTGCGTGCGAGAGGTGCGAGTAGAGGTGCGGGGCGGGATTTTATGCTGTTTTGTATTTTGATACTTTAATCGCATTGCATGGCGCTAGAAAATGGATGTAAACGGTAATTAAAAGTCGGGTAATTTGAGCATACAAAGCAAAGTGTTTCGTTTCATTTTGCCCTGGTGTCCCACATACTGGCATTTGCGTTTAAAATACGATTACGTCGGCTTATCATATGAAATTTAGGTTGTTATTTTTATTTATGTGCCGTGTGAATATTGTTCTTCCTAAAAGGAAACACAATCATAAATCTTCGTGTGATTATTCCATCACTGCATTGACAATTTAAAAGCGTGGCATTATTTTTCATCTTTGCGATATCAGTTACAGAAAGTATTGGAAAATCCAATTATCAAATGCAATTAATCTCTTTTGACGACTAGTTATATTCTGTGCTTGTGAATTGATATAATAATGATCTCAATCAACTCCAAAACTAGATGAAATTAACAAACTGTTACTTAAAATATTTGAAAGAAATTTGTTACGAAAACTAAAGTAAATTTTTGGAAAGTTACACACACTCTCTCGAGGCGCAGCAAATTAAAAAGATGCTTAGGAATTACGGAGTTATATAAAATCTTAATTTTATTCTTTATTTCCTTGTGCTTGTATTGTAACAGATTTAAAGGAGGAATTTTCCCGCTTTCCGCCTATTTTTATCTTTCTTATCCTTGATATGGTTCTCTTTACCTTTGATAGTTTCCGTTACAGAGTGTCCGACGTGTCTCTAATAAAATCTATAATTTATTCAAAAATTCAGATTATTTCAAATTATTAATTGGTAAAACTATCTTACTTGTATAGTTCACTTCTTTTTGTAAAATTTCGTGCACTGCTTTTCTGACGTTGTGAGCTAATGAAATAACATGTGTATAAAACAAATCAGAATGCTCAGTAAAATTTGCTGTATTTTCTTAAGCTTGTGAGTTACCTAAGATGGGATCCCAATAATTAATGTCCATGTCGCTAGTTACTATTTGACCTTGTTAGTGAGTAATGAACAAACAAGATGAATTATGTATTACTTTACAAACAATATTATACTTTTTTATCAAATTAAATGTTTTCTACAAAAGTACAAATAACAAACTGTTAATTGTAACACACTTAAAAAACTAAATGTTTAAATTTAGATTTATTAGTCAAGATCGGTCTAAGCTGAAATAATTTTCTAATTTGAGTTTTCACCAAAAATCACCATCTATAGCGATTGGATAATTTCATTTCAAAGGGTTGTCTATAAAGTACAGTTTAACTTCAAACGATAAAGAACTCGTTCACGTGACTAGACTGACACTTCGATCGTGGAACTTTATTGACAAGTCGTTTTCGGTATCATGTAGTTCTTACGTCTGTCCCATAACTGTACACCCCACGTATGTACACCAACGTTCAATGACATTACCGTTTTATTGTCTGTCAAGTTGTTTTCCTTCTCTTTGGCCTAGAACGCGACGGTGGAAAAACTTTATCCAATTTTTAATACACCTGACAAGAGTATTACTTTCATTATTTATCGCTTTAACTTTCAGCGCGACTCAAGTACAAACTCACACAACCACCGTGGTGAAAAGAGTGGAACAAAACTTCAAGTTCAATTATTACTAACTGGCTGGCGGTATTACTTTCCACTCGGATTTCAATTTGACGCTAAACAAGAGTAACAATACCCGCCCCCCCTGTCCCGCATCCGAAAAGTGCGTTGTTTGGCACAGTAGCCAAGCGGATAATAAAAACACACCCCGATCCTGCTGATCGCTGAAAGACGTTACAGGAATTTTAAAATAGGACAGAAACAATCCGCCAAAACATCGAAGCGAGGGTTGAGATCAAAACAAAAAAAAAAGCGGACCGAAAAAATAAACCATCCACTTCCCAGGCAGCAGCAGCAGCACGCTTCGGAGTTGTGTTTAATTTATTATCGATTGCTTCTGCTGGCTTCTACAAACAAATCGGGAGGGCGAAGTACACTGTACCGTGCCGCGCAGCCAGACGCATGGTGCGCGCCCAACGGTCCGCCATCGCCGGAATGGCAAACGGTGCAACCCGGGAGCTACAGATCCGTACGCCCCGGTGTTGTCTACTTTACTTCATTTTCTCTCCACTCACGCTCGTTAAATATATTAAAAGTTGGCAAAGTTTAAATTATTACGGCACCTCGACGCCCCGGCACCGCGGCGGCATCCTGGCCGCCATCTTGCGCCCACTCGCGCCCGGCCCCCCTGCACCGGCCCCGGCCCGGCTTAAGCCAAATGGTGCCAATGCCATACATTTCATCTCCTCTCGTCCTTGTTTGGTTCGCCACCATCGCCGTCGCTTGTCCTTGATCGGATGGTTCTTTCTTTTAATTTTTTAAATTTTTCCCCACTTTTTCGGCGGTTTGTACGTATCCCCCACTCTTTCCCCTTCCGCCACTCGGAAGCCTTCCTGCTGAGCCAATCGATGATATTTTTGAGCATTAAGGCTCCACCGGGTCACAAGCTTTCCCCACCGCCCTGGACAAGCCAAGGGTCAGTGTGCTCCTTTCCACTTCGTTGCAGTGAACCGTTTAATTGCATATCGATTACCTGCTGTTTTTTGTCAATGCCTTGTGCGATGGCGAAGGCTCGGGAGGTTTTTTTTTTTTGAAACATTTTTTCGCGGCCGAACTTGTCCGGGACCGGCTCGGACAGCTAAAAGATGAGGATAAGAATTTACAAAATATTAACCCCGAGAAGGATAAATTGAGCCAAGCTGCATAAGGAAAGCAGCGAGCAGTAAAAGAAGCAACTACGGACAAGAAACAGATAAGTTAAAGCGAAATTCTTGCGTAATGAATACGATCCTGGCCGTAAGCCCGGGTAGGAGACGAAACCGTTGGAAAGGAACTCCCATTTTTCCGCTCGCTCAATTATTTCTTTCATCTTTCCACACCGCGAGCGAAGATGGCCCTGTGGCATCCATGCGTCGCCGCATGTGACAATTTCAGTTTCCTGCTTGCGGAAGTGGAAAATTGCGGAAACGATACCCGTACCCTCGGAGGCCACAGAGAAGGGCCACACGGTCCGGAAACTTTGTTTTAACGAGATTAATTTCACGACAACTTTTCATCCCGCTTCACTCACTTTGCTCGATCCGGTAACCATTGGCAACGCGCTGGCTTTGGCGGCTGCTTGGTTGGTTGTTGTTCGACCTCGGAAGAGGCATTAAAATATGCTATCGGCCGGAAAATGTAACGATGGAAATCAACATCGGAACACCCGTTGACACCGTGGGTGGAAGAGAAAAAAAAAGCAAAACAAAACCGACGAACGACGTTTAAGGAACAAAACATCCCCCCAAAACAACCCCAACTTGTATCCCGACGCTCACGCAGACGCTCCCATCGTATGGCGACGTGGTGGAACAAGTGGAAAATGGTTCATAAAATGCAACCATTTCGTGGTGGCATAAAATTATCCCATTCGGCCCGTTTTTTTTTCCACCCCCGGAGCGTGTGTTTTTCTTCTTGCACAGTTTTATTTCTCTATACACTCTGCCGTGCTTCCTTGAGCTGAGCCTATTTTGTCCGATTGTTCCCGACCGCCCGGTTTGCATACGAACTGCGTGTAAATGTGCACGCTGCGTGTGCCGGATATGTTGCGATTTTTCCGCCCTCGGTCGCGCAACGTGGCTGAGGCTGAGGCAGAAAAACCGAGCCCGGTATCGGCCCCGCACAGATTCTCGGCCGGGTTTGACGCTCGGTCGGGTGCTGCCAAATGGTGTTGATGATGGTGATTGCGTTGATGTTGCCATTTTGCGTGTGCCCGGCGTCGCACAAGGGAAGTGGAAATGAGTTTTTTATTCAAATTTCCTTTTTCACTCCACAACCAGTGTGTAGCAGTTTACCGAGATCGTATTAAAAGAATGGCGGAGAGTGAAAGAAAAGGAAGAAACAAAAAACAACCAGCAAAGAAGAAAGGAAACTGGTGAGTCTCCGCAATAAGCCGAATCCCTCGGCGGATGGGCGAAAATTGAAACATTTTTTTCCTCCCCAACCCACCGAGAAGAGTATGAATTTTTCCTAAAGTCTGTCCCCTGGCGGGTGGAAAGCATGTGCCGGCGCAAACAAAGACCGCAATGCCCGAACGTCAGGCCAACCCGGCGCTGTGTACCCAGGTGTCGCCATCTGGACGTAATAGACACTAACTTTCATTCCCAAAAGTCATCGAAAGTGGCTGCGTTTTTCCGGCCATACTTTGGCGTGAGTGTGTGAAGGTCTTTTTTATTCGCACACACTTTCCCACTGCGAGGGGAAAGAAAACAGTTTTTCACTAGCCCACCAGCCCAATGGAAAATGAAGATATCATAGCGCATATCGGGGTCCGATAGGGAAAAGCCGATGGCGAAGCGAAAAGCCAGAAAAAGAAGCGCCCACTTGCACTCCTTGCTGGGAAAATGGAGGGAAAAATCAGGATTGCGGCCCCGACGATAGGCGAAAATTTATTCATCAATAATGCGTTAAAAATGGACACTTAAATTGAATAAAACTGTTCCCTAACGGGACTTTAGGCAACTCTCGCCAGCCGGTTCGAACATTTCCCCTCCCCCCGCCCGGGGGAGATCCCGCAGCTGCCCTGGCCCGAGTAGTCAGTTTTTAATCACTGCTTTGAATAATTTAAAGGTTTATGGTGTGTTTTCCACCAGCTCCCACAGCCCATCGGGAGTGGTTGGAAGGTTTTTCCATCTCCCGCGGGCCAACAAGAAAAGACCGTGGACCAGGGCGCGTTATTCCATCGGCATTCTGCCAGCACAAATCCCACTCGTTTTCCCGGGCGATCTCTTTCGCACAAGCCGGTTCCTAAACGCTCCCGAACGTCCTGGCCGTCCCTTGTCTAACCCCTTTTGCGCACCGAAAAACCGACGTTGTACACCCGCGGGACCATGGCGTTTTTGATTCGCGCCAGAAAATCCCTCCGACGCCCGGGTGCGGCGTTCCCCCGTTTCCCAGGCCGTGGATTGTTTCTACACAACCGAAACTTCCTGCGCTGCGGCTCTACTCGCCCGCTCGCTTTCAAAAGGATGTCAGCGTCGGATGAGGCCACGCTTCGCAGCGGACGGCTTACGACTCATTACGAAAAGCTGACGCACCAGCAATACACGGGAGTACGGGGGAACAATTAGCTTACGAGTGCGATCGGATAAGGGCCCGGCGGGTCGGGCAAAGCGGGTTCCCGCTGGTGCTGGAGGTTCGAAATTAGAAACACTTCTTCAATCCGGTTGACAGGCGTGAGCGAGGGGGTGTTCGCCCACCTCCCGGAACACCACCACCACCACCAGCAGCATCGCAACCAGCAATCCTTTCGCTTTCCCGCCGAAGAGAAAAAGGGGTGCGAAACTGCGCCGCGTACCGGAAAGAAGTCACTCGCTGCTTATTAACTTTACAAACATAATCCTAAAACAATTCCTTGAACGCCCCCTTATTGCTGATAGCGCCCGTTCCTGCGAGATACCGTCAGTGTGGGGTTGAATTCTTCACTGGAAAATAAACGGGAATAGGACGAGGGCGAATGCGGGATGGGTTGACGAGTACACCGAATCGATGTACAATCAACACCAACAACAATAACAACCAAATCGGAACCCTCGGAGCCTTTGCAGCAAAGAGGCCTGAAGAGTCTTGGAAAACTTCGCCAGCAAAACACTTCCCCGCTCGGGAAACTGCTCGAAAGAAGGGCCACTCGTCACAGTAGGCGTGAAGCTATCTGGACCAAGAAATCTCCGACACACTAAAACCCAATTCTTGCATCCCACCCCCCTCGTTCGCCTGTAACTCCCCGCGGTTGACGGTGAAAGCTGACGTTGACGAAGCCAGGCGAGAGACACATCCTCGGTGTGTCGAGTGCCCTACATGGCGAAATGGCTTGCACGGTTTCCTCCCCTCAGACACGGCCAGATCACACACACGCGAACCTTTCCCACAAGGATGCGTACAGTGGAGAATCTTCAGGGTCTGGCCCAGATAGTGATCATTCCGTTGCGTCGTCGTCCTCGTCTTGAAGTGCCACTTGAGCTCGCTTTCTCTAATTCCGGTGGACATCGGAACTTGTCGGAAGATATCCTCCGGAGGAGGTAACATACAGTGACCGAAAATTCTATAAGCGTATTACAAGTATCGTGAACGTTTCGAAGATCATAGGCTGATTTCCGAAATTGGAGAAATATCAAGAAAACTTTCAGGCAAATTCAATAAAATTAGAGCTTCAGCTATGACCTTTATTTACTTTATAAACACAATTAAAGTCAAGATTTGTACTGTGCATGTATTTTTTGGGATCGTAAGTCATCTTTTCAATAATTTACTGATTTTCCTGTTCACAGTTGAATGTTCTTCACTAGCGCCTAAAAGAGCTGAAATAACAACTGTATCCAGTAGTTCTCATTGTCATGTAACATTAAACGTGGAAATTTAGGAATTTAGATTTTCGTTAGCAGGCAATTTATAAAATTAAACTTTTACATAGTTTCTATTACATTTACATTACATCGATTTATACCGATAGTTTTATTAAAATAATAGTCAAATACACCAGACTATTTAGTCCTTTTGAGCTTTGTATAATAAATTTAGTTCGCAACCGCCCGTTATTAAGCTTAAAAAGTGTCATAATACCAAAAGACTCAAACCAGTTCGGAGTTTATTCGTTAATGTAATTACAATTGACAATTGTAGCAATTCTGTATAATTATACGTTGCGAGAACTATGTAACTAAAATGGTAAGCTATGTAACTAGAAGCTAGAATAGTGAGCTATGTAACTAGAATGACCAATAAAACAAACTCTTATATGCATAGATATACGAGAAAAAAGATAAATTATTCATTTGTTCTTTATGCTTATTGTATTGCTCTAATTTACTTTCATACAAGAGTAAATTTGTCTGCAACCGTTTGGCTGGTGTCTTTGCTTTTTCACCTTTGATTCAAAGTTTAAAAACTACAATTTTTTCGAATAATTACTTATTGTGCTAAGAATGCGTTAAACGACAACACTTTAGAGAATATGCCCACAAAAATATTAAAAAAGGTTAAGGTCATCGTTTTTTTGTGTATTATTTTTCAAATTAAATCTTCAGCCATTTTTCGCTTGAAAGCCAACGAATACAGTTTAAACACAACGATACACTTATACGAGTAACTTTCACTGTACAGAACAGACCGACAAAAAAAAAACAACAAACAACACTCACGAAGCCACAGCATCCTGTACCAGCCACCTCGCGTTCCTCCCATCCATCCATCCATCCCTCGAACGCATGCCTCCCGATTGTCTAATCCGATCCACAAAAACCCGGATCGAACATAAAACCAAACCAAACACCCCTTGGCCATCATCACCCAAGGACAGACGAGGGCCACCAGACCAATAGAAGGGAAAAAAAACACAGAGCCCGAGAAAACACGATGCGAAATTCCTGCAGCTGGAAAGCCGACGGAAAGGCGAGGGAACCACCGCGCGAACCCGATGGTGCTGGTTCTGTGTTTTGTGTTGCAATTTTACGACCGATTCCGGAACCGAAAATTGTCGTCAATTGATGCAGATAATCTACACCATCATCAGCATAAAATAAATTTTATATCGACACGCACACACAGACACACACATACACACACGCACTCTGGGTTTGAGTGAGTGACGTGGTCGCAACGGAAGCGAGCCCTGTGCCGGAAGCCCGCGGCGCGACCGAACATCGGTTTTCGAGCCGATTCGGCTCATAATGCCGGCAATAATAATAATACCGTAAAGCACGGACGACGCCGCCTTGCAGGATGCAGGACGAATTTAGGCCACCAACCGCTCTCGCGCCTCTCCCCTGCTCCTCGAGTGCACGGTGCTTTGATTTTTCCCCTTCTACCCTTCTCGATGGCCACTTTCCCCCTGGAGCGGTTTGCGTACGGGCAGGAAAACCCCATCTCCGACGACGACGGTTCGCGAAACTGTTGCTTCGACGTTGTACTTTTCGGGTGCCGAAGACCGCGCCAGGGCTCTTGATTGTTTGTTTTGATGTGTTCTCGAGATGGCTCCGGGAATTGATAGTTTATTTTCGTATCGCACGATTATCCGCCGGAATGAATGCATGCTGCTGGTGCCGAGATCGAGCAGGAGGGGGATTTCGGGGCCCTGGGAAAATTATCGAGCCCGGGCGCCGACACGCGGTGAGAATCGAATGCCGCCAGCGATGCACTCCGGTTTGGCACCGGTTTGGCCCAAAAATAGGTGAGCGTGTGCATTAAATTATGCAAAGGACAGCTCGGTGCTGGAGGAACGGAAAATGTCGTTTAAAAACACAGCCCTCTCCACGGTAGATCAGGAATCGGGAACGGAACGAGGGAAGGGTTTGCGTGTGACAATAAAGTGACAACTTTAAGTTCGATCTTTAAACCATGTCATGTTAATTATGAAAACTTGTGTCGCACTTCACTCCCCGAAAAAATAAACGGGCCCAAAATTGGCTGAAAACGCGTGTTATCCTGTGGAATGATAAACGTTCCCTTCGCTGGGCCGTGAACAGGGCCGAGGGGAAGGCGAACAAAATGCCAATTGTGTCCTCGACAGGACATTTTAAAGTTGCTTTCGCAGCATCAATTTGGCACAAGCAGGGCACGGGATGCGCAAAGGTGGAGGGGAACGGCAAAAAAAAAGAAATGGATGATCATTTTCAACAAGAGGATTTCAGGCGTTATCCAACTACTTATCCACTCCACACCACCACCAGTCCCCCAGTGTATTCCCCGCCCCACCCGTGGTCAGTCAGTCAGTCACTCAGTCAGCCTCTCGATATAATACTTCATTTGTCACCTGTCAACTTGTCAACGAAATCGATGGATCAATATCGATTTTTTACTCCTCCTCCCGGGTCTTCCTTTTATTTTTTACTTTTTGGGTTTTGTTTCCAAATGAATCCTTACGCCCTGGGGCGGAGGGGCGAATGACCTCATCGCAACGGGGTAAGGATCAGGTCACTGTTCCCCCCACACGGAGGGCTGAGGACACCAGAAGGGTTTTGATGTTAATCTGATTTTTTGGGGCATATTTTTGCGACAGCCGAAACACACACACACACACAGACAGTCACAGCTGAGACAGATTTGCCTTCTTTGATGCGTGGGAAAGAAAATACTAATAGAAAGACGAGGGCACGAAGCAAAAGGGCAGCATTTGGGATGAAATATTTCACAATTTGCTGCTTTGAGGGGCGCAAAAAGGACGCAACAGAGAGGGGGAGGGGGCTGGTGCATGCATGATGGATTCTTGCATTTGGTTTATTATCTCTCCCCACCATGTCCCGCATTCATTGGGCCATTTGCTGCCTTCGGCTTGCGCCTGCCTCCTTCGGAATGCCTGTGGGGGAAGGGTTGGAATGGTCGAGAGGTCGAACATACATTTATCAATATTTCATTCGGCACCGCCACGACGGGATATCGTCGAAAACGGGCCGTCAAAAGTTCGATTTTGAATTTTTCGTCGGATTCACCTGACCTGGCGATTTTTTTGTTCTTCTGGTTTTCTGCCGATTATATTCCGCATCGATTTGTTTTTGTGCTATTTTTTTGTGTGTGTGTTGTGTGTTTCCGCCATCATTTGTTTTCCCCGTGGCCGCTCTCGCGACATCGATCACTGACGATGATGTTGGTGATGATGATGATGATGCACCAACGTCGACCTACTTTAATTCACGCGACAACATTCGGCCTAATACACAACAACACAGAACAAGGACTTAGAACAAGTGGGAGTGGGAGAGAGAAAGAGAGAGCGAGAAGGCCAGAGTGCGTCCTCCTGTCGTGGGGTCCTTTCGGTTCATTAATTTAGTGGAAATTTATGAAGTGTACCGAGCACACTTTTTTGTGTGTGCCGTTGGTTTCCCATCTTTCGACCATTTCCATTCCATGCCGTTCGCCGTTTCGGTTTCTGTTTTGGTTCCGCCAGTTCATTCGCTCGCGCGTTTCAATTGATCTAGTGTGCGCGATGGTTCGGTTGGTCGTTGTTGTCCCTGCCCGCCGTCGATGTGGTGTTGGTGGCCATTGGGGCTTTTTGGTTTTTTGGCGCGTTTCGTCGGCACCCGCCGACTAGTCGATATGGAAATGAAAGCGCATATAACGACCAATAAAAGCGAGCGCAGGGGCCCGGGGTTTTCCTCGTGCCCGCTGGGACGCCCGTAGACATCCATAATTAAAGCCGGTCGGCCATGGGCTTGCGCTGCGGCAGAACGTGATACTGCGAAGCGACGGTACTTTGTTAAAGTGAGCGGAGCTTCCAGGTGTAGATTTAAACTGTATCGCATGGAAATGGGCGATATTTCCATAAAGCATGATTTTTGGCGGCGAGAACTAGCGACGGGGTTCGTCACATTTTGTGAATCGCTTGGATGAACAAGTGTGGTGTTAAGTGAAGGAAGTAAATCCTATTCGAAAAAGTAGCTAGGATAAGAAAAACAAAAACTCACAATAATGTTGATGCTAATTTTTATCCATACGTTTCATTCTTAAATTACCCAAAATAAACAAAGAGAAACATGCTGGAAAGTTTGTTTATAACCACATCGTCTTCATTTTTTACATAATTCAACTATGGCTTGCATCTCCTATTTGCTTCTTGGGAACATGATAACTTTTTCACGATACTTGAATTCTACTTAGTAAACACAGCGTGCCTTATATTGATTTAATTAGTTTAATGTCTACAGAACCCTTAAACATTAGTATTTGGCCGTAGATTTTTGAGGAAATTAAAGTATTATGTGCATCATCAGTTTATTCCAACGATCAACATTAATTCATATATGTTTTTATTGTGTGACCGAATGGCAATAAATATAGCCGTTTTTGCGATGACTCATTTTACAGGGATTCGTCAGCTTAAAAAATAAAATGACGAATAGACATGTGGTGTTCATCGGTATTTTTCTAAGACAATCAAATTCTTTTAGGGTGATTTTTTATTTTTGTTAAATCATTTACGAAAGTCATTCACATCGCAAAGAAGAAAGAAAAGAAAATTATATTCAATATAATGTGCACCCAGTAAAGGTAAAACTTTACAAAATTTATAAATTTATTTATAATTTTTTTTATTTTCCTTGATTAACTTGGCGTTCAATAATGCGCGGTGGTGATTCGTCTAAATTTTTTCGTATACAATGAAATCAAAGGATCGTTTTATCAGCTTTTAAACTCTTCTATGATAGCATTTAATCTAATACTTCAAATTTTATATACAAACTAAACCATATTCTTCATCAATTTTGTTGAATTAACTTCTATTGGATTTCTTCTTATTATATATTGACTACATTTCAATTTACAACAGGCAATAAATGTAATTCATTGCTGTTATACAGTTCCGGTGTGTTAAATCAAGTATATTTTGTTGGATTCAATAGCATCTACAATTACCTTTATCGCCGTGAGAAATGTTTGAAGGTTTACTTTTATCGGTGAAGTTGAAGTGAGAGGCTTAAAACTATCTACTGAATTAACATATTTTTAGAAATAGTTGTATACTTAGTCACTTTAGCCTTACGAAAAGTCCCACAATGATGTTGGCATGTATATTTATTAGAACCATGAAATAATTACTATTTTATAGAAGCTATTTACAGAAGAACGAATCATATTTCCGTCCAAATAAAATCGGAGATGCATATTAGTATTGAATATACACAAATTACTATGGATCTATTACAATTCCTATCAATATGCTTGATGAAAAGAGTGCACTTTACTTCGGGAAAAAGGGCGTACATCACTTTTACCACATTTACGGAAAAGAACGATCAGCGGAGTACAAGTTCACCCGCAAGTACTTCACAAGTTGGCACAACCGATTTCATCTTATACGCGATTCCCTAATGGCAACCTTTCATTACACCACACTTCCATAAACTACCTCAAAATACCTAGCCGACGCGTCAGGCTTCTAAAAGCATTCCAACGCCCAAACTCACTTGCAACGTTGATTGAAAATTGGCCCGAGTATATTGAAATATATTCCCAGCTGCCGTTCCATCTTTAAAAGCTGGAAATAATTTAACACTCACCTCCCCGTGCACCAACCCGACGGGGCGCCCAATTGCTTCGGCAGCCCAGCCCGGTGTTGGTCTAAGCGTTTTCGCCCGAAATCAACTTTGCAAAAATGGCCATGGCTCCCCATAAAGTACACCTTTTGCACATGTCGGGCCTCGGGAGGATGGGGGTGCACAAAACTTTCCACGCCTCGTGTTTGTATGGAGTGGAGTGGTGCCAGGAAGCCAAAGGAAAAAATAAAACACGATACACCGTCTGCCGCCCGCCAGGCCCAGCAGTGAATATGAGCCAAATGTTGAGTTTGGCCCGAAAATTTCCCTCGCTGAAGGCCTCAAAGCCGAAAAGCTTGACAGCCGATATTGAAATCGAACCGCTTTTCGCGTCATTCATGTTTAACGGTGGCCATGTGTGTTCGCACGCTCGCCTGCACGCTGCCTGTTTCCCTTTACAAACGTAACGAATGTCCTACACCTTCGTCCTGTCAGCAGTTGGCGTACAGGGCGCGTTTGTTTTTCGCTTATAAATTTCGTTTCTCCACCAGCGCAATAATAACAACCGAAACCCTTTCTTCCCTCGCAAGGAAAATGCGCGGGGGGGGGAGTGTCGGTTACCTCTCGTTAAAAATGGAAAATGTGGCCAATTTCCCAATCCTTTCGTAGCGGTTGTTGTTTCGGGAGTTCCTGTCCCCCGATGTTGGGCGGTAAACTAGCAAATGAAAAGCTGGCGTAGAAAAGCCTCAGAAAACACGCCGGTGGGATGAAAATTCTTGCAAACGTCACCGTGACTTGTGAATCGAGTTCGCTTTTCCCGCCAGCCACCCAACCCAAACCGCCGCCATATTCTCCCGCGTGCAATAAATGTCGCATGTCGCGTTGTTTCTTTTCGCTACGCACGATTTCTTTAAGCGCCATCGGTTGCAATTATTTCGTTGGTTGGAGGGTTTTTCTTTCGTCCAACTATGCTCCACACGTGGTTTGACGGCATCGGAGCCATCGTCCTTGCGCGAAGGAAACGAAAAAATGAAACACACCCGCTTGACGGGCATGAATCGCAGCCGAAGCACAACAACCCCGACCCGGCATATTAAACACATTGGCGCCATTAATCGTAATTCATTATTATGGCACTTGCGTTTCGGAAGCAATTCGGAAGAAGAGTTCTTTCGATGGGAGGGACGGGGCGTGGGGGAGTTTGGTTCCTCCCCAAAACAAAACAAAATGACAAAAAAAAAACATACACACACACACACAAACAACACCAATCTAAAATCACCCATAGTTGACAGCTGTTGAGCAGGAGGAGGCCATAAGAAATAAGCCACGCTGGCAGAAGGAGAATAATATTAATATTTTAACCATAGACATTCCACCGCCATGCCGCCTGTCGAACTTCCGGAACAGATCGAGCGTAAAGTAGAAATACACGCAAAATGAAACAGTGTGTAGAGCGCGACTTTTTGCTTCCATTTTCTATGACACGCGGAAGAAATGTCAGTTTCCCAAGTCCGGAGCGACGGTAAAAAAGCGATCGACTAGAGTTAGTTCCCTTTACGGGCGCTCATGTACAGCTACATGTATGCTGTGCATAAAGACACACGCCTGTGTGTGTGTGTGTATGTTGTGGGGAGGCACGATGGTCAACTGGACGACAGGGTAAAAACCGAAGGGCGATAATAAATGCGGTCAGCAGCGGGATCGATCGAACACGGAACAGTTACAATCCACGGCCACAGCATCCTGGAACACCTTCCCTCATTGTGTGTGTGTGTATATGTGGCCATTACTTTAAGGGCGTACTACTTTTGACCGAAATATGCCCCAAACACTCCACTTGCGTGCGCTCCTTCTCATCCCGTTGCTCGCTTTGCTAATTCAATGTGTTTTTCGGTTCTTCCGGTGTGAAGGAATTGTTCATGAATGTAACTCCGCTTCGGTACGCACGCAAGCAAGGTGAGGTCCTTGGGCGAGAAGGAAACCAAACACACACACACACGCTCCAGGGGCATATATTACAATCTGGAGTACGGAACAAAATGACGCACGGCGTCGATGACATTATGCTTTCTCACTTCTGGGCCCCTTCTGCTTCGGCCCGCGCTGTGCATAAACCATCCTCACTCGTCTCACACAATGTTCCTCCTTCTCTCGCTCTCTCTCTCTCGTTCGCTCTACTTACATCTCGCTTCTTCCCCCTCGCCAGAAACCCGAATGTCCCCGTCGTTATGTTGCACGGGGACAACACGGTGCGAGCCTGTTTTCCTTCGGCTCCCGGCTGCTGTTGGTGTTCTGGTGTGTGCTGGTAACAAATTTTCATTTGTCGTGTGCTATCATTAGATTTAAATAATTTTGACATCGTACATCACTTTCGGGCAGCAGCAACAGCAGCAGTAGGCGGTGGCGGCGGTGGTGGGTGCGAATATCATCACCATCGCAACCGCCCTATACTGTTTGTCAGTGTGTGTGCGTCGTCGTCGTCGTTGGTCTGCACGTATTTCAGGTGGGATTGTTATTACGGGACCGCATAATATGACGACATGAACATGAACCACGGGCGATGTCCTTTGGCTCTCTGTCTGAGGGGAAGACGCGGGCCTAGAGGATGGCCGAAGGGGTCGAGAAATGGTAATTTTACTTCAACCGAGATTCACTCTCTCCCAGAGGGCTAGGGGGGAGGAAATGAGGAGGCCATCAACCAGCAGCAGAGAGTTTGCCATTCCGCGCGAACCGTTTTGTGTGACCGTGAAGCAATTATTTTTATTATTACAACTTGCTTGCATCATAAACCGTTTTCGCTGTGTGTTGATGATGAAGCTAACAACGCTTATGATGACGATGATGGCAATGCGCTGGTGGACATCATTTTCCTCGACTGATAAAAATGGGACGGCAAAGTGGTTGGTGGAAAACATCGGACCGGGCTCCTGCTCAAAGCCCTCTAACGATAAGCGGGAGTCGAGATTAAATGGAAAAGTTAAGAATTGTTGCAATGTGAATGGAATGAAACGGGAAAAAATGAAGGATTTTGAGGCAGTTTTTTTCTTCATTTTTCTTTTCGTAGCCGACTTTTTTGAAAGTATTTTCCAGTACCATTTTACCCTGGACACCGTCACGTCGGTCTCGAGAGGGAGGTGGGTGCCATAGTTTGAAAAGAATTTCGTATTTTCATTTCTTTCGCTGAACTGTTTTTTCATTTGTTCTTTCCAATTTTTTTTTATTTTTCCAATCTTGCAGTTTTCAAGTTGAAAAAAAATTATACCGAAAGGAGTTTCCTTTCGAGCGCGCGAACGAAATTGCTTTTCCTCGACAACTTTGCACTGCTTGCGTTCAAGTGAAACGGGAAAACAAGACCAACCGAAAAGGAGCAGAGAAATCAAACCAAATAAGAAACGAAAAAAAAATTGCAAGAAATTGGAAAATAAAGAACATTCCCCCTTTAGCGAAACGCCAAAGATACGGCTAGACCCGAGAGATGAGCTGCGATGTGCGAGCGCGTAGAGGAAAAACAATCGCCTCCCTGGGCGACAAACGAAACCGGCAAGAAAAAGAAAAACCCCACGAGTCGACTGCTCGACCGAACGCAGGCACACGATGGAAAAGGAAAAGAAATAACAAGGTCCGCGCGCTTTTCCCAGTCGCGCGCGTATTGCCGTATGAAAAATTCACATTTGCGCACCTCTCTTGTGTTCTAATATGCAATGCCCGACGATCTTCTCGGTCGGCTTCTTGTCCTTGTCTCTTTCGGCATCTCGCGCGTCCGCGGAGTAGGTTGCCCTTTTTCTTCCTCTCCTTTGGCGGAACTGGTTGGTTCGTCGGGCTCTCGTGTGTTTGAGGAAGCACACGACACACACAGAGACGCATGCCACAGGCCGACACGACACGATGTTGAGATGATGTCATGGAAGAAGCTGCTGCTGCTGCTGCTAACAACTCCGACTACGCCGCCACTCCGCGTGCCCCAGTTTGCCGGGCCGGGCGAGTCGGTGGAGCCCGCCAATCTGCTGGCCATAACATTCTTCATTTCAATCAGCCGTATAAATAATGGTATACTGCCATCACTTTTCCAAGGCGGTCTTCCCCCCTGCAGTGAACGCTCGGCGATAGGCGGAGTCATTTGTCTTCTGCGCTTCGCTCTCGCTTTTCCATTCCCGCGTTCTCGCTCTGCCTTGTTCGTTCTCTGCCAGAGAACCAAACGTTCCACGCCCTATCAAGGGGTAGTACACGTTGCACCAACAAGCGTTGGTTTCTTTTTGTTTTCCTTGCCGGCGTTGTTGCATTTGCATCTGAATTTTGTTTACCGTTTTTATACACTTTTCTTATCGGTTCGTTTCGGACCAAAAGGGAACTCGCCAACTAGCGGTCCCGTCGAGTTCGTTCAGCACATTCGGTGTTTGCATCTCAACTTGATTAAACATTTTTCAATCATTTCGGGAAAACATAAGCATAACCCAAACAATAACTTGTCAACTTCGCTACAATATGACGAAAACAAATCGTAAAAATAATAAATTCCGCTGAAATCGTGTACGTAAGGAATCTCTCACTCGAAGCTGGCACAGCTGTGCATGCAATCACCTTGGGCAAACCGAAACATAAACTGTCCTCCGGCCGATACGAACACACGCACCCGCCAAATGGAAACACACACTTCGAACCGTTTGCAGTGAGATGGGATGAGACCGCTCGACCGCGTGTGAAGTGAGAAGAACGTCTCATTTGCATCTGTGTGAGTACCCGTTTGCGTGTGGATTGTGGACCAACGCATCGAACGGAGCGCCGTGATTGGCTAACCGAACCGGTAGCTACCGATTCACAGCCGCCTGGTGAGAAGCACACCGAACCGGTTGGCCCAAGGACAAGCTCGCGTGGAGTCCTCTTTTGGTAGCCCGCATTCGGAAGCCACGCCTCCCGTCGTGTGAGTGAGCTGGATGCGTCCGTTGGCGCGAAGGTGCGACAGAGAGCGCCCGTGCGGCTCGAGCCGGGCAGATAAATGTTGATTGACAAGGCAGTGTATATTTGCCTTCGAACCGCGTACGACGTGCAGCACGAACGTCCGTCGCTCTTCCTGTGGCTACATTTTGTATTTATATATATCTATATATACGCACATATTAGGCTCCCCCGGAACGTCGGGGAATGCGCGCAAGTCTTACGGGAGTGTGTTTTTTTTGTTCGTTCCGTTGTTGGCCGTTCGTATCCATCGGTTCCGTGCCGCCGTGCGTTCGCATCGTTTCCCCAACCAGCGCGCGGGGGCCCTCCGAACACGGTCCTCCATCGGCACCACCACCACCGCTGCCGGCCCGCCACCGTCGACTAATGGTTCGGAAATATATTACAATATAATATCGCCATCGCAGCGCGCGCGCACAGCACCCCCTCTCTCGCACAGCCCGCCCCCTAGTTCTCGTGTGGCCACTCCAGAATACCACCATCCCTCCCTCCCTCCCTCCTGTGCCACCGCTGTCATCCATCGTGTGCTCGTGCGCGTTCGCGGTCGCCATCTCTCATCGCGCAAACGTACGTATATGATACGCGTACCCACACACTCACCCACAAACCCACACACACACACACACGGTACGCCGCAGAGCACGCCGACGAAAAACGATCCCGATTCCTTGTGGGTCGTTCCGACGCTTTAGTCATTTATTATCATAGCACACACCACACCACTCGAGCGCGCACACAGCACACAACCGGGCAGCAGCATCAGCATCAGCAACAGCATCAGCAGCAGCAGCAGCAGCAGCAGGAAAAGCCAGCAGCAGCGTGCGTACGTTTTTTCGTCGGCTCTCTCGTGGCTGGCGGGAACCGGTGTGTGGCCGTTGTTTTTCGGGCCAGCCTCTCCGGAGAAGCAGCAACAGCACCAGCAGCAGCAAGTAGCAAGTAGTAGCAGCAGCAGCAGCAGCAGGCCCGAACTCCGGAACGCACCGCTATCACCCGGGAGGGCGGTTTGCAGCCAAAGCGGGCAGCAGAAAGCCACCCACAGGCCGTGTCCGTGGCCGACTGACCGGAAAATATATTACCACCGGGAGCGCGCGGCCCGGGCCCCATGGAAATTAATATCCGCTAAAAAATCGCGGCCCCGGTGACACACGGTAAACAAAAACACGCGAGCTCGTGCGGGTGCCGGCACTTTTACGCCCTGCCCCTCGGCCCCACTCTCACCACACACAATCACGTGATAGAAAAGCGCGTTTTGCGATAGATTTGGCGGCCCAAAACAAAAAAAAACAAAGCGCCAGGTTGACGGTGAGAAGTCCGGGATTTTGTTGTCCATCGGATCCGTTTCCGTTCCGTTGTTCTGAGTTCCGGGTGTTCCCGGGTTCTCGGGATCGCGATCACGTCGCGTGTGTGTGTGTGTGTGCGGGTTTTTGTGTGCGGCTACCTTCAACGCTCGAGAAGTAGTAGCTGAAGTTTCCGATCGCGGCCCCAAGTACGCGATTTAATTACACGTGCGTGTGTATGAGTGCTATTTTATTAGTTTTTGTTTTGTTCCCATTTCTCCCGATTCAGTTCTGCTAAGGCCCCAGTTTTCCCCCGGGTTGGGGTGAGAGAGAAAGAGGCGCAAGGATCGGCCTCGGAAGAAAACAAAATCAATTGTGTATGTGTGTATGTGTGCGCGTATGTGTGTGTGTGTGCGTGCGCGCGTTTTGTGAGCAAACAGTTTTCCGTCGGTGAATCCACGGCCTCCCCCCCCGAACCTCGAAAGGATGTGATCGCGCGGACAACACCAAAACCCGACGAGTGTGTGCTTTATCATCACAAAGCGAGCAAAAGGAAAACGGAAAACGAAGCAGTGATAGCGAGTCGGAGAAGGTTTTTCAACTGGGATTCCTACAACAGTATACGGCATTTTTGCAACAACAAAAACCACCAAAAACAAATAAAACGATACGAATCATCAACACACAGCAAACCACTGCAGCCACTCGCTCCGAAGCAAAACCCACACTAACAACGCATAGTAGCAAAGGAGGGAATTGATCACACAAGGATACTAACGGAAAGGATCAAGCTACGCTGCAGTCTCGAAGTGAAACCAAGGAACCGGTTCCACGGGTTTCGCTCCGATCTAACCACCAATACAGAAGGTATACGAAATTGTAACAAGTAAAAGCAGGCCAACGAAACCGGACGCAAAACCCAAGCAAAACCCGGTGCACCACACGGCAAAGCGTAGCTTTAGTTTTACAAGGCGGAGTAAAAGTTTACCAAAAACCTAAAAACAGCAACAAGCAACAAAATCTCATCGAGAAGGCCGACCTCTCTGGAACAGCTCGCCGAACCATGCGGTGGCCGATCTTCCGGCGGGTGTAACTCGATCGGCGGGAAACGCGGGAACACCCCGGGTGTGGATGTGAAAGTATACGAAACTGATGATAGATTTAGCGTCGTCGTGCGAGCAGCAGCGGCCGCCGGGTTTAGTTTAGCAGTACCTCGCCCCGGGCCGTGACACCACGCAGAGAGTTATATATACAAAATCCATATACCCTATACCAATTTATATATATACACCGATACAGAAAGTACCACGCTTAGTAAACGAAAAGAGAAAAACGACAAAACGGGGCGCCCGCAAACCAAGTGCAAGATAAAAGTAGAGGCAAAAAAAAAGGGCAAACAACAAACGAGCAACGCGTAAACAAATCTTATCTCCCGTGCTTCGCGAAGGGAAAGGTTTTCATCGTAGAGCCGGGAAAAACGGTACCGAATGATCGCTCCAGCATCCAGCAAGCGTCACGAGGCATCTTGATCGTTCTCCCTGTCGATTAGCCCCCGACCAACCTTGGTGGTTTTTGGTGGGAGCGGAGAGTGTCCACAGTGCGTCCGGAAGTTTTTCGGTTGGTTTTCCTTTGGCGTTTGGCGGAAAGCGTCGCGGTAATGCATTCTTCCGGTGATATCGGTCGGTGAGCCGGGACGAGGCAGAAGAGACGGCGTGCGGTGCGTGCGCTCGGACGCATCATTCCGACGGCGAGTGGGCGAAAGAAGAGCGCCGCCACCGTTTGGAAGGCCGGTGGAAAAAGTTTTTCCCTAGTGTCGTCCTGCGTCGGAAAAGTGTGTGTGTGTGTGTACGTGATCGGATCGGATCGGATTTGTCCCCCAACGGCAGTGTCAGTGTCAGTGCGTTTGTGCGTATGGTTTTTTTGTTTAATGTTTTGAATGTGTGTGCGGCCATTGTGCGTGTGTATACGAGATACGATCGACGAGAATCGGGTATACGAGCGGTAACCTTACAAAAGGAGTTGTTAATTGCTTGAGGCAAAGCTCGAAGCGAAATCATTTGGCGAGGAAGCAAGAATCTTGCCCTCCCCTCCCCGCGCACCAAAAGTAATCCGCGGAAAAGTCGGCAAGTTTTCCGACCCCACCTAGCAGTGGCGGAAAAGAAGATACCAGTTTGCGCGTTGTGCTCTCCGTAGAAAGAAAAGCAAGCAAAGCAAAGCAAAGCAAAGCAAAGAAAAGCTCCAGTTTACATTCCGGCAACGGCGACAACGACGACTACTTCAACAAATCTACACACATGGCCCAGCCTAGGGTAAGTGCTGCCGCATTAGCATAAGTTTTCGGGGAGCAAACGTCGGGATCTGTCAGGGAGGCCGGTCGGCGTAAATGGGATTACAAAGATCGAGAATTAATCGACGACCGACCGGTCCGAGGTCCAAAGACCCGAAGAGAGTCCGTTTTGGGAAGTTTTGTTAATTTAAATGCAAATTTTCGCCATCCTTAATCTCCACCCGGTTCCCACCGCCGCACGACAGTTCCCGACACCCGGGGAGGACCTTCGGAAGCGGCCCTCCCGGGTGAACATGCGGGCGAGGGATGTTATTGGGACGTATTTACACGCAGTCCCGCCGGGGTACAACGCGTCTTTTTGCCGTCCAGAAGAAACAAACACACTGTAGGTATGTGTGTGTGTGTTTGTGGTGTTTGCCAAGCGTGTGCCATAAAACCGTGCAACCTTCCGGGCGGTGGATGCTGCAGGCCAGCAGGGGACGCACCCACATTAGGAGGGCCGAGGCGGTTCCAGGGTCTCCGGCTAGGCAGGCAAAGCGGGAAACCAGCGGGAGTCCCTTTGAAACGGCCAGGTACGGGTTTAACCTTCGCGCTTAATCCACCGTAAGGCAAAGGGAAGAAAGTACCGCGTCCCGACCGTAAAACAAACTGATTGGATTTAGGCGCAAATCTCCTTTACTCTCGGTACGGCCCTTTCCGAAGAACTTCGCCTACCTGGCGAAGAGATGTGGAAGACGCACGATCTTTCGCTGGTGGCGAAAGGATAACCTCGGTTGATCCTCGCTTCGGTCGGTTGTAAAACAAAAACGCTTGACGGTCAGTTGCCTCGGAGGCTAATAAAGCCGGGGGTATGACACTTCTTTTCGACCGCGGGACGACCGAAAGGAAGGGACGTTATTCGAAAATTAACTCCTTATGAGATGCTGATTTTTTCCGGCGATCGTAAACTTGTCATAAATTCTCCCGCTGGGAACATTCGTATCACCCACGGTGAAGGACCCAAGGAGGTGTGTGAGAGGTGTGTGTGTGTGTGTGTGCATAACCTGATGAGATCGGTACAACTTGCAACAACACCATTGGTACACAACGCTGTTGTCCGCTTGATGTACGCATACGTTCCTTATAGGAACTCGGGAATGATCGAAAGGAAAGCGACGGGTTTTGGATACAAACAAATCCGGACTTGATCGATCCTTCTCCCAAGCAGAACCATCTTCCCTCGTATTCAACCCAGGCATTCGAAATCACGAATTCACGATGAAAGTCTCAAGTTTTGTTTGATGATAATAATAATGAAGAAGGCGATGAAGATCGCATGGAGCCTCCGAAGTGGAACTTCGTGTTACCTTGACTTTTCATAATTATTACCTTTTCGTGACGAGTGTCCCAGGGCCGTGTCGTTGGGGGGTGGGTGCTTGTAGCTTTAATACTGCTTGTCAGATTTTGGGAAACATGTCATACTGTTAGCGCTGGATCCGGTTTTTGTCTTCGGACAGAGCCTCGAAGATAATCCCTAATGGGAAACCGAGATGCAGAAATTCGTTCGCGAGGAAAAAAACCAACAGTTTTGTTTTGAGGCATTATTTCCATGTTTGGAGGAAGTAAAATGTCCTCACATAATAAACATTCACCATCACGCACAAGTCAAAACATGGCGCGTTTGAGTCAACGAATCAACCTCGCAGGGAATGCGGACGCTCGGAGCAGTCTTAATTGCTAAGCTTTCCCAGCAATTGCAATGAATGCATAGGAAAACACTGCGAAACAATTCGCAATTTTCTCATGAACGGTCGGGTCAGTATTTCCACGCACAACAACAACACCGACGCAGTGCTCGTGAGGTTCGTGGCGTCATATTTCTTGATCGGTGCGTACGGCTTGATGTCTATTTCAGACACTCCAATCGAACGCAACAAGGCAAATCGGGCTTCGTTCCAGCTGTGCGTGGGCTCGGACAACAAATGTGGGGTTTTGGGGCTCCATTATTACTACTTTTTGCCTAACTTTATCTTCATCCTATTGCGTTTGTGTGCAGCCGCGTGGAAAGTGACCGGTTCGAAATAACTTCAATGCGCGCATTGCTGTGATCAATCTGTGTCCCTCGTCGATGGCGTTGGCGACTCGTTGAGTGTATCGGAATGGTGTGCTAGTGTGTGTGTGTTTGAGTGTTTTTTTTTCTCCTACCATGAGTTTACTCAAATTGAAACCAACGATTAACGGTTAGCAACGGTTGGACGGGTAATTAAATGTCTAATGGAAACGGAACGCGCCCGATGAAGCTTGTGACCCCCGGCGGGGTAGGGTGGCACAAGGTGGCACAAGGTGGTGTGTAGGGGAGAAGTAAAAACATCAAACGGTTTCCCTCCTACGCTCCGTGGACAGACTCGACAAAAGGTCTTACGGTGCGAAAAAGTAAAGTGGGCATAAAGTATCGAAGATTTAACTATTTTTAGCTCGGGGAAAAAACGGTGCTGAAGTAGGTTGCTGGGAGGTTGTGAATGAATGTTCCGTGTGACATAAAACAAAAGCATAAGTGTAGCTTAATAATTTTTCAGCCGAACCGAACGCGATCTCTAGAAGGCGGTTCGAGTTGGACGCGATGGTCGCAAGAATAAACCAACAACTTAACGTTCCGAATTCCTTCAACAAAAATTTAACAACCAGTTGGAGAAAGGGTAAAAGAAGTAGGCAAATTTGCATACCACTAGGAACGGAACGACGATCGTCGATCGCAAGCGATGGGAAAACGGATCTAAAACATCTTCCACACCACGGTGGACCAAAAGAGTCTTACAAAAAAACAAGAAACCCCTTCCATTCTCAAGCAACAAGCAGCGACGAAAAGAAACGCGACGGCACTTTTCAGCGAGACGAGCATCTCGTTTACGGCATTTAGCTACCCGGGGAAAACCCTCCCAGCCGTCGAGGCTCGTTTCCCAAAGTTTTTATGGCGACATTTTCATAAACCCTACGTTACTTTTGTGTGACAATTTTTTCCCCAATTTGTACTATGTATTCTATTGCCTACGTTTTCGCACGAAGGAAGGGAAACGCTGCACAAACATGTGTGCTGGTATGTGCTGCAAATAAATGTGCACAGTTTTCCCCCGACCCGAAAAGGTTGTTTGCATACGCAGCATCGTCTGAAGAAGCGTCGATTTTTGCCGTTTGTTTTTTCTTTGTTTTGCTGCATAACTTTATGTTTAATGATTATTATTCACGCGTTTGTTTGAACGACACGCACGGCAATTGGCAACAGATGGGGCAACGATTGGCGAACGCCGGGTGCCGACTCGTCGTTTTACGTCGTCGAGATGTTTATTAATATTAAACTCTACTTACGGCCGTTCTAGTATGTGCCCGAATGTGATGAAATGCAGTAAAAACAGATCATTCTGCGGGCGTTAGTGCATAAGCGCGGATGTATGTGTGTGTGTGTCGTATTTGTTTTTATCGACTGCGAGCAATCACAAGCGAAGTGGTGGCGCAAATTACGAGCCGTGCAATTTGATCCTCGCAAAAAGGGCAATATAAACGCCGTGAAAAGTCGATCCACTCGCGTGGGCGCATTATCATTCCGACGCGAAATAAATGAACAAATGGGAAGATGTTCATGATTTTTCCTCCCCAACATCCCAATCTCAAACAGCTTTCAGCAGCATTCTGTTTTTGAGAAGCGAGAATAGGTTATATGTAAATAACATTACCCAATCGACGGTTGAAATTAATTGGGATGGATAATGTTTTCCCCCCGATTTTCCCCCGATGCCCGAAAAGTGGTGCCGAAAAACTAAATAAAACTGGCACACTGGGCACGTTTTCCCGAACCGATCATCGGACTGCAGAGTTTTGTTCAAAGGGAGATATTATTCAAACCGCGCGTTTATTATAAATCATTATCGGCGCAGAACCAGAAGTGTTTACGTCGACGCAAACGACGCAGCAAAAACCCAGACGGAGTACTCCACCGGTGGAAAACCAAACATTTTATGAAATACACCACACCCATGTTTTCCCAACCCCGCAGGCCTTTCTCTCGCTCCCTTTGGGGTGTGTATTTATTTCTTGCCGTAAAACCAGACTCAAGCTACCAACCGCCTTCGACTTTGTTCTTGAGTTCCGACTTGCGGATCGAACTTGATCGATAAATCGGAGCATCTTCATGTAGTGTGTGTGTGTGTGCGATGAAAAGTTAAAACGAAAGATTTCCCCCAAAACGTAGCGCGGGTGGTGCGGGCGTGTGTGGTGGTATTTTATTTTTGAATAACGATCGAATCGGGTGGAAACAACCATCGGAACGCGTACCACGTTTCTCACCTGAACATGCATTCCCCCCTTTTGACGGCTTTCTTTCCCGCCCTCCCCGAACGGGGCACGTTCGGGCATTACGATTATTACGCGCGTGATCGATTGTATACAATCCTTGACGAGATAAACATCATGAATATATAAGTTATTATTTGTTTAATTTCCTCCGCCGCCGCGTCGAAGTCGGTAGAGCCTTCGGTTCGATTAAAGTTGGTATTTTCTTTTCCCTTTCCCATGCCGTGGACGAAGTGAAAATGCCAGAAGTGTTTTCGGTGCGTGTAGAACCACTCTCCATCCACTTTGGAGTCGGAATCGATCGGAATCAGAATGTCCCACATTTCCCGGTCGCACGGCGGGAAGCCGTGAACGGTTGGTCCAACCGATCCATACACATATAGATAGTTTTTAAACTAATCCATGTGAGTTAATCTCCGAAAGTGAGGTGTAAAAAAAGGTTCGTCTTTCCGCGGGCGAGCACAATATGGCACCCAAGACGAATCCGGCGTTAATCATCTAGCGATCGGCGAGAGAGGAAAAACCGGCCCCATGGGCATGGAATGGATATTTGTTGCATTGCATCATACCCTCGCCCAAACACACACACATACACAGACGCGATGGATGAAATGGGTTTGTAGCCACCCCTCTGCGTCCCTCCGGCGTCCGATCGTTGGTTCGGGCGTGGAAGTGGATCGAAAGCGGGCCCTGAAATTCAATTACTTCTTTCGCGGCGGATTCAGCTTCCGCCCGCCTCCAAGGGGGCCCAGTAAGCAGTCCGGCCAAGGTTGCGGCAGAAGGTGGTGGTGATAATTCAAATGTTGCGGCTCGTCTGCACCCAACGGCGGCTGTCGATGGCAAATAAATGCCGCCGCTTTGTAATGGGCAGAACCCCTGCCTGGCGTAATCCGGCACCGCCATTTCTCAGCGTCATCGTCGCATACGGCTCAGAATCTCGGGCCCCATTGCTCCCCCCTACCCGCTGTTTTCCCCGACCAATGAAAACCGACGATGATGATCCGCGTTTTGTCGATCGCACGACTTTGGCGCGATCTCGTCGCATGAGTGGCGGCTGGAAATGGCTCGAAAACGATTCCGACACGCCGGCATTCCGATGCACGGCGTCGGCGGGCTGGCAAAAGGCAACGGCAAGCCGAGGCAAGTGTCGAAAGCTATGGTGTGTGCAGCCACCTCCAAGCCAAATGGCATCGTCCTCCCTTATCCCCCGGCGGCGACGGCTTGGTGGTGGTTTTGTTTTGTTTCTTTACTTCATTCGCGGACGATTTTCTGTGCTTTTGGCCTGTCTTCTTTGCAAGCTAAACGGTGCAAATCTGTCCTAATCTGTATGTCGCTCCCAAGCAGAGTCTCCAAAACATGACAACGTTTGACGATGAGTGACGAATGATCCCGCATGCAACCGAACCGGTACCGAAAGTCAGCGACAAAACTCGTTAAATGGGAATAAAAGTGCATCTACGACGGTGTGGTTCTAAATAAAAACCCATAAAAAAACTCTATTGTGTGTGTAGTAAAAAAGGGCCGATAGGCAAAATAAAACTAAAAAGTGAGCAACAAATTAAGCAAACCAGGTACGGCAAGAAATGTTGATAATGAAATGAACATGATGGAAAACGAAGAGGTAAAAACAGCGCGAACACCACGAAGAACATAAACAGTTCTCCAGCGCAACACAACGGCACGAAACAACGCAACAAAATACGTATAATTATGTGGTATAAAATGACAGTCGTAAAAGTTTATCGTTATTTGATGGCTGAAAAAGGGCGTTGATCGGAATGACAGGGTGTGATTCTATCGCTTAAAAGTTCATTTCATTTGCCTCGCAGGTGAGTGTGCGAGAGGGCTTTTTCCTTCGGGAAATCTTTGCCGGCCTTGGAGCAGCCCAAAGCGCTCGCCGCTTTTGGTTTCTGTTCCGCGTCTTGCGAAGGTAGGAAATTATGAATCCGACAAACATTGAAAAGAGAGTGCTGCAGGGACAGAAATGATATGGAATTAGGAAATTATTATATTAGCTTGACGGGGACCGTTTTCGGGGTTTTATTTCTTTCCTTCTTCGGTGCATTGTTTATAATCCCGGGGGAAGTTGCAGCTCTATTTCTCGCTGCATGAACCTCTCGAAATAAGTAAATTGTCTTCCGTCACAACGATAGGAAATAATTTACAAGGTCGCCATCATCACTGTCCTTTTCTACTCGACACAACCGAAAGCGCAAAATTACGCGGGCAGAGGTGTCGATTTCGATAGGAAAGTACACTTGAACACTCTCTGAGGCGAAGAACGCTCCGGGATACGCGCCCTATTCCGTTTACGAGGGAACAACACTCGTGATCGTTAACTTTTATGGACGTTATACTTTCGCCAAAGGAGAATTTTGTTTTCGAAGGTTAATGGACGGCTCGGGCGGGTGGGATTTTGTTCCAGTTTCCGAACATCTCCCCTCTTGTTTGTTGTTTGCTGTTGTTCCTCACAGAAACAACCCTGGTAATCAGTTCCGTCCGATCATCTCCGGGGTCCTTGAGGTGGGCGATTTGATGGCTCTGATAACATTAGTTCGAGGTCGTTTTTTTGTGCGATAAAAGGCGAAAGTGAATTCCTCAAAATTAAAAGAAATAGATGTCGAATGAAATGCGCACAATAAAATATTACACACAAAAGTGTCACTCGTGCCAAGGGGTAAAACAAATAATGCATCCGTTGGGGTAGTTGTTTTTCACCATTTTTAAATGGAATCCATTCATCCCCGATCGCCGTTTCCACAGCAGGGAACCTTCGCTCGGTGGTGGCGCCGCCGGCGGGAAATGGGCAAAATGGAACCGACCCCCAGCAGCCCAACCCAACCCCGGGGGGGTGGTGCATCGGCCAAAAGCGCAGCGGGTTTCGGTAAGCGATCGTTAAATCGTTGTTTTCCACCGCCACCCAGCAGCTTTTGGCCACAGTTGTATGCAGATTCGAGGCAGCACTAGGTGACAAGACGCCTTTTCCGAAGAGGCCAAAGGGTCACGGGAAATAAATCTCACCAAAACAAACCCAGTAACGGCCGTCGCTTTCGGCCTTGCCGATCGATCGAAATGCAGTCGCGCGGGTCTTGCAACCTTCAAACCGAAAGGAAGTGGAAAGATAAAAACGAACGGCGAGGGTGGACCGATGTAACCAGCGTTGTTACGGACGGAATGACATAATGCGGCAAACGCGCGAGTGCATGTTGCAGGTCATCCCCCCATCCGTAACGATTGTGTTCTTTTCGCACGAACAGCGGGTCATCCGAGCAGCGACACTAGGTGACAAAACATATGTGCCACGGGGTTTGCTGACCGAAAGGATTACGGTGCCCGGTAACGTTGGCAACCTTCGAAACCGGCACCAAACGCTTCAGAAGTAAAACTCACCGCCTGCTTGATGCCATAAACTAGGTGGACTAGGTTCGGTACCTGTACGAAACAAACAAACATCAACGGAGAGAGAGAGAGAGAAAAGCGATGGGAACCGTACGAAGGACCACTTCGCTTCGTTACGCCGTTAGGTGGGCCTGGCGTGAAATGATTTTGGGCACATTAAAACCCTCCAAACGACTTCCCCGTCGGAGCCCTTCGAGCCACGGGCCGGGCAGGTTGATGATGGTCATATTTTATTCGGGCGTCCTCTTTCTGGAGTTCTATCTGTCGTTGATGGGTTGAATTTTGACAATCTTAATGATGTTCCCTGGACGTGTCCAACGCTCGAAATGCCGATGGACATCTTATGGCGTATCTAGCTGGGTTCTTTTTTTCCCCCCCGTTTATTTATTTCGTCGCCCAGATTGAGCGGAGGACCTACGGGCTAGCGGCGAAAGCGAAGCCAAACCCGTACAGTACCGCGTTTTATAGTCCTCATGCTGCTCCGTGTGTTGTCGGTGTTACGTGTTCTGTTCTGAACATCGGTTGAAATTTTTATGATTTTTTGAGGTTAATTCGTGTCCCGCGAAGGTGTAGGAAAGTGTGTCAACGACCACTGGTTGGACACCGGTCGGAGTTGTGTTGACACACACATACCTAGCAGTAAAGATGGTGATGATGCCTTGGTCCCGGCATGAAGGATGATCATCGCGCGCCGTCGGTGACTCAGAAGTCGTTTTTCTCGCGAAACTTATTCGTCGTGTGAATTTCTGGCACCCTCCGGAATGAGGGAATGAATGTCAGCAAAAAAAAAACACGCTCATGCGAAAAACACACTTAGAAGACACGGGCCTTTGACATGCGCCGATGATGTTTGTGACACGTTTGCCCGAAATGCGGTCCTTTACTCGTTCGGGACCAGCATCTCCGGTACGACATCTAGACGGCCGGCCGTCGATGGCCACCGCCATGATGATCGGGCACGCCGAAAATCCCGCCGGGAGAGAAAAATAAACCGTCACGACAACGCACACACCAAACTCGCATCAATTGACGACAATTCTGCTGGCTTCAGCGCATCGCCACCAACTCTCTAAGGCCGCGGCCGTAGAACGTGCTAACGATGGCTCTCCATTTCAATTGAGTACAATTTCCACACCCACCCTCCACCAACACCACCATCACCACCAACCACGCCCGCGGTTTTCAGTAACGAGCTCCCGGCGTCGATCGAGCTTCCGTTCGTCCGCCGGAATGGATGGATGGGCTATCATGTCCAATTTTCAACACTTTCCGAAATCTGAACCGCCGCCTTCGGCCGCTGCGAGCGCTTCCGAGACCGAACGACCGGCCGACTTTATTGTTTAGAGAAGATAACGTCAAAACCCCGTCCGAGGATATGTTAAATATGGTTTAATTTAGGGTCCCCCCCCCGAATGTCGCCTGCTTTCCATTCGGATAACAAACTTGTTAATTTGGCACGGTTGAGATAAAATAAAAAAAAGGAATAGCTAGTTTAGGCGGGGACGCAGATCTCCACCCCGCGATAAGTGACTCGCTGTTTTTGGTGTTAACTGTCTTGGTTAGCTTTCGAAAATATTATTCGAGGCCTAATAATATAGGAATATAATGTTTTGAAAACGATACAAAAAAAACCTGCAAAATACAATGTGATTTCAAATTGATGTCACATGTTGTGAGAAGATGCCCTTATATTTTCTTTAATTTTAACCTATTACCAAGTTCAGAAAATGAAATCAAAAATATAAAAAAGTGCATTATTTCTAATTAGAAAATGAAGCTCAAATATTTTAGAAGCATACGAATTGTTTTTAGATAATTTCCGACCATTTCTTACTTTCGTTTCTATTGAAAGAACGAACAATTTTCGTGGTTCGGTGTAGAATATGTACCGTTTTCATTATTTTCACAGTTCAGATAAATTAACTCCTCGTTTAGAGGATGACAAGGAATTATGTTTTTAAAACCAGGGTTATTTTTGATACAATATAGTTTGAATGTATCAATTTACAGCAACCATATGAAAAACACGTATGGTTTATCAAATATTTCTCTATATTAAATCGATTCCGATAACAGTTCGGTTGTGTTGTTTGATGAGTTTGGCTGTTCAAAACCATCTCAATATTTACTCGATCTGACTTGTTTGATTTTGTCTTTAAATTCCTCTAACCACGCTGGAAGCAAACACCCTTTTTCTACATACTTAAAATGTCTGTTCCCAAACAATTGGGTAACATTGTTGGATGAAATTAAATTCGGGCTAGGTTGAATTTTTTCACCCAAAAAACTGCCCGCGCGCCACGAAAATAGCCACCAATTGGTTTTTCTGGAGCATGACTAACAGGGAAAAAAACCCCGGGGCGAGGGTGAACGGCGTGGTATAATCATTTCCTCCTCGACCAGTCGGTGATTAGAATCATTGAATTATTTTATCAATACCTCTGTTTGCCTTTCCACCACCTTCCGGGTCCCCGGTTCTATGTTTTGCCCGCCCCGTTCCGAACAACCGGTCCGATATGTTTCGAGCCCGAGCTCGGCTGACTGACTTGACTGACGCTCGCGGAGGAAGGGCCGGGGATGGACTGGCGATGGTGATGGTGGTGGTAGCATTTTACCTCAGGTGACACGCCGGTCCGCGTAAGCAAGCGAAGCGCTGATAAGGTGAACCCAACAACTGCTTCCCCAACAACGTCGAGGTGTGTTGTGGTGTTGTGGTGTTGTGTCGCTAGACAAACTGGCTGTTCCGGAGCAGGGAATTTGGACAACCCGAGTCGAACATCGGGCACGGCTTGGAGAGAGGGGGTTGTTGTTTGCCCGAGTTATCATTCCACCGGGCACCCACCGGAAGGCTTCTAATCTCTCCCCAAAACAAGCAAGCAAGCAAGGGGCAAAGGCGGCGGGAGGGTGGGCTATCGAAAGCTGGGCGCGTGAACCGATGAATGAGACTGATAGCGCCCGGTTTGCGCCGCGAACGGTTCGATGTTTCCAAACGTTTTATCGGGAGACGCGTACCAAGACTAATCACTCCGTGGGGAAGCAGGGGAACGCCATCCAAAGATCGAAGCCAATCGGGCCGATTGGATCGATGTTCCAAATGCAAGTGCGTCCTTCCGGAGCCACTCCGGAGATGATGGGTTGCGATTGTCGACCCCGTCCAAAGTCGGCAAGAACTTCTCCACTGTCTCTTGGAAAAGTTGTTGCGGTATGGTTTGCGGAAATTTGTCGGCAGACATTCTTGGCACACCAGCTCCAAAGATGCCAACTCCGCGATTGGAAGGAACGTATGTACGGGTCGGGTCGGTTGGGGCAGAAAGTTACCATGCCCTCCGGGAGGCTGTTTCGGAGATTTCCTTCCTCCATACTCCAGAAAGGCAGCTGTGGTGCTTCTGCGGTAATTTCTGTTCCATTTAATTCCCTCCGCGAAAAAGCTTATTAAGAGGCTCCGGCTCCTGGTGAGCTGTTTGTTTGTTTGTGCGAGTTCAAAAGGCGTCTGGATTTGTTGTGGTAGAGCGCGGGGAACAGACATCCTCCCGGAAAAGCGGAATGGTGAGGGGGGGATGCACGCGCGCACGTGTATGTCCTTTTCTCCTGCGCCAGCGCTTAACCCACTTCACTCGGGAAACCCATCAGTGGCAGAGAATCCTCTCCGCCTCCAGTCCTGGTGCGTGTATTTGCGGATGATGTAGCTATTAGCGTTACTCGCCCGTTCGCTTCTGTGCGTGCCCGACTTCCTTCCGCCCTTCCCTCCAACAACGACGACGGCCGAAGGACCGGTGGAGGCAAACGGCCCTGTGTGCCTGCGTATGGCATGTAAGTAATGAATTTCAAAATGGCCGGCGCTGCGCTCAAACGGCGGATAGAATTGATTGATGATCCTTTTTTCTTTTGCCCGCCTCGGCAGGACCTTTTCCACCCCTTTGCAGGGATTGCCTCCGACACAAACCCGACTCTGCTGATCCAGGTCCTGGGTGCAGGTTTTCCCCCTCTCCCGACGGGGTGTGTGTGTGTGTGTGTGCGTTTTTTTTCTTCCTTCAAAACATGCCTTCCTTTTCCCGCTTCCTTGGCCCTCTTTGCACGACGCAAAATGTATATATATACCTCATTCACTCACCCGGCGACCGCCGGTTCCGAACGTTTGTTATCTTCCCCGGCATTACATTATTATTCCCTTCGATTCGATCCATTTAACCGGGAGAAAACGTAGGGAAAACGAGCCACAGACGGACTCGGACACACACACACACACACACACACAAGAGCTCGCAAAGGGAATGTCTGGACGGTTTCCGCCTTTGTTTGCGCGCGTGTGTGTGTGCGTACGTATGTCCTGGGGCCACACACTAGGGGCAGGCCCCAGCCCGAGCGAGCTCGAGCGAATTAAACAGAAATTCAAATCCGGCCCCTCCGTCCGGTGGCGAACTGACCAATGGCGGCCAGGCCGAAGGCAGACGGGAAGCCAGCCCGAACCTGGCGCGCTATGTTAATTCGGTGTCCAAACAGAAGGGTCATTTCCTTTCCCGCTTCGAATGGACGTGCCGTCGGTTCCGTCGGGGTTTTTGGGAAATGGTTTTTAATGTTCTTCCCTACCGGTCGTACCACCTTCAAACCCTACGCGCTAAAGCGTCCTGGGTTTTTAGGGCATAAAGGTGCAAGGCTCGCTGTAAGCACGGAACGTTTTAACCCCCTAGCGGTAGGACATTCTCTCCCCGGCTGGCACATTCGGTGCCGTTCGATTTTTCGGCACACCGAGGAAACAGCTGAGTCAGTTCCGTTCGATACCGGAATCGGAAGGACCCCGGACTATCGGGCGGACGGTGTATGAGTCGGCGAAAGCGAAAACGGCCCGCACAATACTGTCGTGGCACCCACACACACACACACACACACCGGGTCGGTGAATGTCCTGTGTGTCTCTTTAAAAACCCCTCCATGGTCGCATTAAAGGTTGACCCAGGGTTGCAGGACATTCTCGAGCTGGAAAAGAACTCGGTACACTCGCCCCGTCATCGCGTTCGTTTCGGGGAAGGTTGGGTTTTATTTCTACCACCGGCTCCCTGGAGCTCTAGCAAAGTTGGGAACAACTTTTCCGCCAACTCATCGACACGCATTCGAATGGACAAAGTTTTGAAGTTTATATTTTGAACGGCGGGTCAACGGGGGAGTTGAAGTTGCGAGGTGCATACGATGCAATTTCAGAATCCTATCAAACTGATCTCCATCAGTAATGGAATGACGCTGCAAAAGCGTTCGAATGAAAAGGGCAAACGGGGGAAATGTATGTTGTGCACACTGCAATGTATAGCAGGTGAACTCTTCAATGTATTCTTTCGCATTTAAACAGCGGGTTTGGTGTGTTATTTTCAAATTTTACTACATCAAAACACGTCAACAGACTGCCTGGTGCAAAATTCCACTCTGGCCCGTTGTAGTCATTTTCCATTTTCCTCCCCCAAAAAAGGAAAACACACGACCAACCGCGCTCGTCAATGAACGGGTCGATGAATATTTAATGTTGCGTGAATTATGCCTATTGGAAAGTCGTTGATTGTAATTTAGGCATAAATGTTTGAGGTGGTACAACACAGCTGCAATTATTACAAGGAGCACAAGGGGGTTTCGATAGAGGAAAAAAAGTAACACTCAGAAATTATTGGCACACACACACACACCATTGGGGTTAGGAGAAGAAAAATACCGCCGGTGGTCAGGGCTCGGACACATCGGGACCTATTCGTCGGGGGCTCCCAAACCCGGAGGCCAACTCATGTCAAGTTGACGTGACACGCACGCCCTCGGTGAAAAGCGGTACTTGGCTGTCGGGTGGCCACCCTTGCGCCGGTGTTGAAATGTGTGGCGATTCCGCGAATTGGACCCCTCCCCCCTGCTCTTTTGGCAAAATCGGAAAGGAGTTTCCCACCGAGTGTGGAAGTGAGCTCGGATTTGTTTTATTCCACCGTGAAGGGGGTTTGTTTTTTTTTTGTTTTCCTGTGGCCACCGGACCGGCCATAATTATTCCCTATCAGCACTTGCACTTGGCAATTTGTGCGTTTTTAATGCACGCGGTTCGATTGGGAATGCCTTCGGTGGAGGCCCTTGGGTGCGGAGTGGGGGAGAGTCTTTAGCCGATGGATTATTTATTACGTGTCATCGAATGCGTGCATGCGTGCGTGCAGGTGCACTCCTACCGTGTCCACCGTGGTGGGGGTCAAAATACTTTATTGCACATTAATATAAAATTATGTCACTCCGCACCCACTCTCCCTCTCGGGCGGGGGAGGCTCGACTTTTGTGGGAAACTCCATGTTTAGGAAGCCCATAAAAGGGCCGTCTGGCAAATTACAACCTCCGGTTCGGCGCGCTGGTTTGACACCGCCACCGCATTTCCGGAATCCAATAAACAGCAAAACAAAATCCGGCTTTTGGTGGCGAAAAAAAAACCCCGCACACACACACTCCCACTCACAGAGACACAGAGGTGCATATCTCGCCCGTGCCTAAGTTTCGAATTCCGGTGCCGTCATTAATAATTATGCATAAATTTCGCGCGCACAGATTTTTATTGCGCTTAATGTGTTTATCTATCGTCCCCTCCCCCTATCCCAGTTTCCGGTGGTTCCCTTGTTGCGGAAACCGGAACACGGAAAACTCGTGGCCCGATTATCCACGGTGCAAAATTCCGGCGTCGCTACAAAATGGCGCTCCATTTTTCCTATTATTTCACTTTCCGGACGCATTTCGAATGCTGTTGTTTGGAAAAATAAAAAAAAACAGCGGAAAAAATGGCCAACAAATTCATTCACCACCGCGCACCACCCCCTCTCCCCATACACCACCGATCTTTGGTGTGCGTAATTAGGCAGGGCGTAATTTTTGGCACGACTTGGATATCTAATGGATTTTAGAGCCGAGCGAACACGTTGGATGGGACTCCGGATGGAGGAACCATAAAACTCGACCCGAAATTATTATTATGGACGCCCGCGATCGAGGGCGGGACGGGTTTGGCTGAAATAATTAGTTAATTAAAATAAAGTTCTCAAGTTATGCGCCTCGCGGATGGGAATTGTTTCGGGTAAAAACCAAAAACAAAAAACACAAAAAGGAACCAAAAGGAATCCTGCTGGTGTTGAATGCCGATAGCAGGATTTTCTTCGCCATCGCCAGTCCACCACTCCCGCGGGCGGGGGATCGTAATTTTTACCACAAGAGACAGCGCGAGAAGATTTTCCCCTAAGTCGCCCCCCTAAGTGTTTCGGGTGGCGGAGAAAAGTAGAAAATGTTAGAACAAGCGGCGCAAAATGGGGAAACGAAGGAAAGTCTTCCCTTTCCGAAAGGCGAAACAAGCGAAAAAGCTACGCGGGAGCGTAAGATAACACCAAACACCCAATAAAAATTCACCGAATGTAACGACGTCCATCGCCGCCGACTCGAACTCGAGCAGCGAAGAAAAGCGGCTCATTTGCATAATTTTGTTTTTAATAATCCATTACAATGGCCGCGGCTGCTGGCCCGCTGTGCTCTGTGCGGCCATCTCTTGCGAGTCCATCCAGTCTTGCTTCCCCCGCAGCGCACAAGCCACGGGACAAGCCAAAACGCGCGTCGGACAACCGTAATTGCAGTTCCGCGAGCGCGCCTGGGTTTGCCTTTCAAACGCGCGAAGACGACGCCGTTTTTCGTCCGCCCACCCGTTTGGGGCGAGCGCGCGCGTCCTCTTTTTGAGAAAATAATTTTACACCACCCCAAAGAGAGTACAAAAGAAAAGAAGGTTACCTCCCCCATCGCCGTCAGAAGTTTGCGGAATGAAAAGTTTTTCAACACCTCCCCCTCCCGATCGAAATGCGCCTTTTTAAAAAGGCGAGCGAGAAACGACAGCGTTACAGAAGCCAACACTCCCGCGCGGCCAGCTCGAAAGGACCTCCGCGGCATTCTACTCCGAGATGGTAATTCTTTTTGGCGCGCTTTTATTGAATTTCTCCCCCTTCCCCCCAAGAAAGCCCGTCCTCCCATCTTTAGATTTGAGACGGGGCAATAGATTTACGCGATCGTTCCATAACTCGCGCCCCGAACGCAAATCGGGTGGGAGGGATGGGATATTCAAAAACTTTTAACAAACCATCCCCGCCAGTGGCCGCGAGTGATGGAACAAAAGGGAACCCGGCCCACCCTCGGAACACCGAAACGATAGCGCGAGGCGGCTGGTTAGATCACGCCACTCGGTTACGGGCATCGGTTCCAGATATTATTGCACAATACCAAAAACCCCTGGAACCATCGGCAGAAAGGGCTTTCGGGTGGTTTCGGGCGGGAGATGCTGCTGATGTAGGTTTTAAAATGACCAAATTGATTGGACAACCCCAACTTGCGGCTCATTCTCTCGACATTCCTCGTGCCGGTTCGCGATCATGTTGGGTATTTTATTGGCGGTCGCTTAAGAAAGCGGCATTATCCGCTCCCACCGCATGCAGCCAAACTGACCAACCGATACCGGACCGGCCAGACGGCGAGACGCGCCGAGAGGGGCCCGACCTGGGGCGACCTGAAGCTTCACCACCACCGAAAAGGGTAACCTTTTACGTTCTCGCCCACTGGCTAACCTCACTTTTCGGTGCAGGAGGAACCGACGGTGCAGGACTGCGTTGCGTGTCGGGACCGTAATCGGGGGCCCCCGGGTCTATAGAAAACTTTTCGACAACTAAGAATGACTGGCCGATTTTCCGATCCCCTCCCGCGCGCGCGTCTCTCCCCAGCGGGCCGAAACACTGTCGAGCTTAAAAGGGAGTTCTTTTGAAAAAATCAATCAAGAGTTGGTTATACCCGCCATACATACACACACACACACATACGTCCCTCCCGTAGGATTGTTGCGTGACGTGCCAGTTTGACTTCGGGTTCAGTCTCTAAAGAGCCCCGGACCACGGTTTAACCCGATGGTGTTAGGTGTGTGTGTGGGGATTTTATTTCTTCAAATCAACCGCCAAGGTGCATTGTGTCTGGTGAGGGAGGAGGAGAAGAAGGGGATGCTATACGACGGGGAAAGCGCTCGGTATGATGAGTATGATTTGTGAAAATCATCCTCTCCCCGTTCCTAGCCACCACCACCACCGCCTGTGGAATTCTGCGCAGCGATCCTCTAAATCTGATCAATAGCGATCCATACCGCGAGTCGACATTCGTTCGGGGCAGTTATGAAGAGGCTGGTGTATCAGATGAAGAAGTGTTCGGCCAAGGTACCGAGGGGGCAACATTGTACGTATGCATTTAATCGGACCGGTCAATCGAGCGTGATGGAAGGGGGAACGCAAAGGCGGAGGATTTAAAATCAATTAGACGAAAAGTGGTCCAAGCGTTCTTCTTCGTTTGTTTCGTTCCCCATTTGTTCTGCGTTCGTCCAAAAATAAAAGGGAACTCCACTGAAGGTCGAAATCGATCCCAAGATGCCGCACGAGCAGAAGAAGCGTTCGCCCTCTTAATCTTAAGAACCTCTTCGAACGGCATTTTCCTCCTTCCAGCCCGTTAAAAGGCTAGAAAACAATCTCCTCTTGCCCCCCAAAAAAAAACTCGACCACTTTCGAGACGAGGGGTGAAACGAGCTGAAAAGAAAATAAACACACCGAGCTAGGTGATGGTGGAGTGCGTTGGCTCCCACTCGGTGCCCCCAAAAAAACACCCATCTAGGACCAGCCGTTTCTTTGCCGTTCCGACCACACATACACTTCACTAAAGAGGATGATACTTGTATAGGGAAGTAAGAGGACATAAAAGCAATAGGAAAACATTTCAATTCTCGCGAACCGATCTCCAAATCTCCATATCAACTTGTTCAGAACAACGAAGTGGGACTTATGTTGGGGTGGATGCTTTCTTTTCTCGTCGTAAAGGGCTGGCTCCTTGAGAGCACGTCCCCCGGGTTCCTCCAGGTTAGATGGGATGTAGACATGAAGCTAGAAAGAAACACATAAGAATAGGATCACTAGAGAAAAAATCTCAATTTCCCCATCCTTACCCAATTCTCGAGTGTAAGTAGGAGACCATAATTGGCCATGGCCCCCCCCCCCCCCCCCCCCCCCCCCCCCGGTTGGCATTCGCCGTCGAGCGTGTCCGACGTTGGTTGAGATTTGCCTATCGGGACGTCGTTGTCACTGCGTTTTGGGATAATATGCATGTTAATGGGTACGCAAGCCCGGAGAAAGTGAGTCCCCAGAGTGAGCGACAGCACACGCACCCCAGCTATATCTTGAGTTGCCTTCATCCGTGGTGATTCTCGATGGGGCCAGATTTCTTTCACCATTTATCCGTGGCTATAGTGCGCCGCCATTTGGCTGACAGTGTGCACTGTTGTCCCACGCCGTCCTCTCGCTATCTCGTTGGGTAAGCATGTCCTAATTTTATGCAAATGGTCGGCTGACGGTTGGCCGACGGCGATGTCCTAATTGATACCGATATCCAGGCCGATCTGCCCTGGAGAGCAGAAGCGACGGTGGTGGGGTGGAACAAACGGCCGAGTCCTTTCTTTGTCCGGCCCAAAAATCACAGCTTCGAGCAAACACGCGGGACCGATTACTGTCCATCTAGTCATACTTCCCCCGTCCATGATTCCGTGTTTACCGTGGCATCAGCTCCTCGCTCCCTAGCGCTTCGTTCAGGATCTTCCGGGGATGTCGCTGTTGGTGAGCGGACGGTGATGATGATGATTTTGTTTGTCGACCCGGAAAGGTCGAAGGGATCAAAAATCCTTCCCTTTTCGAACCCGCTCTCCCAGCCCGGAGTTTGTATTAATATCAATTACTCGACTATTTGCCGCGGCAAACCCTTTTCTCGGGCCCCCGGGGTGTGGTGGTGGCGGTAAAGCACACGTTATCAACGTCCAGGCAGGCACGCCATGCCCTATAATAGGGTTTGGGTTGGTTGACTCGTTGTAGTTGCGGGCAAGTTAGTTATGTCGACCGAAAACTCAAAATGTGTGCGTTTCCCAAAAATTCTGATGTCCTCCAGAATGGGACAAGGATGTGCAGCGTATGCGGTGGTTCATCAACATCCCGACCCTCTTCTTCCCCCGAGGGTCCGGTCTCGGAGGTCCATTTGTTCTGTAAATACACACGACAGGAGGATATGGTTACTCATTACATGAAAGGGTATTGCTCGATTTTGTACCATCGGCGTGCATCCCCCCGGAGCCAAGCCGGATGGGAAATTAGTGATGTTGTCCCACGACTCCTATCGATGTCATCGAGCGATGGAGTTGGCTCGGTCCGAATTGGAAAACATGGCATTTTTCCTCCACTCCTTTTGCGTTCCGGCTTTGGGTCTGCATGAGTTCCAAAATAAGTTCCGAATGTCAACCCAAAAAGACGAACAACGGAGAGGTATCGTGTGAAGATGATCTCCTCCCACACCTCCCGCTCCGGGATCTTCTGAACGTCCCTTCCCTTCTCGGAGCGTAACTCCCGCAAGGGTACGGATCGGCTTTTAGCAGTTTGAAAAATGACTTACTCTCTCCCGGGAGACACCCGAGGGTGTCAAGTAACAGTCGACGTTGTTGTCCCTCTCGCCAAACTCCCTCTTCTTTGGCCCACCGAGCTCATCCCGTGATCTCCTCCGGGCAGCAGGGCAGAGATCCAGGGAGGGAACACCGTGTGGCCGCTTGCTGTAGCGCTTGCACATGTTCGCTGCTCTATGTGGCTCAACACGGGCACTGGCAGAGCCGGAGACAACGATCCGTGGCGACAACAGCGAAGTGCGATGCGATGAATGTGTGCGATACTAAATGAGGAAAACAGAAACTGCACGGGACGACCCGGACCGCGCCGCGATCCAATATCTTCTCTGCATCTTGTCACACTCCAAGGTTCCGAGGCCCGCTTGTTGTGGTGGTGGTGGTACTGCTGCTGTCTGTTGTGTTTTTCCTCGTAGCCCTGGTTTTCTCTTCACCAAAATGTTTCACCAACCGATGGCCCACAGCGTAGATCGGTCGCGTTGTCGTCTCACGTTTCCCCTGATTATTTCTTCGGAGGGCGCAAATCCCGGGTGTCAAAATCCGCCAGAACATAATCAATCATCGTTCTCGATGGCCGTTCCTGTCTCGCTCTTTCTCTCCGTTGAGCGTTCTGCAGACACCACATCGTGGTTCAAGATGTTTTCGACCGTGCTCGTTTGTGTGTGTGTGTGTGTGTGTGTGTGTGTGTGTGGGTCCTGGGACAACATCGTCAAATCGCTGGTTGTAAATAATATTTTTTCGCCGCCAAATGTTTTCAGTCACCCCGGACGCGGACGGTCTGGGAGGATGATAATTTCCGAGAAGAATTCGTGGGCTTCGGTCGCCGTTGGCTGAGCCCTGTGGGAAACGGCACATTCTTTTGCATATACAGCTAATTGGTGAAGCTGGGAGTTGTTTAAATTTGGGTCCCATTTGCGCCCGGGCGTCCTTATTAAAGGAAACGTTCCATCATCAATTTTCATCCATCGGAAACCAGCAGGATTTTGACAGCCTTGTTGCGCTGCGTTGTTGCAAACTCCCAGCTAGAAAGACTTAGGTATATTTGTGTCCGTAGAGGTTAGACTTGTGCCGATCTTCTCCCGCACAGGACAGCAACGTCTTTGTCACTCGACCGGAACGCGATCGAACTTTATTATGATTACAGCAAAATAAACCTATCTAATCACTCCACCGCTAAACGATCACTTTATCCGGCGTGCGTCTGGATTCTGTCCGTATCGCTAATGTTCGGTATTACTTTGTAAACACGCGTCGTCGTAAACAGAAGTAAAACCCTTTCGTCCCTCCGTTAAACCCCTTTCGGTATCTGATAGGACGCTGGTTTTTCTCCTCGTTAGCTGGTCGGATTTGTTTATGGCACCACACCAGAGCACCGGGCGACACATAATCCACGCGCATATGGCCCTCCTAATCGTAGGTCGCGGCCGGGACGGGGTTTTGGACCGGATGTGATCCTCTCGAGAATAGAACATCCTTCCTTCCATTGCTTCTTGAGAGTCTTTTTTTTCCTTCTTCTTCTACCGAGGACCCTTTAACGGCGTTCTGAGAACCGCATTTTGTCGGTTCCCTCGGATGAAGGAATCTCCAAGATGGGTTCCTGGCGAGTCCTTGGTAGATAGGGTCTTTCCAATTCACAAGAGCAGGGTGTGGTTCGCTTGATGATGGTTCTGATTTCTCGTGTGTTTCTGTGCGTTTTTTTCTGGGAGTTCTTGGTCTGTTTTTTTTTTTGTATTTTGCATTCCATTCCCATTCCATTTCGACACTAAGGCCCGGATTTGGCCCGAGGTGTGTTTCCCGTGCGCAAGGATTCGAGCGCGGAAGGGAGAATGGCGAACACTCTTCCAATCTTCCAACGTGGCACGGCACGCCATCATCATTCTGCGTGGTCTCGAGTCTCGGGAAGACGACAAACCCATCGGAGGCCAATTCCAATTCACCGATTGGCTGCGCTTCTTCGGGCCGAGAGGGAAGGTTTTGCGTATACTTATTTATTTATTTCTTTTTTTCCCCTGCCGTACCGTTTTTTTTTGCCCGTTGCTTCTTTTGGTTTTGTGGCACAAAATTGCACAACAATACCGCCGGGAGATATGATATGAGGCCGCGTAGCATCTTTTTCCCATTACGCGGTCGGGCGAACCGAAAACCCGCCGGTTTCGGTTGGCTCGACGGGAGGCGTTTTGGCGTTTTGTTTTCCTTTCCCTCGCTTCATTCTCTACGGTTCGAAGCGCGAACGGATTCAGATTTTTGGTTGTAAAATACGAACCAAAGGGGTTTCAACCCCGTACCATTTTTCCTTGCCGAAAATTCGGGGGCCCCAGCTTGTTTGCGTCTTCGGAATTCTGCCCTGTCGACATTTTGTCTTCTTTGTTTCGGGGAGGGGGGTTTCCATTCCACAACCGGCAACCGGTGCGCACTGTAACCGGAAGATAAAATGGAGTTTCTGTATCGAAATGATGATCACGGTGCTGCGCTTCTTACCTCGATGTGTGTGTGTGTGTGTGTGTGTGTTTTTGTTGTGTTTCCTCCGACACAGGAACAGGGAAGAACGCAGCGGCCAGGGTACGGGGAGGGGAGGGAAAACCCATTTTCCATCTACCATCTGCACCATCGGCGTGGCGATGGTGTTGCCTTGATGGGCCCCCGGCGGTGGAGCGTAACGATGCGGTGGGGAATTGGACCGAAAAACATAAAATGAATGTTTTTCAATTATGGCTCCACCCTTCGATGCATGCGAAAATGGAAGACGGGGTTGGGAGAAAAAAAGAACAAAATAAAAAAACGCACCTATCCAAGGATTCACTAAAAGCTTGTACATTCGGTATCTTCACTCCTTGTTCACCAGAAACCGGTGTTCTCCGCCCGAGCCGAAGAAAGTACTGTTAGAGCAGGGGGAAGACAAGAAAAAAAGGAAACAAATCTGCAGAATCCTCCCCTTCCAGCACGCGATGGCTTAACGTACCGGGATGGGTGGGGTTTTCCCCCTTTGGCGCAGAGGGGCAATTTTCGCGGCATCAAAACGGTACGGCCAGAAATACGGCCGTACATCCAAACACCTTTATGCTACGCGGTGGTGGCAAAGAATTTGTCAAATCCATGCACGTTCCGATACAAATTGAAATCCTTTCCACCGGAGACGCCAATCGCGCGAAAGGTCGGGCTCCCATCAACACCATCAACATTGTCATCATCGTGTGCGAGGACGCCTGTTCGGTGAAACCACAACCGAGCACCATAAAAAGGGACAATCTTCACTTTACGATACGAAGGGAGCATAAAATCCTTTGAGTAACGACATCCTGTCTCGATTTTCGTAAGCGGGAAAAGTGTAGCAAAGTGGAAAACGGTTCATACATATTAATTTTCCATCCTCCCATTCAGGCCGGTGTTCGATTGATTTTAGAGAATGGTGTTGCGGGCCACATCGCATTTGGGTATTTTCTTCTTGCTTGCCCTCACGGGCCTGGCCACATTTGACTCACCTAGTTCTCACGACGGACGGCCATTATCTATTTAGCGGTAATTTCGTTGCGTTAGTTCCATCTTTCGCACCTACCGATGATATTGCTTCATCCGCTTCGCTCGCTCGGTAAGAGGATTTTGGACAGAAATGTGGATGGATGGATCACTCCGACCACCCGGGAGGGGAGATGGACAAGAGAGAGAGAAACATAAAACAACAACGGGGTGACCATCAGGATCAGGCAAGTTTTATAGCTCACAAATTGTAGCGCTTTCCTCTGCCTCTGCCGGTTCTTTTCCAGACTCTGGCCACTCGCATCCTTCCCTTTGCGCTTGGTGTATTATGATGGAACATCATTATCTTCATCATCATCATTTCTATCCATCAAATTCACGACTTGCGGAGGAAGCGAACCTATGTAGTCGCATTTACGACCCGTAGGCTCCCAGCCTCGGTCTAGTTCAGTCTTCGGAGCGAACTACATTTTACACCATACAGACACGAACCGGAGAACCGGAGGGTGCTAGGTTTGAAGGAATGCTAAGCAAATGGAGATCAAGGCCCGATGGGGGGAAAGGTCTCTCCTAGGGCAAATACAGCGTATGGGTGGCGGGGACCTTTTATAATGATGCGAGCGGAGATTTAATGGCAGTTCGTTGTGGTCAAGTACGGCACGCAACGCGCCGGGAGTCATCTCAAAGTGCTCGCGAGGAGTTGAGGCAGATGCTATGAAGCAGAAGGGCTAACACGATCTAGCGGAGGATTCGTCGTCATCGTGAAAGAATTTATTCGAAATACCGATTGCCACTAACCGACCACTCTTTCTTTTCTCCTTTCTCCCATAACAGTACGAAGATGGCCTCCACGGCTACGGGATGGACGCGAGCGCCGGCGGAATGTACGACCCACACGCCGGACACAGACCTCCGGCGCTGTCCGGGCTACCACCACACCACTCCCCGCACCTGAACCATGCGGCCGCCGCGGCCTCGGTCGGCATGCACGGCTACCACGGATCCTCTAGTCATGTTTCACCGGCCTCGAGTCACATGGGCGCAGTGCAGCCAGACATACACAAGCGTGATAAAGAAGCTATCTACGGGTAAGTGTGTCACACCTCCTTGTTTCGATCGATCAAACTAAACTGAGGGCGAGAATAAAGGAATTCAAAGGGAGGAAAAAGAACTCCCTGCTCATGGCTCTACCGAAGGAGGATTCTTCTCAATTTCGCACGGTTAGTTCGGGCAGCTAAGGCCTGGTAGTCGCGTTCTCCACGGACGGCCAAGTGTGAAGATCATCATCACCATGTTGGCACACACGCCCGCCCGTGCCGGGGCAAGAGGCAAGCACCCGGTCCGGACAAAAACAAAGAACTTCCTTCATTCGCTACTAACGCGATCGTATCGTCGGAACGCGATCAATTCGTCAACGCTGACCGATAAAACACTCACAAACCATCGGCAGAACTTCCCCCAGCGAGAGGAGCGATCCTTTCTTTTCGCACCGAATGGAACGTGCCGGGCCAAATGGTCCCAAAAGGCGCAAAGGGAGTCCCTCTGTACGGCATTAAAAGTTGCACTCCTTCGAACTTTCTTAGCGGCGGCCGGTGGACTCCAACACATTCTCTCGGCGCGTTAATACATTAAAAAGCGATAAATCATTCCGTCTCCAGGGCGCAACGGACGAGTGGGGGAAGCGGCAGCCACCGTTACTCTCCGACTTGATTCCTTTCCCCGCTGGCAGAAAATGCGTCCATCTCGCTTCACCACGATGCTCCATGATAAACGATGCTGGGGCAGCAACACCCAGAAACAAACACTTAATAATGAAAAAAACATAAAAAAGCGCATAATTATTAGCTTCATCTCGGAATGGTAAACATTTTGGGGAGAAAATTATAACCTCACCTTTTTTTGCCTCGCCGTTCCCGCCGTGTGGCCCCGTGCATATTTGATCCGTTTACCGCTGGCTAATCTTGACGAGCGAGGAGATCAAGTTAAGATATTAAAAAAGGGAGATGGAGGATGGGAGCGAGACACGGGTGATAAACTGCCGATCAGAACCGATGCATCGTCCACGGTGGAGCAGCTAATCCAGTGGAGCGATGCACCGATTTTCGGGACCACGGAATTCACGGAATGGTTCGAAATCAAACTCCGGCCGGAGTCCTCTTCAAAACTCCGGCCGGAGTCGGTGTGGAATCGTATAACAAATTGCAACAGGAGATAATTATGATGATTACGAAATTTCCTAATAATACCTATTAAATTAGGCATCCTTTAGTGCCTGTTTTTACTCCTTCTTGAGAGATATGCACCACCACGGTTTCGGTCTCGGATGCACATAGGCAGAGGATATTGGAGTTCCTGCAAGAAGCCAGGCGCGGCGGCAACAGGCACCGTGAACTATAAATTTAATATGTGATCAATCTATTAAGCGAAATTACAGTGCCTTTTGAAGCTTATCCATTTTATAGCAGCCTTTTTTGTTGGGGGTTGTCGAACGGGGCGATCCTCGGTTGCTGCTTTTTTACTCCGTTCTGGAGATGCATCGAAACCTTCCCCAAAATTGTTCAAGAGGTAGCATCTGGCGTTTGTCGTCGTTCGTTCCTTTCGATCTTGAGCTTCAAAAACGGACCAGGACCAGCGCCTTTGCCTTGTCCCGTTTTTGTTTCCCCGATGGTTGTGCCGCTTGGTTGCCTCCTGAATTTATTCCATTGCTTACTAACTTTGTTAGGCTGAGACCCTACGTTCGGACCTTTGGCCGTCTGTCACACTTCCGGAAGACCTCCCAAAGGTCGTACGGCGGGTGCATATTGATTGTTTCACCAGCTTTTTGGGTCCTCTTTCCCCGCGGCGGCCATCGGCAGTCCCTCTCCTCGGGTCGGGTGCGAAAGGGATAATTATGCCCGATAAGTAGCCGGAGCCCCTTTTGCGGTGGGTGGCTGGCATGGCCTCGGCGACCTCGGAGGACAAAAAAGGACCTCCTGTGCCACAAGCAACGGAGAACCTAAAAAGAACACAAAAACCAAACTAAGCACGATATATCGAAGCAATGGGCAGCCTGCACCGCAATTTGTTCGCCGCTCGACGACGCCGGCTTGCGGTCGGTGTGTGCCGTTTCCCCCTGTAGGCCGTTATTATCCCATTAGTGCGCGTGTGGCTGCACACAATCTGATCATCCGATCGCTACCGCAGCTTTTTATTATACACATTACGATCGGAAAAAAGGCGTCCGCACACGGGGGAGGCCACGGTTCATACATATGCGCGAGTTTAGTTTTTCCTTCCTCTTGTTTTTTTTTCGAACATTTGGTGTGTTTTATTTCCCCTCTTCCGCCCCCATTTGGCTTCCCACTTCGGTCGATTGTGTTTTTTGTTTCTCTCGAGTGCCTCGAAAATTGATTAAATAGAAGAAGGCGCGAGGGTGCTGTGTCCACACCGTACCAAGCGGAAGTGATCTTTTAATTTGTATGCTTTTAATGCACACACACACACCCGCCCACCGGATCGGAAACGATTAGGAACCGAGAGGAGCCCAACGGTGAGGGCGATTAGAGCATTGATGGATAAATGATGGGCTTTAATGGGAGGCGAATGAAGGCGGGTCGGTTGCGGGGGCGAATACATAATTACGCGCAGAGTGTCGTACAAATTAATTTTATAACACTTGTGTGTACACGCTGTCGGCGACTGGAAGGACCCGGTCCGTGACACGGATTTGCGCTGCGTTCTCTGCCAGCAACCGTTATCAATTTATTTCCGGCTGTTTATTTGATCGACAGACAGCATGAAGTGAAGTGTGGCGTTATTTGGCGGAGCAATATTTGTGCCACACGGCCGGCTGGGTGACGAATTTGTTTCGTCAAGTACTTATCATCGATTGATCGATTGCGTGGTGACAGTGGATTTTATGCACACTGCAACGGCGACCATTTTCCCACACTTTATAGTGTTTGCAAAAGGAGCAAAAAAAAAAACGTTTCCTTTAATTTACATTGCATTTTATCGGCCCTCTAACCAGCGCATAAATCATAATGCATTGTAAAAACTGCACTCTCCAAACATCACTCCGGCGATAAAAGTCAAACCGTGGGGATGTGTTTGCCAACATGAGTTAAATAAACGCAATCAAGTGTCTTACAAGTCAAACAAACGGTCCGTTAAGCATGCGAGCACGTTGCATAAATATGCAGGCGAACATTTGTAGAACATCGTTAAATGCCGGGCTCTGTTGATATCTTGGAGCACACACACACAGACCGTGGATTTTTTTTTACGGCTTGTATGCTCTAATGAATAGTGACAACGGCTGATATATTAAAGACTTTTATGCTGCGGACGTGACGCATCGCGCATCCGAACGACGATTTGTTCGACAACTTCATCAAAACTCGCGCGAACGGACAGTTCATCAGCATCTTATCTGTTATTCCGTTTCATGGCCGGGCGATCGATCCGCCGTTTTATTTCCATCGTTAAAACCCCGTACAAGGAAACGGCCGTTCAGGCTCCTCGTGAGAAGAAGCTGAGGGGGCAATAATCTGGAATTAATCGTCGTCTCGCCTAAGCTCGCGATCGCGTTTATTTCGGAATCGAGAAAGTGAGCGATAGAAGGGAGGCGAGATCGGGGAGGGAGCGGTGAAATGTATGTATGCATTCATGCCATGCATGTTTTATTTTTTTTGTTATGCAGCAGCATCCTTCATTCAGTCGCGTTGCATTTCCGGTCCTAACGGTAGGAACTCGTTGTGACAAGTGAGTGTTGTGGTTTGGGAAAGGAATAACATAAACTTGCCAACGGATGAGAGCAGAAAACTTGAGTGGAGAAGGGGGAGAGGGAAAGCAGTCAGAATCCAAATCCCTTAAAATGAAATACCCCCCTTGTGCACGGTCCACCGTTCGCGTCCCGGGTCTCAGACCGACCGAAAAACGAACGGTTGAGACGTTTTAAATGCCAAAATGTGATTCTGTTTCATTAAAAATTCATACTTTATGTATGACAGCAACCTTGTTGTCGTCTGGTGTGTCTGGGAAATGGACAGCGGGAACGAATGCCACGCTGGTGGAGTACGCGGTGCCGGTTCCGTCGATCTTGGCATTAAATGGCATTTCGCGAGTCGGGAGCATTTTCGAACGAATGAATAAACGATCATCAGGGCGTCATCTTTGGGGCTTCCTGTTTGATTCGTTTCGTCCGTGGACGAAGATGCCACAGCGACACCCTTCCCTGCGTGTGTATGTGTGCCCGGTATGTGTGACAAGGTTCTCCGCATCGCACCAAACTCCAACTCGCACATCCAAGGCACCCCAAGGTGACGCTGTTGCGGCTGGTTGATGATGATGATGAAGATCGCGAGCGCGACTTTGTGTCTTGCGTGCAGCGCGAAGCTCATTTCGCACCGTGACTGCATCGATGCACCACCACGATCCACGGTTGTGTGGTGTGCGTGACCGTGTCTTGTCGCGTGCAAAAGAACAAGAAAATACTTACCAGAGGAACGAATTGGCCGCGACCAAAGTTCACGCGCCCGCCGACGAGATCCCGTTCTGATCGGCGCGTCATCTTCGCGCTCTTTGTGTCCTCGCGCCCGGCCACGATGAAGACGCTGGTGTCGCGTGAAGTGTGGACGACGAATGTGTTGAATTGTAGATTGATTCCCTTGCACGGCATTCCAATTGACGGTCTGGGATGGTGCGGGATTCTTGCGCCCTTTCTTCGCGGGACGTGGCATGAAAAAAACCAAACACAAACACTTCTATTTACATCGCGATGTCAGCATGACAGCTGGCGAAAAGATGACAGTTCATCTAGCCACCTATGCACTTGCAGTGTGTCAAAACAAAGTCGCCTTTCGTTTCGTTTCGTACAGCAACGGCTGGAATTTCGGGCGGATTTATTCCCGCTGGCCGGCGTGTTCTTGTGTTTTGCGTTACCGGCCACGATCGCATCTCGTTAGGCGCATGATTCACTAGGTTCCGCTTGGCGAACCGGGCGACAGCGAAGAAAATGAGACAGCTAATAAAATGCGGCAATAAAAGAAGGAACGGCGGAACGGAAACCCTCCATCTCGTCCACTCGACGGCGGTGGTGCATCTTTCACCCGACGATTCGTTGCAGCCCGCGTGGAAAGGGCACAGTGCAGCTGCTCCGAGTGTGTTTGTGTGTATACGGGCTGCATGCTGTAAAACGGTGGAAAAGAGTTCGTCAACCAACAACGTCGGCGGTGGTGAACCACTGCTGCTGCAACCGCAAACGGGTAACTACGACAACGATCTTCTTCCGCTTCAGGTTCCCAACCACCCACTCGAACGCACCTCCTGTATTCCTGCCCATGCCTTCCCTTTCCCTTAGGGGGGAAGAGCGACCCAGCACAAGGACATGAGGGGTTTCTTTATGCCGCCTTTTCTGCCTCTTCGACATCATCATCTTCATCATCGTGATCGTCAGCATGATCGGTCGGTTGGAGTGCGAAGGGCACGCGGACGAAAGGTACACGATGCACCAGCCTACCAGGCACGGACCCTGCACTGCATCATGTTCCCGGTCGAGAACACGTACACGGCCGAACGGGTGCATCTTCCTCCAGTGCACTCTGTGTATATTTACCGAACACTTCCCGACGACGACGACGACCGGGTGCTCGGGCGCATATGTGTACGGATTGCGTTTTATTTCCCCCCTCGCATACCCCGAACGCACTTCCCCGTCGCCGACCGGTTCGGTCAAGAACGGAGGGCCATCCTGATGCAAATGATTTTTCAAACAAAATCTTTTCAAACAACTCCAAGAGCGGGGCTGGCATGTGTTTCGGATCGCCGCAACGAGGAGTAAGCAAGCGATTGGGTGAAGAGAAACGGTGTTCCAGAGGCGGACACATGTCCCTCGACACCGAGCTGTTGGCTTGTTAGGTCAGGAGCCGGTCTGGTTTGGTTTTACTTTATTTTTGCAATGTACCAAATTGTTTAAAATTTGCCTCTACTCAGCCGGGTGCTACTTTGCAGAACTCCGCTGTTCAATTTCTTGACGTACCATGGACACTAAATGCTCCCTCGTCTCCGATACTTACCCCCGGAACCCTTCAATCCAATCCAAGCCATTAGGCTAGAGACAGGCTTCGTTTTCGTTGTTGTCTCCGCTCACTGGCCCGATACTAGCGGTGGGATTGCTGGGCAAACAGTCACTCCAGGGTAAAATATCGTACAAATTACATAAACAATTCCTGCTGCATTGCCCCCGCTCGAACCGGGGCTGCTGGATGCTGCACAATATTTAGTGACATTATCAAAATATTTACGTACGCTGGCGTCGGTGTCGTCTGCGGCCGAGATTTCAGGGCTTTTTTTCGTTCCTCTTATTTAGCTTCCCTCAACTGTAGCGAACGGGAGAGAACCTTCTGTCCCATCCGGATGCACCGGAATCTCTGTGGAGGTTGGGGAAATAATGGAGGTCGCCCGAATGCGCTTTCTCCGGGGAGCATCTCGACGAACGCTAAACGAGGTGGTTAAGCCGCCACTAAACACACTGCCTTCAATGGCGGGTTTGTGTATGTGTTTACTTGCGTGTGGGATGCAATCCGGTGCCGGACGCGGACCCGGCCACAACGTCCGTCCGAAAGGGGCCCTGTACACACTGGAGTGTCTGCTCTGTTTCCTTCGGTGTTGTTTATCTACACTAAACAACCTTCGACATGTACACACTAATAATACGGTGGTGGTACTCAGGCTGGGTTTCTTTCATTTTCTCCCCCATTTGCCATGGCTGGCCAGGCGCGGAACCATCACCGAGTGAGGTAAACGTTGCGGTATTTTGCTACTGCATCCCTCCAGAGAACCTCCTCCACTTGAGAAAAAAACGGGCCGATCGTGGCCGTGCCGTTTGCCACGGAACCCGTGTATCTGAGATCGGGTTCCTGCTTCACAATTGCACACTTCACGTGGTGCACGAGGACACGCGGTTGCACTCAGACCGGGGGTTGGCACGTAAACATTCAATATAGACATCAACGGCAATGGTAATGCTCGATCCACTCGCTCTCTCTTTCTTCCCACACGTGATGGAGGCTCTCCATCACCGAGTCGAGATTCTTCTCGAAGTATGGCTTGAACTCCATTCCGACCAACTTTGGCATAACGGAGCGACTTGTAGAGGGTACCACTCTTGGTCATCTGAACTTAGTCACCCTGAACGAATTCCGACGCGTACTCAACCCAAGTACTTGGGTGCTTCTTGATCGGTGTCTCTTCTACCTTAAAAGTCCCAGACACACATACACGCAGGTGACGACCGTAGCTCGTTTTCAGCAGGTGCCGAGCCTTCCGAGGGTGAGAAATTTGTAACTTAGTCCACCTTAAAATTCTTACCCAACTTCAAACCTGTTTACTCTCGCATTTTTATAAAATCATCGTAGGGAATGTCTGCTGCATCTGCCAACATTGTAAAGCCAACACTTGCGGATGCTTTCGCAAGAAGTCAGAAGCCAAACACCCCGAAAGGGCCCGTTCCAGCCGGAAAGGAAGTTGGCACTTCATCGTATTCCACACGAGATCGCTCTATCCGAGGGAGGATCGCAGCTGGAGGCATAACGAGCAGCGAATCTTGACGGGCGCGAGAGAGATTCTTATCAAACCCGTTTAAAATAAATCCATCAGAATTCGGCACAACCGCACGAGATCGACAGCCGAGTTGGTTGGTCGTGCGGCTTTAGTCCCTTTTTTCAACGGGAGTTTGCGGTTCGGCCCGGCTTTGAAAATCCCGTCTGTGTCACATGGGAAACGGTGTGGAGGAGCCCTTATTCAGCCGAGGTTGCTTGGATCTTATCGCGCAAAATCTTTTCGCCTTTTTCTCACTCCTCGTGAAGTGTGTGTGTTTTTTAGACTCTAACGAGGGGATAAGAAAGGGCTCCTTTGAACGTGTGAAGCGTGGCAAAGTTTAAAAGGAGCAAAAGAAATGAGCATCAAAAGGGATTCTTGCTGGTTTTTTTTTTCGATGGAAGAACTTTTATTCCATCGCCGTTACTTGGCATTCTCCAGGCTGTTGGTTGTGTTCTTGATTTTTTGACGCGTCCTACACGAGACACGCTGGCAGACCGGAATCAAATATGAATAGTCAACTCGTCATCGCGCGTAAATTGACACGAATATGCGTGAACGAAATACCCACGTGTGTGTGTGTGTGTATGCCGCTTGGATAGATCGAGTCAGATAACGCTCATACATTACATCAGGCCCAAATGTTTCCGTCCTCCGTCACCTGGCCGACGCCCCCTCGGGCACCTCAGAGTGACGGGGGGAAATGCTACAAATAAGTAAACACATCGTCGTAGCCACGACCGGGTGATATGGAAAAAAGGGGAATGACTTTTCCTTTACTTTTTTCCGTGGCGCTGATAATATTCTAGCTGGCCAACATACGGGCTACGGTGGCGGAGACTTGGGTGCCCAAAGGTGGGTTGGAAGGGATTGTTCGGAACGGGGTAGAATAGTAAATAGAACGGACGACTTCCGAAACTGGGCTCTCTCGCGCCTCGTGTGGCGTTTTTGATAGAGGGACGTGATTCAACATTTGTCAAACGCATAAACTCCTAATGACATTGCTTTCATCCATCGTGGAGTATCCCGCCCGTACAGTCCTTTCTCCCCCCTCCCTCCGTCCAGTGCGGAACACATGGTTTCGGACACACTTTTCGGGGGGTTTTATTTCGGCTGTTGATCTCATAGCTCACGGCACTCGGTGGGCTTTTGAAAAAGAAAGAAACGACGGTGGTAGTGGCTTTCCATAGATTACTTTATGACTTGCACACGAGAGGACACACGATGGAGAGTGTGTGTACATGCGGGGGAACGGGGGTGAAAAACAAACGCTATCAGACCGAACTAGCCCTGGGAGTGGATTTTTATTCTACTCACACGAAACGTACATTAATCCACACTGATTCCATTCCCCATCCTTCCGAACGCCCGGACCACCGTCGTCTTCCGGTCTGGGCCGGTTTCCACCAACGGGGAAACGCGCTAAGCCGAGTGTCGATTACGTGGCATATTTTTACTCCGACATTAGCGCCGACGAAATTACACGCGGCATTACTAGATGTTTTCGGTTTGGGACAACGAATGGAGAAAAACACGAACGGAAAGCAAAACAAGGGACCTCCAGGGTAGGGCGCCCTTTTACCCGAGTGACAAACAGTTTCTTCGTACGGTCGAACATTATGTTGGGAAGGAACAAATGAGTTGCGCTGCTAATGAAAATGGAAATGCAACGCTAATCCTTTGACGCTCCTCCTAATGAATTGTGTGTTCTGCCCTTACATGCCTGGTCTAATTTCACTCCCTTTCTTCTTCTTCTTCTCTCTTCCACAGACACCCGCTATTCCCGCTGTTGGCGCTAATTTTCGAAAAGTGTGAACTAGCGACCTGCACCCCACGAGAACCGGGCGTGGCCGGTGGTGACGTTTGTTCGTCAGACTCCTTTAGCGAAGATGTGGCTGTATTCAGCAAACAGGTATGTAAAATCCAGCTATGTGAATTTTAATATTAAGGAAAAAATCTTTCTCCAGAAGATCTAAGACCGGTGATCGTGACAGAGGTTTTTGTATCGAAAGTGTGTCTTCCAAAGCGCAACCTTGGAATCGATCCGATCGTGTTTAGCCGAGCGACCCGAGGGATACACGGTTCACCTTGGGCGCGCTGGGTGTGAGATATTAATCAAAGTCACTTTCGGGAAGCATATGAGCCGCGCAAAAGGGCGCACACACACACGCTTCACGATCCGATTGGGTCGAGAACCCCGGGGGGTCTCGGTTTGATTGTGCGGAGCGGACAAACAAAGTCGATATCCGTCTTGTATTATGCACCCCGCGATCATTCGCGCAGGAGACGGCAACGCATACTGGTGGGGGACCTCGGAAACCAAAACAAACCCCGGTCCTAGCAATGCGGAGATCATTCGGAGTGGGAAAATAAGAAAACAAATAAAACCCCCGGTACCGAGCAAACGATAATAGCAAGAAGCGAAGAGAAACGATCGATCATTCATAATCAACCGATGGTCGTATCGCAGCACGAAATTGATGGCGGCCCGGGTTCCATCTGCGCGCGTTCGCGATCGTTTGTTTTGGTGGACGCGAACCGCCTTGCAAGACCCCTTGCAAGGAATTCCTCAACGACAGCATGTGTGTGTGTGACTTGGTCCTAAGTATAGCAAGCGCCCCATGCGATCATTGTGCCTTGTGGTGTGAGCCCGGCGAAAGGCGAACGAGTCGCGACCTTTTCCACGACGGCGACAACGGCGATCAAGACCCGGCGGTGGTGTCGCCTTTGGATGCGCGTACCACGATCAACGGTTTGCGTCCAAACGTTTCGGTGGTTTTCGGGCAGATATCGGATATCGCTGCACTCGTTGCTGTTGTGTGTCCCCAGTGCCCCGGCCGAGGCACCGAGGGGATGGTGTGACCGTTTATTTGCGTTCGCGAGAGTCGATTAATTAACGGGTTTGAATGCAAACGCTGGTGCTGCTGCTGCTGCTGCTCGATTTATCATCCCGTTCTTTTTTGTGCCTCTTTTAGGTCCTCGTCGTCGTTTGTCCAATTCCTTATTCGCGAGCGATGAAGAGGGGGGTTCGGAGGGAAGAGACAATGTTCCACACGGTGGGTTCAACGGCGCTTTCCGTGGTGACGAGAGTGCGACACCGGAATGCCTAAGTGGTGCCACGGCGTATCGTCTATCCGCGTGCGCACTTTCTGATAGAAAGCAGAAAAAAAATGCAAGGTCGTGTCGCAACGGCCCTCTGCCTCCCCACCGTGTGTTGTGTTATGCGCCCAACACTATCCCGAAGACGGTTGCGCCTAAGACTGAGAGAACTTGATGCGCCGTTCATTCACAGGCCAAAGTGGACACGAAAAACGACTCGCTGAGACGAACTAGAACGAGCTGAAGTTCAGATACAAAGAGGGATAGGGATACTGAGGAGGGGAAGAAGTGTCATTAAAATGTGTGCCCGCTTAACGACCGTCGGAAGACACCACCATAGAGCGACGACACCAAGCAGAGCGTGGCCGTGTGCCTTACCGTTCCCAAAACCCCACCCGGAGGATGCTGCGAGATCATTCAACATTTTATGTCATTCCTCAAATCGAGCCGTCCTTAGAGTCATCCTCCGCCGACGATGATGATGATGATGATGCTGACGATGAACGGATTGGCGGGGAGTCTGGGAAAACCATAACCGGCTCCGGGAAATCTGGACGGAGACGTGGAACGGGGAAGGACAGGCGGGACAAAGCGCGCGGGCGATAAAACGCGAGCGTGCGCGCGGCGTACGGAACAACTTTATGGCCGTTTTAAGAGGCTGTAAAAAAGGTGGCAAGGCGTGTGCTATCGACCCGATTCCCGCCCGACTGTACCACTACCACTCGGTTCTCGATGTTTTGATGTGGTTTTGTTTCGGGTACTTCCTTGCGTGGCGTTACGACCGACGAATAACGTCGAGGAGTTGGGCCGGGGGGCAGTCCGAGCGCTCGAGGAGTCATATGCTTGTTCTGGTTCTGTCTCTGCTGTCCGTTTGTGTTTTACTGCCTTCGAACTGGCCTAACATCAAATCACCAAGACTTGAAGGATTTTTTTTCTTCGTGCTAGTTGCTAGATTATGTCCATCTTTTGAAGTCCTCAAACACAGGGAGATGATTCTCGGGAGGATTCCCAATTTAGTGACGAAGAAGGACTCGGCCCGTAGGAGGCAGGAGTGTATGTTGATTGATTCTAGGTCATTCCTAGTCTGACCGTAATCAATCCCCGGGGAGGGAATATACCATGGTTTTAGAGGGTTCTCCCGCTGTTCGGCGCGCGGACTGTGGACCGACGGTCATTATCGGTGTGATGTTATTTTGTTATTTATGTGCGGCAGGCTCCTCGGGCCTGCGTCATCAGCCAACGACCGAGAAGTCAGAACTCGAGCGCGCCCACAATGTCTGCACAATTTGGGACGTGTGTGTTCTGTAGACACACGGGGCAAGAGAACCACTCGAAGTCCAGCTCGTAACCAGACGTCGTTTGGAGACTAGAAACTTTTGGGATCGTTTTTTACGTTGGACATTTGTCTTTATTACTTCTTCTTCTTCTTCTGACTTTTGACTCAAGCTTTTTTTCTACGTAGGGCGTTTATTCCGCATAGCAAAACGAGTGCGTTCGGTCGTTCGGAAGGTGTTCAGTTGAGTACGGCCCACATAATTTCAAGAGGAGGGAATTAAAACGGGTACCTTGAAGAAAAGAAACAACCTTCCCAACACCGATAGAACAATGTGTGCATTGTCCGGGCCGAACCGTCTTCTGCACACATTCCATTCCGGCGGGCACCTTCAGCAGGGCAGCAAGGAGTGATTCAGGGAAAACTCCTCGTCCAAGTGGTGGATCATGATGTTCGGCATCTAGATAACGGAAGGACCCGGCCGAGTTTCTACGCCGGTGCAGATGTGTGGAGTTCCTCCTTTTATGCGGTGCTGCTGCTTTCAATTTTTGGACCACTATTCAAGGGCTACCACGGGGACGCAAGCTGCGTGACTTGGCAAAAATGTAAATTCGCCCCGATGAACTGTCTTGCGAGGTTTAAGCCTAACCGGCCCAGTTTTTTCTTTTAAAGTTGTTCCACCAGCAGTTGTTTTTTTTTCTCGTTGCCTTCGATGCAGCCGGTGTAATGACTCGACGGGAATGACTCGTTTTAAACACCGTTTGGCAACATTGCAGGGGAGTGTTTTAGGTTGTCCAAAGTCTGGGGTCTGCAAATAGCTCTCTTATGGAGGGATGCCGTTGTCGGCTTTATTTGTGAATTATTGTAACGTCATTTTGAGCGCAATACAACTTGACACTTGCATCATTACCTTTGCATTTGTGAGTCATGTATGCATCGATTGCTAGGTTTATGGTTGCTATGGTTACTTGCAATGCCTAACTACTTCTGCCGATGCTTGAACTGAGATTCGCCATGCATAGCAGCCGAAAACGATGATTACAGGTTGGCATTTCCCTGAGAATAATTTTCAATCAAAAGATATCATCAAACTAGGTGTCTCCTTCGGAACGAAGGGGGAGAGAAGGGAAAAATAATATTAAAAACAATCTCATCTGCATATTCATTTCATTCTCAAAACTGCCCGTTTGAGATTCTGTTCCATCGACGTTGCTCGATTCGGGAGACGATTTTTTGATGACTTTTTACCTCAAATATTAAACCGAACGTTCAATTCCATTTGGAACCGGGAAATGGGGTTTCGAGGGTTGGTCAGTTTGGAATTATGATGCGTCTGGGCCGTCGTCGATCGTCTCGTCGATTTATGCTGCTGTTGCTGCCGAGGCCTAACGCTTGTGCTGGACCGGCCAGCGTTCTTTTCGTCGGAGAAGTTCGAGACGGCACAACTGGTTGGTCGAAACGACAAACGCCAAACCCAAAATTCTAAACATTAAAATAAATGTATCTTTTCCCTTCCCTACTCTCGATCGTTCGGTGATCCACCCACCCGAACCGCGCACCGTATGTTGCTCCTCAACAATGTCCTACTCAGGTCTTTTGAGGTCTTGAGGTCTTCAGGAAACCTGCCACGGTCGGAACCAATGTCGCGTTAACCTTCATTGCGTCAAAACAGGGTCAAAAGAAGGGATGAGTTAACCAAAAGATACAAAAAAAAAAAAATGAAAAACACAAGCACTGACGAAGATCGAAGCACGGCGAGCTGAAGCTAAACTAAGCGGGGTAAAAACGGAGCCAAAAAATAAAATTTCTTCTAGATGACACTAATCTGATTTTCTCCTTGAAGCGTATTTCAAGCTTAACACACATTCTTGCTTTCCGTTCTCCGGTTCTGCCGGTTGATCTTGGTCGGGGGTTTTTTTTGTTTTGTTTCTCCTCTGTTCAGACCGTCTTCAACTCTTTCCTGCCCCATGCTGGGCCGGTCTGGGATTGTCTTTTGTGCTATTTGTTGGTGATGGTGGTTGCTGTTGTTGTTGTTCTGAATTTTATTCTTGTTTCTCCGGCTTATGTGCGTCCGCCCGTTAGCGAAAAGCGAAACGGCAGCATCAGGTTCCTGTTGTCGTTTACGGTATTTTGGGAATGGTTTTGGTATTGAACTTGAATCCGGCACGCAGCGAGGGACTATAAGCCTTTTTTAACCCTTGTAGACAATTCGTTGCTCTAGGGTTTGGAGGAAAATATATTTTTATGGTTGCCTGAAAGGTGTTCAATTTTGAAAATAATACAACCATAAACCATACTGAATAACAGAGGGAAAACTTATAGGTTTTAGAGGAAATATGTTTTGCTCTTAAATGAGTATGTTTGCTGCTTGAATTTGAAGTTAAATTTAGAAAAATAAAAAGTAAGTTTGGTGTCAAAGCAAGCCTTGGAATGTTGGAGCAAGGGTTGAAACTGGATATTATGCTTTCGTTTCTCTTTCGTCTTAAAAGGACCAATTTAGACGATACGTGGAATATGCAAAACAAATGTAAAATGTTGACATGTTTTATGGTTTACCCGGACTGAATGGAAGATGAGTACCGGCTTCGCTTTCTTTATTCGATTTGTGCAACATTTTAACAGGATAAATGTGGCTTGCAGATGGCCCAACCGTCGATTTTCTATTGCCGTTTTCATCTTCTTGCAGATCACTCTCGTCTGCATGATCAGTGTTTGTTCATGGAGATTGTTTACTTCTAAAATGTCCTCGAGTGTAGTGTTCTTGTTTTCAATGTGTTTATTTCTATCCCGAACTCGTACTTTGCACATTTGCGCATGTTTCGTGGAACCGAAACATCCAAGAACCGTACCGGAGGTCCTAATCGCCTCCTGCTCGTCCGCTCTTTTCGTTTGCTGCCTTCGATCGTTGCGTCTCGAATTCCCTGGCGCAGATGATCATTTGGCCCGAAGCCTTCGGGCGTGAAGACAACGAAAGCATATGTTCCCCAGCAATGGTACGTTTCGCCTAGTTGAACCTTTCTTCTTCCATTGCCGAACCCGGTGAGACCCTCGGACCATCCTAGAGCTTTTCGTGACCCACTGGAGTGGAAGGGCCCCTTTCCTAATGCCCCGTAGCTCAAACGAAACAGCGTCGCACACAACCATTGTACCGATGGCGGACAAATGGGAAAACTCCAAAGCGCTAATACACAAAAACGCAGCATTATGGCTGCGTAGTGAAGCGAAAATAACCCCCTGGACGGAGGGACGGCCACAGTGAAGCTGTGGATGAAAGGAAAGAAAAGGATCACTAGGGGGAAAAGCATAACACAACACCTTCCAGAAAAGGGTCCGAATTCCTCCCGATCGGTTCCCCTCCCCGTAGAGGGAAAGGAGAAGAAAGGCACAAAAGGGAAGAGGGATGAACAAAAGGTAAAGAAAAAAATGTGAAAAAAACACACAACAACAATCGACCACCACACGATCTCCTAAGCAGCCAGCCGGGGCTTACGGGCTAACAATGGCAAACCGAGGAAAATATCGAAGATTACAATTATGTGATCAAAGGAGACTTTCAATTTTGCTCTTATTCATTATGTTTGATCGCCGTGCGTGTACCCTTTTTTTCTCCTGCTTTCTCTTCCCCCTTTACCACCCGTTTCTTGTACTATTTCTCGTGAGGTTTTTTCCATTTTATTTTCTTTACTTTTTGGTTCAATCTCTTCGACCTTGCGCTAAGGCGCGGAGTTTTCGTTATTGCATTCGCCGCTTCTCCCGATGTTGGCGATCGCTTTTTCCGTTGATCGTCGCATCGTTTTCTACCTGCGTTGTTAGAAGATTCAATACTTCACTGCAATGTGGATCTATTTCCCAGTTTCATCCTGCTTTACTGTTTTAAAACCTATCAACAGATCGATCGACCTTCGGGCATCGGGCCATCCTAACGATCGTACTTTCCCTTTCCTCATACTTTGCCGACGAATTGCCACTTTTTTCCTTGAGCTGAGAGGCACTGCATTTTCCCGCGGGGGTTCCAATTTGTACCGACGTCCCGAAGGCAACCCTGTACCTCTCTTTCTCTCTCCTTCGCTTTGTGACGCGAAAGGCTGGGTTCGAATGTGCCAACAGCTAAATGACAGAGTTAGGGAACCCCGCAGCGTTTTGGGCACACACACGCAGACACGAACCCCTAGAGGTCCGTGGGCTTTCTCCCTAGACTCACTTTCCCTCCCCAGGATCACGGGGTGTTTAGCGCATTTCGGGTCCTACTTGCCTTTTCTGGAGTCCGGCACGGCAGGATGGTTCTTTCTTGGCGGATCTTTTTACGAGCGAAGAAACGACAAAAGTTCCGTGCGATGGAAGACGGGACAGGAGGGTCGCTTAAATGTTTTTAAGAGCGAAGAAAAAAGAAAGGGAAAAATACGCAAACCTTGCCGGGGTGACACAGTTTGTGTACTCGCAACGGATATTCGTGTGCCGGCTAGCCTTTTTAGGAATTTCATTATTTTCATGCTCTTTTCGCTTTTCCCTCCCGATGGGACGGTGGTTTTCGTTTCGTTTCATTTACGTTTTTGTTACTGTTTTTTTTTTTGTTATAGCTGTTGTTCCGTTGGCCTCAGGTTCTTATTCTACACGGAGATGTTATTCTCGTTTGGTTGTTACTTCTTTTTTTCCTCTCTCCTTGGATAGGTTTTTATTAATCCTATGTGACTGTGTGTGTGTGAATGGGCGGATGGTTTTAATTTTCAAGCGAGGTTGTTTTGTCTCTACCCCGTCCCTCCCGTTGGAATCCTCCGAAAAAAATCCCTTTGCTCACCCGGTGAGATCGATTGCTTTTTTGGCTGCTTCAACAAGACTGAACCCCTTTTTTCGGACGGGTTCGAATGCTGCCGGGTAGGAGGGCACCCTCCCCCCAGGGGTCCCATTTTTACCCCCCGTCCCTGGATAGTGCGCAAAAATGCGAACAAACGAACCACTAACGAACTAACGAAGCGCACGACGGGAAGAGACACGGACAAAAGGAAAAAAAAACAAAGTATAAAGCGCGTGGAAATAAAAACGGGAAAATACTTTGTAACGCTCGCGCATAAGCATAAGGAAATACCACACAATAGTTGGATTCGAGGGGAAAAGTGTCCTTACGACTGCGAAAAAAGCTGCGCAGAAAAACCAAACCCCAGGAGGAGGTTGCATTCACTTCCGCTGCCGACGGGTCTGAGGTTTCGCCAGATTCGTCGTGTTTGAAGCCCTTGGTTTTTGCGTGATCTTCAAGTTACGATGGGGGGAAAACAAGTTTGATTTAATTATTGCGTAATCGGTGCTTTGTGCGTCCGATAAAGATCTGTTTGCGAATGGTCCCGGGAAGGAATAAAATAAAAATCGTTCAAAAACGCATCACCGGGACGCCCTTCGGCGATGGTTCATTTTCCGTCCGTGAAACATTTCCCTGGGAAAAACCTTCCGCTGTTTCGATGCCAATCAAAAGGAATGGTTTAACATCCATGCACATTGAAAAACACCAAAGCAAGGTCAGAACTCGGTGCAAGGACGAATCCCGACGAGAAAGAAAAACAAAAATCTTAAGGAGTGTCAAAAATCAATTATCGCTGCATGACGGATCGCTTTCTGGGGATGTTCCGAAGGGAAAGCGGTTGTCTTCGCTGATCCTATTCTGGAGAAATACAAACCCCGGCACACGGGGCCCCTGGTCCTTTCGCTTTCGTCGAGAACCATGCTGGGAAGCGGACCTAATCGATCCGACCGTTCGTGTGATCGGTTTTCCAACCTCGACAGGATACCGAAGGACGTCATTCTGGGGACCGGACCTGTTGCTGGAAGGTCGGGACGGGCTCGAATTCCGTGGCGGGATGGACTTCCAGGAAGTGCCAACCATCACAAACACGCCCGGACATTTTTTTCCCTCCCTTCCATTCCATTCCATCGCACCCGAGCGTCCTTCCGTGCGAGGATCACTTTGCACCGAAACGAAATAGAGCGTTCGGAATGCCTTGTCCTCCGAAAAGGTCCGCTTCCCGGGTCTGGGTCGGTTTGGATGTCCGCTTCAGCTGACCGAAGGGTCCCGTTTCGTGGATTTTCTCAAAGAATCAAAAACTTCTCAGCTTCGCTTAGCGGGCTCGGGAGACAGAACAGAAATGGGAAAAGAAAACCTTCGACCTCGTAATCAAAAAGTACCAATGCCATATGCCAGCTTCTTGCCATTGTTTGCCCACCCGATGCCGACACCCGATTTCGGATGTGATTTGATTTCTGTGTGCTGCTCCGTTTGGTTTCGTTACTTCTGCGAGAGTTCCTGCGCACTCACATGGCAACCGGCTGGTGTAGTTGGAATGCATTGCAGATGCAGAATGCAACCGCAGCAGCAGCAGCAGCAGCAGCAGCAGCAGCAGGTAAATGCGCCGACCAGTATCAGACAGTTAACGACACAGTTACAGCGTACAGCTCGCCGGATGGTCGGCACTTCGGTTTTGCCGCTTTTTTTTTTGCTTTCAGTTTTCTCCGGTGCAGATTTCTTTGCACTCGTTTTGCGTTTTTCGTCTGCAGTGGATTTAAAACCTCGCGTAGGTTGTTTTTTTTTATTCTGCTTTCTGGCCGTTGTTGTTGAGGTGGTTTTGTTTCTTTTTTTTTTTGGCTGCATCTCCCATCGAAATGTACTGCGTTTCAGCTTCATTTGTATTCGCCAAGGACGACGACCACACGGGGAGCATCTACTCCTCTGCTCGTGGCCGGTGGGGGATGCACTTTTTGTCCCCTCCCTCCACACCCGTGAGTATCTCTCCGGTTCCTTTTTTTCCTTGTGTTTGTGTTTGTGATTTTGAGTTTCGCACGGATGAGGTCATCGAAATCGAATCCGTCACGCCATACGCCATATGTGCTTTGTTGCGCCCATTGCGTGTGGTACGTTATTTGGTGTATTGGTGCATTTGCCAATCGTCCCCCCTCCCAACCAGGTTTCCTTCGGCTCGGATGGAGGGTCATTGATTCGGGGCTCCGAACCCGAATGACATTTAATTGGCGTTGCACGTCGGTTCGGGTTCCGCGGAAATCAGGTGAGCGAGCCAGCCGGTAAGCGGGCTGTCGTTAGGATTCATTATGTCTCACCGCAGCCAAATGGAGGTATGATTAACGTCAGTTTATAGCCGAAAACCCGTACCCCAGCCCCCGTGCCCGCTTTCTTGCTTGTTGGATTAAAAAGAAACGGAGTTTGCGGGCCACCGGGAACGCTTTTGGGAAAGCAGCGGGTGATGGTGCAAATGTGTGTAATTAATTGTGCATCCCGAACGACCACATCCCGCCCGGCACTAAGCACTTCCTAAAGCAATGAATTAGGAAGGCCGAAGGCGACTCCAGACTACCAGGCAAACCCTCCGGCGGCCCACACCCCCGCGCTGGCACAAAGATAAACAAACAAACCGCAGAGAGCGAGAGTCAGCAAAACAGACATCCGACGAATAAATCTCCAAATTGGCCGCAAGTCGTAAAAACAAAGCGGGCGCAAGAACACGCTCCTCCAAACCAAAGCACCCGAACACGGGGAAAAAAAAAGAAAAATCAACCAGAAACAACAACAACAACGACCACAACATACGACGTGCATCATAAAAAGGCGTGAAAGTATGACGGGAATTTGTTTGGAAATTTATGCAATCGCCAACAACGGCGATCTTCTTCTCGCGCTGGGTGATGGTGACCGGTTTTTTTTCGGAGGAGGGGTGGGAGGTGAGAGGGTTGGTAAGTGTCCGACCTTTTTCCCGATTCTTTTCCCCGCCGCCCACCGCCCTTCAGAAGTCGGCGACGGCGAGCAATGGATAAAAAAAAATGGAAAGGAGGGAAAAAATCTGCAATCAATACTCGATCTACAAACAACAACTATTTACAACTATATGCACACACAAACAGCGGGCGTGAGAGCGGGACAGGCAGCGAGCAACATGCCCAGGATGCCCTTTTTGATGATGGAATGTTTATTTTGGTTCTTCCATGTGTGTGTGTGTGTGTGTGTGTAGGGTTTTTATTTATCCTTTTTTTCCGGTGCATGTTTTAATGCAGTCTGCACTCGCGCTCGCAAACACAAACGGTGGCTTTGGTGGCCCGAGACCCGAACGATAATTTATGAGCCCTCACTTACATCCATACGCGCGGAACCGAGGCGCCATCTTCAACCTGCCAAACCACACCGGTTACCCAACCCTCCCCCATCAGGGTGGTGGTCAATGTTGTTCTCTCTTTCGATTCGATTCGCGCGATCCATTTCGAGATCCGGAGATCGGCAGCGAGCAGGCTGTGGACGAGAAGAATTGTTTAGAAGGAGGAGCAGGAGGGCTGGGAATTGGGAAAAGGAATATTTTATTATGCCTATCTCGAAACGATTTGATTATTGTTTTGATCATAAATTTGACCACCAACCCCTTTACCCTCCCCGCGTTCGGTGTAACAATCTCATCGACAAAACCGGGTGGCGCCAAGAGTAGACGCGGGTTTTTTCTCCCCCCACTTTTCCCGAATGAAGATTGTTTAATTGTACGGCTTTTCTTCACCCGGCCAGGAATCAGGGATGCAAGGGGAGTGAGGGAAGGAGATTAGAAGTTATTGGATTTGAACGGAGCCCGAGACGGAGAGGTTTTTGGCGATGTTTCGTTGTCGGGGGCGGAGGTGAAAGATATGTTACTTCCGGTTGGCTGCACGCGTCCTCCTTCGCCACCCGATTCCGTTGGTTTTTGTGGTGTTGACTTAAGCAGTCCGAAGTCTTCGGCTCGCACAAGGATCCCAAATTTTGTGGGGTTCGATTAATGGAGGCGAAGGTGGAGTTGATTATCCGTTTTCTTTCCGCTTTTGGGAGTTCGGTGGGATAGGGCACGACGCAGGAGAACTTCGGAAGGGTGCAGAAAAGCGATACGGACGGAGGCCAGTAATTAGTAATTACCATTTCTGAGCGCCCTTCATCTTCGGGAGGCTTCGCTCGTTCTGCGGGAATTATCTCATCAGCGAGTCCGGCCTCCAGAAAACAACAAACTTATTCTTGCCCTTTCTTTGGCCCGGCGTTTCGGGCGTCCAACCGGGCATTCCCATCATTCCCCGTTCGGTCAGTGGGTTCTCGTAATGACACATTTTAATAACATGTGCCGAAGGGGGCCACCGACCCGTCCGCCACCGTTCCGTTCGTCGCCTCGGTGCAATATAAATGCTCATAATTTATGTAAAACAGAAACCCATTCAGAAACGCGTTCATTCCGACGAATGAGTCGCTGATGAGATCATCCTCGTTTTTGTGGAACCGCACGTCTTTATCGTCCTTTCTCCAAGGATACGAACCGGACACCGATCGGTTCGGTTCCGGGGTGCGGGTAATTTATGTCTTATCCTGCCCGCGTTTCAACAAGTTTTAACACCCCGGAACCCGTGGCGCGGCGATGGCTTCCACTAATCGGGTCTTCGGGCACCGGCACCGGGGTTCCTAAGTCGAGCGTGTAATAGTGCGCTGTCGTTAAGTCGATCGGCTTAGGTGGGTACCGGTTCCTGCCGAAGACGAGCGTTTTAGGTGAGTAATTGTCTCGGAATTGCTGGAACGTGTCCGGTTGGCTTAGGAGAAGAGGGGGGGAACGTTCAAAGTGCCGCCGAGAATCACTACAAGTCACGGAACGAGACGACTCCAGCCATGACTCAACTGCAACGAATGACATTCACACACGTCGCCTTTAGCCGGCTCGACCGACTTACCGACGTTCTATTTTGATGGTATCAACCGGATGGTTAAAGTGTTCCTTAATTATGTCCTTTGGAGCGCGGGTTCGATTCGTTCGGCACGCAAAAACCGCATTCGTATCGGAAGTACCGAGCATTGGGCGACGAATAATTATGTCCGTTTGTAATTGGAGAGATACCATTCGGTTTGGGTCGAGTATCTTCACGCCAAACAATTTTCCACACGACGAAGAACGAATCTAAATTGCAGTTCCGGAGTTTTGGGGAAAATGGAATTAAGTTCTCGAGATGGAGTTAAAATCTCAAGAATTGTGTGTATACTGTTCCAAAAATTTTAGAACAGCAGAAGACTATATCAAAATCCACTTTCCTGCATGTTCTACAGCAAAATATATGGAACTAAAATTGAATTTAGAAGTTTTCCCCGCTTTTCCTCTGTTCTAATACCGTCCAGAACGAATCTAAATTGTAGTTTCGGAGTTTAGGGTAAATGGAATCAAGTTCTCGAGCTGGAGTTAAAATCTCAAAAATTGTGTGTATACTGTTTCAACAATTTTAGAACAGAAGAAGTCTAAGTTCTATACACCAAAATCCACTTTCCTACATGTTTTACAGCAAAATAGATGGAACTAAAATTGAATTTAGAAATTTTCTCCGCTTTTCCCCTCTTCAGATACTGCAAAATCTTAAGCGACAGGCCCATTTTTGCAACTTTAGCAACTTTCCGTACTTACGCCGACTGCCGTTATTTTATTTTTATTATTTTTTATAGGTCTGTGTGTGTGCGAAATATAAAGCCATAAATTTATTGGCCCCGCAAAACGGGACGGAAAACCGTCGCACGCACGGGGTGCACAAATGCGAACGCAAGCGCGCGCGCCTGCGGAAAAATCCATTAGGAATGCCTTCATCCCGCGGGATGATGATATTTCATTTTTTCCTCCACATTTTTTACCTTTCTTATTACGGTTGAATGGTTCCTTGGGTGGACGGAAGGTAGGAAGGGAAGAAGGGACGTCTTTTCTTCGTCTGCTACTTCGAAAAGAAACACTTCTTTTGGCAAGTGCTTCGGTTGCGGTCGGGCCATTGGTGGAAGGATAAGATCCTTAGGATTTGTTCCTCCAGAGAGCAGGGGAAACAGATCCTCCGGTGCTGCGGTTGGACGAACCCCGTAAAACCCATTGCCAGCCTAATGGCCAGTGGCACACACACATCCACCTCGACTGGGGGTTTTTCGCCGAAATAGTCTCGCATAAGCCGAGTCCCCTTCGCTGGCGATGGGATATGTTTCGCATTTTCCACCTCGACTAATCCCAACGTAATGCAACGTAAATCCGTTCCATTTCGGGGGATCGGGTTGCTTGTGTGGGAGGGGCGCGGTGAGGGAATGAAGTTATGAAATAAAATAGTCGTGAATTGTTCGGTGTTTGGCTTCCGTTTTCCTTCCGTCCGCTCCGGGCGAACGAAAAACGCTGCGTCCCTTCGAATTTCCCGGCACGCACGGTGCGTTTCTTCCCGAAACCCGAAATGTCAATTTACCTTCAATTTGTAGCAAAACGGCATTTCGCCATTGCCAATTCCAATCCCGGCTCACTGACCCGTGCATTATTACGTGCCCGGGGATCACCGGGCGTCTTACCGGGCGCAAGATGGTTTTTTTTTCTCTCCTTCTCCGGGTTTTCCTTTGGAGATGGAGTCCTGCTGGGAATGTGCTGCTGCGGTCTATAATAGACATTCGGATGCGGATGTGGATCGTTCCGTGTCCGATTGGGTGGCCCTTGACTTGTGGAGGAAAAAACGTTCGGTCGGGAAAAATGAACCAACCATGGAGGAGGAAATACTAGAAGGCATTGACAAAGAAAGTACAACCAACTTCCAAGGACCACCAATTCACCCGAGGGGGAGGGTGACATTTTCCGGTGCGTCGAGTCGTTTGTCGGCTTTTCTTCCAGTTCCGGTCCACCTCCGAGACCATGCACGTCGGAACAAATCCTCCACTTCCTTCGTTTTCCCCTCGGTGTAACGCCCTCCGGGGAGGGGGATGTCTTCAAGAGCACACATTCCTTATCAGCCATTGGTTGTTCGGGGGAGGTTTTCCCAGTGTTTTTTGCCCAAATTTTCCAGCTCCAAGAACAGGCTGGTTAGTTCCGTGAAACTCTTGAAGAGAGTTGTTTTCCCGAAAAACATTCCCTCGGTTCACCTCGGGACGCCCCCGGATGTGTTTTCCTTCTGTCGTAACGGCCCCATTTCGTGTTTCCGTTCCGGGAGGAGGAAAATGGTGCAAAAAAAAAACGCAAAACAGAACTGTCACTTCTTGTGCTGCCCATTTTCCCTCCCGCCACAGCCCAGCTTTTCCTTCAAAAACACCGGGCCCAAAAGAAATGGCAACGTTGGTGGGCTTTGCGGGTTTGCGTAACGTTTCCAAAGTGTGTTTCCATTTCGAACCCCCTTTCGAGGTTATTTTTCCAAGACTCAACCCGCCCGAGGGGAAGTTTTCCCCTCCAAAAGGTAGTCTTTTTTTCCGGAAGGAATAGGATTGTAATGGGCCGAAATGGGAGCAGATACGCACTGCTCGCAAAACTCCTTCCGTTGCCTTCTGTTGGTATCGTCACAAACAAACTCCCAATTCGAATGCCTGCTACACGTTTCTTTTTCCTTTTCTCCGGAAAACGGCTAAGGAAAATGTGGAGCAAAACCATCCCGACAATTGCACGATTCCACGGGGGAAGCTTGCGGTAGTTGAACTGTGAAATAATATTCTAGTCCGTTAGTTTTCCTCCCCCCTCACCTCTTTCCCCGGACCCCCAGCCGGAGGAGCCATTTTGGGTTTTGGTACATCGTTGCCATGGGTTGTTTAACGGTGAGTTGATGAGTACCGGCCGATACGGTCGTTCCGGGGGCACTGGTACGAAGTATCTAAATTTGGTGCTGTCTGCAAACCGTTTCCCTTTTCCGATGGGGAAAGGAAAAATAAAAACGACCAGTCGAAGAAAACCTTCGCCCCGGAAACAAGGAGAGCATATTTCTCTCGGCCCTCGGACATACTGTTCGATTATTTAAACGCTGCGGAATGGCAATGGCTTTTCTCTCAAGTGTCATCGACGGGCGGGCAGTGGTGGTGGAAATGTACTGTTTCGATTGCAACCAAATGACCATTAGCAGGCCAGGCCCATCCTTCCGGTCCGTAATCACCTGTGTTCTATCACTGAACTTCCGGTCGGGAAAACCACCTCGTCACTTTAAAGGCGATCGTTTTGTGGTTTTTCCTTTTCAACCAAGAAGCGGAGCTGTTGCAACTTGAAAGGAGGAAATCAGAGCACATTTTCTGTGCTTTCTTTTCCGAGAGTGAGATCCATTTTGCCCGCCTTCGAATCGAATCGAAAGAAGTCGAGTCGGATTCAATTCTAATCAAGTCGTTCCGTTTGTTATGGCACTTTGAGTAACTTTTTGCCCGGAACTTCCTTATTTCCCGCTCTCAATCTAACGCTGGAAGGAAACTTTTTATCAAAACAAATGACACTTTTTATCATTTAAAGACCCCTCCCCCTCCAACTAACACCGGTTGGAAAAAGGGCCCATTGGAGGTACGCTCTTTAAGCATCGATTTTCCGATCTTAAAGTCTAGCTCCCGGGCTGCCAGACGGACTGGGTTTCCTGTGTTTTTTTTCGCATTTACCGTAAATCGTGATTAAGAGCAACATGAGCGGACCGGGGATACAAATCCCCGTCGCTCGTCGTTGGATAAAATTAATGATCAACATCAAGCCGCATCCGCATCCGCGCTTCCTTTCGCTGCTCGGGGCTGCTTGCGAGTGAAAGGAAAACTCTGTTTGTTTTTCCGCCGGCAAATTGGATGTCATTAAGGTGGCCAGGTTTGTCCCCTTAACAGCCGAAAACAACCGATCCAGTTATGTTGTGTGCGCGCGCGAGCGTCCTAGGTCAGCCGTTCAATGACTCCACCAAATTTGGGACCAAAAAATGGCAAAAGGAAAACAAGAAGGAAAAAAACAAAGAGAGGAAAACAAAAAAAAAACCCAACACGACACTCTCGATGCTGGTGCAACACCACAAAATCACAAATCATCGTATCATCGTGCTGTACCGTTCCAAAGTGCCACTGTACACTGATAATTTTATGACTCATGACTTTTACGACGAATCCCGCCCGCCCCGCTGAAGATGCGGGGAAGATTGAGGTCATAAATCCAACAGTCTGGTGCGCCATAAAAAAAAACGAACCATCAGGGCGGCCACCGGTTGATTTCCTTGGAACAAGGTTCTGGTTGTGGTGACGCTCGTTTTTTTTATTTTCGCTCCTCTCGCCGTGAGCTGTTGTCTCCTTCGCGTGCTGCTGTCATCTTCGCTGTCGTCGTTATCGTCGTCGTTTTTGACGTATCGGGCAAATACGACGCCCCGGTTTTAGCTACCAAAAATCACACCTTGATGATATTGCCCCGAGACTGATAGCGTGTCCCCCCAGCCCTCCTTCTTCGTATAGTATCTCGTGTTCAGACCGCCCCGATATCGTTCGCAAATGTTTGCTCAATGGAATGCTCATGTTTTTTTTTCTCTTCTTCGTCTTTTCGTTCACAGATTCGGCAAGAAAAACCCTACTACGTAGCAGATCCCGAAGTGGACTCACTTGTAAGTATCGGCTATCGATCTGCCCGACAAATGCTGCGCTGTCGATTATTCGACTAAACATTGTGTTTTCCTTTCCATTTTCCAGATGGTGCAAGCAATTCAAGTTCTAAGGTTTCATCTTTTAGAGCTCGAAAAAGTAAGTACAACACGAACGATCGTATAGACGTACTTTTGAAGAGTTTTCGCGATCGCGAGCATCGCACCTTCCAAACGTTTTTCCCCCCGTTTTCTTCGTGGAAGGAAAATGCAAGAAATAATTAAAACATATCCACCACCGTGGGCCGCGTTGTCGTCCTCCTTCCCCCGTCGTGGAAGCGCAATGGTGCAGTTTTTCAGTTTCCCACTGCCCGGCCTTCCCAGAGAGGGGGGTTGGTCAACCCAGTCCCACGACGGTGTGTGGAATGTTTTATGAATTCTATGTTTTTCTTTTGGACATCTTTGAGACCTGTGTGGTCGGCAGCGTAGCGCCGGTTCGACCGAATCCTTTGTCGAACCCGCTGCGAGTTTCTGCGCGGTGATCTTCTCTCAAAGGGAGCCAGTTCTTTACAGCTCTCGCGGCACGTTGCACGTTGCAAGAAAGATCTCCTGTTATGTAAACGTTGTTGTTGTTTTTTACAGTTAAACTATCAAATCTACTTTGAATGATGCTGGGTGTGTTTTCTACCCCCACCTTTAAATTCATTTTTGTCAAACTTGCGGAAAAGGTTTTAGTTCGTAATTGAATTTCAAGAAGTAAAAGAAAAATACACCGTATAAAAAAACAAATCTCACACATATATATATATCTGATCGCGCTCGTTGCGATCGAAGCTTCGGTAGTTAACATAATATGTTCGGTATTTCGGTTGCAAGTCAAGTCGTCAACTGTTTGGGTTTTCTTTGCTGTCGTCGTGTTCATTTTTCGTCGTCGGTGTTCGGTGAATAACAATGTGTTGATAGTGTGTTGAACGTCGAGCAAAAGGTACAGAAATTTGAAAAAGTTAAACCCTCAAAAAATGTAACCCAGAGAACTTAATCTTCCTCACTCATCGAACTCACCGATCCATCACGGAATGGGTCTAATCGATCGTCCCAATAGTGCAACCTAGACCATTAAAACTGTTAAACGGGGCCTTTCGTTTACTTATTATTGTGATCCTTTTCCTCCGGGTTCGATTGCGTGCTAACAGGGCACCATTAAACTTCACCTGTTTGTTTCGAAAACCCTACGGGACCTTCAGCTCTCCGGGGTCAACCGTAGCCATGATGGCCTCTTGCGCGCTCATCCTTGTAACGCCGCTGGACAGTGGGAATTGAGGGAGGGGGAAAATGACGTCGTGACCTTTCGCAGGCGCGATAAGGGATCTCGCCCAAAGCCCAATCCGCCCGGCCTCGGTCGCTGATGGCCGGTTGTGCGAGGGCACACAGTTTCCACCGAAAAGTTGCGGAAAAAGGTGAAAGAACGATCCCATGTTTATTTCCGGTGGCCGCCGGTGTTGCGCCTTCGTGCATGGCGTGCGTTCGACTTGAGCGGCTTTTTTATTGTTTCAATTCGTTCGTCCGTTCCCAGAGCCCCGTGGGTGGAGGAGGGTGTCCGTGTGTGTGCGGGGGACATCGTCAAAGGGCGCACGCTCTCGCGCACCCACGGAACTACTTCTGTTACGCAGAAGGCATTGCTGAATTGGTGTGCTGTAGTATAAAATAAAATAGAACGGCACTCGCACACACAACCGGGACCACCGTTCGGTTTCCATCCATGTTTATTGACCGTTGGGCAGCGAGGCGAAGCGAGGTGCGGAACTTCTCCTAGCGGGCAGCAGTCGATAATAAAACGCACCGGAATAGAAAATTGGTGAAATGAAATTCTAGTCATGAAAATGTTAATTAATTTTACTGCAACAAATTCGTGCCACTAATCTGTTACACATTTCATTATCATTTTAATTACGCCCGATTGTGTATGTGTGTGGGTACGGATGAGGGGCTCTGCAAACCCCTTCCCTTTTGTGGTTCACCCCCTATTTAGGGTCCCTTTGTGTTTGCCTTTTGGGCAGCAGCGGGGTGGGCTTTCCTTTAACTCCAATTTGTACTCCCAACTCGCACTCGCGGGAGATGGATGGGATGGAGTTGTAAATTATTCCAGTATGTTTTACTTTTCTTTCTTTCTTTCCGAACGCGCCGAACGTAAATGGTTGCGATTGAGCTAGAGATTGTTCAGCCCGTTGCTCTCTCCCCGGTTCGGACAGATCGCCCGCTAACGACGCGTTTTGGGGCAGTTGAAGTTTTGTTTCATTTCCGCGTTTTTTTCCAAAGGTACGAACACTTTTATGCGCCCCAATGTTTGACAGGTGCGAGTTCCAGGCCCTTAGAGATAAACGTTAGGTCAAGCGCTTCTTATCGATTGAAGGAAACTGTTTCTAGTTAGCAATCGAACTCTTGAACCATTTCGTGGAACCGAGGGTCATTAGTGAGGATGCAAAGGATGCTTCAACGGTGGCAAATGAGCCATACTAATTCGTTGTTAACTAGAGTTGGGTAATTCAGGTTCAGATTCATGAATGTGAATGATTCTTCGTGTTTTAGAGATTCACGAATCTGTGTATGAGAGATTCATGAATCCCAAAAATGTATAAACTGATGAAAACTTGTCAGCAAAAAATGGTTCTAGGCAATACCTGCTCTTTTTGTTCGCATGATCCACGCCTATGAAAGAATCATGCAGATTAGTCAAAAATCCATGACAGATTCATTGAGATTTCGAAAGATTCATCAACATTTGAAGAATCGAATCCCTAAAGATTTATGAATCCATCTGAATGAATCTTAGGTGAAAGATTCATCAAGGCAAAACACCGTTGTTAACCCTTGTTCGGAGAGAATCGCTCTCGACTTCGCCTTCGCAGTTCAAAATGGACAACGCATTCTTACAATCCAATAGCCTGGCGCCATCCGGTTGCGAGTTGATGGGTGCGAAAATAATCAAATAATCCCTCGAATTGGGCCGTTCGATAAAAGTCCGTTGTGGGTTAAATGAGTGTTTGTGTGTGTGTCTGTGGGAATCGGTCAAGTGGTGTTTGCAATCACTCTTTATTTAGGAAAATAAATATCAATAATAGACTGAAGTGAGGACGGGAAGGAGGGAGGTGATTTGGGATAGTGGAATCGATGGATCAGCCCCTGCCCCCGAGGGCTTAAGGCCTTATGGGGTTGTAGATTAACGCACAGAGGGCATTAATATAAGGAAGGTCTCCGGCACGCCATTATCAGGACCCGTTGATCATCAGCTGTTTGCGATGGAGTTGCCCGGTTTTCTTTCCCTATTTTCTTCTTCCTCCTTTTCGCTCCCTTCAACCCATCCCTATCCGTCAACGGAGCGATTAGAGGCACCTTGACAAGCGGCCGTCGATTGCATCGTCGTCGTGGTCGTCGTCAGCAGTTGGCCGTCATTCGGGATCGCCGGATTGGATTGAGCTGATGATTGATTGCAATAATAATATTAGTATCAACATCATCGTCGTCGCCGTCGTCGTTGCTCTCTCGACCGTCGTCGGCGTCGCAGGCCGCAAATGGCACTTTGATGTACCGACGCAATTTGTTGAATGGTCCATCCCGCGTGGTCCTCAACCCCTCGCCTCGTCTTTGTCCTTCTCCTCTAAAAGGGTAGATTAGAGCGCAGCGTATATTCGCACGAATAACCAACCGAGAATATGGTAGCAAAATGAAGGAGAGAAAAATCCCGCCACGGTTGGAAAAAGAAGCACGAACTATGGAGAAATCATTTTTCAATCTATTTCCCATAGAACTCGCCATCATCGCGGGCTTCCAGGCCGGTCCCCACCCCCGGGCACCCGGTTTGGCTTTATCACCCAATCCATCCGGCTATTAAGTGCACCATCTGAAGGGCAACCCGGGGGGTGATCGGGGACGAGGGAAGTGTGGGTGTGGGTGTCTACTAATGTTAAAAATATGTAGCAACGCTTCTCCTCCACCCCCGTGCGCCCCTGCCTTCACCTTGCTGGCGGCGGTATTTTATCTTCGCACACTGGATTAAAACACCACCGAGGCAAAAACGTGACGTTTCTGGTGGCCAGAGCTTCGCTCAGGTTGCTTCGTTGATCCGGAGCCTTTTCCCGGCTCCGGTCCGAACTGGAACACCGGGCCGGGCCGATGCCTTCGAACTTGCCCGGCACATGCTGCGACTCTCCGGGATCAATAAAATCTTCCAATTTATGACGCACACACATGGCGTCCCGCACGGCCTCGGCATATCCATTATTGGGTGAGTGCAGGTATTATCACCATCATGTCCCCTACGAACACCCCCCCCCCCCCCCCCTGTCTCCGCCCTCCCTGCACTCATCCCCCCCACCGTTCTTCCACGGGCGCAAGGAATGTCGTAAAAATTGAGAACATATGACACGCATATCCTTATTTTATCGAAGGCGCACAGGTTGCGCATGGCTTGTCGTTCCATTATTTTTTCCTCCCTTCCCCCCTCACCCACCACCTCTTCACCGCTTCTCGATGCGGTGCGTAACATTTTTGCGTTACTCTCGGCTCCATTATTTGCGAGCTCGTTCCGTCGGCTTTCTTCGACTGTTGTTTAGTAGTCCCAGCCTTCCATTCCCCCATGATGCGAATGCGCTGGGGGGACAATTAATTGGGCGCGAATTGGAAGGGCGACACACAAGTGTCGAGAGTGTTGAAAACGAGCTTTTGTGCTTCCTTTGCTGGAGGAATAAAAGAAGGCAAACGAAGACGACACGCCAACGTGGAAGTGGAAGAAGTTTAAGTGGAAGGACTTGTAGTTAAAAAATAAATTTGCCAATGTTAGCACCTCTTTTTTTGTTGCTGCCAGCATCCCTAAGCGACCGGAGTGGATTATTTTCCCGTCTTCCTCCTCCCTCGTCCACCTTTCGTAGACTCGCATTTGCTTCATTTATTTCTGACTCATAGGTGAGAACCATTTAATTCCTCAATTTATTGTGGAACTTTTCTTGCCCAGCAAAGCGATGCTGTTCCCGGTTGGAAGACTTGTTTTTACGTTGTTCAGTCCAGCAAGGACTGCCAAGAAGCATTGTTTTGATGTGTGCACACACTTCTATAAGATGCCCTCGGAGTGGAGTCTGTCGTCTAGGTTCGTGCAGCTTTATTTCCTTCTTAGTCCTCGTGATGCTGCGACGTCACGTCGGGGCAAATTGGTGGATGGAGTTATTGGTTCGGACTATGACTTTTTTTTATTTTGTCCGTGTTATAATATTATTATCTTCCTTTGGCCAACCGTACACAGCTGACTCCAGTGGAAGCGAAGGCCTACCCTGCCCTGCCCCAGTGCCATGCGACGGTGGACATAAAATATGGATTCGATTCGGGGTTTGAAATTCGAAACCGAGGCCCCGAATATTGAAAATCCGTAATGGGTTTTTTGTCCTCCCGCCGGCTGCGGTGTCCGAACCGCCACGAAAAAAGCGAAATAAGTTTTAACTAAAGCGGCGTCCATCGGCTCGCGGAAGAATATCGAATGTACATTTGAATAGCCACAAAAAGCCAGCCAGAGAATCTCGTATCTCGAGAATAACGCGGAAGAGCGACACCCCGACCGTAAGCCGCAACCAGTGGAGACGCCCCGCGAACCCCCGCGAATGGGGTCGAACCGCCGCTATCAGGAAGGAAAGGGAATATGGCATATAAATATTGCGGAGATGAAGGCACAAGCACAGAATCCGCCCCAGGAGGGGAGGGTGGGGGGATGCGGTGTCCCACAGAATCGGACACGAGCACACAATGAAACACTACACGAACTCGGTTCGGGTTCGAACCTTTGGACGCACGTTGGGGACGCGCTTTTTTTTGGGGTTCTTGCGCGCCTCCTCCATAAGCCTATCATGTCCCCCCGCCTGGGGGTGGCCTGCTGGGGGAAGTTGACCAGCCCGAGCCGGCCGGGGGGACGCGCACAAAATGGGAAAGAATAATTTATTTCATTTCGGGTTCGATCGTCGACCGGACCAGGAGGCGCTCGTTAGTTCTGCGGCGCGGGTTTTCTAACGTCGAAAAACAGGTTTCTTTCCCGGCGTGTTCAGATGTGTGTGTGTAGTGGGGAGGTGGGGTGAGAGAAAGAGAGATAAACAGAGAGAGGTGCTTTTGGTCCACGCTAACAGTTTGTTTTCATTTTGGCCGCTACTTCTGATTCGTGCGATTTGAGAGTACGTTGAGCCATTCGAACTTTTTATTTTGTGTATTTTTCTGTTCTTGTTGTTGGGTTATCTTGCCCTCTACCAGAAATACAAAACATCCCCAAACTCAGCGCCCTTCGATTGTGTTCTCTTGTGTTGTTCCGGAAGAGGGATCAAAATCCAAACCAAGGACAAAAACTCAAACCATCCATCCCATGACCTCCACAAAACATCCGGAAAAATCTGTCCAACAACGCCCGGAAAATGAGTCCGAGGGCCGAGGACAACACAAAAATCTATCCCATACACTCACACACAGGGATTCCATATCTGTCACCGGCAGACAAGCGCAATAACCTGTGTCGTCCCTTCCTAACGGCAACATGACGCAGTGGAAGGCAAGATGACGGCCCGGGAAAAGTCTATTGGCTAACATTTTTTTTAAACATTTTCACCTGGTATGGAAATTCACCCCCTAGGAAAACTCCACTTGACAGCTCCGGTTGAGCAGGTTAAAGGGTTTTATGGCTCGTGAGATGACAGTTTTTTGCTGCCTCCTTCCAGAAACCCCGAACGCGGGTTTGAGGTTAGGTTTTGTCGTTTGGTCTTTGAAGTCGATTGCTTCGATGTTCACCGTAGCCAACGGGCGCCGGCTGCTGCGATTCTCATTTATCGTTGAAGTTTATTTCGCTCATCTGACACCCGTGGGTTTGTGTAGGCTTTTCACATTTCCCGCGAGGAAAGATCTCTAAAGGGGAGCTTCAATGAGCTGTCAGTGAGGTGCGTTGCACAAATCGTTAACCGACGAGATGGCGATACAAGCAAGCGCAACCTTCTGCTAGTGGGGGTACAAAGATAAAAAGCTGCGTGTTAAAATGGCGCAGACAAATCCTTTAACGGAACCATCCCAATCCTTGCGCTTGCGGAGAGAATTTACATTCTACGTCCGAAGAAACACCAAACCGAAAAACGAGAAATCGTTTCTCCTCACACACACACACGCGCGCGCTCCTTTCGGCGAATATATTTTGGTGAAACCCTGAAAATGAAACCCACAAAAACGCTTTCCCGAGCCGAAAAACCATCGCTCCTTATCTTCTCCGCTTCGAGTGGGGGATTTGTTGGCCTCCGCTAAGCCATTCCGAAAGTCTCGGAGAATCAATCCGGTTTCTTCGCCGGCACAGCATTCTCCATCCAGCCCCATCCATCCCTTTCGGTTCCTTTCGCACCTTTGTCCTTCTAAGGTGATTAAACTTCTCCCCCTATTGCCTCCTTTTGATATCTCTCCCCAACCCCCGAAAAAAACCTCCCGGACCCTCGGGTCAAGACGGTTCGCGGGGAGGGAAGACGAAGGACCCAGGCCGTGGAATGTTCATCGAAAAAATGCCTCGAAAACGCGCTCAAAACTCATTGACTCCTGCCCTTCGAAACGCTTGTTATGTCTCCCCAGTCCCGAGTGCGAGGAGCAGATTTCGTGCGGCAAAGGATTCCTTCCAGCCTCATTGTTGTTGTTATTGCTGCTCCATCCGTCCGTCCGTTTATCGTCTCTCGAATGGGTTAGGAGGGAGGACGTTTTCGGTTGATTTTTTTTTCCATTTCGTAATTTTGCGTGTGTGTGAACACACTCCTTTCGGGGTTGCATATTTTAGAACGGTGGTCACACGTCCGAATGTTCTGTGCCTGTGCCGGAGGAACTGCCACGCAGGACGAGCCCACGGTGGTCACGAAAGATCTAAATCCATTACGTATGCGATTGGATACGATTCGATTTCGAGTTTCGTTACCTTCGTTGGGAAGAAAAAGAGGAGCTCCGATTCGCGATCATCTTGTGCAGACGTAATTTAGAGGATCGTAAAATATTCTGCACTGTTTTTCGTGCCGAAAAGGGCTTTTATCCGTAGTGAAATAAAAAGAAAAACACGGGGAAAACATTGATCATCGAAAGAGCCGATCCCGGCGAACGTTTAAAATCGTTGAATGAAATACTTTTGCCTCCGAGGGACGCACCCAAAAACGGGCGCGGAAGTGGAATTTAAATCTGTACCAACACTATCGTCAGCACCTATCAACACTATCAGCGCACACCGTACCGAAGATTGCGAACACGACGACGCGAAAGAGTTCGAGATAAAATGATGACAAATAAAGACGGCCGAGAACATCGGCAGTAACGGGTGGAGGTAATAAAAAAACCGAAATCTTCCAAACTCCAGCATTGCAGAAAGTGAGAAACTTGTCAAATGCTTCGAAAATTCGAAATGCTTCACCGTTTCTGGCCGAGAATTGGTGACAATTTATTTTTATTCCCAACAAAAGCTGTCTGTCAGTCGATCGAACGAAACGATCGCCCAAACGATCAAGATTCGATCGTCCTGCGCAGCGGAAACGGATGACCGAGGGTTTGTTTGTTTTCCCCTTGCCTTCTGGTCATCAGTTTTGTTTCTCTTGATGTTTTTTTCGAACCGAATTAAAACTTAAATGCTCGCCAACGCCAGAGCCCATTTATGGGCCTTCGAGGGTTTCGGGCAGGACGTTTCGGTTCGCTTAAAATTAACTACAATTATCCTGCTCACTTCGACACCTTTCCGGGGGTGATGGATTTAAATTCCGAACAACTAAGAAACCCAAAAAAAAAAAACTAAAAAAATTAACAGACAGAACCCAAACAGTTGCCGAACGTAAACTTGTGCCGCCGGAACATCGGATGACAAATATGCCAGTGAAATATGTTATGCGCTGGCGGACAACCAACCCATCTTACCAGGGCTTTACGTGTTTGATGATGATCATGATGATGATGATGATGGGTGGATTTAATCTGCCCTCTCTCAGACACACGTACACGTACACTCAGAAACAAGGTCACAGAACAGACCGAGCACCGAGCACCAACGAAAAGTCGAGAAGATCATGGTTATACTAAATGTTGTTTCGGTACGTTGGCTTAAGTCCTTGAATGAGCTTTTTCCAAACATTCATCGACCAAGCCGGATTAAACCCCCCGAGTATCCCATAAGGTCAGTTGACAGAAGGTTTTTACCAACGTTTGTCGTTGAATAAAATCGATCCGTCGTAATATGATCAAACTTGTTCGGAGAACAAAAAAGGCCGCGCGGTATTGATTGGAATGGTTCTTTTTTCCCTGTTTGGAACTGATTTTAAACCATCCAATATAGAGATATCGTGGCTTTTTGTATCCACCTCACGATGAATTACTGTCGGATACTCGAACGTGCTGTTTTTTTTTTTGGGATGATATGCTTTCGTTTGAAACATTTGACGTCGGGTTTTTTTTCCCTGTTCGCTTCATTTGCCCATCGCATGGGCAATGAATCATGCAATGAAATATGACCAAATTTCAACCGATTCAAACGATGACATCAGCTTCCCGCCGCCACCCCGATAAACCGTGGCGATATGTAACACTGAAGCTTCAACAGATAACGGAATGCAGCGAAACCCATAACCAAAAGGCCGTTTTTGGGCCACAATGGGCGATAAATAAATTTTACCCTCATCGAAACCGATTGAAACATAAACAAAACGAGTAAGTAAACCCGAAACCGAACGAAAAGATTAACAAAAAAAAACACAAAACCTTCCAAAAGAATGACAAAAATGTTGCCAATGTTTTATTGCTGGTCAACATGAAAACTATCCCAAGCAGCATTGAAACGAAAGAATGAAATCAAAATGAAAAACAAACAAACAAACGTACGCAACAAACAGGCAGACAAAGTAACCCTTGCCAATTGTGGGCGGTGCAACCAACCCGTTGCACCATTGCACTATTGCAAACGGCGGCGGCCAAAGTTGTAAAGAAAATGGTACCACCCTTTTTTATGTATTGTTGTTGTTGTGGTCGAAGATCATGGCGTCCTAGAAACAGGCGGGCCACCACCGTAAGGACACAAAGCTCTGGCACACGAGAAGAGAACGGGGAGAGAAGGGAAGTAAAGGCGAGAGCGAACTCCAAAAAAGAACGACGGCGCCCCGTACGAAGAGCTTTTTTGTGACACACTTTCCCTTTCTTCTTGCTTTTCTCTGTTGTTTCAGGTGCATGAACTGTGTGATAATTTTTGCCATCGATATATATCGTGTTTAAAGGGTAAAATGCCAATAGATTTAGTGATTGACGAACGGGACACCACCAAACCACCAGAATTAGGCGGTGCCAATGGCGAGGGTAGAAGTAATGCAGATTCAACATCGCATACTGATGGAGCTAGCACACCAGACGTTGTGAGTACCCCCTTCGCGGGAGCACATGGTCCTATATTGGCGAGCTACAATGCGGTGGTGCACCCATGTTCGTAGTACGACTATGACCTTCTTGCAAAAACGAAGCGGGTGCTCACAATGCCCTGGGATAATGGCCAGAACTTCACTTGATCGCGCTGAAGAACTTTGAACAAAAGCACAGAAAGCAAAACTAAAAGCTTACAAACGAAAACAAACAAACTAAAACAAAAACGCAAAGCTGAGGAATGAATCAAAACAATACAGTACGAACACACAAACGAACAAACAAATTATATGCTAAAAACAAACTAAACAAATATGTATGTCAAAAACTGAGCGAAACAAAACACAACCAAAACCGATAAGAAAGCTACGAAATACGTATGAACATTGTAACACAACTTTTTATTTCATATTACACGAAAACAAAAGATCTCCCCCCCATCTTCACCAGTGAAACAATACGAATCGGAACAATCCGAGCGTCATAGGGAAGCCGAAAATAGCATACATTTTCACACTTGCCGACTCAAAAAGGGAAAAGCCCAAATAGTGAAAGAAAACAACTGCACAATTTCAAAGCAGATAGTCCCAACCATGATGAGATGAAGGGAAGCAGTATGTTACCTAACATCATGGCACACCACCACAGGTACACACAAAGTAAAACTTTACACCAGCAACCAGGTTCGAACAGGTTAAACAAGAAATAATATAAAAAAACAGGAAAGCAAAAGAACACATTTTAGGAGGAAAAAGTCCAACACTATTACGCATGCATTCCGCGGCCTATTTATTCCGTATTGATTGCATTGATTATTTCTTTTCATTTTTTATTACTCCGTTTCCCACTGGTACGAATAACATGTCTTAAGGGTAGGTCGAAAGGAGAGAACGAGTGGTTTGGAGAAGCCCCCCCCCCCCGCCTCCTCATTCCCCTTCTTTGCGAAGGGATTGGGAGGCTGGAGGACGTCGAAGAATGCTCAATTGAGTTGCAGCGGGTTGCCGCCGTGGCTACGCAAATTGAGCTTATGCACTTTGCCGCCCTCGGCTCCCCCATCCCCAGCCAAGCACAATGAATGAAATGAGATGATTAATGAAGAGTGTGCAGCACGTACAGAAGCTTCGGAGCTCGCATTCCAGGACATTATATTAAAATTAAAAGCTCTTCCAGCATGATCTCGCCCCGGCTGCCTTTTTGCCCGTGCATTTGCATTTGTTGGCGGGATTGGCCATGGGAGTTTTCTTTTCCCATTGCCTTTTTTTTTACTCCTTGTAATCTCGCTTCCCCTGCGCGCCTTAGCGTGTGCGAGCATCTCATTCTTTGATCTGGCTCACGTAGGCGAAAAACACGATATAGCGTGCGTTTATTTGCGGCCAGTCCGCTATTGAGTCGCTTGAGGACGGGCGGGGTAGGAGGGTCTGTGTAGGGAGTGTAGCTATGCAATACACAGAGTTGCAACAGACCAACCAGGCTGTTATTGCTTACGTGCCCCAAAGGAATAACGATTCGAACAGGAATATGCCAGGAGTTTCCAACAAGACAGGGATTGTTTTTTTTTCTCTTCTTAACGCTGTCCGATTAATAAAGCAGACGGCCACGGTTGCGGACCGAACCAGAAGAGCTGGTAGAAGCCACAGGGACATGTGTTTTGCAGCAAAGCGAACAGGAAACGGTGAACAGTTAACTGACAGGATGATGAAAGGCCGAACAGATTATGCCGGGTTTTGGTCACTACTTTTGCTAAGTAGCGCTAGACCGTTGGTGGAATTTTTCAGTTTGATTGATTTTAATCAAACACTTTTCAATCATGCCACCGAGTGCCAATGGAAGGAATGGAGTAACAAATTCGAAAAGCATCACACCACTCAAAACAAATCATACGGAACGATAGGCAACCGGACCGATTCGATTGAATAGAAACAGATCTCTTTAATTGCCCCCCAAAACAAACCAGAAACCGAACCACTAAATACTCGCAGCAAAAGAAAATAGTAGCATTAAACTGCAAATCAGTACGTACGATAATAGAGCCGGACAGGACCACTGTCATAACAACGGCCGATAAAGGCAGGAAGCCGGACGCGCAGCGGCGAGCCGGTTTTGATTGTGAAAATGTAAATAAACACTTCCGCGCCCAGATTCCAGCAGTAGATCAGCAGAAAACAAACATATACAACACAACCGGCAGCAGCACACAGCTAAAGGAAGCAAAACTTGTGGCAAAGGCAGGCGCGCAACGGGTGAGGCAACGGGAGACAACGTGAAAGTTGGCAAGAGGAGGCGTTAGCGGTAGGAGGAAGCGAAAACAAATTAGTTAAAATATAGAAAGGAAAAAAGAGAAACAAACAAAAGAAACAAACCAGCCTAATGGCACACTGAAGAAACAAATACGTAATTAATGTTTAAGAAAAGCCGAGCGGAGCAGCTCGCATTTTGCAAAACACAAAATTTAAAGATAATTAATAATCAACGAGTATACGTAAAAGCAGCCTACAGCTACGAGCATTTATGATCATATTGAATGTAGGGAGGTAAGGGTGGTAACACACACAAAATAGAGGAGTTAAATTAGCGAAAAGGGAATACGTTTTGGCAATAACCGGAACCTAGGCAGCAGGAAGCGATATACGGCAAATATTTGCTCATCGGAAGTAGACGTGAATTCAGTCGCGGCACAAATCACAAATCAATCCGCGCGGTCTCAACTCGATCGAGGCCCGCAGCGTGTGTTGAGCGTTTAAAAAAAAAGGAAAAAGCATAAATATGATTACGAAACGACATCAGACATAACAAACACAAAGCGGAAAAAAGCAAACAAACTGTTAGCACAAAATGAAAAAAGTACCAGCGAACGAACGAGATTAGTTTTGTAGCACTTCGTTTTTGCAAGAGGCCCATATAGCTCGCCAATAGTTGAACTATCAATTTTGACGTAACAATTTGGCAAACACATTTTCCACAGCCCGGTCGGTACCACCCCCCGACTAATATTTTACCAACTTCCCCCAAAAAAGCACAACCTCTTTCCCCCCATTTTCCCATTCATCAACATGCTGTTGGTTTGGGAAGGCAAATAACTGCAGTATGCTATTTATTTATTTCATTGCCTCTTTTTTCTAACTTTTCCCACATTCAAATCCCGATCTATCTTGTTATAGATGGGGCGATTTGGTCATGTTTTTTTTTCCTTTCTTTAATTTTGTTTTTCTGCACTGCAAGTGTGCAGTCAACAAGTCGATGGACCTGACGCAACGCGCCCCAAAAGGTCATCACATGTTCATCCCATTTTTCATAGCTCTATGTTTAATCAATCTTTTACTTTCAGCAAACTTAGGCATCTATTTCAAATCACAATTGTTTCTTTTGCATTTTCGTAACCCCCACACCATTTCCCTATCACACCTTTCCCGTGGTTGGCCGGGGTCGGTGCAGCTTTTCGGGTTACTTCCCTGTCCTTTACCCACGATCGTCGATCGTTAACCATCGCCACCGGGAGACGGAGGTGTTTCGTTGCCAAATTGTTACGCAATATTTTCCCACCTTTTTTTTTTGTTTGTTTTATTTTTCATCCCGTAGTCATTTGTCAAGTATGCATGATCTTTTATATTGATTGATAATCTGTACATATAACTAAATTTCACATTTTCATTGATTTATTTGAAACGTTTTTGAATCACATTTTGATTTCTTTAGTCGGCATGACGCCTTAACGCGTCATCAGTCACGTTTTGCTGTGGGAGAATACAGCACCTACTCGTGGGGATCGACGTAATGTCGCGTGGTGGAAGTAACATTCGGTGCTTCAACATTTGAATTTCCATCGCATTTTATATCTGAATCTCTGGGTTGGGAAACGCAAAGCAGTTTGTGTTCACTTTCGATCAATGCGTTACTGGCGCGCTATCGGCAGATACTTAACTAGTTTTAAACTCACCTTTGCAAAATCAGTATTGACGTTCGAATGGGTCTAACTATACGCTTCGCTAGTATTCAATCTCTTACATCTTTTGTTAAGAAACCTGTCTCATATCTCTGTGTTTCCCGGACTGAATGAATGAATGAACGAAACGTTGTATGGGCTCGTGCGACGAAGTGCGTTTTTTTTTCGTTGGTTCTGTAAATTTTGTAATTATTCTAGTGAAAAAAGGAAATCAAATCCAATTATTGGCCAGGTTGAGGAAAAGAAAAACTGAAACATAAGCTGCTTCCAAATGACATTGAACTACACTGGTTCCGTTTTTTTTTTACTGAGTTGTTTTGTCGCCCCGGTTTTGCACAGTTTCGATCTCAACCGGTGCGAGATTGGGCGAGCCTAAAAACTGAGCGAATAAATGCCAAGTTGTGATGAAGAAATGGCGAGGCGCATGCCCGCACAGCTTCTCCCTTGGCTGTTAAATTCACGCGAGACAGTCGTTGCGCGGCTCGCGAGTCATTGAACAATATACGTAACTTATGTACGACTGACTTTGACTTTTCTCGTTCTCAAAGAGTAGAAAAGTGTGTAAGTGTGTGTGTGTGCTGGAAAGACGAAGGTAGGCTAATGTAAGCTTAAACTAAGCAAAAATCAGCAAAATCATCAGAATTAGCAAGCAAACGCGCACACGGCGTTGGTAGGTAGCGGTGAGGCGCCAAAAGAATGTGTAAACCTATCCTCATGACAAGGCAAAGTGACGATAATAGAACGAAAGCGGGAAGATTTGCGCGATGATACACACTATTGATTACAGAACTAGCAGAACTTAGCCTATAGAACGGGAGACTCGAGTGCAGGCGGTAGAGAGATCGAGGAAGCTCTGTTTTTACTTTAAATAAGTTTAGTACGAAATATACTGCTACCTTAAGAGGAACGAAGAAAGCAAACAAAAACAAGAAAAAACACAAAAAAATAAACGAATAATACCCATTTAAGCAATGATTACAATGTGGTGGTAAAATGAGTATACGATTTTAAAACAAAAACAAAAAAACACAGCTACAAAATGGCAGCGGCAAAAAGGAAGGAACCTAAACAAAAAACTAACTAATTCGAGTATTAAGCTTTACCTTTCTTTTTTGTTTTTATCTGTATGGTTTTATTGATTACCGGATCGGTAGAGTATTTTAACCGCAGGGGCCTAGGGAAGATGAAGAAACAAACAAACACGCAAACATACACACGAACACAGAACTATTGGGCGATAGCGATACGATAAGCGTAGCATATAGCATAAACCCTGGCAAAGGGAATCAAATGCAAATGATATTGCGCGGCATCAGTTTGGGGCGCGGAAAACATTGCGAGTAATACCTACCTTTAATAAATCAATACGTATATTTATCGCCGGGACGTAAAGTTCTCCGCTATCCGATGCCGATCGAATAGGTTTAGTTTTCTCCGTTTTATTTCCCCTTCGTTCGTGTTGTTTGTTTCTTTGGTGTTTTTTTTGTCTCTTCTATTTCGCGAAGGAGTTTCTAACGCTGGCTTCCGGTGGCTTCTTTCGCGGGTTTATTCGCCGCGCGAGAAACGAACGGAATATCTAGCGCAAGGCTCAGGAATGGTGGATGTGTTAAATGGTACCGCGCGTGTCGGTTAAAAAGTATTTGAATCGGCTATATTCTATCAGAAACCAGGAGCTACCTTTGAGAAACCAGGAGCTAACTGAAGGGCATGTGAATGGAAAAATCGAATGAAAACCGAGCGCAGGCGAGTGAGAAGGAAATGGAGGAAAAAAATGGAGTAGGAAAATCAAAAGAAAACCCCGATACGGAACAATACCAACAAAACATACATACGTATACCAAGAGCAACAATCGTTTACGTGATGATCGAACTGTAAATGTATACCTAATTAAAGTATTTTCATAAAATCAGCGCAGAAAAAAAAAGAATCCCCGTCGGCGGAGCGGGACCTCGCCCCATTCGCGCGGGGGGGGGCCGCGCTTTTCGCCGGTGGTTGTGGCTTTGTTAAGGAAACTTAGAGTAAGGAAAAATAGAAGGAGAGAGAGAGAGAGTAGGTGGAGGGATGCTTCGGGCGACGGCGTGTCGATGGGACCGAGTGGCTTTGGGTGGCGAGGCTTGGATGGCCCGCTGGATGGTGGACCGAACCGGAAAACCTGGAGTACGAGCGATCGAAATTCTTACCTCAATTTCTAACGTCCACTTTCCGGTGGGCCATCTCGATCCCGCACACCAGAACCACCGGATCCGCATCGACATCGGCCAGGAGGAAGCAGAAGAAGGTGCAGTGGCTCGTGGTCCTCGCTGGAGGACACTTGCGGCCCGCTCGCACTAAACGCAACAAGTATACGATGATGCTTCCCATTCGCTGGTGAAGCCAAAAACCAACCAATCAAACAAAACTATGAACGTTTCTTTTCTCTTCATCGGTACTAACCCGCTCCCGGGAAGGGCAGCAGCCTCCGGAGTGTTTTTCTCTTCGGTTTCCGTTTACGTTTTCTGACTCGGCTCAGTTAGCAGTTTCTTGTAAGTATGTAATATAACACGAATCAAACAATTGATCTAACGAAGCGTTCCTCACGCGCTACGGAAGCATTTTAATGCCAGTAGTAAAGAAAACGATGCAACAGAATGAATGAATATATAGTATATATAAATACGTACGTAAATGTAGTGAAAGCTAAGGAACTAACAAATGTAAGAAAGGACTCCCCCTCCACGCCCCACAACATCCATCCATTCTGTCCCACGCTGCAATCCTCCACTATCATCGACACCACCATCATCATCCGTTCACTCCTACAAGAAGATCGGTAGAATCTCGTACTCTCGCTCACTTAAAAACAGAAATTGGGACGGTGCTTCCTCGTTTCTTTGTTTTGACACGTTACTTGTACTTTTCGTTAAAGATACATGCGTACAAAAAAATTTTGACCGTACATCGGTGGATCGAGTTCTTTTCTAAAAACGAGAAATATAAAAGATAGCGAAAGATCACAGAGAGGAAGTTTGAAGGAAACGCAAGATGCAGGAAGGAAAAAAACAAAAACACCTCAAAGCCATGTAAATGACTGAACAAGATATCCTTTGGGAGCGGCAGAACTCGAAACTCCGCTGATCAGCGCAACTTTGAGGGCAACGAATCGACTAAAAATACACACACGAGAACAAGGTAGGCGTCGTAGGTTGCCATGTTTTATGAGTGTTTTTCTCTTCCTTAGTATGTTACTTGTTTTGGTTTTGTTGCTACACGACCGTATCATACTTATGTCTCCCTGTTTTCTTTTTTTATTTCAACTACACACAAAATACGGTTGAGAATGAACGATAAAAAAAGAAATCAACCAGATCAACCGGTCGATCGATTTTGGTTTCCGTGTTGAAAAATGATGTAGACCACAGTATATATCGCAACCAAGATCCGTTCGAGATGTGCAATGTTGCAAAAGTGCAAACCCGATTCGTACCCGAAGTCGTTGAAAATGATCGCGACCGTGAGATTTAAGTTACTTAAAACAGGAGGGAGGGAAAAGGAAAAGAACTACGCCAATAGAACGTACGTTAACCCTTATATGCATTCAGTTGCAACTACACGAACCCGTCGAATTGTGAAGCAAAACGAACATACGTAAACGGTGGAGATCGTAACTTATTAAGAGTGGCAAATTTTAGCAAATGTTATGTTTTTTTTTTAAATGCGATTTTTATTACAATTATATCATTTGAAGAGATAAAAATCGATTGTTTTAAAATTGTATCCCTAGCGAGAAGCTTTTACAAGATAAATAAAAAAAGATGCAAAGAACAAATGTGAGCGAGGAAAGTGTGTTGTATTTAAGGCATAGCGAAATTGTTTCACCACCACACTGCATTTGTAAAAAGAAAATCGGATAAGAACACAGAAAACGGACGAGTAATGGAAGCTAGCCACAGATGCAAAGTAAAAGTCATACTGTAAGCGGCACGAGGCGCTTGCCAACCGAGATAGAAAAGAGTGTAACGCATACATCCCTTCCGTAAAGATCCCTCTGAGTAAAAGTCGATGAAAAGAAATACTCGCTAAACGCAAACAAAGCATCCGCATAAGATCCACAATTGCGTACACAAATGAACATAGTATACATCTTAAAGAAAAACATCTCTGAAGCTTACACAGCGTACATAAAAGATACTCGAAGGCATTTAACTAAGTAAGAAAGCGATCAACAAGCTGTGCTTAATGCTTCCCCTTGTCTTCCATTGTTCGTGGCGGCAGATGCAAGAAAAACTGGTGTGTTAGAAAACAATAATAATGATGCTGTGCAATGCAATTGTTTGTGCGAAAGTGTTACCGGAAGCGGGTGGCACACGAGACGAGTACCTCCGGAGCGCGCATTGCTTGATTTAACTCGAGCGGAAAATCGTTGGAGGTTTTTCTTGCATCCTGCGGCATCGAATGAATGAAAGCAAGGGCGAATGTGGCGAAGGGATGAAAAACCTTACTAAAAGTGGTAGGATTGTGGTCGAATGCTTTGTTTTCTGTTTCATCCCACCTCCTACTCTCCCCCCCCTTTTCACCCACAGCCTCTTGTCGATACCTTATCCTTGTCCCTGTTCCCCAGCCGCCTGCGGAACAGACTCGTTCCCTTTTCGTCCGCAGCGCAACACATTCCCCGGGAGCCGGGAGGAAGAGAGTTTTCACGCAGTTTCGCTCCTTTTCCAGAATCTCCTTTAGCGTAACTTTTTTCCATCATCATATACCTCCTACATAATAGGTATTATTAAACAAAGATTAAACAAGCAAGCAAGCAAGCAAACAAGCAAGCAAGCAAAGAAAAAAAAACGCAACTCGAAATAACAAAAAAACAACATGAAAAACCCTTCCATGTGCTTCCTTTTAAGTTTTTCGTTTTTATTTTTTACAATTTCGTTTTCGTCCTTTTCGTCCTTTTTGGTCTCTTTTGTCGAAACGAAAAAAACAGTAAGCGGGTGTACACACCTAATTTTAACGCTCGTTTCGCCGTCGTACTTCGTCCGTTACTGGATTATGATTTCCGGTTTTAGTTATGTTCTATGTATTAGCCGATTTATACGATGTTTTTGAGGTTTTCTCTTCCTATATTTTATGTTTTTTTTTTTGTCTTTTTAATTACTTTTGTGATCGAGTGCATCGGTCGCAGCGCGGATCGAGCGATTGAGCGTGGGCGTAACTCATGATATTATGTATTTTGTCTATAAAACAAAAACTGAAGCAAAACATTATAACTAATATTTAAACTATTTTTTGAACAAAATAAATGTTTTGTTGTTGAAAATAAAAAAAAACCCCGACCGGTGTTGTTCTTTGCCGAAACCAACGCGTTCCAGGAAATTTCAGCCTCAAATATCGGGATCATTGCAGAGCTGGAGCCGGCGGAATTCATCTGGAAGCAGCTTAAAGCATCGCTGAACCTGGCGAGTGAAAAATTGAGAAACACGACATCGCACAAATTCCATACCAGTTTCGTTCATTCATTCGCTTTCCCGTTGGGGATGTGGGATATTTTAGTACTTTAATTGACACTGGTTGAACGGATAACCAAACACTGCCAACCTCTCCAGTCCATCGTTCGACGCTTTGATGTTAATTGCGTTTAACGATGCAAAAACAAACCATATCGGAGGTTGATAGCTCCACCCTTCTGCTGCTAACTACGACCATAACTATTTTTAAATCGATGATCACAAAGTAACCCAACCGCGTTCGGGTTGCGCCAACATTGTCATAGCAACAACCTGTTTCTGTTACTGATTGAAACATATCGGGGCGATTTGCAGCATCGTTTACTATATTTTTGTTGCCCCCTTTAGGTTTTATATCCCCTTTCGCCAGCGCCCGTCGTCCCTCTCCGCTTTGCCACACGGGGCGATCGACACTTTTATGCTGCGCCATAAAACGGTAACCGATTATGAAACATTGTCACTCCGCACTCCGGCCGAAAAGTAGTTTTGGTTTTTCCCTTCTTTTTCCCGTGCCGTTGTCTTTATGGCCGCAAGTATCTTGTTGCATGCGTATCTGCTGCGTTCGCCATCTTCTGTTTAACTGCGCGTGCATATGGCGATAGTTAAAACCATCAAGCACCATCAAACCGTTGATGCCGGGGAATTGCGTCTAGTTTGTCGTCCGGCCGAGCATCGTTCGATTCATTCCTTCTCGCGACACTTCGATTCGGTTTCCCAGGGAAGCTAGCTAAACCCCGATGCAGAAGAAAATCCATCCAATCCGCGCCGATGGAGGCGGGTTTTATGGACGCGCGTGCGATCGAACATTCAAACCGCCAAGCCAGGGCCAGCTAATCGAAATCGTTTGATTGGCCGTAATAAACTTTACAACCCACTCGGCCAGGTCTCTAGCTCTCGGATGTGCGGAACGGTGTGGCTATTTTCGTTCGGCCGGGTGTTTTTGTTTGCCGTTTTTCAAGCATTCAACAAGCACCGTGCGTGTCTGTTGCAAACCGAGGATGTGCATGCCGTTTGGGGAAAACTGCATTCGAGCGAAGGTTGCAGGTGGACAAATTAATTTTAATCATCTCGCTAGGTAGAAGGCCCTCTAATAATGCACCAAGAGACTGCTGACATTCCAACAATCAACGCTCTAGACGGTGTGCGCGCCCTGACTTCCCAGCTGACGACAGCCGTCAGGCGGTGGCCACAGACCTACTGGTTGTTGATTTAGGTCGTTACAAGTAATAAAATTTACAGTCAATTTTCAATCCCAAACCCCTTCGGGCAGGAGTAAAAAACCAAACAAAACAGGGGGACAATTTAAAACACTACGCACAATCGAAGCTCTCTGATGATCCTACTGGATCGTCTGGTAGCATGTGGTAACATCTGCATCCTGGCTCGGAGGGTGCTCGAGCCGGACGAGACGAACTCCACGGAGTTGATGGTCGGGTTTGTGGTTTCGCAAATACGAAAAACTCGGAGAACATTTCAAGACTAGGGTGATTTTAGCTTCCGATTTAATAGCGGAAAGGAACGAGAAGTTGCATCCAGACTTACAGACAGACCGTCAAGAGCTCGGAGATGAGATGAAATTGTTTGCAAAAATATGTTCCTACCGAGACTTTGCGGCTTCAGGCGCATCCTCGACTAGGTCTTACCAATTTTTTTTCCTCCCCTTTCCGCTCCCTTCCTTCCCGCTAACCGATCCGATCCGGGATTGTGTTACCAGTGTGATGCGTTTTATGGCCATTTGACAGAGTTTTACAATCTGGCTGCGAAGCGATACAGTCACTTCATTTTTATTGCTGCGGTACTTCGGTAAGAGTAAGAGAGAGAGGGCCGTTCGGTAACGATGCCCTTCCGGAAGGGAACCGGCCAGCCGGGTGTTCGTCGGCTCGGATTTAACTGCATTCCCACCACCGACCGACGCGCACAGCTTCCGAAACGGAGGGATCACATTTTATGGCACCAAAATCTGATACACCCACGCACACGCGGACGAAGATGAGCCGATGGTGGTGTGGCGTGCGGACGGAACGGATTTTTATGATTTAAAATGGGCAACCGAGAGCAAATTGTTTGTTTACGTACGGTTAGGTTTATGGATCATCGGGTAAAGAAGGACTCGCGTGGTTTTTTTTGCCTGGTTTTTTTTCGTCTGTGGCCGACGTGAAGGAAAGGATTCGGAAATGAAAAAAAAAACAATCTCAAAACCCAAACAAACTCGTCGGCCGTCGGTGTCGTGTCGGGTTTGTGGTTGCGCAAAAGACGTCGTTATATTTGACCTGCGTGTACTTGGCAACGGTGTCTCGGCCTTTGAAGCCGTCTCGGGGACCCGGTTGCTTGTGGTTTTGCAATCACTTTTTCCAGAAGAAGTCAACAAGAAAGACTAACATTGTAAAAAAAACACATGATATCAGTGGTAAAGAGTACCTGTACCTATCTTTGCGGCGTAATAATTCTCCTTCCATGTTCGGTGTCATGTTAAAAACCAAAAAAAAAAAAATGGTAAACTCTTTCCCAGAAGGCAAAAAAGAAGGCCACCCTTTTCCGCCACATCCACCCCGTCGTGAACTGCAATTAGAGGGTTCAGTTGGGAAGAGGAAAGTTAAAAATGCGTGCACTTTTGGGACACCGACAAAAGTTCACTGTGTACTTACATTGGTTTTTCCGACCAACCTTATTCTTGCTGACCTTCCCAGGGAAGACGCAGAAGAAAAAAATACACTAACAACAATGTTCCGGTGTCACCACCGTCTTTGAACCAGCGACCAGCCCCCCGCTCCCCGCACCCAATCCGCCGTCCGATTGTGTCGCGTGGCCAACGGTTTTATATTACACCGGCGTTTTGGCATCCATCCGTGGCGAATGCAAGCCGGCCGGTGGGCCGGTTTAAAGTTACGCACACGCAAAATGCGCCAAACGTCCACCGAAATGATGCGCCTCCTCGGGTGCATTATGTGCATGTGCACGCGCGTGCAATTTTTTTTGTTTTTGTTCCCTCCGCATCTTCGGGGTTTCGGGTGTTCATGTGCGGGTTGCCGAAAAATTCGCACACCGATGCGTAATGGCAGGCGAGATTAAGGGTTTTTGGGGGGAGAGGTGGCGGGAATCGAGTGTCACACGTTCGGAACGCAGGATGTGCGCACAACCCCCGGGGGCAAACCGATACCGATCGTCTTTCGAGCATTAAATTGCGCACTCTCGATGGCCATTAGAGAGCGGCATTGTGAGGCCACGGCTTTCCTCCGCTCTCCACGGCGGCGTTCGGGTGTGAAATTCAATGCCCTTTTTCGGCGAGAATGAAACCGTAAGTGGCAATATTCGTTCGGGAAGATTATTTTCATCCCGGGAGAGAATAAAAATAATAATAATAATACCAGCGCTGTGACGAGTGATGCACTTTCAGCACAAGCACCGCAACCGCAGCCACACGTTCGCTTGAGTTGCTTATGTTTTTATGCACCACAATTAAATTAGCTTTCACAGAATGATCGATTGACTGAGTGATCGTGATCGTGTCGCTGATTGCATTGAAAAATTGTTGCCAAGGCAACCCACGTTAAAACTACATTTCTATAACAAAAAATATCCCATTAAACCTGCAAAGGAACAGTGCTGCGGATTGGACAACAAATTCAATTTGTATTCATGTTTAAAGTGATTTTCGTCAACTCTAAAACCTGTTATAATCAATCAATAATTACAAAATTTCTGTTTGATTCTCTCATGTTATTTTCCTAATTAACTATTGATTAGAAAAAAACCGTTTTTGGTAAAAAGTATAAAACACAATAATAGCCAATAATAGCTTTTTTGCTGAAATATTTTTTTTTACCCTCTTTTTTCTCATGAAATTGTTCTTGTAAAGAATAAAACTGTGGACATAGTTAAGGGGGGATTCACTTTCTGAAAACAAATTTCACGATACATCGATTTTTAATTTTTGAGAAGATTTTAAAGAAAAAGTTAACCTTTTATAATGTCCGCTATATGCAAAACGACAGTTGTAGATCAGTCTACAATCATTATTTCTGGCTTGAAATCCAAAATAAAATTCATGTGAAGTGAAAAATATAGCTCCAGCTTAATAAGATATTGAGTGGCAAATCGCATATGAGTATATAAATTACATGGTGGGCTCATATATGACACTGTACATGTATAAAATTACAAAGCTTTTGTATACAAAACTGGTTGATGAAAACTTTATCACCTTTTCAACAATAACCTTTTGATATCTTGTAATAACATTCCTATATTGTTAAGAATGGTTCTCACAATTTCTTGTATCTCTAAAAGCTTTTTCTTGTATCCAGAAGTATAAAATTGTGCTTCCAGTTCGATCATTGCACACTTTAAGGGTTAAAGCTGCTTTATCATCTTCTTGTTGCGACCTGGAAAGGCAAAACCTAAGCCGAAGGACGATGGACGACACTCACAGCGAACAGAAACATCATTAATTTTACCGTAATGACTGCATTGCCGGACCATGGCTACAAACGTCGGACATGTCGTTCATGTCCTCTGCCACCATCAAACACTATCACCCAGCCTGCACCCACACCGGCGAGGGAGATAATCGATCTTAGTGCATCGGGCGAAGGATTTTATTTAGACAAGAAATGTTCAACCAGCAAACCCCCCACCCGATTGTTCCGAGGTGGACGTTTGCTCTGCACTTCACCGAGGAATGTCATTAAACTCCCGTGTCCCCGTGTTGTTAGGCCGGTGCGTGCGCTTTCCCTCCGCCCTCGGCCGTTCACGTGGCCTCTGTGTGTGTGTGTGTTGTCTTACCCGGTGGCTTGTTGATCGTTTAGCTTCTGGATGTTGTCTTTTCCACCCACGTCCGGACCTGGTACGAAAACGCCACGACTCTCATGAATCAATCCCGCCCCGAATGCGGACACGGGTTGGTTTGGTTTGCCCTATCGTTCGAGCGGCAGGTTTGCAGTCCCGCACCCGACCTCCGACTCCCCCCACCCCACCCGGAACATATGTTTCCCGTACGGAATCCGATGTTGTTGTCCTTTTGCAGACGTTGATTGAGCCGGATTTTGCGAACCGCTTGTTTTCCTACCGGATTAAGCCTTAGCCCTTACGAAAGACTTTGATTTGCGACTCCCGGGTCCGGGGGGGGGGGGGGGGATGTCTTCAAGGAGTAATCTAATGACTCTCTGCCGCAGCCGGCCATGGTCAGGGATTTGAAGAATGTTTTCTTAAAACTCGAAAAGACAAGACACTTATCCCCTTCTGTATCGCAGCACATCCCGAACAAATGAGTGTTGTTGCTACATGCGCAATAGTCATCAAAGTGTAGGGACCGTCGATCAACGATTCTTCAAGAATGCCGACCACCACCACCACTGGACATCCTTCAGCGTTTCTCCACTTTCCCGCTCCTTAAAGGTCCACTTGACGCAAGTGAAAGACTTCCCGTGTGTGTTGCTTGAAGGAGGAAGGAAAACTCTTGTTGAATCTTTTGACCGCACGCTGCACTTGATTGCCTCCAACCGAAGGAGCGGGCCTTGGAGGAAAACTCTTATCCCCCGCTCCTGTGTAACAAATGAAACGGAAAGCGAACCGCTTCGGGAAAATGTCCCGGGAACAACTTGATCGAATTGCACTCCGGGAAAACTTGATTACCATCTCCACCCGTGCCTCCGGTGTCCAAAAACGTTACCCTCAAGTACTTCGAATCAACGTTGGGGGGAGGGCATAGGGTGTGCGCGGGGGAAAAGTGTCTGGTTTCGGGTTTAGTATTCATCGTTCGTTTTGCAGTTTTGACAAAAACTGAATTACGCAGCAATTATCGAATTTCCGTCGGAATTCCTTAATGCCATCGGCGTCATTGTCGTCGTCGTCGTCGTCCTCGGCTCGGGGTTCGATGCCGCTACCGGAAACAGAAATAATTTCCCTGAACGAAAACCGGGAGGTGAATTTTTGTGGACAAAAATAATTCTCCCACAGTTCGTCAGCTCACTTTGTTTCCTTCGCTATATTTGATTGTCGCCCGACCGAAACCAGGGGGGTATAGAGGGTGGTGGAAAATGGAATACATTTTCTCAAAGGGAACACTCTCGCACTGAAGGATACACGCGTTTGCGACGGACACGCCCGACGCTTTGTGTATCGGGTTCGCATTGCAAAATGTCATAATTTACAGCATATTTATGCTGCGCACGTAACCATCAGCGTGGGAGATGCTGCGTACCCGGGTCCACGCTCCTGTCCTGTGATGTGAAACGAGGCTTTCCCCGAAACCCTCGAGGGAGAAAAACCCTCGGCCCACCGGGGCACCTGGCACCGCCTCGCATTTACGCACCGAACGTCCAATATTGTGATTAACGCTAATTATAACCGAAACACAGTGCTTAAATCACTTTGGAACTAATAACAATAATAATGGCAATCATAATTCCTTCTCCGTTCCGTGTGCTCGCACACACACCCGCATACATTCATACAGCTTCCCCCTAGGGGGATTTACTCTGCCTCTGCACGGTCCACCTCTTGTCGCCGGGAACAACATTTTGCAACAAACTCTCACCCTTCGTTGGCTTCCGGCAAAGAATTGGAGGAATTTTCCCTCGGAAAAACTCCCTTTTATCATCCCCCTTGTATGGGACACCGGTGGGAAAGTGTCAGGCACGTCGGCCACACACACCCTACACACACACACACCCTACACACACACACACACACACACACACATACATACACATAAACGGCTCTTGGGGCTTAGGGTTGGAAAAACGAAGGAAAATCATTAACAAGCACCAATCACTTTGGGTTCGCCAGGTTTTGGGAAAAACATCCGAAGGAAGGACCTCGGTCCCCAATCAGCAAAAAAAAAAAAATGCGGCATTACATTTCCTTCTCGGTGTCCAAGGGAAATTGGTAGAAAGGGACTTCCTCGGACACAAACATCGCCACGTGACACGATACCAATTTTTCCTTCCCAATTCGATCGGGAATAAATTCCTTCGCAATTTCACCTTTTCATCGGAACGGTTTTCTCGCTCCCTCTCTCTCTCTCTCTCTCTCTCTTTCTCTTGCCCCTAGAAATAGAAATGGATTGCTTTCTTTAACGCAAGCAGAACGTTTCCGTGCAAGGAGTTTTTCCTGCCACTGTATGCGAGAGAAAACTCCTCGTCACCTTCGCTTCCGGAGGCGACTTCCAGAGTGGAAAATGGTCCCGGGCCACACCATTAGATCCATTCGTTTTCGTTCCATCATCTCCACGTCGTCGGCCGGTCGGGAGGTTGCTTTTCGTCTCTCTATTTCCACCGCTTTCCGGCCGAAAAGTGCACGCGGTAGACACGAAAATTATGAAATATGATCCCTCCTCCGCCGCTCGCGCTAAGGCTAATGCTTTTCTGATGCCCTCTCGCAAATAGGAGAAAATTTCCATTATCGTGTTCCGTGACGGGGGTGAATTCTTTCTGCACCAGTTCGAAAGGGACGTTTCCTTTCCCGAGGGACCCGTCGCCGACGTCGCCGACGCCGCTAGCTGGTGTTCGGTGTAACGAACTCCGTTCTGGCACGGCAGGAACTGCATCGGCATCGGCATTGGCGACACCTTTTTGGTACACGGGAAGGAAAAACTATGAACGGATGCTGCGGGTGAAGGGGAACAAAACGTTCTGGGAACGAAAATTTAACATCCGACGACAAAGGAAATGTTAACATAAAAGTGTTTTGAATAAATACCAAATATTTGGAAGAAACAGAGTAAATCTTGTATGAACATCGCAGCGATTGTCGAAAATAATATTAGATAAAAATGCTGTATAAAATAGAAACAAGATAAACATGAAAGTCCTGGATTTCCGATTTAATATATAAAAATAACAAAACTCCAACAATGAAATCCCAAGTTCACAAAATATTTAATATTCTGCTGTGGTTTAACGTACTATCGCTCATGCTATGTTTTTCCTTTGGATAACATATTTGTCGTGCATTTTTAGTATCACTTAAATGTCACATGGACCTTTTTCACTGTGATTTTGTACCATAAAAGCTTGTTATGGTTTTTTCTCATAAATGTTGAATTAACACACATTTCGTTGTTTCTTGTTCATCATCTGTTAATTTAAGAAATGTTGGTATATTTGGTAACAGTTGGACGTAACTTGTTTTTTCTTGAAATGTGTATGTATTGATCTGCAAGTCAAAACACAATTTAAATACAATTTCTAAATCCATCTTTTTATAGATTTCAATTATCAAACAAACTTCTACAATCAAATTGAACAGAATCAATTATAAAAGAATTTAGTTTGAAGTTAAATAACATTTAAAAAAAATTGTTAGATTCAACAAAATAAAACAAATTATATTATCAAAGTCAATTAATGGTTATCGGTTGTTACAAGTATGCCTAAATCACACAGAACATTCAAGAATATCATGCAAAAACAACCTTTGAAATCATTTTCACGGCTGAAAACAAACAAGCCAAATATTGTTGCAAAATGTAATAATGTTCAATGAAACACTTTTCATTTTCAAGAACCCTTAATGGTTTCACTTTCACAAGGATTCCTTGTTAAACGAGACCCGGATATCCGAGCTCGGTTGTAAACTAAAAGATTGCCTCTAAATAAACCTAATATGTTTTTATTTTGCGTTTCCATTAACCCCTACATTCAACACGTCTACATAAATATTTGCATAAGAAAATCCTTGAAATGGATGCTTGTTATCCTTATGCGTAATTGGTTGTGCACAAAGAATGCCTTTTGTTTTGCCAACGGTCCCGATTGCGAATAAAACAATATTTTCATTCGGCGTAACACTTTGTCCCGAGGTGTTTCCCTCACTGTTTCCACGAGCGTTCCCATTGTTGCGTTATTGTTGTTCATACCGCACGGTACCACGTTCCATCTTGGCCACCGCTCTCCTCCACCTCCGCCTACCACTCACTAAGAGCTAACCCTCTCCCGGTGGCCAATTCAATATTCGCCCCTTCGTCAAAAACGTGCGCCGGCTCAATCAAATGCAGATGCAGAAGCGTTCGTCGGAGGCTGCCAGGATTTTCCCCGATTTTCCCCCTTAGCCGTTTGTGCTGCCGAGGGGATTCGAGCTACCCGTCCATTCGTGCACCCCTTGTCGGCCGCGCTATTGACTGCTGCGGTGATGGAAGTGGCAACGTCTGCTGCCACTGGTTATGCTATCTTTATTATTTTTATTTTTGTTTGGTAGAACACGGTGCGAAGAGTAAATTGACGCCAATTACCAGCCAGCCGGCCTGCCCCCGATCCCCTTGAGTGTTTCCGCGCGGGTGGAATCGAGGGATTTCGGCGCCATCTGCAGCCCGAGACGAAGAGAGTGAGAGAGAGCGAGAGTGTTCGAGGGTTGTTTGGTTGGAAAAATGTTCCGATTCGATCCGACTCGATCCGTGGCGTGGGGTGGTGGCGTGATGGGTTTTCCCTCATTTTCGGCAGTCCCAGGAGGGACCGTGAGGCCGTAGGATTTTTCTCTCCCTCCATCAAGGAGCAACCGAAGGCGCATTTCCGTTTTTCTGGTGTTGGGCGCAGCTGCTTCTCGTGCGTTGAGCTCGGAAAACCCGTACGCCATTAGAATCCTCCGGGCTTCGGCCACAAATGCCTTTGCGGGCTTGATCCGAAGGGAACGAACATTTGAACCTGACACCTACTTGACCGAGTGCCAACCGGAACCAAGGGTTCCATGGGGGAAGGGAGAAGTGGTTCGATTTTCACCGAACAACACTCCAGTGGAAAAAGTTTCCCTTCTCGCCAAAATCGGCATTGTTTCGAGGCGTTATTGAAATATTTACCATTTTTCCTCCTTTTTGCTGGCACTGGAAACAGCACCGGAGCAGGAAATGTCCAGAAATGTAATTAAGCATCGCGGAGAGCCACTTTCCGGCCATTTCCACCGCCGGTCCGGCGGGAAAACAACAACGAATCCGGAACGCGAACCGGAGAGAGGGAAACAACATCCTTCGCGCAAATCCTTCGACCTGTTAGTGCTTTCCCGGGTGCAATTTTCCCGTAACGAGGCGGTGGTGGAAAAACTTTTCTCCACCAACCGGGAAAACAAAAACAAACCATTCTTCGCCGCAGCTGAGCGTGGACGAAGGGGAAACGAACTGTTGTTTGTTGACCGGGCGAAGAAATTAAGGAAAACTGCTGGACGAATTCGCTACGGTCGTCGTCGTCGTCGTCGTCGAACGTCGTAACATAAGAAAAATCTCAATTATTTTCATTATTAACATTCCCGTTCCCTCGGCCTTGCACTGATAACCGTAAATCATTGGACATGAGGCGGACGCTTGATGGAAAACGGTGGACCATTGGCGGTGGCGATGGAAAAGCACCACCCGGGACGAATTAGGCCATTCCATTCCGTTTTCCCGAGGCCGTGGTAGGAGTTGATCTTTTCCTAATGGGATTCTCGTGCGTAATGAAAACTTATAGCTATAGCCTTCGTCGTTAGGTGGCTTTGGAGTTGGAAGGCGACAAGGCGAACGTGCGCGTGGTGGACTGTTGCTGTTTGAGTTATCCGAGTAGCCTTTGGAACGGCGTTAGGTTTCAGCTGCAGCAAGAAACGGACTCTCAGTAGCCTACTTGTTTTTGCGCGTTGTTCAAGTTGTTTCTTCTCGGATTCTCGAAACCCCCAAAAAGGTACGCTTATCATCGCTCAATACAATAACACTATCAAGTAGCATTCGTCCCGCTTGTTTGAGTCGATTTGATTTAAAAAACGAAATCACCCGATTCGAACGTTGTGTTTTCCGGACGCATTACGGACTTCGGGGCCCGCTATCTCAGCCAATTATCTTTGACCCGGTCCTACATCTCCGCCCATCCACCGTTTTCTGCCTTCCATCGGTGCCACCGTGCGATTACATTTCACGTCAGGACGATGGAGAATGACATACAATTATAAGACAATCAGATATTCATGAAAAACCACCATCAGATAAGGTGGCCTCGGTTTGGGAATCCGGTGCTGTTTGTTTTCACTCTATCCTCCCACATTTTCTTTGTCGGTTCGGATCGAGGAACGTGGAAAATTTGTTGCCAGAGTTTTGCTGTTTGGTTTTTAATGTACGCCACTGAACATTTAAGCTGCACGAATTGAACTTCATTTGAATGAAGGTCCCCGAAGAGAATGTTTCATTTTATTTGTTTAAGGTTTCTGAGAAATGGGTCTTGATTTTTATTCAAAACTATCATCGAAATTGCACTTTCGTGTCGTTTCCGAATGCCGCAAGTGCACACAAACATTAAATGGTGGAGTAAAATCAGTGGCAACGACAAACATCGAAACCGTCGTCGCCATTACCTTCGTTCGATAATGATGACGTCGGCTGAAGGCGAATTGATAATGTTTTGTGTGTGATTTTTCTCCATTTTTCCTCTTGTCTGTGCTTTGCTTTATATTTAACTTTCCATCCATTACCATGAAGTACGTCGGTTTTGCCGGTCGGGCCCTTCTTTCGGGCGGTGTAACAGCATTTTGTGACATTGAATTTGAAAAGGGCAGGCAAAATGTGCGGGGCAAATAAAGCAAAAAACGAACTATCTTGTCCCATCTCGCCAAACGTTTGCAGCATGCACTTGCTACGGAATGGGCCGCAAGAAGAAAAAAGAAAAAGACACAACTAAATGCGAAAAACTGTCCCGTGACCGCCCGCCGTGTGCCACACAATCTCTGTGTGTCGCGTAAAAAGTCGCAGCAGAATGTCGCCACCGCCGACGGAAGTAACGAACCAGAAGCCGATGACCAGGGAAAAGTAGGAGCATTTGTGAACGGGAAAGGGGAGGGAGGGAAGCCGACTGACCACGATTGATCAATGCCGCCAAAGGCACAAACGGGCCGGCCGGTCGGGGGATCCTTTTCGGGCCGTCCCTTTTGGGGTCCCTTTTTTGGCGCAGCTCCAGAAAATCGGGAATCGGGCGAATTCGGTTTTCGGTTTTTGCCTTTTCTGTTCGCTTGCTGGCCGGAAAAGCAAGCCGATTGCGATATATCGTTGGTCCACCGCATCGCGGTAGTGGATGAAAAATCGATGACGACCAGCGCTCCGCTATATCTCAACTGGATCGATGGTCGAGCGGGGTGCAGTCGTTTGTGTTTTCATCGCGGCGACGCTTTTTCCGGCGACTTTGGCGCAGGACATTAAATGCTTCTTTTATGTCCCGCGCAGCGTGTAAGCGGCCACGTTCGAGTACAATGTACAATGTACCGGCAGGAGGGTATCGTCGCCGCTGTAATGGGTTCTTTAAAGGTGGTCCCTTGGGCCACCGTCTCCCCCCCCCCTTTTCCAGGCTGCCGCCATGGAACAGGAAATGGTCGTCATTGTTTTTGCGGCATTTTGGGGCATCATTATTTTTTACTCTTCCCTCCCCTCAAGCGAAGCCTGCCAAAACAAATCAGAAAAAAAAACAAAAATTAAAGACATTTACAAAAACACTCCTCCACTCCACACTACGATTCGGGTGGCCATTGTCGGGCTGTCCCAGACACAACACAACGGCTTGCGGGAGCAATTGCTTGCTCCACGCCGAAACCATCGATCGACCACCGAAAACATTTCCCGACCTCGAAGGGCCGACCCCGAAAAATGTGCCATCTCACGCGGCCTTGGGATGGTGCGGTCCCGTTTTGTGGCGCGAAAATTCTTACCCCTCACCACCACCACCTCGCCCGCCCGCAAAAGGTGTGCCCAACGTCCGGGAAAACGTGCGCCGTCATTGTCGCGCTGGATGTCCGCCGCTCAGGTTCGGAAAATCGATTCCGGAGGGCAGAGTGGGGTGGCTGGTTGGAGGCCCGGAAGTTGCGTCGAGCATGCGTCGCTGCACGAGACACGGGTCACGCGGGCTGTTAAAATTAATGTTTCGCCATCAATTTTCACTACGTTTTTGCAAAGTGCCACTTTATGTGGGCGCAAGAAATCGATCGGCCTGAGACCCGAACGGTTTCTTGCGATATTAAAGTGACCTATTTTCCCGCAATTTCGGTATGCAAATGTTGGACAATTTTCTTGGGCAGTATTTTTATTATTTTTAATTCTATCGTACAATTACGATGACAATGGTCGACAAAAAACCTTTTAAATGATTAAAATCTTCTAAACCACCATAAATCATCAGATGGCAGAAAAAATCTCACTTGACATTTGAAACTGCGTGCAGGAAAAACCATTCCGATCGTTAATGGGGGGTTTTTTTTGTTGATTTTCCGTTCGGAAAAAACACACTTTGAGAACAAAAAAAATCTTACCAGTGTACAAACAATCCCATTTTCCCGGCCGTTCGCGGTCCGGATGCGACAGCAGGCTAATTAAAATACTTTTCCTTCAAAATTCTTTGTTCAAGCGCTCGGAAAACCCCCTGCCCGAAGGGAAAGGCCAGTCCCCAAGTGTAGAAAACGGTTCGAAGTGAGCATTCCCCGCGTCTTCCTTTTGCTCGCCTCGTGCCCCGGCCCGTTATCTGTTACCCTCGCGGCACAGTTTCCCTATTTTCTTCTTCTTCTGCTTCGCCGTTCTTGCCACTCCCGGGAGCGCGCATACACTCTTTTCCACATGATTCCCAGAAACATGGAATGGGGGATTTTTCCTTCCGCGCGACAATAATCAGTATGTAATAAATCAAACTGGTGACGTACGGATCAAATAACCGAAGCCCCGGGAGTGGAACGGAAAAATATCACATTTTCCACGAAACTCCGGTGTCGAAGGAAATGGTTGGGTTGGTGAGCGGGCCCGGGGGTCACGGGGAACCGGAGTAGTGGGAGGTATGAAAAAACACATTTTCAAAACCCGGCAGCCGGCGGGTGTGTTTCTCATCAAGCGACGGAATGGTAATGGCAAGGGGACGGCGGTCGGCGGGATGCTCCAGGAAGCAAGGGGGAACGGCTGCGCCGGTGGTGGCAGGTCCGTGTTGTTTTTCTTTTCCATCGGCTTTCACCCCGGCGTTCTGCAGCACGCGGCGAGCTTAAGTATGTATTTTTGGGGAATGGCAGCGAACCATCTGCAACCACGCCGTGGGGTCGGGAGGGCCGGGGGAAAACGGGGAGAGTGAGGGCAGAGCCTAATCCCCGGACCGTCGGGAGAAAATGTCGGTCTCCGGCTAAGATTTTCCCGGAGACCTTCGTGCGATGCAACGATGCAGCATTGCGATGGCTCAAAATTTCACCGTCGCCCGTAACGAAAATCCCAGCTTCGGGATGTCACTGTCATCGTGTGTAGGCGTGTGTGTGAGGGAGAGAGAAAGAGCAAGAGAGATACGAGGGACAGGGATCGCTTTCCTCACGCGGTCCACCTGTCCTTGCCCTCGAGCCGTGTCTCCAGCGTGTCGGAAAAGGAACGATTGCACTCGGATGCAACGACGCCCCGGACACTCGAGGAAACCTTGAGGGCCTAAGCCTCTTGGGATTCGTTAGTTTTTCCCGAAAAAGCGACAACACAATTCTACACTTCATTCGCTGATGGAAGCGACGGGCGGGATTGTGTTGTGTTCCAAAGTTGTTTTTAAAACATGCCCATTACGCCCCGAAGGAATAAGCGCATCCGGGCTGAGCGGACGAAACGGCTCGAGGACAGGCGGTTTACGGGGAGTTTTCCCGTCCAAATAGGGTTTCCACATCTTTAGTTTAGGACAAAAACGTTGCTGGCTGTCATAGAGCAGATAAGAGCATTTTTAGACAACTGTGTAATAGCTTTGGTGACTAAAACGATGATAGGAGAAGATAGAGACTGTTTTGTTTAACGTGATCATAATATTGCTTACCTTTAAACTCTTTCATATTATGCGTACTCCGAATTTTGTTCCTTAATCGGCTTATTAGATTGTTCTGTACAAAATTCATTTTCTAAATTCTGCACAGTTTAAAGTTTTGTTTATTTAGAACGCCTACCTTCCTTGCACAATATTAAATATCTTGTCATAATAATGGTCTTCACTGTTGAAATAATTTCTTTTGATTTAAACTTCTTAGATCAAATTTTCAAGTCAAGTATGCCTTAAAAGTACATGTTTGTACATGTAAATTTCTCTGTTTTCTTAATATGCGATTTATTTATCCTCCCTTTGAAACAAGACCTTCCAAAAATCAAAAGCTGATAAATAACTAAACACTTTGCTCAAACAGCTATGGACATGACGAAACTTAACGAAAAAAATTAAAATGAACTCATATATCTGATAGAATTATTATTCTAACAAATAGTTGATGCTTTTCAACAGCTGATGCAACAATTAGAATTACCAAAAGTTAATTTTGGCGTTAAAAGTTAATATCTTACTAAAGGTTTTGCTTTACATATGAAAAATTACGAACAATTAGGAAAGCGAAAACTTCCGGTGCTTCGCAACCATTTCTTAATCTTCTTAAGTTCATTTCAAATAATCCAAAAATGGCCATAAGCGGTTAAAAATGTTTCTGAGAGCAAATGATCCCAAAACGGTGGTAAAGATGGCAATTTATCTACTTGGCGACTTTAAAAAGTTGTGTGGTTTCTGGAGAAATAGTTTTAAACTCTCTCCCTCTACACATTAGTGTAAATTTTGAAAAGTTCAGGCCTTTCGGTCCTTTCCCTCAAATGCGCTCCTTTTCGTTGGCCAGGCGTCAGCAAAATAAAAGCCGTGGGATTTATTTCGGGAATTTGAATTAAACTTCCCATTGCGTCCATGTCCGTTGCGCACGGAATTGTGGATCAAATTAGCAAAATTAAGGATAATCTTGCCTCACTGTCCATTAGGGATCGCAAGGATTTCGCCACCCGTCAACCGAAAGCCGGTGGGACGGTCAGCGTCCGGGCGTCGGAAGTGAAGTCAATCGTGCGGAGACAGACTGTCCCCGGTGCCGAGTTCCGGTTCCCTCGGTCGGCTTCGTCCATTCGCAACGGTTCCATTCAATAATTGCGTCCCAAGACCGTCCCGCATCTGGACGCTCTGCTGACGTTGCCGGACGCGTTCTTGCTGCGTTCGCAATAAAGTTGGTCTTTCTCCCCGGCGGTCGGGCCGGACATCCGGGCGTTCATCCTGCCGCCCAAAATGAAGGATGAAGCTGAGCGGACCGAAAAAGGGGGCGAGCCAATGTGGGGCCTTATCCTCCTCGGGTGCTGAGGTGGCGCGACGAAATCAACGAACGGTGTGCGTGTGTGAGTGTTTCGTCCCTTTTCATCCACCGTCGGGTTTCGTCGACCGGAGGAGGAACGAAAAAAAAAGCAAAAAGGATGCTGTAGCAGCTAAACGGCGGCGGCAGAAGAAGCGAGAACTGGGCAGTTTCGCGCATGGAAATAACCATTTTACTCGAGGTGGAGCGCGCAAAATGGCGGCCCACTCGGTCTGCTCACGCGATGTTCGGGCTGGGAGCAGGAGGAGGAGGGAAGAGGAGTTGACGGAGGAAAATGGCCATCATTCCATCCGTCCATGCATCCATCCATCCATCGCCATTCGCAGTCCATCCATTTTTCCAACCTCCACGACCGGTACCAGTAATCGGCGTCATGTAATCGAAAGGAATTTACCCATACCAGCACCACCTAGCACCGGACGCCATGCAGTTCATGCTACCCAAGCCCCCCTCCGCTCCACCTGGTCACGGATGGAGGTCCGGTTCGGCTTCGGTTTCGGCACGTTCGCTCTCGTTTCGTCCCTTTCGCGCTCGAGCCGTTCGCTCGCCTTCGCGCTTGCCCTTCCGTTGTTTACTCTTCGCAGCTTTCTTATGCGCTCCCCCGTGGAGTCTGCTCCCCCGCCCCCTCGATGGTTTCCTCCCAAGGAGGATCTCCCAACCCTCCCCCACCCTCCGCCGTTGAATGTGCAGCATTGCAATTGCATGATGCACCCTTGTCGCTCGTTCTCTGTCGATTCTCGTGTAATGGCGCTCGCTTCGATCGAAATCGCACCGACATCATCTCGACGAACGACGACGAACGACGACGACGACGACGCCCCTGAGACGAACCGAATCATCGACGGCGAAATGGCGAGATGTTTCGCCTTCGATCGAACGCCAATTGCGATGCACCGGAGTGTGGCAATGCACCCAGGGGGGGAAGTGAGGGGGATATCGAGGATTGAGCAAAAGCCGTCTCCATCTCGATGGATGTCGATGATGTGTGTGTGTATGTGTGTGTGTCGCGCCCGAGTGTTTATTGCGGTACTAATATGCAAATTCCATTCGAACACGGGACGTATTTGTTGCGTGCCTGTCCTTGGTGCGATGCGGCTGCGATTAGAAAATGGTTCCCGCGTGTGGCAAAAGACGGATGGCGGATGGGGCGAAGGCGGCGCAGGGATTTTAAGTCCAGCGAGTGCAGCTACACGCGATCGCGGACAATGCGGACGTTGCGGGAACGATCGGGGGAACCTGGAAACGATTAGATAAATTACGGGGAACGTGTTTCTGCGAGGCGGTGATTTGTCATCTGCCTAAAATCTAATTGATTCGAAAAACAGGTCCGCGAGGCGTGGAGTGTGCAAGATCTCGCATGCAAAGTGCGCGGCGAGCGCAAGTCTGGCCACTTTTCGTGTTCTATTATGCAACCTGCCGTTTTCAGATAATCTTTCGAACGCATGATCTTCGATAGGAAGTGATAAATTGTTCAGATTGTCCATGCAAAGTTTGTGTTGATAGCGATATTTAACGTACATTTGAAACGAATTGCTTCCTAATGAATATAAAATGTCTAACATGAAAGTTGCCACACTACTAGCTGAAAGTGGCATTATCTCGAATTTATTCAAGATTCATATGTCACACAAAGTAAATCGTATAGTCCGATTGGTTTGAATCGATTCAAGATGATTCCTTGAAACCCATTTCCAGATTAGACCTGTCTTTAAACATTCTATCAATTGTACTTTAATGTGCTTTTATGCAAAACAAATGTTTGTCAATAACTGGAGTTCTAGGGAAAATAATCTTGTTTTAATTTACAATTCGGTGAATGCATTATCTAAAGTATTTTTTCCACGTACTGTCAGACGTCACATAAACCTGTCTCCTACTGTTGTTCAATTCTGATTTCAAAATTATCATATGAATACCAAAGTAACGTCACTTTAAGAAATAAATTTGTTAGAAAGTATACTTTAATATAGTATCACTTTGTTTACGACAAATTGCATCTATATATATATAAAATGCTTGTGTCACGGTGTTAGTGGTTAAACTCCTCCTACACGGCTAAACCGTTTTTAAGCAAATTTTATACACATGTTTCTTAGCTATGAGAATAGGTATTTAACTATATTTCACGTCTGGAAACTTAATACTGTTTTAATTCATTACGATTTTCTATCATCATGCATGTTGTTTGTTTACATTCAGCAATGACATATGAAGTGTAATCTCATCTCGCAAGTATAAACGGTTACAACTGGATACAACGGTTACAACTGGTTTTCACAGAGCGTGGTGAGTTGATTTCGAACAAATAGTTTCTTTTCAATAACAAGAAAAATAATCTTTGTTATTTGTTGGTAATAATAACAAATTTGTTTAGTTTTGCTATTTATGGCATATGAGTGAATGCAAACGTCGAACCGAAAACATGCTAATGTCGAAGAGTTAAATTTAAAAAGCAAAACTTAGGCTGAGTTTAATACCATGTATTTTCATTGATCCAGTTTGTAACTCCTACGAAACTGGATGTTATCCGACCGAGTTTTGAACTGTTTGATATTTACAGAACACGGCACTTATAGCAATCAAAATGTATAGTTAAAAACCAAATATTTTGAACAGTTGTGACATACAACTTTTCCAAAAATGTTTAGCCGAGTTTAAATGTAAATGAATGTCTACTATCGCAATGAACAGAATTTACTTCGTCACACGTGGAAGGAGTATATTCCTTCAAACCGAAACAAACAGATGACCATGCAATTTCATCTCATCAAAATGCTGACTGGTACAATATCAAATTATATTTATCAGTGGACCGATTTTCCCGGGCCGATTGATTTAAACAACCATCGGGCTCGAGCAGCTTGCATGCGTTTTCCGTTTTGCAAAGTGCTCAAATCGATTGGAATGTTGGAACACCAGCAATGCAAGAAAAAGCAGCAAAAACCCAACTAGGCTTGTCCAAAACCGACCACAAACTGCAATTAGATCCGGTGCGGTGCGTGCTCGCCAGCCGTTTCTCTAATAATTGACCACCAGGTTTTATTTCCATCCTCTCCCACCTCCTTCCGCCTACACCTCTCCCAGGCTCGTTTTGCAAAACCCGGCCCGACACCTCGATTAAACGTTTCGATCGCCAGAGTGTGGTTCGATTATATCGGTGATAATTTCTCCGCCCGACGCCGAGAGATAGGCCAGCGTTTTTGATGTTCTCCAGCCTGTTTCCGGCCAACCTGTGTCTCATACGACGTCGTCCGTCCGACATGAGGCTGCTGCGTGTTGTAGGCTAAAAAGCCTGTCAATTTCGTGTCCGGCCGGCCGGTAGTGGTCGGTTGCATCACGCCCTTGGATATGGGTACCAACAGCACTGCCACCGTCCCCTTCCCCGCCGTGTGCAGCGTCCCCGAACCCTGCGGCAACAATAACGTATCCTTCGTCCGGTTGCGGAGACGGCTGAAGAAGATAAAGCATAAGCAATGTTTAGCACCTCACCCGGAGGGTGGAAACCAGCGGGTGGTAGGGAGGGGGATGGTGTGGGGTCTGAAACATTAATTTCAAGCCCATTTCCGGACCGAAGCGCGTCCGTTCTGAAGCATCCGACTCGACCCGGTTCGCTACCATGCAGTCTGTCCGGGTCGGTAGGGCTCCCGGGCGCGGGGGGACGCGGTGGTCTGGCGGGGGAACGAGACCACGGCGACGACGGTGACGACGATGACGACGATGACGACGAGGATGGCCACAGCGCTCCAGGCGCCTCCAGGGCTAGCGGAGACTAATGGGCTAATGCATAACGAATGGGACCCCGAATTCATATGCGGGGGGGAGGCCAGTGCATATTCGGCCTGTAGAGCCAAGGGTAGCAGGTGCAGCAGGTGGAGGAACGGGGTAGGGAATGCAATAAACTTCATCCGAAACCACATCACTCGCTTCGCTGCTGTATGCTGCCTTTGCCCCAAGGCCACCTGGAAGCGTTAAACCATAAGAGAGAGAACCTTGCCTTACCATACCTTGCCTTGCCCGAGACGCACCATTCGGAGACGGATAAACTGAACTGCATTTCGTCGCCGTACCCCCTTCAACTCCCCCCACTCACCCCTCGGAGTCCCTCGAAGTGGGGCGAAGGAAACCTTACGGAACATAGCGGAAGACGAAGATGAATCGTTCGCACTGTGAGAGTCCACTGGGAGACAGCTGTCTTTTCGCTTCCCGGGGAGAGGTAGCAGGGGATGGGTGCCCGGCAGGCCCGGCGGCGAGGGCAGAAATAGAATTGCAAATTTATGCATTGAAAATACAAAATGCATCAACTTAAAGTAACACTGGTAGTATAGTTGTCCGAGTCCGGCAGGAGGCAGCAACAACAACTTTTGTCACTCACTCGTGTTCCTCTCCGGGTCGGGGGGGGGGGGGGGGGGGGGGGGGGGGGGGGGGGGAAGGGACAGCGGTAAGAGTGCAACAGTGAAGTGAACGGCAGCATATTTTACAGCTTCATTTGCAAACTTTCTGCCCGCCTCGAAACGGTGGGAAAGTGTCCCAAGAAATGAACTTGAAACCGAGGTTTGGATTTTTGAGTTTGGAATTTTAATCACATCCTTTAGGTGCGTCTTACGGAACAGAATTTAGATGGGTTCGCAAAGCGCGTGGCGTTTCTAGATCTGTGCCGTTTCCCTCCCTTATTTGTGCGTGTTGTAAAACAAGCGTAAGAAAGTAATAAAATCGACTCCGCGGTTCGACCTTTTGATGGGGAAAACCCAAAGCCGCCTGCCGAAGGAACTGAAACAAAAGCCCAAAGCAGTCAAATAACAAACTTGAAAAATGGATGTTTTTTTTTCGCTTCTCCTTACAACATCGATGTCAAATCTGTGCGACAAGCACTAGGCTTTGGTAGATTATTTCTGGGGACGGGAAAATTTACGACCAGCAAGAGCTTAAAATGGTTTTGTTCAAATTGAAACCATTTTTCCCCGGTGCTTCGAACCGCGAGTCCTAAGTCCAGCGACACGGGAAATTGAAAAACTTTTCCTCTCGCGGACTTTTTGGCATCCTACAATGAAAGTGTGGCCCCGAGAAAATGCTCCTTTAAATAGGCGAATGGAATAGGCTTCACGGAATGGACGAAAAAAAAAACACTCAACTAAGAATTTTGGGGAAGTTCCGTTTTTTTGTCTCATTTTCGGTAAGGAAATTGATTTCCGAACCACAAAATCGACCGAAGGGTGTAAATAAAACGGGACGGGAAAACCTCGAAAATTACGTTGTGGTTTCACTTCAAGTGCAGGTTCTGTGGCATGTCGTGTTCCCGCCCGGAAGGCAACGAAGCCACGAACATCCCACTTACGGGCCAAACGAAATTAAACCATTCCTGCAAACCGACCGAGCAGAAGGAAAGGGGCCAGCAAATCTTGATCTGTGATACCTTTTTTCCTTCGCAACGAAAAAAAAGGAAAACCCGCCCGAGGGCGATTTGGCGAAATCGCAAAACTGGCGGGTCCCGCATAAATTGTAAATGCTGCTCGTAACAAATTGGATTACAATCATTCATATCGACCAAACTGGGCAGTAAAACGCAGCCCCGGGAAACGGGGGTGATAGGGGTGCGCGTGTGTATGTGTGTGAGTGGGTATTGAAAAGTGTTTGCAACCGAAATCAACCTTCAAGAACCAACCGCGCTCGCCTGCTCGCCGAAGACAACCCGCCCGAAAGCGATCATCGAATTTCCGTAATTTTATGAGTGCCCATTATGCGTATTTTATGTCCTTGTGCGAATCCCTCGCGCCGTTGTGTTGAGTCTTCGGGGCCCGTCTTTAAAAGGGTGGTAAAACTTCCGAAAACCCGCGACGTTCTGCTTCCGAAAGTGGTTGTTCGGTGCGGGTTTTCTTCACCTTCCGTCTGACTCTGCGTAATTGTTACTCAATTAAAGTCACTTCACCAAAACGACCGGAAAAACGATGCCCCCACCCCTCTATTCCTTGCTCCGCGCGTGTGTCTGCGTCTGTGGTGTGGCTGTCAAGTGGAGGAAACGGTATCGATGGCCACTTGAGTTGTGCCTCGCGGAATCCCCACCCGGTGGTTTCGAGAAGGAGTGTAAGAGAGTGCATAATTTATGAGCCCTTCCCCGCGGGGCATTGGAGGGACGCTACCAGCACCAACCGAGTGGTGGCAAGTGGTCTATTGTTTTTAATGTCATTTCCGACCTTGGAAGTGGCGCTGCCTAATGTGCATCCTTTATCCGTAAATCAATAATCAGAAACATTGACGAACGCTTCTGTTTCTTCTGCTGGAAAAATATTAAATCGTCATCTACCGGAAGGTACTACAAATCAGACCGGCTCAAACTGCCGCTCAAACACGCTGTAAAGAGGGAGAATGAAATTTGTCCAACACCACTTGATACGGCACAGTACCCAATTTCCCAAAACCGGCCCAAAACGGTCCGATCCCCTGCGGACATGGTTTGTAATCGTAGGGCATAAAATAGGACTCAATCGTCGAGCCGTTGCAATCCTTTCTAGCGTTTCCCGTTCCGGAACCCCTTTTCAATTTTCCTCCTGTCTGCAGGCAAACTGCACACGATAGAGGCATCAGGCAGGGCACCAACGAATAAAAAAAAACACGAAATAAAAGGAGGATAAAATAATTCCGACCAGAAATAGTGTTTGGGTAATGTTTTGCGTGCACATTTACCCTTATCGCTCGATACGATCGCCTTCGAGCGTACGGCCGGTGGTGGTTAGGCATGACTTCTTGTGTGTTTGTCCAAGGTATATCCAAGCAAAGGTACACTGGTGAGGGGTGGGTGTCGTTCCTGTTTTTTTGCCCTTCATCCTTCCTACAAGTTACACTCACTCGAGAAACGCCAGGATCGATCGATAAGCAATCCGAAATGGTCCATCGCATCACATTCAACTAGACGTATTCCGATGGGATCTGTGTAACGTCGTTTTAGTGGACGCCGGTGTGGACTACCATCTCCCTTTTCCCCCTTTACGAAAGGCGGTTTCATTTGCGAAACACCACTGCGAACGTCCGAAATTGTTTCGAATGAATTCCTTTAATTTTTTAACACCATCCCTAGAGAAGGAATTAACTTTGACCCCGAAGGGAAACTTCATCGTTCTGTCGGTAGGCCAATGTGTGAGGGAAAGATGGAAAAACGAGTTCCACTGGAATGAAAATCAAGCAATCAACCAACTCCATGAGTCAACCATGAGAGGATGTCCGGCCGGGTACCCTCATATTCGTGGCCCGAAGACGATTTAAAGCCCGGGGCAAACGGCACGCAATCACGCTGGCCAGATCGAACAACCCTTCGGAGTGTCCTCGTGTGTCGAACGCGCAAAACGGACAATCCGGGATGATCATCAATTTCCCGTCCCGGTGCGTCGTCGGGATTTAGGGAATGCGAATGTCTGCGATGCGTGTGCAGCGAGGCGCGCTTAATTCAAGTGTAAGCCCTAGTGGTCCTTCCCGATGGGGAGGGAGGGGCGAGGGGGAGGGTTGGGATGAAGATTGATTGCGCTCCGAGCCATTGATCAATCCGTGCACCGGACCGGAGGGAAAACTCGACGCAACCTCGGGGAAGTACATTTGACTGTCCGGTAATTATTCTAATACCTAAAAATGGCACCAAATCCTTCCGCTCGAGCTCATTGTGTCCTTGCTAGCGCCGGAGGGGAGGGAATTGGGAAGAGGTCCGGGAATAGGTTCACCATTCGAGGCCAGAAGTGTACATTCAATTATAAAATTATTTTACACTTGCCACCACACGGCGCCGTTACAGGCCGTTAGGATTGAGATAACGATCCATTTCGGGTTTGCGGAGGGTGAATGGCGGGTGTGAGCATGGTGGGGCGGGGGAAGGGTAGTCGGGAAAATCGTGCCGTCTGCTGCTGCTGGGACGCGTTAACGGTGCCGTTTACGCGATAAAACACTTTGCTGATCCTTTCCAATTTCGCCGGTGGCTTTGTGCGTGTGAGTGAGTGGGATATTCCTTTTTTTTTCCTCGTGTTTTCCATCCCATCGTTGGTGCAAAAAAACGAAAAAAAAAAAAATCAGCAACCAACGAGGGGACAACAAGCTTAAGCCCGGGATACTCCTGGCGGCTATTTGGGAGCGTATTATCAAGCCATGACGAGCCGTCGTTTTGCGTGCGCGGACGGGGGGAGGGTTCGGTGGGTGGGGGGAAAATGCACCAAAATCTGCTTTATCTTTTAACCAAACACGCAAACAAAACCCCCTTGCGCTTGCTCGCACTCGCCACCCTTCTCCGTCCGAGGATCTGCACCCGGTTTCGCTTTCGGACCGGATTTACCCACAAAACCCAACCCTCGGTGACTTTTCCACCACTGCCAGGCAAACGAAAAACCATCCTGTGCGTGTGGGTGGTGGGGCGGGGGGGAGGGTGGAAGGTGAACGGTTGAGCCAAGGAATGAATGCAAAGCTGGGCAAAAGGCTAACCCCTCAACCAGTAGCCAAATACATACAAAAAAACTAGGGAAAACGGGAAGGAGCATCGGGTCGGGGGATGCTGCTGTAATATTATCCTACCGAACCGAAGTTTACCCAGTGCGGTATGTGTGCGCCTGGGTGGGTGTTTGTTTGCGGCATTTGTTTACGTGCCGCCGCAGTCTCTACTGTCAACCATTGTTCTGTTTTTCATCGATAAGGGGTAATTATGCTGAAAATTTGATACCCCCAGCCCCGAGCCCAGACACGACCTTGGCATGGACGGATTATTTTCCCCGCTGTAGTTTTTCCACCTCCGAAACCGATGTGTTCAAACTGGCCCGACCGGAGAACTGAACGGGCGCGTGTAAACGATAAGTAGCTGTCAAGCCGAGCGTACTTCAGAGTGTACTTAGATTGTTTTGGGTTTCAGAAAAGTTTTGCAACGCTTGTGTTAGAGGCGGAAGAAAAACTTTCCACCTGATGGCAGGTTTGACCGAAAAGGCGGTCGTCGATGGTTCGCTCAGTTCGTAAATTACGTTTACTGATTAGAATTAAATATTCAAACCAGCCCGAATGGTCGTTTCGTTACGCATCGTCTGGCGAGAGGACCTGCTAAATGCCTTCTCGTCCTGCCGTGCATAATTGTTATTCATTTGCCAATCACGTCACAAAATCCGTCGCACATACCGACTTTTCCCCCCCCGGAACGCTTTTCCATTTTCCACCCCATCTCCGCTCTAAGCAAACAACTTCCCGTGGCATCAAATTACAAATTTACCTAACATAATTAATGCCATCCCCAAATTTAAACATTGCTTTGCCATTTTCCTGCAACGCAGCGCCATCCGGTACGCATTTCCATACGGACGTGGTGGGAGGGTGCTGGTGGTGGGAAAAACGGACACTTACCGCACGCGCGCACCCACCAATAAACACTCTCGCTCTCAATCGGTCGCATCAGGCGCTCATATTTTATTCCTCGTGGAAAGCTTCCACATGGCGGTGAGAGGGGGTATGGTGGGGGAGGGTGGTTTTTCACTTTTCATGTTTGGAAAATTGCTTTACCCAGCCAGAAGTCAGAAAGCCGGAAGGCTCCCGGGCCTCCCGAGTCCGCTTGACAGTTTTCCGAACCCTCGTTCCGGGCGCGAGGGTGGAAAGCGAGGCCCTTTGCCGGGGGCTGTAAAGGAAAGCCACGGGCTAGCAGTAAGACGGGAAACCGATATCAAATATTTAAAATGCAAATCCAATATTATCACGTTCCGTGGCCCGTTCGGCCCAGGGCACCGCAAAGCGGATCTGCGATGGCGTGCTCTCCGACGTTCTTTTTCGGTCGTTCTTTTTTTCTGGGCCAACATTTTCTTCCATCTTGCGCCGCAGTAAGGATTTTCCCGGAGTAGGTGTTTCCCCCGTCGGATCGGTGCGTGCGTCGTTGCGTGTTGGTGGTATTTACCCAAAAAGGGCTCGAGAGCGCACGGCGCTTTTTCGCTGATTCCTAGCATCCGAACCCAAATAAAAAGAAGGTGGGAAAACGGGAAAAAGGGCTGACGTAGGGCCGAACGACGGAGCGGCATAATTAGAGTAACGATGTTGGGCACTGTTGCGAAGGCGGATCATCCCGCCTTCGCTTGCGCGTGGAAAACTCGCCCCTAGCACTTTCCCAAACGCGACTTTTCTTCTTGCAAGCAACGCATCGGCAGTTGGAAGCGAAAAATCAACAACAGCAGCAACAACAAAAAATGGGACGGCCATGAGTCAAAAAGTTGACTTGCGTAATGTTGGGTATATATTTTTTTTGTGTGTGTTTTGTTTGGTTTTCACTCCCTCAATTTTTCCCTACCTGATTCGGTCCCATCCTCCGTTTTCCACGTACAAAACTTGTGTTCCTTCTTTTCCCCTTCCCATCCGACACTTTCCCGAGTTTTAGTTTCAGCTTCCGCTTCGCGAACCTTTTGCCAGCATCCTTTTTTTCCCTTCCCGTGTTGGTTTAGGATTACTTTTTGTTTTTCTTTTCACCAGCAATTTTCATTTTTATCCCTCCGCGTGCTCCATTTGGGCTCCTGGTCGTTGCGGTCGGAAAAGCCGACCGGAGCCGGGTGTTTTGCACCGGAAAGCTTTTTAAAATGTGCGCAGGCATGCCGCGTTCGGAAAAGCGTTTTATTATCCGGCCTCGGCCAGAACCGGAGTTATTTTTTTCTCCGACGACGAGCACGTCAACCTCAACCCCTCGTCCTAATTTTCACTTACTCTATATCAATTCTCGCCACATCCGATCCCACCGAGGGTTTTCCGTTCCGGCGCACGTCGCCCCGTTCGCCGGGATGGACGCAGAAAAAGCACGTTCCAGCGAAAACCGCCCTCGCCGGGCGGAGGAAAACCTCACTGCACGAGTTGGTGTACTTTAGTTGCGGGAGTGCAAGGCATTTCGCACAAAAATGAAGTGAAAAAACCACTCCCGGTTGACGTGGCGTATACGACACACTTCCAGGGCCGCGTGTGTCGCTCCGATTTCCCACCGGAGATTGAGGAGGTTCTATGATTTTTTTATGACAGCAGAACGCCCGCTCGCACCCTCGGGCCACACCCGGCCCCGGAGTCCGGAGGAGGGTATTCGCGGATGGTTTGTTATTTCGAGTGTGATTATTATTGTTATTATATGGTATCCTATTATACTATTGGTATTAGTATTTTATTGTTACCGCCGGCTACAATGGCTTTGTTTGCCCGGCTCCCGGGCTGGAAGGGAGGCGGAGGAGAACCGCACACAAAGAAATTAACATAATGCAGTCCATATGATTCTTTTACAGCACTTTCCGGTTTGTTTGCTACGCTCGATTTGAAGAACCGGGAACGGCTGGTGATTTGTGATTTCTTATCATAAAGCATGACGTTTTTTGACAGTAATTGACAGATGGTTTCGAATGAACAATGATATGAGGCATGTCTTTGGAAGGAAAGAACTCGTAACAAGTTCCTTGTTTCAAATGGTGATTTATCTTTTTCTTTGGGGTGTTCTAGCTTCTTGTTAGCAACCATTATTAAAACATTGTTGGGAAACATGAGCAAGTTTTCAGTTGCAATTGCAATGAGCAATTCATTTACTTCTGTATTCACCCGCTACGATACAAACAAAAGCTCAATTACCGCATATTTAACATGTTTCATAATTCATTTTGCATTGTGAAATATCATAAAAACAAACAAACTGATATTGAAAGCTAAATTCAGAGAAAATAAAATGTACACATGTAGTAAGAATTGCAATTAAATTGTGTAATTTGTTCATTTTTAGTTGTGCTTTATACTTGATCCAACAACTAGCAAAACTATCCTAAAAAATCCAGTGGCATTTCGCTAAAAATGATACGACTTCGTTCTAATTTAGCTATTGAGACACATCCTTATTGTGGTGTAACATATTGTATTATCATTTTGCTTGTAGTTCTAATGTTTTAGAACGAAGCATAATTTTTTACAACAACGAAACATACTTTTAGTAGCGTTGTTTTCCTTATTGATTAATCCACTTATGAACTTGCCCCGCTTTTTCCATAATAAATCATCGTATAAATCAATAATTCGATCGCTTAGTTTTAGGTCCCGGGTGGATGAAAGTATCCCCCCCCAAGCGAAATGGCCCAAAAAACTGACAAAAACAAATCGCAAACGCCAACCAGTGGCTTCAATTTTCACTTCACTTTCCTCGCCAACGGCACGGCGGGGTGGGATAATTTTATTATCCTGGGATTGTGCAACTTCTGCCTCTTCTTGCGCCGAGTAAATCCCCCAATGCGCGCAAGATGAATTCCAAATTAGTCGTCCGATGGGGTTCCTGTCGCTGATGATTTCCCTCCCGGAATGCGGCGGGAGGAATTATTTATTGCCCTGCAATACATCAAACTGCCCGGATTTCAATCAAGCCGCGCGGTGGACAAAAGAAAACGTAAACGCAGAACCAGCTCCCCCCTGACGTCGGTGCATTATTATTATTCCACCTGATAAGACACGGATTTGTCGAAGACGTACGCAACTTATCGAACCATTACGGGTTGCATCTTATTCCGGTGCTTCGCCGACATCGCTGAGGGAAGGGATAAGGATAAGCCACTGCGATTCCCGGGTTCCCCGGTGTAACGTGGAGCGGACGAAAGTGGAAAGATTGAGCAGTTCAATAAATTGGATCCCCGCGCCAACAAATTGTACCGATTCAGCACGATTGTCTGTGGCCGACAGGATGGGGCGGTGGGGGCTCTGTAGAAGTCGGCTTCGCTTCGCATGCATTATTCATGACGATTCCTTCTTCGATTCCGACGCTCACATGTCCCACACATGGATGACACACACACACGAGCGGCCACAGAAGAGAACACATGCATGCTCATCTCGGCTCAGGCTCGGTGGCTCCCTTGGCGGCAATCTCGTAACAATGTGGCCATCGGCACGGAGTTACCCCATGAGAAGCGAGAATGTCATTAGGACGATGGTTTAATTAGGAAAGGACTGGTAATGTGTTTTCCGCCGATCGCCGAGCCTGGTGGCTCCGACTCTGTGGGGAGCTCGGAAAATGCCGCTCGGCTGGCAAATGGTATTTGCGAAAGTGAATTTTTGATCAATTCATCACTTAGCCGGTATCACTTTCCGTCTCCGCCCACCGGAAAGTGGAAAGTGGTCCACCGGGGACGAGCCGTTCCTGGCCGTGCGTTAATGTAATGGCCTCCGGCGAGGGTGGCTGACACTCTGGCTGGTTGGATGCTTTCTTTGAATCGTTAAAGTGTTTTTGGTTTTTTGGGGAAAAGATGCCCTTTTGCGCTTGAGGAAACTGTTAGCAGCATGACGTAGGTACTTTTACCCGAGTACTCCCAAGTTTATTTCGGCGAGGTGAAAAGTCAAAATCCCTTCCATCACGCAAGCGTTCCAGGCCAAATACACCATGTAACTAATTTGTTGCAACATTTTCTGCAGCGTCCACGCGAAAGTCCCTAATGCCACCTAGTCTGCGCGCTGGCAATAGTTTCCGGGAATCGTTAGAAATGTAGCACTTTTTGGCACATCGTTGCCTGCGCTTTGCTTACCAAAACGCGCTAACGAGCCGGAAAACGATCCACCAGCATCACCAAAAAAGCGCACTCCGTCGGGGCATTGGTTAAGTGCGGTCGGTTTCGGTGATAAAATCGAGAATGCATCACAAACCGAGGAGATGCAGGGCAAAAAAATGCGCCTCACTGGAGGAGAGCAAAATCTCATAAATTTTTGCATCATTTTCGAGCGATTCCACGGTTTCGGCTTAGGCTGAGTTCCCTCCGTCCTGGATAGGCCTGGTGCGCAAGGCTTGACTCATCCTCCACCGCTCGGTGTCGAACGAAAATAAAAAAGAAGCTCCCGGGTTATGACGGTAAGGCAGCTAAATCTGTCCCGCTACATTGGACCATAACTCCACCCGGCGATCCCGGGAACTCGTCAAATTATGCTACAAATCATAAGTCGCACCGAACACTGGGTGCCGGCGCGAACGATGTCTGGTCCCTTCCGTTCTGTTCTGCGCGCAGTTCCATTTGCGGAAAGTGATCCGCGGGGTCTTAAATCTGTTCTGAGCCAAGCCTGAGACAATCTGCTCCATCCCTTGGGGCTTTGATTTGGAGGCGATTATTTCTGTGTGCGAAGTTATTTTTACTAATTTCTTCTCGTGTGTGCAACCGCCTTGGTAGGCGCTGGTTTTATGCATTCTTCGAAAACGTCATCAAACGTCAAAGTGTTTGGCAAATATGTGTGCGCCTGCCGTGGCGTAGGTTGCTTCGTTTAATCACCCTCTTTGCTTTGCTCTGCCGTTGGCTGAGGTGTTGTTGCTTGTTTTCCACTCGGAACGGAACGTCCGGAGACGCTGACGAGTGTCTCATCTCTTAAGCGCGGGTTCTCCCAAGATTCATCCTCTGTGGACTAGTGCCACCTTTTCTGTTTCATTATTTTTATGGTGATCATTTTACGACCGCCTTCGACCGCGGCGGCACAGAATTGTAAGCCGCTCGGCACGAAGCTCCGGGAGAATCCTTCTTTCTTGGGATCACTTCTTGAGGGAAGTGTTTAAGTACCTTAAGCCATGAGGGGTTACGATCGCGCACCACGTAGCCTTCTCTTTTTTGTGTGCAGGCACATGTAAACCTTCTTTCCTTTTCACTTTCACTGACCGAAGACTTTGGAGGTTCCGCAATTTCGCCCCAAAACACGTGGGTTGTAAAACTGAGGCAGCTCGTCGGGAGGATTGGTTTCTTGTTTTGTTTTAATTTTGCCTGTTCTGCCTGTCTTACAACCGGAACCTCGTGTTCGGTACGGCTGTTTATGCCTTTACGGTAGATGATTATTTGAGCCTGCTATTAGCCGCGGTTCCGGAGCCTTGCAAATCTGTGCAAGAATGTGTCGTTATCAATTTTCTCGGTTCGTACTTCCCGTGAACAGCTTTTGAAAGAAGCCAGAACTATTCTTTTGCATGAAGACACTTTCCTTGTTTACTCCATTACATTTGAGGGCTTCCTTCCGGTTCAAAGTCACAGGAAGCTCTTGAAGGGAGAAGTCTTCCAATTGACATCCGTGCACCTTCGGTGCGATAATCCGGTAACAGTGCGAACAGAATTCACGTGGAAAAAGAATGCGAGTGCTGTCAAACGTGCCGACGTCGCGTTGACGCGCCGCATCGGTTGTCCGGTCGGCTATCCTCGGTTTGACGTGGAAGGTTTTTTTAAAGCACTTCCCGAACCGCGACGCACTTCAATTTCGCTCGTGCAAATCATCATCGCCCGCATCACCACCCACGCCTCAGCGGGAAGGAAACCATGGTAACGCAGCTTACGCAATCGCCTTAATGGCACAGTTAACACCGCCGGCTGGATTTTGGCTTCTTTATGTCAAAACGTAATCTTAATATGACGTGTTTAGGAGGGTCACTTGTGAGAGGCAACCCCCGTCGGAGAGTGCGTGTGTGTGTGTGTGTGGGTTGGAGCAAAAACAAAATAAACTCATCGGAACGGCCATCGAAATGGGACCCAGGCATGTCAAAGCGCGTCATCGTGTAAACACCAGACCAGAGTGACGACGTTGGATACGCCATAGTCGACGACGACGACGACGACGTCAGGCGACCGATTCAGCCGTCGGTCGACAATGGCGTCAATGAAGGCAAAATGGAAATAAACGAAACGAACGAAATTACCCCATCAATAAGTGTTTGATTAACGACACTCCGGCTCCGGGAGCAGACGCGCCGATGGTCTGGGTCTGGGCCACCGCCTGTATGGATATGGGCGTCTCTCTTTCGAGACAAAACTCGGCCGAAGAAAAGAAAAACAATCTCCATCTCGAGAGACGAGACGGCTTTTTTTTGCCCTTCCAATGAGAGTGCACAAATACGGAGGAAAAGCCTTTTGGACCCCCCGAGCGCAGCCTTCGCCCAGCAGCCTACTCCAGATGGCCGCCAAGGGGAACCCTTTGGAGCGAGCGATTCCGGGAACAATTTCATGCTCAAGCACGTTCCGCCGGGCATGGAAGCAATTCCGAGATCGGCCTGTTTCGCTTTCACATTCCGTCCTCTTTCCTCTAATTACTTATCTGGCCACACTGTTTAGCGCGCTGTGGAAATGTAATTATTGTCGCGCGATTTCGGACAAATGTACTCGAGAGGAGGGTGTGTGTTTTTTTTTTTTGTTTGTGCGGGAGAAAGAACTAACGAGCCGGATTACGTCGACCGGGCTGTAGAGGGCGATACATTGACCGCGGAATTGGTGATACGCAGCGGCGCGCCGATAAACCGAGATATTCGAGCCGGGAATTACCCAAAAGATAACCCCAAATCAGTGCCTGCGCTTAAAAATCGATATCGGACAGTGCTATACAGATAAACACCGCGCATCTAAATCGCTAAGACCGGCTAAGCTGGGTCGATGCTTATCGAATGGGACATTGGGAAAAATTAAACCCGAAACCATTACTTGAGGATGTGGGGCATTGCTGACTTTTGAGTTCACCTTACCCCGACGTGGAACCGGGTACTCTGGATAAGTTATCACTGCAGCAGGTTCGAATGCAACTCCCTTAATTCATAGAATAACATATTTCGGCACGAAATGTAATCATTTGCCAAGTCGGGCATCAAAAAACGCTAATCTGCTCTTAATACCACGCAAACACACTTGAAACATTTCACTTAAACCTAGGATACCTGAGGCTTCTGCTGCTATAGCGCCTTCTTCCTCAGCTGTTTTGCCTCACCCGGCAGAGTCGGAAGTTAGAAATCCTCCAGCAAACATCCAACCGCCGTCTGTGTTGGATTTCGGGGACCCCAATATGTCAGCACCGGGAGGCGCCTATGAAAGGCGCTCACTGTTCTGGGGTTGGCGCGATTGGATCGCGACAAATAGTAGTCCCCCGGTAAGCGGTCCCGGTAGCTGCGGCTATTAGAACGAGCCGTGCCCCTGCGTCACTCGACGCACGCAGCACCTGTACAGCGCCATAAAACATCGTTTGTTTGTGAGGACTTCACGTTCTATAAAGCATATCAGCAGCAGTTTTGTTTACAATCACCCGGGCGTTCAGTACTCCGCGGTGGAGGCAGAGCAGTAGGCCGTGTTGAGACTGCTGCGCTGTGGTGTGATTGTTTTTCATATCACTTTTCTTTTCCATCCCCCCTTTGCTCGTCGTCTTCCCCACCGTGGCTATAAGCCACAGATCTGGGGCCTATCTTCCCGTGCCGTCCGTGCAAACTGTGCACCCGAATTTCGGGGGCAACTATTTGCATTTCCGATCCACACATCCCCATACTGGCCCTTGGCAGCCCGGAACGGAACAGACTGACAGCACCAACAACAGCAACAACAATAGCAGCAACAGGAATATATTGCTGCCAGCAAACATCATTAAAACCTGGAGCAAAACCAAACTTGCGCGCTCGCGTAGTTGGTTAGAAATAGTTCGAGAAGAAAAAGACTTCCAAACCCCATGACTTTGCTGCGGGGGAATCAGCTTGGAATCTTGGAATTGTAACAACCGACAAGAAAAAAACATACTATAACCACGACCAGCAGTGGCAGCAGTTCCTCGCCCTTTCCTCTCATCCCGCCCCCCTTGGGCCCTACTCTCGAGCGCCTACTTTATCTATTGGCCCTCGTGCGCGCATTCACGGGGCTTAGGAAAATAAATGTTTACTGGTGGTAGGAGCAGGAGTATTACCGCGAGTATGAGCCATTTTCGGTTACAGCGCGATTGTGGTGTGGTGCTGGTGCACAATCGCGATAAGGCCGTGACGGTGGCCGGATGGTCCACCGCCTTCCCCTCGATGTGCGCTTCCTTTCGATGTAGACATATTCTCACACACGCGCGGGTTGTGCCACATGACGTTCGAGGGATAAACGGCGGCTGGAAACCGAACGGCAGCGGTGAAAAATAAATAAGAAATGATCTAATATATGGCTCGTAGCAACGGCGGGCAATTGTTGAAACCTGGGTTGATTTAAATTTGATAGATGTCGTGACGCGAAAGTGTCCCAGAACCTCGTCGGATCTCGTCGTTACGGTGACGTGCGTTCGCAGCAAGCAATTCGCAATATATTTTCTTCGCCCTGGGCATGGCGAAAAGAGTTTACCAAATTCCCATTCGGGGACACTTTTATCGAAACGAATGCCCTGTCTGCCGGGGCCTGTGAGGGACTCGAGTGAACTCGCCTCGCCCGAGCAAAACGGTGCTCCAAAATGGTGTACGGCCGGGAAACTGCTCGCTAGGCCGCACCGAAAACGGCAGGAAAATTCTGTCCCTCATTCTAGGTTCCAAACGCAACCCACCCCACCTACCCACCAACCCGCCTCATGATGGTGGCGTGAATGGAAGTTTGCTGTTACATTAAATGTCGACCTTGGCAAAGAGAAAGAAAAACCTCCGGGCGGGAAAAAGCCATTACGCGGCGGCCCTAGGGTGGACGCCACGGTGGGTGGCGGTGTGAGAGGCAGGTAGTGGCGGGTGAGATTGCACTGCATACCGCTGGCGCTGAAAAAAGGGGGCGGCGGGTGCGCTGGAGGAAGCGCTGAGGAAGGATTCATTTTCGAGCTAGCTTTTAAGAGAGGCAAATAGATAGACGCACATAAATCACCCGAACCCGAGCCGGGGCTGGGACAAACTCCTCAGCACCGGAGCGTGTATTTTGCAAGTAGGGAGGGACAGAGGGAGGGAGGTGTTGGGATGGTGGAAAGGCGCGCACATACAGTAGCGCACAGCGATGGATTTGTGTTGGCTGGAAAACGGGACGTCTCCGACTTGGGACGCCAACGTGCGGGGAGGTACCGGGATAGGGTTTCTTCTTGCGCAAAGGGTCGCAAGATGTGCTCCGAAGGGACGTCAACCAGAGCGAGACACTAGACGTGCGGTAGGCAAAAATGCGCAGCCACCAGCACGCAGCCACCCTGAACCTAACTCTAATGTATATAGCACGTGCTGCACCTTCACCAAAGCGCGGCGTAAGACACTCCCGACACATTCCGTTGGCTTTGTGGCCAGTGCAGCCCCTGGTGAAGCACATCCATATCCATAGCGGAGTTCGCAGTGCTCGGCTGCCCCCGGACGGTGGTTGGTGCGCATGTTCCCGACGGCCTCCCGACGAGCGGCCGCCCGAGGAGGCCAATGGCAGCCGAGTTCGGGCGGACTACTTGGACGACGTTCTTCTTGTTCTTGCCCTGCCGCGCACATGCGCCCTGCCGGGTGATGGACACATACGCTATCTTCCCCTGTCACGCACATTCACGGCTCCGGCCCTGGTCCGCTCCAGGCTTCTCTTTTTCGCCACCGGAAGTGGAAACCTTCTTGAGGACTTGCGAGGGCTTGCAAAGGATTTTAGCGGAAACACAACAATCTGCTACGTGTTCCTTGTGGCGAAACGGCACGGTTCTTTCGCAACAACGCGAGACAACGTCAACGACCTACTCCCGACGACCGACGTATCCTTGCGCTGGTTGGACCGTAGAGAGCGAGAGAGGCGTCTTGGAGCAAACGGCCCACAACAATGTGCCCCAACGATTTCTTCCTCAGTTCCCAAGAACCACCCTTCTCCACCGCCTCGCACTATGTAATGCAGTCGTCGTAACTGGGGGGGATCTATACATAATATAATACTGGTTCTCCTGGAACCTCTAACCTCGACGTCCAACTTCTTGCTCCTCGTGGGAAACCCTGTCTTTACGGCTAAGCTTACCCAGCATATCCTTTTGCTTTTCGTCCTTTGAATCCACCCCGTCCCCCCCCCCACCACCACTTCCGGGTAAGAAGAAATACGGGGTTTTGCAGTTGGCAGACATTTAATGAGACCACGGGCTTTATTAATCATTCATTCGATTTATCGGGGCGGCTGAATCGCATTCGATGCGCGAAGCGGCAGGACACGCCGCATGCCGATGTACACGATGGAGTGTAATTAGGCGCACATACACGCACACACACACATAAGCACACGTTGGAGTTGCTTTGACGTGTGTGTGTGTGTGTACTTAGCGTACGATCTTATCGTTCACAATCACTCATTCGTTCATTTTCGATTCCGTATTCTTAAAATGGTTCACTTACGATGGTTCTGCACAGTGCACGTATCATCTCCTTCACTCGTTTCAGCCATTTTTTTCTTCGATTCCGATTCCGTTCGTTCTCTTCCACTTTTTCGCACTGCTTTTTTCTTTCTTTCTTTCTTTCTTTCTTTATCGGTCGTTTTCTTTCTTGTTATCATTTTCTCATTTATTTCTCAATTCGTTTTTTCTTTTCTTGTTTTGTTTTCGTTCACTATTCAATCAAACAATTCTCTTGTGCGTATACGGTTTGAGCTTTTCCTTCATCTTGTTTTTGTTTTCACCCGCCCGGGTTCCGTCTTTTGGATCTTTATTCCTTACGTTAATTTTTTCGCATTTTTTGCCATCTTTTTCTACCAATTTCTCGATGATTTCCTCAAACTCTGTTTCGTTTTTTTCACATTTTGTACTTTGTTCCCTGTTTTGTTTTTGTTGCACACACTTCGGTTCAACAGCTTGGTTCGAAATCGGAGTTCCTCTTATGTTTTTTCTCGTACTTTTCTCATGCTCCTTTGCACATTGCTCCTCCTCGGTATCGATGCAGTCTCTCTGTCTGTCTGATTCCTCCTCCCCTTTCCCCTCCTCGATTCTTCTTTATCCTTTCCCAGGCCTGGGCTGCTCCCGTGGTGCGTTTGGTGGAGAGGCATGGTTAATTCCATCTTTTTTTTTTTTAAACTTATTTCTTCGCAACTTCCATTCTTCACTTCTTTATCCATTTCACTGCTGCCCATTCTGTGCCGCGGCTTTCTTAACCTTATTATTCCCGCGTCCAATTGCGGGATTTTGCTCCCTTTCCCTGTGGTCAGCACGAAGCCTCCGCCGCTGCGTCATCCCCACGGTTCAGTCCTGTGCACAAAGACCTCCTTCTTCTTGTTGATCCTCCTAACCATCGGCATCACCATCACCATCATCATCATCATCGTGGGGGCCGGTGCGCGAATAGGACTATCTTACGGGGGCCCCATTTTCTCTTGACTAATTTATGTGAATAAACTTCAACTCGCTGATTCTAATTTATGCGTGATGGTTTTACACGAAGCGGACCATGACACAGCGTATCTTTTTAGTTTTGTTTTTCTCCCTTCCCGCGTGATGTTGTTGTTTTTTATCTCTTTCCCTCTCTGCTTCTCGCTTGCTGTTTTTTTTCTATTCTTCTCTCTTCCTGTTGTTATTGTTGTTCGTCTCCTCATTCGTGCGTTGGTTGTCTTCTGGCTCTCCTCGCGTTTTGTTAAAACTACGCCTTCACCTTTCACGCAAAGCCCCGTGCGCACGCCGGCCTTGTGTGGTGGAGTGTCGCATCCTTTTGGCCAGGGCAGGGCGTGCATGTGTGTGGGAGGTTTAGTGTGACCACCGGTCGGTGGAGGAATAAAACGATATGAACCTTCGGCTGGGAAACGGGCCTAAGTGGGAAGAGTAAAAAGAAACCAAGCCGGGTATGGGAAAATAAAAAAAAATATGTACAAAACCGTCAGAGACACCCCATAGCAAAACGGGGACCACTCAAGGCCCTGCACTGCGGACTGAAGAAGAAGAAGAAGCAAAAATGAGCAATTATAATAGACGGAACGTCGTCCGAGACTCCGGCGGGCCGAGGACGTCCACTCCGGTCCGACGGGAGAAAATACGCCGGAACGCCATATTATGACCGTGCGGTCAATCTCCTGCCCCAATCTCGCCGATGGAGCGAATGTGTCGGTGTCCGTGTTCCCCTTCCTATGGGGATGAGGAAAAAAGTAACACCCACCTTCAAGACTCAAATAAATTCCACCATTGCTTTAAAGTGTGCGACGACAATCCTTAACAAAGAATTAAAGCCGGTAACTCCACCCAAAAGGCCCGTCGACGTTTTTACCGACGGCTCTCGGTGTTCGAATCGGGCATCGTTTCGGTCGCCATCGATGTTTGTTGCACGCGCACACGAAGTCTATAACTGTAGCTGTACATCATACACGAGGGATTGTCGGGAATGCCGTCGCTAAACGCAGGGAGTAACCCAAAACCCCTTCAGTGTCCAGTTGCACCGCGGAATTCGTTGGTGTGGCAGCACATCCGAAACAAAAAAAACCCACACACACACATACTCGCGCCCGCGAAACGCGACGGCAGGAATGCAGGAAAATCGATTTTCTCCCATTCGCCGGACGATCGAAACAACCAACCACCCCCAAGCGAAATTGGAGGCGGGTGCGGGGGGGGGGGGGGGCAATTCGTGGGGCGACCATACTGGAGCAATGGAACGGAAAAGACCCATTTAGCGCTAAGGGACGCTTGGCACACACACGCACGCACACGGGCAGCGCCGGAGGTCAGTGAGGGTTTTATTTGTCATAAATTGTGAAACGCACTTTAAAGCCTCGTCGGGTTTTGTCGGCGCGGCCAACTCCCGGCGAGGGCCCTCCGGAACTCCGGGTGGGTGGCACACGAGTGCAAAAACCCCTTTAAAACGACGTGCCGGGCCCTTTAAAAGGACGTCGGCCAGCCAGCGAGCGAGAGGACGAGGACCCGTGGTGTTGTGCGGAGAAAAGGTCGAAAGTTCGCCAATGCAGAGAACAAAATCACACACACACACAGGCTGGGTTCCGTACCGTGTTTTGGAGCGTCCATTTCGATCGTTAATTAAAGATGGCTTCGGGGAACGCTAGGTCACTCCCCCACCGGCATGTTGTCCACTGTCGTACGAAGCTAGCAAACACGACCCACGGTCAAAGGTCACCTGTGGGACAAATTTAAACCCTATCCCCCAGCATTCCGGCTCGTGTGTCCGGGACGGCGCTGGCAGATTTGGTAGCAAATTAGTTGCACAATTCATCATACAATCGATGCGGCTCGAATCCGATCCAACTTCTTTTTTTGTCACATTTGCATTTCGTTACGACCCATCATCTCGCATCGGACACTTACTTGCCGACACACTTCCACAATCCCGGCCAAGCACCAGGAAGCCTCCTCCTATCAGCTCGATCCGGGTGCCAACCGGCGTGATAACCTTTTTTATTTAAATGTGCACTTCCTCTCCCGGGCGGCTCAATCTTTGAGTCTTTCAATCAACGCTCGGACTCCGTCGTAAATTATTGATGCATCGCAGCAACAGCAGCAACCGATCAGGTTCGAAGAACACAGCAAGAAACAAAACAAAACCGAGAGAAAAAAAAACAATACACACATATAAAATAGAAACTGGATCATTAACTCGACAGAAAATGATGCTGAATAATTTATTTTACGACACCGCAGTGATACCGCTTGGGAGCACTAAAAAAAAAGCACACAAGATGAGGAACCGAACTAACGAACGACGTCGTGCTGTCTCCCTCGGACGGGTTCGATTTCGGCCGGCTTCCCTCCTCCTCCCATCAAGTGAACCCCCGGCGGGTGTCAGCTGTTGAATTAATCAATTAATCGCTGTGTACTTTAGGAGGGAAGCAGCAGCAGCAGACATCCAATTTGTGTTGTTTTGCCTTTCCGTCTCGCGAGTCCGCGGCCCCACAACCCCGATACACCTGAACCCGCCGGTGTAAACACACGGGCGTTGAAAGCCAGCGAAAAAACAACAAGTGCAGCGCGGAAAGCTTCGCGACGACGGAAACCGGGAATGTCGGAAACGGGAGGTTGTGCTGGCAGCAGAGGAAAAGAGGGGCGTTTGCGTAAAACAAATAATTGTTCTGCGTGATTCGGCAGTTGGTTGCGCTCTGGTATGCGCTCGTGTGTGTGTGTGTGTGTGTGTGACTGGGTGCAGATGAAAACGCGCGTTGTCCAATTGTCAAAAAGACCGAAGGGAGGAATCCCAAGAAAAAATCGTAAGAAACGTCCCCGGGAGAAGGCACTTAAAATATTTACCCTGTCACCGAAGCGCACGGCGCAGGAACGCTGTGGAAATGAGTCTGTTGGAGCGAGCGAAAGGTTGGTGGGGGAAGGGAGGGTATTGGGGAAAAACAAACAAAACCACACAACAATCATCACGCAGCAGCAGCAGCAGCAGCAACGTATGGTTGTTACTTGTTTCATTTGTTTTGCTTTTCTTCTCTCGCAGGCCACTATTTGTACGCCGCCATTTGTACGTCTCCATGCCGACGCCATGTTTTCTTCGATTGTTTTTCTGAAAAAACCAGACTTGAGACCGCCTCCACTTTGCGTACTTCACTCAATGCTGCTGGGTTGGGGCCGGGAGCGGGGGGAGGAGTAGGTGGTAGGGGAGACTTCATTCCTCTCATTCCGAAACCCCCCGCGTCTGAGTGTGTGTGTGTGTGTGTTCTACGTTCGATTTTCAATTTTCCCGGCTTTCCCGGTGCGAAAAAACAAGACAGGCGAAAAAACGGTAGCAAATGTAAAGTTAATCACGGTCCCGGAGTTTCGTTTTATGGCCCGTTTTGTATTCCACTCCTTCTTGCTTGTTTTTCCGCTTCCCGCACTTTCCCTCGCCAACCCCGCCCACGGTGCGGCGAAGGTGGGGAAAAACGCATCAAGAATGACACATGCGGGCAAGTATACATTTACCGCTTTCATTTATTTGACGTATGTTCCGTTGCTAAAGTAAAGCCCGGCCGGTTGTAAAATTCGCTTGCCATCGCGCCGGTAAAATAAATTGAACCGGAAAACAAAAACTTTTTGAGTTGTGTTTTCCCGAATCCCTCCCATTATTGAGCCCTCCCCGTTAGCCTTCACTTCATTGTGTCGAATGAAAAATAACACGTCTTGCTTTTCATTTACCGATTTTTTTCGGCAAGCCGAATGGAATATTCACGCTACAAATGTAACAGGAAATGCACTTCGGATGTGTCTAATGTTGATGAGCAGTTTTATTCCATTTCTCCGCCCCCTCCCACACCCAGATGCTTTGTTTTTTGTTTTCGTGTTTCTGCTTTCCATTTGTTTGTTTCTCGATCCTTGTTCTTGTTTTTAATTCAATTTCCTTCCCGTCGATTCGCGCATCGTGAATATTATGCATGGCTGATGTAAAACACAGTGTGCACAATCATTTCAATTTTCCGACTTTCCCGAACGATGCCGTTGTTTTCCGTCGGTGTTGGCACGGAAAATTGAATCCAACCGCGGAAACAGTATCGATTTGTTTGAGCACACAAATATGAGCCTCCAAAATTCATGGACCTAGGCTCACGCTCTTCTTCTGGTTGTTTCTTCTGTGTAACACACACTCACACACACACACACACACACCCGCTTCTCCCGTTAGAAAGCGTTTCTGGATGAGACGTCGGGAGGGCCCGCGAAAAGATCTAAATTATAACTGACAGGCGGTTCGATGCGGTTGTCAAGGGAATGGGCGCTGAAATAGCATATGAAAACCGAGACGGATTAACGAATCCTTCTTTTCAATAAGATCATTTCATTTTCACACTCTCGATCTTCCCAAGCACACACACACGCACGCACGCACACATACACACACAAGGCACGCCCTAGGCAACATTTCAATGCATAATATGCGATCCGCTTACATAAATATTGCTGTCTCATCACCGTCGGCGTCTTCGCCCCCTTTCTTTGCCTGTTTTTCTCGTGGATCCCGACGGTGGATGAATTGAAAATTAAAATAAGAATATGGATTGGATTGAAAATAATAAAACTCCAAACTACACACTTAGCGCGCGCGCGCTCACTTCTCCCCAAGGAAAGGGCCTTTTTTCCACCAACGCCAACCCCCCTGGGGGCCGGGAAAATTCGCTCTATCCGACCGCATAACGATCGTTTAGTCGCCACCTTCAACCGACCAAACGTGCCCCGGCCGCTGGACGTCATCCCGCTTAAGAGGGCTCACTTTTTTGTCCGAAAATTAAATTGCACTTTACGCCAAGGGGAGAAAGCCAACGAGGCAAATAACCAAAAAAAAATAACAGTAAGAAAAACTGTAAATAAAGAACCCAGCCCGAGAGCAAAGTGATAGAACAGGCGAACCAACATAAAAAAAAGACAAGTAAAATGAATTAAAGCGAACAAAGATGGAAAGACTAACAACCGAACGTGATGGGAAATCTTAGCAGCACCAGCTCGTACGCAGGCGAAGGTTCATTAACATCTTCGCGCTGGGGCAAAGAAAAGGAAAAATGGGCAGTAAAATATAAGGAGCATATCTTGTTCTTTTCCACTCCTTCCACACCCCCCGTCACACCGCTGGGAACCGTTTCCCGCCCCGAAAAACCCGACACGTGGCATTAAAACATTGGAAAGCGATGTGTATCTATTGAAATTAGAAAATGCGACCCAACAGTCTGAGTTATGCGCTAGGGCCAGGGTGAAGAATTGGGAGGTGGGGAAACGGGGGCCGATGAAGCGTAAGATCGAACCGCTGCTGGTGCCAGCGAGTGAGAAAATGGGCTAGTGTAGAGATTTAGGTGGGATCCCGGGACATACACGAGGAGGGCCCCCAAACCGAGGGAAACTAATAATAGAAAAAGGGAGCAATCTTCGGCTTCGGGTGGGCAGAACGGAGCACACAAAACCACCGAAAGAAAGGAAGGTGGAAAAAAAAAAACCAAGACGACGAAGACGACGCCGACGACAACAACATACATCCATAACGAAGCGCAAACGGAGAAACTGAAATTGGAACGGTTTTTTGATTAGAATTCTTTGTTTTTCCGCAGCCCCCAAATAATGGGGAGGGGGATGGACACGGTGGGGGGGCTGCGAAGGGGCTATCGAAAAAGATAGAAAAGATTCTTTCCACTCCCCGCCAGCCCAGCACTCTCTCTCTCTCGGCACAAGATATGGAGTGGGTGCCTTTTTTCCGGTTTTTTGGCTCCCGGCACGAGAAAACGGCAAACGGAATCCAACCGAAGGGTTCCTGGTGCTGGTGGTGGTGGTGGTACCGGGGAGTGATTTATGGCGGACTCATTTCCTCCTTTTTCTCGCCTATCATGTCCCCGGTGGGATTTGAGGCTTCGGTTCGAGCCCGGGTTTTTCGGTCCACGGGGGAAAAGATGAACGACAGTACGGCACACTGCACACTTTCTCGAGGGAGCCCAAGAAATGTTCCATTCCCGGGGGTGTGCACGGGACGTGGGAGGTGGGGCAGGGAGGGAGGGTGGCCTAACTCACAGGTGAATTTCATAGTTGACTGGCTGGCTGGCTCCGGAGGGTCCGGAGAATGTTTTCTCGTTCGGTTGTCACGGGGTTTGGTTCTTTTATTTTCGGTTCATCGCAAGCGAAACCCTCCATCGTTCTTCTTGTTCGGGCCTGGTGCTAAGTGGAGAAAGTGCTCACAGGGGAGCCGAAGCTCGGTCGGCGGTGGGGGAGGGACACAACACAGGACGAAACGGTTTCAGAATTGAAGCTGTCCCACATAAATATGCGCCCCGGCATTTCGTTTCCATTTTCGGTGCTCGGGTAAGTGCGGATGTGCCTTCAAGGCACTTTTCCCCACCTCGCGCCCTTCCAACCACCGGTGTCTAATGGATGGAAAACCACCAGCCCGGCAGCCGGATCAGGCGACCACCGGAAGGCCCCCGGTAAGGCCCCGGTGTGTCCTGTGGGATTACGGGCAGCATCCGAATCCGGCGCAAACCGCGATCCTTTCGGTCGATCCGAAGACCACTTTCGGTCGGCAAACTTCCAGAGAAGCCAATAAAATGGCTGTCACCGAGTGCAGGAGTGCCATATGCCGTGAGCTGAGTGAAAGAACCTACAAACCCGAGATCGGGACGAGTAGGACGACCATCTTCCAAAAGAACTATTCTTCCGCGATGCGATATATATTGTGCACCAGCGGTGACACATGGTTGTGACGCTTTGCTTTGGAAAATATGCAACTTTTTGGGACGAAGGTTCCCGGTCATCCGCACCTTTCGCTATTCGCTGGAAAATTCTCTAGTGACACATTTGGAGGACAACAGTTAAGTAAGAAACAGAACTCATGTTTTCTGTTTTCTTGAATTCCACACAAATTCACTTTTGAAATTATTTTCAAAGATTTAAGACGGAATATGAATGCATATTGTACAAAAATTATTTTTACTTTTTTTCATATCAAACCCTGAGAAATGTATAACCTACCAGTAACTTGCCATATCTGTGAAGATTTAAACAATCACTTGGAGTGCATTGTTGAAAATATTTCATCCATAATTCAAACCTCTCTAAACCATCTTTATTTTCTTCAAATTCTTATTTGAAAATAAAACAAAAAACGCATCCTCTTATAAAGTAATAAACAACTGAAGAAACATACAACTTAACAGCTGTCAGATCCTGTGTAAATCCCGATAGTACAAGAAAGGAGTAATCGTTCAATTTTCATTCATTTGTTTTGCTGAAAAGTATAACATTGCGTGATTTGATTGAATTACAAATAGAATAGCACGAGCATCAAGTATTTAGTTCTTCAAATGGTGATATCTCATTCAATCAAAGTTTCTTAAAACCTTCCACCACGGATCATCGTAATTGAGGATTCGTATATTATTCTATCAATATAACTGCAAATGTCTTAGTCGATTTAAAGTATGTTTGGTCAACAGTTTGTTTTACGATTTGTTTTATACATTTTTTATGAGAAACCTTGGTTTGTTAAAGAAGTGGAAAAATTACTGGTAGCAATAATAAATCTCAAAAATTAGATTCGTTCGATCGTGGAAGAAATACATCTCCAACTTTTCATTATCTTCCCAACATTGCACTGTGTCATGCTCCCATTTGGTTATGGTTATATAAACTAGGCACTGGAAACCTGACTCAAATCAAATATTACCTTCAAGGAACGAGGTTCAAGAACGTCTCTCGATTCTTTGCGGGGAACAGTTGCGTTCCCTTCGAAGACCGTGGATGTCTTGAAGTAAAACAACCCTGACAGCCTTAAGGAGGCATTACTCGCAAATGAAAAGCCAACGGCACCACCAAGCATTAACCAACACCGAAACTATGGGAACAAACATCTATAATTATATGTTGTGTTTTCTTTTTCTCCTCGCGCGCGCACACAACACAAGTGTGTGCCGTAATCGAAATCAAAAGGGCTAACACGCGCTCTTGCCACAACTCACTATGGGCTGTGTCTCCTCCTCCTCTCCCCCCCCCGTCACGTCGTTCACTTCTCAGTTGTTTGTTCGATTTCGGGATTCATTTTATTGTTATTATTATCGCTGTTATTATTGCTATTATTACCCACTAGCTCGCCTATGGTCATTATTGCTGGCATTATTATTTTCTCCGACTCGTTAATCGCCGCATTATGGCGAGCGGCCAGCAAACCCGCCATCGACAAATGTTGAGCTGTCCCGTGAGTTGGTGTGTGTGTGTGTCGATATGGGTCCGCTAAGGGTCCGCACTCCGCCGGTGCCCCGCAGGGTCCCGCGCCGTCGGAACTCCGGCAGGTCGCGCGAGCGGTTCCGCGGCCGAATTATTATCCAATGGACTGGAAGAACGGCATCAAACAACACCATGGGCCAAGTGGCAAAGCGTACGGCAAGAACACTGGCGTGCGGAAGGGAGGGGCCAGCAGCGAGGGGGAGAGAAAATCCAAACCCGATCCCCGATCGGTATCAAGCGAGTCATTTTAACGATATCCCAGTGGGATACTAAATCATTGGATTTGGAGAGAAGGCATCATCGCGGGTCTCCTCCGTTTCCCTGGCTCCCTTTCACCCTTCCCGCATCCCGGGTGGCTTCGATTCTGGACGGATTTCTTTCATTTCACCCCGGGTCCGATTGTGATCTTCTTGGCTTTCAAGCGAACGGCCTTCGTCGGGCTCCGCGGGCTTGGGATCACCTATTTATTTATTTTTTTTACTTTTCCCGCTCTCGTCGATTCTTTCCTCCGGAGGGTTACCCGTTGCCATCCAAACGTCACTTTTTTTTACGAATTCTTTCCTTTGACTTCAAACCACCTAACACCCCTTTTGAATCCATCGCGTTTCGTCGGCGGGAAGTGGCCATCGTGGAGCCCGCAGCGAAATCAATGTTCGTTAGCGGCCACGGGAAGGTCAGGCTCGGTTCTCGGGGTCTCGTGCCTTACCTGCGCGCCCGGCATTGGATTCGCCGTTGTGGAAACGCTTTATTGGGACCGGTTTTTCCCTCCGAAACGCTGATAAAGACCCCCGTCGATGCGGTGAAGAGAGCGAACCTGGAGGAAGGAACCCCAGGGATTGTGTTTATTAAATTTCACTACGGTTCTACTACGCACAAAATTACCACCAACGACTCCCCCCTGGTGTGCCCACCGACCTCTTGCCACCGATATTGGAAATGGCATTGCGTGTTTTGGCAGCGGTTTTTCCGGGCGGAATCGGCAAAATGTTGCCCGAAAAACGGCACGCCACCGCGCACGATTGTAATACAACGACCTAGTGCGATCCTTTCCACCGGCATGACGCTAATATGCCCACGGACGGCATTCCGGGAGGTCTCCCGTTCCTGAGGAAACCCGGCCGTTGTGTGCGCGTGTGTGTGTTTGCCTATTTCGAGCCTCCCCCTTTCATCATGACCGCACGCCATCGTTTCATTTTGCGTTATCCTTTTCGCAACATTGGCCCGTTTGGGCCGCCCTCTCTCCACGCTCGTCCCGCGCCTTCCCGCGGAAAAACCACGTCGGACACGCACCGCACACGAAGGAGGGTTCGCAATTTGACGTGATAAATTTCGCATCAATATTTTCTGCATCGCTGGGCGCGCGAATCGCGATAGCCCACGGATTATCCGGAATTTCCACTTCACTCCACGGGGCGCATTGTTTGGGGCGGTGGGGGTGTTTTCCAGCGCCGGTGCCCCTTTTTGCGTGCGCCGGAAAGCTGTCAATTTCGATTTTCAGCTCCATTTTCACCGACATCGTGATTATCGTCAGCATCATCATCATCAGCATCATCGCCATCATCATTCGCGTCTATGAACCGAGGAACCGAATCGTAGCTGCGTTTTATGAGCGAGCTTTTTTTCACTGGGTTTTTCCCGAAAGGGTTTGGGCTGTGTTTGGCCGTATTTTAAGTTCAAACCTTTATCGGTAGCGCGGCAGGCTTTGTTTTCCACCAACTTTTCCATCAACTTCCCATTTGTTGATCAGCCTTCTGTTGCAATAAGCACTCATTGGGTAGAATTTATGTATTTAGTCTCACCTTCGCAACATAAAACCAGTCCTTTGTAGTGCTTTTTAGTTTTTCTCCTTTTAGTTGTTTTCCAACTCCTCTATGTAGTGTTCCTTTATTTACGTTGCTCTTGAGCTAGTTTTCAACCCCGAGCGAAACTAATCGGATAATCCTTTTTTGACCCTCTCCAGAGACCGCCAAGTTCATCGATATCGTACACCGGGCAGCTGAACGACGACGTGCGATCACCTGGCTCCGGAAGCACCCCCGGACCACTGTCGGCGCAACCCCCTACCGGAATGGACCCCGCGGAGGCTGGTAAGTGTTTCGGAGAGAATTACCATTTAGCGTCAATTCATTACAAAGACATTAAAACATGCACATCATCATCCTCAAACGCCGGCGGAGTGACATTTTGTATGGCCGACGGATAAATCGAACCAATACGCAGAGTTTCTGCATCCAACTTGCATTTTTCTGCTTTAAATAAGTGACTATTGTTTTACCATACTTGATTTGATTATCAAGTTAAATACACTGCGTCCCAAAATGATAGCCTCACCTAGTTTTTTCTGTGCAGGGCAAATACCGAGCATACAATTTTTTTCAAAAAATACACAAATATTTGTTAGTATACAATGACTACTTTGCATAAATATTGTTGAAGAAAACGAATGAACAATCCCTTTTGTACCAAGAAACTAAAATCAGTGGTGTCCCAAAATGATAGCCTCACTTAGGATTTTGATTAAATTATCAACAAAAATAGCATAAATGGATTCAAAAGTCATGATATAATAATCAGTGGATCCCCCATTACGATTTATTGCTTGAAAAATTCGTGATGGCATGCTCTCCGATAATGTTTCTAACGTATTTACTGATAAGGAACGCCAAGCAGTTCGGATAGCAAGTTTAAGCTCCTATATGGCCTCGTAATGTCTCCCATCTTCATAAATCTCTTGAACTAGCCTTCCATAAACATTTTCCATTGGATAAAGGTCTGGGGAAACGGCTGGCTAAGACATTGTTTTGATACCCGACCGTGCAAGGTGAGTTCTTGTTGTCTTGCGTGCGTGCCCGGCAGCATTTTCTTGCTTAAAAATGAGCTGTTGGGTGTTGTGATTTTCCAGATAAAGCTTCAAATGATTCGCCAGGATGTCGATAAACATATCGCTGTTCATACGTGTTGGTACAAGAGCCAAGTCACTTCTACTATGACCGCTAAACGGAGCCCAAATCATGACCGAATCACCTTCAAAATTGCGACGACAGAAAAATCGTGCTATCGTCTCAAATCTCGCCAGTAATGGATGTAATTATCCGATCCATCAATATTTAGCTTTTTTTCATCAATATAATCCACCTAACATAAATTAATAATTTAAAATCTGAACAAGACTGCAAACGGACAATTTACGTTTCTCCACTCATTCTTCCATGTCTTATGTTCTGCAGCAAACTCCAATCTAGCGATTTTTTGGTGAAGTTTGAGGGCAGAAACTTTCTTCATGGACTCTCTTACAATATCAGAACATGAATTCAAAGCTCGCAACACAGCATTTTTGTGCACATTCAACCAGAAATCGTTTTGTCCTACAGCAACCTTTGGTTGCATTGAAAGCAACTTAAAAAATCCTCCGATTATCACGCGACGAAAGATTTTGAAGACGACCAGGAGACTTCTGAAACCCATATTAACTGCCCATATAACTAGCCCCCCTTACATCTATTTATTAGCACACCAATCTCATGATTTGACTTGCCATTAAAGCGATAAGCATCAATTTGACTTTTTCCTCGTTCCTGGAGTTGTTTTCTGCTTCCAATGTTCAAATTAAATTACAAATTAAAGTAAGAGAACTTAAAAATTACTTTTGGCAACGGATAACGTGGCTAGGAACTGGGTTGCTTTGTTAATTTGAATGATTTTTGAAGTGAGGCTATCATTATGGGACACTCCATTTTTTAAGTGTTTGACCAAAATGTTATATTTAAATTTTTTTTCTGATAAATTAGAAGTGAAACACATTTCTTTTAGATTAAGGAATATGTTTCTGTCGTTTATTTTACCTTGCGATCATTTAAAATAGCATATGAGTGAAAAAACTGCGTGAGGCTATCATTTTGGGACGGAGTGTATAATGCATACCAATGTTTCAAAAATCATAACGTACTGCAGGAAAATGTGTTGTACACATTAATTTTGTCCAACTACTTGGAACAAATTTTGATTGATTTAAATTATTTCCAAAACATATCTAATTTGATTCAATCTTTATTTCTCATTACTGACGGTAAGGTTCGTTAGTTTAGAGGCAACATGTCATAATCAAATTTCATTCTTATGTTAGTGGAAAGAACGTTGTTGAAACTTGTTCAACTGAAGAAAAACACTTGATTTTAAGTACTCTAGCACGAGTAACCTAAAATTTTCGTGCATTATTTATTCTCTCCAAATCCAAATTATTCTTTCGCCAAACAAATCGCGCGTTTATATAGTCCCGCGGTATAGATCATTTTCAAGCTACTTTACCGCTTCGGTGACACTTACGTATTTGACGGCAGCTGTCATGCCGTTGCTTTGTTTTGCAACAAACGTTGTTCAAAGAGTACTGTGTTTGAGCTTCGACTCTATTTGATTTTGTTTAAAATGTTTGCCTCAAAGTTTTCCGAAGAATTTCATATTGAAATCACTTTCGCAATTAAACAAATTCAAACTGCAAACAAATCTTGAGATATTAAATGTGGTAAGATACCACGGATACGCAAATTTAATGTTAATTTTTGAGCGCAGATGATAATTTAGCGCCAACCTAGCTTAAAGCAACAGTTACTAATGATGCAATGTTATAAAGAACTCCGCAATATTTGTTTATGGAAAAAAGGCTCCCGCTTTGGAACCGTTCATTGGCAATTCATTCCCGTCCAGTTAGCTGTCATAAATGCGATGAAAAACTGCGAAAACAGTAATTATTTTCGCACCGTGCTAGCCACATAAAACCTACACCGTTCGTTTATGAACCCCACAACGGCCTCCGGCTCTTCAACTTCACACCTTTCTCCACCGTTCGCCATTGAACAATCCAATGATTCACGACATGACACCACACAATCCAATAAAAAGGCTAACTCGAGCTTCCACCTTCCACCCTACTAAACCCCTACACCGAAACTCCTTCCTTCGGGGCGAAAACCATCCCGGGGGCTACTTCCGACACTGACCTGGCCCATGATCCTGGGCACGTCGGCAGAGAAATGAGTTACCTTCTTCCCACCCGCCGGAGAGGGTCGCCGGGTGCGAAGATTGGTGCAATTGTTGTTTGCCCAAGCGCGCCACCGGCACCCGAGAAGGCTTCGCCTATTTTACGACGATCTTAAATCAACCCGATCTGTTTAATATTAATGACAAGCCCGAGTGGTGCACGTAAACGCGCACGATCGTCGCGCCGGTAGCGGAAATTGGGTGTGCAGGAAGCGAATGCACTGAAGGACTGCTTAGTGTATCGGAACCTAACGAGGTACGAAGGCTGAGAAAGAAATAGTAAAATCAACCCGACAAGACACTTTATTCGTTTCGAAAGAAACACAGCTCAGAAGTTCGGGAACAAGCGACGCGACAAGAGTTGCGCGCATCTCAACGGCAGTTTAATGGATGTTACTATCAATTTTATGGGAAAGTAAAAGTGTTTTTGTTTCCTCCCCCTTCCCCACCACTCGCCCGATTTCTCACTTCTTAAGTCTTGATGGCTTCCGACCACCGAGACCGACCGTCTCAACCCGGCGGGCTACACGCTTTTATGACTTTAAGAAAAATTAAACCACTCTTCCACTCGCCTGTCCGCTGCATTTTTTTATTTGGGTATTCACTTCAGCCGCGTTTTTCCTCTCCCTTAGCCGGTGTTTTAACAGCTATAAAATTGGGTGACGGGTGTGTAAAATCAATTTGTTGTTTTCTCTCCGTCTGCTTCAGCGAGTATCCCTCCCCCCCGTCGAGCGATCTTCCGCGATCCGTGATCTCGTCAAATCGTCAAAGCTGCCAGATAAAACCCGCTCTTGAGTCTCTCCGGTCTGGAGGAAAAAACCTTTTTTCCCGACGAGCGTGAATGGAGAAAAAAAACAACATAAAGTTTCCGACCACTTTTCACGCAGCTCCCCAGCCCAGCAGCCCTCCGCCTGTTCCAGGACAGTTTCCGGATGATGGATGGTGCCAAAAACAGGAACAAAAAAAACGAGAGAAAAAAACAAACAAACAAGACCAAAATATCGACCGGAACCGAAGCGTTCGATCGATGATGGTTAAAGTTTTACCCGTCCGTTAACTGCGGCCACGTGCGACTTTCACGGCCTTCCGCTTAAAGACACTTTTGTTTTCGTTTGATTTCGGTTTGCTTATTGCTTTTACCAGCCTTACTGCGCCCCGAAACCCCCGAAAATTGCGGGCGACATTGACCTCCGCGAAAAAGGGGTTGGGGAGGCTCAACGGTTTTGTTTTTCGTTCCGTTCCAGATTTTGAATTCCTTTTTTGCACGCAGCATAAGTAGTGCAAATAACTTAGCATTACCGTGCGTCATCGCGCCGTCACCACCACGTGCGTTTCGCATAGAAATCGGTAATGGAGGGGGGACCGGAATCGGTTTCACGGTCAAGGACACCGGTCGCCATTGGTGCCTCTGCAACACGAAATTCGGTTAAAAATAACGATCAAACGAAACCGAAAGCCATCCATCCATCCATCCCTCCGCTCCCTCCGGACGGTGAATCCCCGAAAAAATCGTGTCTCCATGCGGGGCGGGGTGGTGAGGGGTGTACCGGGAGGGGACAATAATAACAACAACCGAAACCCGTCCCGCGCTGGTCCCGCGGAATGAGGAGGCAAAAACAGTCGCCGGTCCGACCCCCAGACATTGCCAGACGGTACGGAAAGATGGATGGTCTCTGGCCGCCCTGGAGCAGCAGGGTAGGAGAGAGGGAGGAAATGGGCGGCCGGTAGGGTGTGCGCAAAAAAATGGCCTACGCCTAGGACCGGTTCGGCCTGCCGAAAAGTATCTATTAATCAAGTTAAAGTGGAATCAGCTGTTATAATTCAGTCGGACATGACTCGACTGTCTCATGAACACTGGCGTTGCGTTTTGCGTTTGCGTTTAGCGTTTATGCGGTTTTTCCGTTCTGTTTACCGTTTCGTTTGTTTCGTCCTGCTTCCCTTCCCGTTGCCTATTGCTTATCTCTCTCTTTTCACGTTTGCAAATTTTTATGTTTGTGTTTTGGTTTTCCCTTTTCTACTACTTTCCACTACTACTGCTCGAAGTTGTAGAAAACTATTGACAATTCATCTGTTGTGCCACGGAATGGCATGTTTTTGCGTGGTTTATTTGGCTCCACCCGTACCGCCCCAAACTCCCCCCCCCCTCCCCCCCCCTGAAGCAACGATGTCATAAATTGAACACGCCACGCCACCAGGCCCCGCGGATGGGGAGGATGTTTCTATTTTCTATGCGACACGAAACGGCATTCCCGAGCGAAGACTACATATTTCATCCAAATCAGCGGTGACCGTCACAGGCCGTCGCGAACGGGACGCGCGTTCGAGCGCGTTGACAAGCCTCTGGCGAAAGTGTTCGAATGAAATAAATCTGCTCGAAAGCGGTGGTCGAAAAGGAACTCTCTCACACACACACACACACACACGCTCAGCGAACGATCAATCATAGCGAAACAATGGCAAATGATGGTTTTATTTATTTATTTTGCTGCCCCGGCTTCCCGCCGGCTTCGGGGTTTTCGCGTTCTCTGGCGCCGGAACACGGAGCTCGGAGTGAATAAATATATCGACAAACTGTCACCCCGGCGGCTTCCGTTAGCCAAAGATGCGTGCCCTCACGCCCGCCCTTCCTCCTTCCTCTCCCCCTGCATAATCGCGCACGTTAGTATGCAACACAAATTTCGACACATTTGCGTGTGCAATAATGTCCACCCGATTATGCGACCCGGCGTGACGTGGCGTGGTCGGGTCGGGGTCTCATTTGAGGCTGGTTTCAATTCGAGGTGCAGCACTACCGTCTTCGTCCAGCCTTCGGTCGGCCGTTGGGGTCTTTCTGGTCGGTTCTGAAGACCGAAACCGAACCGTCCGCCAAGGCCAAAACCAAGGGTGTATGGTTATGCATCATCCATCGCACGGAAGATCTTCCACCCCACGTGGCTTCGCTTTGCATACAGCCGACCGAACCGAACGTTCCCGAAGGAACCCAGGATGCCAGGAAATCAATTTAAATCTGATTAAAAATGGGTTTCGGGTGCGGTTTGGGCTGGTCGGACTGTCAGATGGCGCAAAACTTTGCCCTGTGCCGGGCAAGCTTCGTAAGTAAGTCTGTGGAATAATTCAATTACACAAAACCTCGATGGTTCTCGAGGGCAGCTAAACCAGCTGGCGGGGATGGAAATTTTCTCTGTTGGACGGAATGACGCTGCTGCTGCTGCTGATGCTGCGGGTTGGGAAAATCCCATATTCCAAACTGTCACATCATATTTCCGCCCCCGGCGTTCGCTCGGCACGACGAGCGCGAGAATGGATGATGGCGCTCGCCGGCGATCGCTCCAGAGGATTTTCAACAAGATTCTCCAACTCGACCATGATGAAAATGCATTAGTCACGATGCACTCAACGAGCGTCGTCTTGAGGCGATGAAGACGAATGCCGGCCGTCTTGGACCGCTTTGGCAGGATAGGGTTTTATATAGATAGGAAAAAGCGCGCCCGTCAGCTAAAAATGGCCCATTGCTTCGGAGACTCCCCACCAGCCAGCTCCCTTCCCGCCTGCCCGGTGGGTAAAACGTTTTTGAGGTTGTTTTTGTTTTTTGTTTGTTTGTTCGCTCCTACGGGCGGGTGTGTTAAAAAGTCGTGAATGAAGGAGAGAGTGTCACCCGCGCAGGAAAACCTCCCCGCCCCCTCTGCCTACCTGGCGAGACGGAAGGACGGCGTTGTGGCGTGACGTGGCGACATCATCAGCAGCAGCGCCGTCCATAAATACAATTTTTCTGCATAATTTTATCTCATCGCACCCGAGCAATGAATGTGAAACGGAGTGAAAATGAAAATTAACGGCGCAGCGCGCGCGCTCCCGATGCGTACACACACAAACACACACACACATGGGCGGTGGTAAAAGTGTCGCATCCCCGTGGCATGCCGGCGGACACATTCCAAACCGATCGAGTTTTTGGTCGCACTTTCCGTGCGTTTTCGGAAAAACAGAACAGAAGTTGGATGAGGTTAAAGGAGGTTTCGCGGTAGAATCGTGACGGTTTGTTTTAGGATGTAGACAATCTGCCCACTAATGCTTATCGGATGTTGTTTGCTTTTGCCGAGAATCTCGAAAACCATCCCGCGGTAAACGACGAGTCACATGATACGGGCGAGGAATTATGACGCCAACCGTTGGTATCCACTTTCATCGATTCGCAAATCGCATCACACACATTTTATAGCTCCAGTGCATCTCAGCTCGATGCATTTGAAATGTGTGTTGCATCATAGTCGAGAGATTGAAGATTTTTCGCACTACCCAGCTTGACGACTAGGCGGCGGGGGTATTCTGCGGTCAGCGGGGAGCTTTCGGCATTATCTCGGGCAACAATGTTGTCCAACGCCCTCGCCGAACGCAACATCCACCCGAGACGATGGCTCAAATTACCGACAGGGGACAATTGGAAATTAACATTCAGACGCTCGACGGCACACACTCACACGCCCCGGGACCAAGCCCCGTGGACACTTGAAGCAGCGCTATAAAACACATCAAGTTTATTTTATAGAAAGGCATTAAATTGCTTCATATCGGGATGTGGCAAAACAATGTAGGATCGTTTGACTCACGTTTAAACATATTGTTTTCCTACTTAAAACGAAATCAACACAATGTGTTGACTTTGCAAATTTACACAACCGGTTTGTCTGTTCGCGCACTTTCTCTAGGTGGTACTTTGTAAACGTTTTGAGTTGTTTGAACAGATCCGAAGAGATCCGAATAATATAAATACAATTTTATAACTTAGTAAACAAAAATTCCACAAATGCGTTGACCATTTGATTTCGTTACAAGTATTTCTAAATATTTACAATATGCTCAGAGGCGGATTATGTTAAAGTCGGTAAAATTAAAACTCAAGCGTGAATATAGTTCCGTTAGGTTTAAATGGTATAAATGCAGCTTGAAATTATGAGTGAAAATAAAAAAATCTTTCAAAATTTGAATTCATACAGTTGAAAACGAAAACAAAAAGTTTGGACAAAACCACAAAAACATTTGAACAGCAACACTTAACATTAACTTTCGAGAAAAGGATATTTCAGACAATTTCCTAATCAGTTCCTGAGTGAACAAAGAAAACTGTGCAAACCATTTTTTTCTCAAAAATATGAGAAAAAACAATGTGCGTGCAGCTTTCTGATAAACGTTTATAAACAGGTTACACGACAACTCCGGATTGTGACAACACATAATTTGAGCTGAAATGATTGTCTGCTGAATATTGTGCAAGCTCCGCTGAACTTATGCAAAACCTATAAAAGACGGAACACATGTTTCTTGTTGGTGCCATCTTTTATGTATTTTTTATTACGCTCGTCGACAATCGCCTCCAATAAAACCGTCAGCTTTTCCCGCGTGCGAGAAGTGTTTAAATAGTATTTTACTCCCCTGCGCTGCCCCTGCACGCCCTGCACAAGAGGGTGCTAATGTTGTCGATGAAATAATTTGGACACTTGCGGTCAGCGGACGGTTCCGCAACGGAGCATCCGATGCGTGGTGTCCGCCACTCGAGAGCGAATCAAACACACCATCAAAATCATCGTTTGAAGCCGTGGTGATGGCTCGGTTTTTCCCTCCCGGTGCCCGAATAAAACACAATTTCACACAGGTCGAACCCATCAAACGCGCCTGTGACCTCACGCAGGTGAAAAAGTGAAGTCCCCCGGAGGAGCGCGTAATGGAGGCGAGAAGAAAAGGAGCAAAACGGAATGTCTATGATGCTCCACGAGCACTGTCGGCTGCGGTTTTGTCCGCCGGTCCGTGGCACGCAGATGAAAGCCAAGATGACTACAATTATCGGACCGTGTGGGTCATTTGTGGACGAGTGGGCTGACGGGGCACTTCACTAGCGGCGGTCGTTGTATTTATATCAGCACCAGCTCTCGAAGATGGTGAAGAGCCAGCGGTCCATTGCCGATGGTGCGGTTCCGAAAACTCGAGTTCCACGTCCCAGGTCCGTTTTAATCCGCCGGCGAGAGATCATCACCCGGGGACCCGATGATGGTCCCGATGGAACGAACCGGGTCCTCGCCGGAGCCCATTCGCTCCGTCGCTCCGTCGTCGACAATAGCCACGGCTATTAGTTTTGATGATCTTGTATAATTGAAAAGCAATTATTCACACTCGTTTGCCTCGGACCGAATACCCGGGCGACCGTAGGGCCGCTCGGACGAACCTAGACCACTGCCCGAGACGATGGTCCCGTGTGCCGAGGCCTTTTTTCCTCCGTTTTATGTTGTGGTCTCCTCGGTCCCGGGCCGCTTCCATCGCGAGTCTTCGCAAACGACTCGATCCTCACCCTCTCCTGGCCTCGGGTGGAAAGAAAGCGTAGAAAGGCTGACATGTTTCGTCCCCCCGTTGTGGCCTCCGCGACTTAAGACTCCGGTGCTTCGACCGTCTCCCGCCATTCGATAGATCACCGATGAATAGAGGGCGCGGGATGGAAATTGATTTCGTAGCCCGGCGAAAGGCAAAGGCAGCCGGGGACAATGGAAAATTAGAAGCCTCGAAAAAGCGGCCCAAAGTTTTGAAAAGGCTTTCCGAGCGCTCGGGCGATCCTTAAAATTATCGGGAATTGTTCGGGACGGCGAAAATTATCGTACCCCCGAGCCGGGTATGATTATTCCCGTTTAAATGGATCTTGTTAATCATCGACCGGGCGGAGGATCATCATGGCGATGTACGTAAACCCGCAAACCGGAGGAAAATAGCGCTGGTCACGGCCCTCTCTCTCGGTTGGGTAAGACGTCCAAAAACTTTGAAGTCCGGTGTTTCAAAACACCGTCTCGTCACCGAGGTATTGAAGGTTCCGTCTGTCGATCCGATCAACTCTGGGGTAATGATGGGTGTCAAAAAAGAAATAGGATGGACGCTCTAACTCCCGGAAGGTGAATCGAAACAGACGTCCACCCACGTCTCGGAAAGCCACTCATCAGAGCCACGTCCAGAAGTCTTCTGCTGGTGGAACGCGAGCTTCATAATCGCCGGAATGGTGTCAATTGTTTTTACGTCCACACTTTGCACCCCAAGCTCTTTGGTGAACCGTCCAAAAAAAGAACCTCAAAACGGAGAGGAGTTCCCGATCGCTCGAAAGGACACACCGAGGCAGTAAGACTTTTTTACGACTTTCCACAATCCCCCGTCAGCCGGTTCGGTTTGCGGTGCGGAGATGCGATGTCCCATTGTAACTGCTGTTAAATACTTTTATCTTATTATCAATGAACTCTGGCTGCGTCGGGGTCGGTGATGTGTGTCTGCTCCGTGTCGGATCGCTGTGGGAAGGTCCTGCCCGCTGCGGAGTTCCTCTGCGTTGCGGTTTTCCCGCTCAACAGATGTCACCTCCACAGTCCGGGGGTGGTTTGGTAATGGTTCGGGTCGTAAAAAACCAAACCTCCCGGTCCCGATCAAGCGCCTTAATTTCGTCATGTTCCCGTGGCCATGTCCTCGTCAATTTGGTCGTCGGCTTCCTCAGTCATCTCGCAGCTCGGTTTTATGTATCTTCTCCCATTCGCTTTTCTGCCCCGTTCCTACCGGGCGGGCTGTAAAAATCCCTCCCAGCATCCGGACAAGAGGTTGTTTCCTCAAGGAGCAGCAAAGCATCAGACTCAATAACACCCCCTAAGCCCCCGCTCCGCCTTGCCACTTGTTGGCCAAAGTCCAAAACCCAAATAGTCCAGTTTATCAATCATCGTGCGCTCGTAAACATGCGGGGCATAAATGTTTTTACAGCTTTTTTTATGACGAAATCGCTCGTCCGCTTTCAACGATGTGAAGCTGTGGTGTTCCAGCGGTGACCACCCACCCACACACAGGGGACGCCTTCCCCTGCCAACAAACACCTGCATCGGTAGTGCACGCCTGTTGTGGCTTTGTGGCTAGGATGATAACGTCTTCTCCGGCTAAGAAACGGAGCGATCTTCTGAAGCCGTAAAAAGAAATACTAACCCAGACCAGAACGAGGAAGGCGACAGGAGACATCGGCGGATATCTCTGATAGGTTTACCCTTTGTATCGTACGTCGAGGTGTCCCTTAAAGGATAACTTGCCACTTCTGGTGGGTGCCATCCGACCGATCTGAACGGGTGTGAGTTGGGTTTTATAGCGGAAAGGGAAAATTGAAACCACATCATCATTATCGCCGCATTGCCATCAGCCCTTCAGCGGGAAGATCCTCGTAATGGGGAACCTCGGCTTCCAACGCTTTGTTGAACGGCGCGTCGATTCCTATTGTACGCCAAAGATGCCCGATCGTAGATAGTGGTCTTCTTTTGATGACAAAACGACTCCCTCCGTTCCTCGTTCCGGAATCGTGCAACATATGATAAGAAAGAGCTGCTCACTGGTTTTTCCATTGTTCCCCCCCCCCGGTTGCACCCAGTTTGATTTTCCGTCCAATTTCTTATCAACTCTCCGGTGAACCCACTTTTGAGCAGGATGCTAATTTTCCCATCGATATCAGCAAGTTTCGTGTGAACTTTCCACACCAATAACGGTTACTCCAAGACGCTTGGCAGTGTGTGCCACACCAGTGTGAACTTGGAGCACCCGCTCCAAGCCGCCCGGAAAACCTCCCACACACCGCGCCGACCCACGGAACGTGGAACGAATAGATAAACTTTATGTCGGTTCCCATATTAAATCGCAACTCCGCCGACTGTCGATGGCGACGATGATGATGAGGATGATGATGATTAACATAAACGATATTGCCTTCTTCCTGCCCCCTTTCCTTATCGCCAACGACCGTGTTTTTTTATTGATATCGTTCTATTGGCTTTGTGCAATCACTAATCACACTAACCTTCTCTCTTGTTTTCCCTCTTCCTTTCGCAGATGGTGAGTGTTTTACAATGGATGTGTTTCTGTTTTACAACCCCGAACGAGCTGGAACCGCCGCTCAACAACCGGCCAATTTTCCCATCCCCGATCCGTGCCGGGCCGGGAGGGGGCAATAAAACGATTTCGGCCCGCATGGAAGGTACACGGATTGAAGGTATTAATCGCGCGAATCGATATGCGCCCCGCGTGAAGTTCCCGCGCGCGCTTTGTTGGTGGTATATGGCCCCCGCCGATTGGAGCCGAGGTGAAGTAGTAATAACGTCCGACGGCGTTCGTCCGCGAGCGTTTTAATATACAACTCCAAACGCCAAATTGATTGGTCGCCCGATATTGGCTCCCAAGTGCAGAAAAAAAATAATCGATGAAATCACACGCCTAGTGTTCTTTATGGCGGCCATCTATTTTTACGAACGCAGCCAAACTGTCACACGGCGCAGTTTCTTCCGACGGTCCCATTAGCCGGCGGCGACCGTAAACTCATTAGGCGAAAAGATGTACCCATTTCGCCCCTGGAAAATGGGTGAAATCTTACACTTGCTGACGGCGGGATATTTTCTAATTTTATTACCTCTAATCGGTTAATCACATCATTTGCGCTGCCATTTTGGATGTTGCGAGGGAGCGACTGCCGGCTGTTGGGAGACCAACGAGTCCGTTTGGAATTCATCCGAATGCGATACATTTAAACTCCCAAGAAGATGTCCTCGGGTTATGGAATGCGGAACGTTCAGTCCCCGGAGTTGTTTGCTCACTTCCTTTTTCTTTTCTATCGTCGAACACAATGAACAACCAGTCCTCAATTTGCATACTTACCAGTCCATCATCATCGTCGGCGGGACCGACGTGACATCTATCCGTTTGCGATCTTTGTTCCAGTTTTAATTTATGCACGCTTTTCCAACCCCCGCGCACGCACAGTTTTCCCCGACAGGGGACGAATCGCGTTAGCCTTCAATTGTCACCTTTCGGCGAGATCCGTGCCCGAGTTCGGTATCCGATTTCGATGCTGCTTGTTTTTGTTTTGGTTTTTTCGTCCGGTTCGGCCTGAAAATGTTTCTATGGGAGAGGAAAATCACTCCCACCACCCCGTCCGTTGTGGTGGAAAACACAAAATAAAAATGGGCAAACAAGCAGCACAAACATCGTAATGCATTTAATATAGAACGAACGGTGTTGTGTACCAGCAAAACCACTTACGCCGCCCCTCGAGTTTATGTCGAATTGGATTAAAAAGTTCATTCCGTTCGGTTTACTCGAAAGAACCCGACCGTTTCTTGCCCGACGGTTTTGACTCTGGTTCTGATGTGTTTGGTTTTGTTTGTTTTTCTTCCGCTGTGCCGCCAGACAAAGTTACATCGGAGATGGGGTTGGGAGGGAAGGGCAAACACACGCACGTACGCACGCACATTATTTTCGCCACCGACGCTGACTGACAGATGAGAGAAACAGCGCCGACCAGAACGAAACGTCCTCCACCCCATTTCCCTTTGGATTTTCCACGGACTTGTCCGCTTTTTTTGCCTTACGTCTTGTGATGCAAATCTATTTATTCAAATTTTCCAAACCACGGTTTCATGTAACATACACTCCGAGCGACGGCCGCACAATAGAGCGATGACGGCGTAATAGGGCCCCGTTCACTTCCACCCGCACAAAGGATAAAGGAGCAGACGAAAACAATGCGCGAAGAAGAAGACGAAACCGTACCCACAAATGGCAACCGTGCACACCTTGGGTTTTTGTGCAAGGATTTCTGGGTTGGAAAACCCAGGCGGGATCGGGAAAAGTACAAACCGTATTCCGTTGAGCAGAAACAATACCTACTCCGCACACAAACAAAAGGCATGCCCACCGGGCGTGGCGCTGGCGTTGTCTTCCGCGGGCCGGAGAGGGTAAGAAAGTCCCGGTGTGTCCTTTGGCCATCCCTAAAATGGCACGAGAGTGGCGGGAGTGCCTGTGTTGTTTGATGATTGTGCGCTTTGTGTTGTGAGCGGTTGTGTCTGTCGTTGGTGTTGTTTTTTTTTTTTAAATCATTTGGCAAATATAGCTGACAATATAGAAACAAAACGGAAACCGAACCTCTCCATCCCATTAGGGCGTCATTTTTACCGGCGTTCCACTGGCCAGCGGCACCATGTTTCCATTATCCTTGCCTTACGCGACAGGCTCCCCATTCATGATCCGGCGCGCGATCCACTGGCGATGGCTTATTGATTCCCATCGCAAATGAGTTCTTTGGAAACCGACCCAGAATAGCTGCCCGAACGGTTTGCCTTGCCCGATTGTCAACCGATGCCGGGACGATCATCAACGTTCGCTCTTCTGTTTCTTGTGCCGCCTTCCTGTGGAACCCGGCAGAAACTAGTCTAACTCCTCGCCGGTTTGCTTCCCTTGATCCAAGGGCGGAGAGTCGCGCAAAACAATGCCCTTATTTAGGCGCAGAATGTGGAGTTGATGGGGAAGGGAAATGGAATTGGGGGCAAGAATTCTCCAACTCCACCATCGGATGCAGCAACAGTAGCAGGTGGGTGAATGGCACATAAAAACCGACAGAATGGAGTTAAAAATAAAAGCATCACAGATTGGGACGTACGAAGTGCGGAGAATCCGGAGCAGGACTCCCGTACACACACACTCCTCGTACACAATGATACAATCATCAAGCCCGGTCAAGTCTTGACTCGAAAAAGCCGACTTCGCCAAGACCAAGAACAATCGTCCCCCTGCACCTCGCCGGTGCATCGAGTGCAGGGTTTTGCAGCAACGACGACGGCGACGGATCGCAACAGTGCGGCATCCTTTGGATGCTAGTTTTCGGGCAATGGCGGTGCCGGAAGGTTTCATTGCATGCCGCACACTGCACAGGAGTCGGGCTTTTTCGCGTCTGTTTGGTGATCCTAAATTGGAGAAATTGATTCGCGACAAAACGAGACCCGAACAAACAAAAAAAAAAAAACACAAAACCCATGATGCGCGCGACTCAAATTGGCGATCGCGGCAAACGTTAAATTGAAAAGTCCCAGCGAACGCATCGAAGTTGGCTGCGGCATTGGCTGCGTACCGTCTCCTTCCTGTTGCTCGCGACGTTGATATTTCCCTTCGTCAGGCATTTCCACCGGTCGGCAATGGTTTTGTTTTACTCGTTTTATGCGTTGTTTTTTATTCCTTTCTTTTGCTTTAGGTTTTTTTTGTTTTCCACAATCGTTTTCAGCTCCATTTTTGCTTGTTGTTTTTTTTTCTTTACTTTGGTTTGCTCCTATTCTACGTCATTGGCTTACGTTTATTTTTCCCTAAAGAACTCATTCATCAATTCAATCCACCATTCACCGGGCGTACAAGCAGGGATCGGAAGGGTTTTGTATGAGGATGTTTTTATCTTCGTTTTTATCGTCGCTGCTCTTGTGCTTCAATCGTTTCGTTTGTTCGTTCTTTTTGTTCTTATTTTTTTTTTGTTTTAATGTTTGCCCTCGTCCACAACAATCTTTAGCGACAACCGACCCCTTCCCCCTTCCGTTGAGGGTTGGCTTTTGCCTTTGACAATTGCAAACCGAGCCGATTCTTCCGCTCCCTTCGAGTCCTTTCATTCATTTTAAGGGAAAACCATCTTGCGAATGGTTTTGGCTGGATGTCGCTTTTGTTTTTGTCTTTTAATGTCCTTCCTTCCATTTATTCTTGTCAGCAGTTTGCCTATCTTTGAATCCATGAAAAAAAATTCAACTCCTTTTTTTTGCACTCCCGTCCTTTCGGTATTTTATTAGCGTTTAGTTTTATTTTTTTGTTTCGAAATCGATTTGCTGTCCGTTACGTCGCTCGGGCCGATTTCCCAAGTCCGCACACTTCCGAGGCGAGCGGGACGGGAGAAAGAATTCATTTCCGTTCCGTCGCCTGCAGCGTTGTGCAGGGAGTGGAAAAAGGATTTTTCCATTATTCCTTTTTTCTTGTCCTCCCACCGAATGGTTTTAATGTTCTACGAGCGTGATCGTTGCTATCTGTACCAATATTGCCCGATGTTGTCACCAGCCTTTTCTTACACACATTCAAACACACCTTTCCCTGAACGCGAGGAAAATCTAATTTCGAAAACAAAACTCCAACTCGTCTGCCGCGGCCACTCCCTTTCGATGGTTTCCTTGCTGGGTTCCTTCGTGGTTCGGTTCTGCTTTGAACGCCGTCGTTTCCGATCATCTTTAACTCTTTCTCGTTGTAAAATTTTCCAATTACAATCGCCCACCGCACACACGATAAGTCGCGCATAAAAACGCGCCCGTTCCTCGTCCCCAAGAACAAAAAAAACCCCGTGTTGTTGGACGCAATATACATAAATCACGGTGGCACGTTTTTGAGACTTTATAGCCCGGTGAGGATTCATGCGCTGCGCCGAAGAAAATGATTCATTTTTTCCTTCCCTTCCATTTTTCTTTGTTTCACTCGCCACTTAAAACGGATCAGAGAACAACACTGTTCCCTGTGGCCTCCTGATGGGGGTGGTTTCCTACCGCCAGAGCATGAGAGAGTTGTAAAACTTAAAATATGAAAACTCATGAAAGAGCACCACTTGACGTCCTCGCGTCCATCGGCTCATCCGAATGGGGACGAATGAAAGCAACAAAAACTCGACCTTAAACCGTTTATATGCCAGCATGCGGGATAAATCACGGACGCTCATTAAATGTTTTGATAGTAATGTCCTGCTAATGATGGGCATTTGGAAACGCGTATTGCATTAAAATGCCCGAATAGCGGGTGAAGCAAAAGCACTCGGATTCGGTTTGAAGAAAAGATCCAATCCCATAGAAAAGATCACAAACGCGAGGCCCCGCCAAAGGGTGAGTCAATTTCGTGAACCCTTTTAAAGGCGCTCGGTGCAAGATTGCGAGATAATAATCCGCCGCTCGTTGGAAGAGTTGATTGGCACTGATTATCGAGTGTACAGTGTCCTAATATCCGAAGTCGGTGGTGTCCCTCCCGCACGGTGGCATTAACGGTAGCGAAACCGAGCGAAATTGCGAGAAGCTGCAGCGTCGGTAGCAATGGTGCACTTTGCTATGAAGACATTCCTGCCCGCCCCCCTTTCCGCCCGGGAGAAAAGATTTATTTTCGACCATTAAAATGAAACAGGTTTTGCTAAACGATTTGACCGCCCGCAAACTCTCGACCCCCTCCCCTACCATCGCGATCGACGCCCGGATAGCTTGGAACACTTTCAACCCACCGTTGGGCCCCGCTGGACCTAAATCCTAGACCGGCATGCACTCTCCGGTGCAATGGCGCCAACGGGTTGGCGACTTGGCGTTCATTTCTTCTTCTTTGCTTTTTTCCGCCTTTCCGCCAGCCCGAGAGACGGGAGATCTCTAATTGAGCCTGAGGCCACGTACAAATGTGACTGTTCAAATGATTCGTTTCATTAATCAGCATTATTTTCCATCCAACCTGGCGCGCCCGCCTTCCTCCAACCCCCCCCCACCCCCCCACCCCTCCCCCTCTCGCGGTGTCTCCGATGCCGATCTCGATGCATCTGACAGCCGATCGAATCACGGATCGATGCAAACGGTGCGCCAGCCGACGTCATCGTCGTCAACGGGCCGGGATCTGATCGACCGGAAAATGGCTTTGACGGCGGGCACCGTAACCGTACACCGCGCGGCAGGAAAATGCTGAGCACGATCGGATGCCCAGCGCTGGGAAGGATCGACCGTGCGCCAATCTTGCGACCGGGAACCTAGATTTTAGCAAGCCAAGCTCTGGCAGCCAATCGTAAACAATGTAATGATGATTATGCACACGGCCACAAAACGGCCACGACCGATCGGTGGGTCATAAATTTTGAAATGAAAAACACCAACCCCTCCCGGGCAGAACGCGGGCAGGATCTTTCCTGCTGAGGAGGAAAAAAAAGTCCGTGAGAGTCTCCATTCCATTCCTTTGCTTGATGCATCATAATCACGTGAGAAAAGATTGAACTTTTCCGAACCGAATCCGCTCCCTTACTAACGCGAGCCCTACTTTTTTTCTATTCTATCTATTTTCCACGCTCACACTACGTTTGCATGTGATTATAGTTTCCATTCCCTCGCGGGGTTCGCAACAAAAGAAACGGATTCCTTCGCCGTACAGAATTTCACCCCATTCTCGGCGATATTCGAACGCGATTGATTTCTTTCTTTTCTTTCCTGGCCACTTCCCACTCCCCCCTTTGGGTGACCCTCCTTCCTTGATGGCGTTGAAGCTGGCCTTTAAAGCAATTTCGGTCGAAATAAATCGGTTTTGCGCCAAATCGCCCAACGATAAAACGGTACCGTAAATTGCCAATCATTCATCCCACACGTACTTCACGAATGTGGGGGGTTTCTTTTTCTTCATCAACATTTTACCCGAGAACCACGAAGAAAACCACTCCGTTTCTGTCTGTGTGTGGGCCGAGAAGGGTATGAGCTCTGTTTTTTAAACCTCCTTACTTTACCACCTACTTTACACCCCAATCGATCTTCTTCGCAACGAAGGTGGCATGTTTTTTCCCTCGCTTTTGCTGTTAAGGGAGGAAATTTAATCGATTTTCCCTACACCTATCGATAGTGTATTTACATGGGTCGAGATTGTTCTTTGTGTGAAGGTGATGGTTTTTCTGCTTTACCATCATTGCTTCATTCATTGCGTTCCCATCCGTTCACCAAATCATGCACGGATCGATCGGCGAGTTTTTTTGTTCCTTCCACTCGCCAATCGGCAGAAGGAATTCATTCATTTGCCTTATCTTGGAAATTGATTTTCGTCTACGCCCATTTCATTGTGTATTTATTATGTATGCTGAATCGAGTTTGAATTTTCCGATTCTCTTAGCACCTACCGCTAACTACTCGATCATGCATATTAGTGTTTCCATTTTCAATGGTTCGATGAAAGAGGAGCATATTTGTTGATTTGTTCAACCAATCTTTTAGTTGGTCACAATCGGATTTTTAGTGCTTTGATTTTTGCTCCTTTTTTCACTGCACCTTTTTGATAAACGTTGCAATTTTCTGATCCGGGAAATGGAAGGGAAATTATTCATTTTTCTTTATTATTTGATCACATTTCGACACTTTTTTATGCAAAGTTAAAGCATTTATAAAGACACCCGGTTCGTTAGCGTGTCAGGTTGTTAATCGTTTAACTAGATAAGATGTTGAATGAAATAAACATAAAAAGCATATATAAATCAAATAGATGTTAGAGAAAGCTGTAATAATGTGGTATAACATTCAATGTTGGATTGAAAGATACACGCTTCAAATCCAGTTCGATCAATTTATTTATTACAAAAATGCAACAAGATATGAAACGCTTTTTTTAACAATATGTTGTCGTATCAATAATGTATTGCCATATCTCGTCTTCACAAAATCATGACTGCTTGAAGGGATCCATTTTTAAATTCCTGTTATTCTGGATCTTTGTTACAAATGAGTTTCTTTTTGTTTTTGTATTCATTTATCACCTTTCTCAAAATGCCACTTTTATATACTTTGTAATTTGACAGCAATGCTATAATTATGCTTATTACTAACCTCACGGCGATGTTACTCCAAACTGCATTCCGCCCTGCGCCAAACCAAACCAACAAGCCAGCAAAAACACACAGAAAAAAAAACCACGCAAATCGGAAGGAACTAAACAGCAACCAAAAGAATGTTCGCTAAACTGTTCGCTGCAACAGGTGCCACACAGAAACAGAAATGATTTATCGGCCCACGAGCTACAACGAGCTGAATCACGGTCCGCTCGGGAGGAACCCCTTTTCGTAAGGCAAATTATAATTATAGGAATCACTCCAAAATGACAGAGGTCGCGGGAAGCAGGATGCTTTTCATTATCCACCCGTTGCCATGTCTCCGCCAGGCCCGTTCCGTTCCGTTCCACCAACCCACCGAGTGGCGAGTGGTTTACATGGAAATGTTTTTCTCCCGATTTCGAATCGGACGAATCATAAAACAACCTGTAATTTATCGATGCAAAGCCGATTAACTGGGCTATGATTTGGCTTAATAGCCGCCGGGACTGCAGGTCCGCCGAACCACCCCACCCCCGCGGCCGAGCGAGGAAAGCGTGCAGAAGAGTTCTTCCGTTCCGTTTTTCTCCTTCACCTTTCCGTTTGTTGTTGTTTATTTCTTTTTTCTTTCACTTCTTTCCCCTTATTCGCCCGATCCCGTTTTCACGCTTATGCATTCGAAGACAGTCGATCTCCGATTGGCAAAATGGCAACCTATTAGCGCCCGGCCGCTTAACGATCGTCACGAACGTGCGGGTGGCGTGGGGGGAAGGGATGGAAAAGCGTAATCGAACCTGGGAGACGTTTTTCCGCGTGCTGCGCGATTATCGGTCGGTCTCTTTTTTTTCACGAACGCGAAAATGGCCTCGTACGGCACCATTATTGTTGCTGTTACCATCGAGGAGCCCGCCATCGCCAAATGGACGACGCGTCGATCGGTTGGCGCGCGAGCGATCGGAGCGAAAAATCGTGAGCGAAGGAAAATTGGTGCACCACCAAACACAATGCACCGACGTGTTGCACCTCCTCCACCAATCCCGGCACTCGGAAACGGCTGGATGGATGGAAAATAAACACGGAAATAATCATCCCCGCCTCTCCCAACGACGTTCGGGGCATTCGATCGGATTTATTTATTTTCATACCATTTTCTTCTCGATTTTGCTCCAATTTTGTGTTGCTCGCTTTTTTTTCTCGACCTTACTTTGCTGCCTTCAACCCACGCTTTTGGTAACGAGGAAAAATGAGTACCCCGATCCAACACACACCGGCCAGTTTAATTGAGTTCTAGTTTGGTGCAAGTGCAATTGCACCTCCCTCCTACGAGCTTACGAGGTAAATGGTGGAAAATAAAACGACGGTCTGAAGCGTGTCCGTATGCATTTGCAAAACACGATGCAAAACACGTTGCCGGCAGGCTTCGTTTTCCAGTTCGAGTTTGTAGCTCGAATCGTAGCGTTCCCATTTGTTTCTTCATCCCCCCCTCCCACCAACCACGAGGGCTGATCGGATTGTTTTTTTCCCTTTTTCACCGGCTGCACGTACAGTGTTTGCTCCCGACGCACTTAAAATGCACCACCGGAACTCGCAAACCGCCCCGGACTGCACCGATTTTACCGAACCCATATTGTTTGGTGTTCTTCGCACTTCTCGCACGTCGGTTCAGCCTGTGTTCCTCCGTGTGTGTTTTTTTTTTTATTTTTGCAAACCAATCTGTATGCTAAAAACCTTGCACTATGACGCGAGCCCTCGAGGGTTCGGGACCCGCGCACCTACTTTATTTCAGTTCCATTTGTGCGGTAATGGCGTCGAAATGTGTTTTTTTAATGTAGTTTCGTTCTGGTGGCACACCATCAGCACAATCCATCTCGCTGGGTGTGGAAGAAAGTACGGGGACGGGGACGGGCGGGAACGCATCGAACGAATAATGACGGAATGCAAGCCCGCGGGCGGAATTGGGAATTGAATTTCTCGATGCACCGCACGGAACGATGAAGAACGCCAAAAACCGAAAAGCTCACTCAAATGACACGCCGTGGAGCATTATTCGACACCGGGCACTGGGTTGTGTGTGTGTGTGTGTGTGTGTGTATGCGGGGACACCTGGGCACGGCAAGGGCTCCAAATGGTCCGAGCCTGATTGACTTATGCGTTTGGCATTGGCGTTGCATTGGCTTTTTTCCGCGTTTCGTGCACTCGTTTTTTTTTCTTCCCGCAGCGCGCTCGCATACCTCATCAGACCGTGGATAATTATGAATTCAAAGGAGGAGTAAACGAGCCTCCATTTGCGTACCGGCGGTGCCCTTCTCCCCCTAAACCCCCCGAAGGGACGAAGAAAGACAAATGAAATGCAAAGTCGGTGGCACACCCCCGGGGGGTGGGATCTTCCTCCGGGGAGGAACGGGTGGGACGTGGGTCTCTCCAAGTAAATGGAACCAAGAAACCAAGGCAAAACAAAAAAACACACACACACAGATACACAAGCCCACAAACACGCCGATGTGCATTTTGAAGACATTTAAAACAAAATCGTTTCGCGAGGCGAATATGATACAGATAATGCCAAATTAAAATGCGATGTGCATTTCTTGGTCTTCGCGATCGCTTCCTCCCCATTTGGACGCACCTTTGCCTCCGTTCCCGCACCCCCAGTGGGAGCCCCCTAGGTATTTTGTTGCAGGTCTCCCCCCTGACTCCCGACGTCCTTTGGCAAACCATCAAACGAAACCATGCACCAAACGGATTGCACTTCAGCAAAGGAGACTTTCCGCGCCCCCCTGTCTTTCCCCCTCTCTCTCCGAGGAGTCCAAGTGCCGAGAGTCGTTATTGTTATGACCAACACGGTCCCGACTGGTGTGTATGGACTTGGACCCACGAACGAAACGAAATGGTACGGATGACCGCAGAGTGTGTGCTTGTGTAGCAAATTATAATTAGCATATAGATTAATTTTGCATTTCGTTACTTTCATTTTCCTTCTTTTTTCGTTGCCCGCCGCCCGTTCTGCCCCTCGTGCTGTTCCGCTTCGCTTTCGGGCGCTTCGTTAACCGAGCGCGGTTTGTTTACCTTTTAGACACCGTCGTCGTGGTCGTTCCTCTATCGATGGGTCAACTGGTGGAGTGACAAGATACCCCTTGGACGGCGACATCGGCTACGGTGCATCGGAATCGCTAGTTGCAGCGAGCACGAAAAACGTTGAGAAGTCGATTTTAGACATAAGAGAAGCGCCGAAGTGGGGAAGGAACGTTTGGGAGGTTTCCTCCGAGACTTTTGGTCCTAATTGATTGTAGGATATTAAGAGGGGATTAAAGCCATATCGGTGTGTCTTTTGATGGCATTTCAATGGCAAAATGTTTAGTCTTTTTGGTCATATTTTGAAGTAATCCATTTGTGGTACGACAGATCGAAGCAATACAGCCGTTGCCACTAATCTTTAGCTTAAAAGCAGGTGGTGTTGTCTATAAGGCACCAAGTATTTAAAACGCTCATCAGAAACGTCTTTGACGCATCTGAGTTTGTCTCTAACTCATCATCTTTTGTCTCTTGCAAAAAATATAAAATATATAGAGTAATTGTGATTTTCATGGATGATTACACTGTTACAACAATGAACATTAATTAATTAATGCTTTCATACTAATTTGCACCTTCTACCATTAGTTTTTTCCGGGTGCCATTTTTAATATCCGCTCAGAAGTTGTGAATCAACGAATATAAACTTATTTTTATTGCTGCTAAATGTCACTTTCTTTGTTTGTTTACAATCACTGCCGTATATTTTTCAAATTTTTGTCAGTATAAACTTTAAATTTGTAAATCATTTTACCGCTTTTACATTTTGAATGCTTTACAAAATTATGTTTAGTACAAATTACAATCTTCATATTCAATTTTCATATTATTAGATTGGGACAAAACAGAAATCAACAGACAAACACAGACGAACGCGAGACGAAAGCTGATGAGTTAAAGACAAACTCAAATGCATTAGAGACAGAAGTTGATGGGCTATTTCAATCATGGGTGGGTTAGAGCCCAAAATAGGTGGCAACAACTGTAAAAAGACAAAATAAGGCCTGGTTTCTCGGCACTGTACTGCATCAAATTCGGAGTATCGCAAAGCCACCTCTTTATGGCAAAAGCCATTCAAGTCTCGTATACAGGGTATGCAAAACAACGCGATCGTAATCTACACCGTATGCGTTCTAGACCTATGGCTAAATATGGCTAAAGCTTTGTTTTACGCAACCACACCAAACCGAGCCACTTTCGGCTTTTCGGAACCATCCATAAGCGGCTGAACTCCCCCAGAAGAGCGGGAGGGCTTCAAATGTGACGAAATCAGCTCGGATGGTGGCACCCTGCCGGTGTTGTCGGTGCTGCTGCAACCGTCTAAGCCCCGGGATGTGGGATTCCGATGTGGAAACCGGAGTAGAGTTTGGAAAAAGAAACTGACACGCTGCAAGATCGTTTCAAGATCACTCCACAAGTCCCACGGTTGCTTTCTCCTTCGACCTTTCGGGCCATCGACCGATCGAACCGATTCACAATTGACCACAGAGCACACACACACACACAGGAGAAGAGTAACGTCAAGAGCCGGTAAGAAGAAAGCTGCCTTCCCCACGCGGTGGAAAGGTTGACTTCGGTGGATTATCCTCATCCATCTTGTCGAACCCCTGGACCGAGCCGGAGGACCCATTCTTCGGGCAAAGCGTTTCGCTGCGTGTGTGCATCTGTCAACCAACCAGCGGCCTTTCCTATTTCGATTTCGAACCGCTCGAATCGACCTTATCGGACCGGTAGGCATTGGCTTTTGAGTGAATCTGTCCCGGCGCAGAAGAGGAGGCGGCCAGACATCAGAGGACTTCGCGTCCGTCCGAGCGTTCGATGGGTCCGGCTTTCTTCTTTCGGCCACTCTACCCGGTACCTCGGAAGATGTCAGAGCCCGAGACGGACCTGCCGAGGGGCTGTTTTCTGAAGTGACTCGCACGCCGCAGGGGGTCACCAAGAAAAAACCCCTTACGATACGGTTCGGACCTTAACGGAACCTCGAGCGTTCCGGCGCGTCGCTTGTGTTTGCTGTGCTGTCCCTGCAATTGTTCGGCCCGATGGACAACCGGGGAGGCGGTCCGGGGCCCGGTCTCATTACAACGGCTGACCCCGTGAACGAGAGGATGGCCCACCCCAGCGGTGTTTTCCTTTCATTTTCCCGTGCGCTTTTGTGCGCCGTCCAGCCTTCGGTTGCCTTCGTTATCGGATCGGACATGTTTCGTTACACATTTTGCATTGGCATGGGACGGTCGTTTGTTTTTTTCCCCTGCTGTTTTACGTTTTGCGCTTTGCGTGCGCCACCTGGAGCTATGATTTAAGCGGGAAGCTCACCTTCCGGACCGGGGGGTTTTTCCGTTCCGCCGGCCGTCCTCGAAGTTGAAAACGCCCGAAGGACACGCAACCGGTCGCCGGAGTAGCTTTGTTCTTGCGCAAAAATACTGCCGACACGAGACTAAAAGGACACATAGCGGTACAGCAAGGGGACGAACAAACAAACCGTCATCTACCAGCAGTCACCGAGTTTGTTTTCCTCGTTCGGGTTGGGAAAATGTGTTGCCTGTTCCAATGGGACGACTACGAGGCAGAAGTGTGCTTCAAACAAGTTGGCCATTTTGTGCCATTTCGCCCAACGCGCAAACGATGGAGGATGGGACGGACCATTTTTCCTATTGTTGCGACCATCCTCTGGCTCCCCCCGCGCTCCCTCCACCTTCTTTTCACCCCGTGAACAGATCATATTCGAGGAATTTGCGTTTGCGTAAGGCATTATTATGGCGAGCCGAGGAAAATCTCATCCGTATAATCTGTAATAACATTTCTCCGGACCATCCGGACCGTTGGCACATTCCGGCACTTTCTAAACCTCTGTACCCTGCACATGTGTATGTGTGTATGCTTCCTTCGCTTTTATCATCACAATCGCGACCCTCTCTGCCTTTCTGAAAAACTCCAATTTCTTTACCAACGTAAAGGAAAAAAGGACGTCCGGATCGTGGGCCGGACTATGCTTTTCTCCAGCATCTCCAAGTGGACGGAGGGGGTGGAGAAAATTGGTTTTTAAATCATCATTTCCCATTCTTCTGGTCCTGTGATTGCAGGTCCATATTTTCCGTTCCCGCAAGCGCTTTCCCTTGTTCGCTTTCCACAAACGGTGGATCCTTTTACGTTTTTTTTTTCTTTCTTGCATTTCCCAAGCAGGCAAGGATCGAAAAGCAATTGGCAGTAAATTTCGTTACGCTAAATCCTTTTTGCGCAATCGCCATCAGCCGTTATTACCGTTTTGCGTCTGTGATTGACCACGTTGCGTGAGGGTGTGGGGGAGGGAAAGAAGAAAGGTAACAGGAGGACACGCAGAAATAGAATGGAAAAAAAGATGTCCCCTGGTCGGTGGAGAAAGAAATTCGATATGCTCGCTTTTTCTGCTGCTCCTCACGTCATTATTGGGAGCTTTAACTTTGAGCCACTTCCTTTCCACCGAAAATGCCATAATGGCCGCCCGCGAGGGGCGTCTAGAGCGCGGGGCATTTAATGGCACCGGTTCGATTTGTCGCGACCTGAAACATCGGTAATCCCCTAATATTCCCCCCATAAATGCCTCCCATAAATCAGGCATCAGGTTTCCAGCGATGCTAATTAGCGCCGTCCAAACGGGGCCCATCAGAAAAGCGATGCTCGGTGAAGATACGCGCCAGTCTTGGGCGACTCATATTGATCGATTCTGTCGATTCGAGCTGTCGCCACTTGTCCACCGGAGGACGCCAGAGAGCGTCGCTGTTTGGTTAGGTTGCGTTATTTATACATGCAGTTTATTTTTTGTTTCTCTGCCCGATGACAACTTTAACTTCTTCTTGTGATTTCCTTCCCAACCATGGTCCAGATCTCGGGGCAGAGATAAAGTCTTTGGCGCGACAGCAAACCCGACCGGTGCGCTGCCGTTTCGAGATGAAAAGACACCTTTACATGCGATAGCAAACATGCGCTTTAGGAAGCATGTCTAAAATAAACAGCTCCACATCCCTCTATCTCCCGGCAACGATAAGCGCGAAGACAATGGCCCATTGAAAAGGCACAAAAATACCGGCGCCCAAGATTTCCCTCCCGAAACCTCCCCCCCCTCCGGGATGAACCGGATGTTTTCCAGTCGCCCCTCTGAAACTGCGACTTGATAATAATGATACGTTTCAATTGATTTCTACACCTTTTTATTTATTTGATGAAATAATGAACCCGCCTCGGAGGTCCCCTGCGGCCGACAATCGAGCAAATATCGATACCGTGGAAGCTAAGCGGCCAACCATCATTCTCCGTAACTTCCCTTAATGTAATGACAGTTTCGCAAAATAAACGCCAAAAAGATGGAGTAGCAAACGAGGAAGGCTAAGGACACATATAAGTAATTTTCAATACACGTAAGGATAGTCCTGTTTTACAAAAACGACGGGGAAGGCCTACGGCTCTAGATTTGATTTGAGCCCGAACCAACAACAACCAAAAAGAAATAAAACCCGAACACGCGGAGATTGCAAAAGCGAAGGCAAGGGCGGAGTGAGAGAAAAAGGACACACTGGGGAACCATTTCCGTGGCCCACGGTAACGGGCCACTTGTGGGTACGTGTACGGCCCGGTCGAACGTTTGCCCCGATTTGGGTAACTGGATTTCGGTGTAGTTGCTTTTTTTTCTTAAACGTCTGGAGCCAAAAAAACTACAAAAAAAAAAACAAAGCAATCCATTCCATTAACACCGTCACAGTTGAATTAATTGACGACTTTGCGACACGCCCGCGCCCCGGGAACTCTCCCGGATGAGGAGAAGGGGAGGCGAGGGAAGAATTATTTTTCCCCCGTGTGCCATTTCGATTTTGTTCTTTTATTTTAGAAAGGTACAGGATGACTTGCCGTGCAAAACAAAAAAAAACAGGAAACAAACCGAGAAATAATCCTCACGGTGAACACAAAATTCCGACGGAGATTTTTTTTTCCCCCGTTCGTGCTTTCTTCCACGGGCTGGAAAGTCTTCGGAGGCTGGACAGCGAAAGCTGACACATGTGCACAAGCAAAAATGTTGTTGTAAACGCACGCAGGGACGACGACGTCCCGCACTTTCCTTCGAGGCGACCGGAAACAAATTCTTACGCCCCCTTTCGCGATCGCCGATGTTCCGCGCGTAGGCCGAAACATTTCGATCAAGCGATGTAAACAGCGGCCCTCCAGGCGACATCACGCGCGCGCACTCGTGTCACCCGTCGTCCCCGGCGTCGTCGGACGCTGGAACTTACAGAACGACAATTAATACCGCCAATGCAAATATGGATAACACTCGAACACGGTTTCTCCACGTGGTTTAGTCCGTTCGTTTTCTTTTCTTCTCGCAGGCGCGCGCGCGCCAGGGCGGTTTTTCGTTTTCATTATGTTTAAATGATTGCGCCTTTTACCCGCACCCCACGGGTTCTTCGTTTCCTTGCCACCGTACCACCGTAGATTGTTAATTTTTCACTGCATCTTTTCCGTCGACTTTTCGTTTTCTTCTCCAACGCGATACAAGCGCGATGCAACCACGGTGCAGCTATTTTTAGGGTGGACCATGTTCCATGCCACGCTTTTGTGCGCGCCCGGGTCCCGCCCAGCCCAAACCCCTTTCCCCCTGGTCGTCAACATTAACGTCGGGCGTCGTGGCACGACACATATTGGCGATATAATGCGATCGCGATGGAAGACGGAACGATGGGCCCGCAAACACTCGTCGACTTTTCGCTCGGTGTCAATATTAATTTAAGTGACTGCAGAATCCCCCCGCTGGTCCGCGAACCGTCTCCCGCAAGACCCCCGCGGGTCCACCACCGGTACCATTCAACGTCACTTGTCATCCGAATTAATTACGGAATTTTACACGGTACGAAAATTATTATTGCTTTACACGTCGCCCGATGTTGGCCGACTCTTCGCGTTTTCTTGGACGATCGGGTGGAGAAGTTTTCACGCCGGGCGCGGGAGTGTTTTCCCTCTTTCTTTTTTATTTGTTTTTTTTCTCAACCCGAGGAATGTCGACGAGGATGTTCTGGAAATTGTTAAAGTGCTGCACCGTCGAAGTCGAAGGCTTTCTCGTTAGAGGCGTACGATGGAACGGGACTGATTGTGAAATATACATCCGAAAACCGCTAACGAAAATAAAAGGCAGAAAATAAGAGCCATTCTTGAGCCCTTCCGTTGGCGTTAAGGGGGGGTTCTCCCCACCCGCCCGCAAGTTTCAAATGTCGGGGATACGAATCCTTACCGCAAGGCCCGCTTCGAAGCGGACATTTCACTGTAATGAACTTTTGTCGCAGCTCGCCGACCTCCGAAAGATTGAGAAAACGGTGCAAAATTGAGAAGAAAATCCGTCCGGAAAATCCACAACTGTGTCCGGTGGGGGCTGCTGGAAGCCTGTCTGTGCGTGTGTGTGTGTGTGTGCCGGTCCAATATGGGCATTAGAACCCGAACCAAAACCCCTGGCCATTATCACATAGTTTATATGCCAACAAATTTCGGTCACCGGTCCCGTTCCGAGGCGAACGGCTTCGTCGGGTTTTTTGGAGATCCCAACCCGAGGAAGATGCAGCAAAGGGTGTAGGGATGCCGTTTTCCACTCGGGATCCAAAGCCCCTGGTTGCGGTGGAGCTTGCCGGGATGTGTAAATTCCTCAATCTAATATGCAGGTCCACTTGTGTCTGTGCCGAGAGCCCAGGTGTCCGATCGGTGGAAGATCCCTTACGACCCCGAAACAGAAAAGAATTCACCCTCAGGGTAAGAGAAACGAGAAAAGACACATACACACACACAAAACGCCACAAAAATCGTCCTCTTATTATTCTTCACTTGCAAAACGCGCAAGAAAAAGGATTTTTCTTCTCGTAAAACGTCCCGTCCACTGGAGTCGTAATGTTTGAAAATGAATGGTTTTCGGTCCGTAACCCCGTCCGAACGAACGAAAATGATGCCAGCGGAAAGGTGTTTTCTCGGGTGCAAAACTCTCGTTTGGGAAACGTTTAGAAGAAAAAGAAGTTTGGGAGTAGAAAAAAAACAGCTACGGAAAGCGAAATAAACTACCGAAACAAAAGTCCACCGTGTGCCCCCCAACGTTGGGTTTAATAGTTAATCCAAAGTTTTTCTGCAGATGGAACGGACGGGATTCCTGCGCATCGCATTTGTTTTTGGCTCGTGTCTAGGCCCCGTCGTTATGGGTGGAGGCGAAAAAACAAATGCTCAAAAATGATTAATGCCCTCAGCGGGGCCCGCTGACTCGAAAGGCTTGAAGCCGTGGAGGTGAGGGTTTTCCCTTGGATTTTTTTGGGTTTTGTTTTCGTTAGGAACCTCCAGGCCCAAACGTCATCGCCGTCACCTGGCGGAGGTGCTTGTCTCGTTATCTGGCCATCTGCAGAAAAAGGTTTCAATCAAAATCACCCTCGGACGGATCGCGGAACGTTTAGCAAACTGGCTGGCTGGCTGGCCGATCCGATTTGGAAAGGGCAGCCAACCTGACGGCGACCTTTCTCAGCGTTTGTCGTTAACCTAATGGTTTGAGCCTTTTTTTTTGGGTGGTTTTGGTGTTTGTGAACTTTAACTTTTCAGATAACAAACCAACGCGTGGATCTCACGCTGCAAGGTGCATGACGTTATCCGACGCACGGACAAAGCAATTCCGCCGAGTGGACAGGAAAATTATCAATCAGCAGATAAAGGCAAATCTTCTCCAAAAACCCGTAAGCTCCAAAGGTCCAACAACCGAACGCATTGTTTCCATGACCAACGGTAAACACCTCGAAATGTCAAAATCCGTTGGGATCGGGGACAAAAAAAAGGCCCAGATCCCCATTCCACTCCACGGCTGAACACACACACACACTTTCAGACTCACAAAGGGTAATCAATTTTGTGACAGTATTTCTAGGATCTTCTTCAGCTGACCCATTCGCAGTGGAGGTTGTTTATTATTTTTTTGTCATGTTTAACTTTGATAACTCTTCTAAGATTGACTAGCGGGAAATGGTTGTAGCCGTTCCTTCCTTAATCGCTCTTTTCATCACAAAAAATGGGGGGAAAACGGTTGACCAGCGCGCGGAATCGAACAACAAACCGATGGAGTAAGTGTTGAAGTTTGTTTGTTTATTGCGTTGTTGTTTGTCGCTCGAGTACAGTTTACTTTTCGCCTTTCCCGGAGTGGATCATATCTTGTCGCGCGCATCCGAGTTGACGGATGGTCAATCGGTGTCTTTATCGGTTACCCTGAGCTCCCCCGAGGGCAGGAGGTGTCAATCCAAAGGGCGTTGGGAATGAACAACCGTTTCCGGATGGGTCTCCTGTTTTCCCAGATCTTTTTTTGTCTCCAACCAATAGCCAATTCAGGCAGTGGCTTTGGAGTACTTTTCTTCCACAAATGGACGAGGGCAGGGTATCTAACTTTTATCAGATTGATTTCTCAACCCAACCGCTTCTGGCAAGAAGTCTTCAAACGTCAAGTATTCCGTCGTACCAAGTCCGTGAGTTCGATGTGATCCCCGCCAAGATCGTTCAGCTTACGCCGACGGTTGTCCACATGCATATGTATATCGCTACCAAAGCGAAACCATCGCAGCAAGCTGCCCGATAGCGGCGGCTCGACGTCGTCGCCTGCTACGATTGGATGGATGGGTGGGATGGATGGCAACCGACTCCGCTGCAAGTGTTTGGAGCTTGTTGTTTCCCTGGCCTCGGACTACCCGGGGGCTAAATGGCGTCCGAAATTCTAAGTTCCCCGGCTCTCGTACCGGGCGCGCAATATCCTGGCGCGCGATGGTGCTTTATTCGTTCGGGGTTTCAGCGACTCCTCCAGAGTGCGAGTGGCCCTGCGGTGTTCAGAGCTGGCTGTTCAAAAATTAGCATTTCTGCCCGTCGGGTTGTGGTCCTGATAATTTTGGCCTCTTTATTCCTTCGCGAGGCCGCGCTCTTCCGCCTCGACCCCAAGTTCCATGCTCCATGCCTTTGCCTTTTCGTTACTGCATGCTATTAGTGTTGCTCTTATTGCTATTCGATTCTGGGCTTATTTCTTCACATTCCCGGGGCCTTTGGCTTTCGTCTAATTTTCCTTCCCGCGTTCGCTTCGCGGGTCCATGTTAACCGCCGTTTAAACACGCCTGGAATTCCAGGTGGCGGGAACGGGAAAAAGTAGCCCAGATTCGACAGAATATCCAGCGGGAACGAGCTTATTCGCCCGATCTGTCAAAGTGAAGCTTTGTTTACGTTTTAGTTTGTTTACGTGATCTAAATTGGCGGCAGGTAAAAGTGGAATTGTGAGTCATTATCAAATATAAAGTTTATGAATGGTGTTGTTGAGTTCCTCCTCCAAAATTTTGCGTCGAAGACTACTAGCATTTTGGTTTCTCTCCAACAACATCGGCCGCATCCATATACGTTGCCCATACCGACGTTGTTGTAGCAAGCGAATGAAACTTTTCATGAAACGTTTCAATTAAGCAAATGCGTCCGTTCCCGCCGGGTCGTAGTTTCGCGTTTTTTAAACATAGCGGGAACGAAATCCGTTTTTTTCATATGGAGTTTCCCGTCGTCCAGCGCGATTCCCGCGGGACGGCGGGAATATTCGTGCGAATACCGCTGTGTCTAGCCGTCGCTTTAGTTTTGTTTTCCTTCATTCCCGCTCGTGGGTTTTTTTCTTCCTTTGCCTTTGTTAGGTTTTTGTTTTCGGCTCACTTTTTCCGCCCCACCGTTCCGGGCCCGGGCTTACATCGCTTACCTGCCAAAAACCCTACCGTGAACTGTGCCATTATTGGTTGGTTGCCTTATTTTTGAGTGTGTGTATTGTTGCTCTGCCCGGCTCTAGCCAAGTGGTTCCCCATTTTGCTCCGAAAAACACCCCAAAATGGTTCCCGTTCGGTTCGGTTCTCCCCACGGCCCATTTTTTGCCCCCTTTGCTTGCCTTTATATACGTAAAACACGCAGTGGATGGGAAAATCATTTGTTTTACCCGTCGGTACCGGTGTGTGTGCGTGTATGTGACTGTTTTTTTTGTGCGGGGGTGGACACATGGTCCTCGTTGGAAACCTTCAACCCGAGAAACCCCTTGCAAAAGCGAAAGAAAACCCCCGAAAAAGATGCCGTAATAACACCGACCAGAAACAAAAGCTTAAATGAATCGTTCGCCTAGCGGTTGGAGTCGTCATGAGGCCGACAGGGGGAGTCATATAGGCCCGTTATACAGACGACGGCTGCTTTTTCCACCACCTCTCAGTTCCCTGTTCCCTTCCGTACGGAAAACGAACTCGCTAGAACAACGGTCGGTAAAAGGTGAAGAATTTCCTTCGTTGGTGCTGCGAAAAATATACCACCTTTCCCCGACACACACACACCCACCCACCGATTGGAGGGTTAATTTGGTGCTCGTTTTCCACGCCAGCCGCGAAGGCACGATTTTTCACCGCTCGAAGAAGGTACTAAGGTAAATGCGCCAGAGTTTCCTCCGGAACTCCAAGCGGGGCAACGTTACGCATCAGATAACGCAAATCGCAAGCTGATTAACAATTTTACAACATTTCACCACCACCGGGAGTGTATGTATATATGTTTTTTCGGTGGACGCTCTGGGGAATGTGGCGTGTTTAGATTTCTCGAGCTTTCCTAGACGGGCTGCCACGCAAACTTCGCAACGCCATCGCCTTCGCGCTGTCGTCGGCGTAAAGTTTTCCCTACCGAGCTTCGAATTTTCCCGAAACCAGCCGCGAAACCCGTCGCGCGTTCAGGCGAAAGGAATTTGATTAAATTCTTCGAGCAAACCCTGTCCCCTGCCTGCCTACCCGTCGTCCCGCATGCGGGCTGGCAGGTACCAAACATTTTCCATAAAAATTACATCAATTTCTTTGGGGAACTGCGAAGACCCGGTACGCCACTAGTCCCAGAGGGTGGCGTATGGAAAAACAACACACACGCACCGCTCGAGTGTTGATAGGATGTATTATTTTCCTCGTTATTTTTTCGTCTTCGCGCGAGGGCCCACAAATTTGTTCACATTTTTCTTCGCAACGAATTTTTTCCTCACATACTCGCAGGTGAAGCATAGGTTTTCCCCTCGGTTGTGGAGGTTTGCAAAAAAAAGAAAGTGCAAACTGGCGAAAATAATCGCAGAAGGGGCCACAAGTTTAACGAATTACCATATCGCGTTCGAACCGCAATCTTTCGCGTCGCGAAAGTCCCCCTGGAAAATGCGCTGCGATTCATTGAATTTTCCTGCCACCACATGCCGACACATGCTCGAAGAGTTTCCATTCTTCCCGCCCGACGGGGATGACACTCCCAATGCTCTTCCCAATTACCATCACGCGCTACGGTGATCGTCCCCGATAGCGCCATAAAACAAACTCGTCGGCGCATTATTTGGGGCGGTGATGGAAAATTGCCAATTTAAGCGATTAAAAATGTGCCACCGAGAAAGATAAATGGCACCGATGCCGAGTAGATAGCTTCCGTTGAAGGAAAATTAAAACTACACCCAAAAACATCCCCGCTCGAGAGCCAGCCGTCGGAAACGGGTTGCTTCCGGGTTTTCACAACTGTAGCAGTATGTTTTACTGTTTGCTTCTTCTTTAATTGTATCATTTCCGAACCATTTCGTCCACACTTGGCACGCTCTCAGCGCGAAGCAACGATCAAAACTGAAACACAAACCCCCCCGCACGCTTTCCGTCCATCAAAACGATGGAAAGGTGAATCGGGCTTTTCCACCAGAAAACCGCACCCGGGATGGATGGATGGATTGAGTGAGAAATGGATTTGTTTATTGCCAACAAATTAAACAATAATGTTTGCCCATGATCGCCACCAGCATTAGCGTTTAGCTTTTGGCGGGCTGGAAAAACCCGGATTCCGAGATCTAACAATCGGGACGGGAAAAAGGGTGAAGAAAATCAAACATGACTTCACAGGAACACAAGCACGAGATGAATCGAAAACAAAAAATGAAAACCGAACATCTCGGTTCTCGACCGATCCCAAGATAGACACTTTGGGAAAATATTACTTAAAAACACAAGCGACCATTTCCTGTGCCCCCATCGTGACACGTGGTTCCGGTGGGCGCCCGGGGAAATTCGTGATTGAACCGTGCGTCCGTGCGTGCGTTTGTTGTGTTGTAAAAGAAGTAGAGTTTAAAAAAAACATATACACACACACACATGAAGGTTTCCATATTCAAACACTAATGACGATCGTCGCCCCACGTGACGTAGGAAAAGCCGCCCAAAACGCCGACCGCCGAAGCGGATTCGAGGACGGGAAACGCATTTAACGCGTACGCGGCGTTGAACTATTTTTAAAAAAGCCGAGCACTATTTTCCCGGACGCGGCACTTTTCCCCCGGGCCGTTTCCCGATACGTCAACAGACGTATCAACACGTCAAAACGTTCTTCGGGGCGTTTCGCGGAATTTGTCAAAAAACTTTCCCAGCGCCCGGCGGCGGGCACTACGGTGCTCGGAAAAACGAAGCCGGGCGGGGAAGTTTTCTTTTGACCCACGGTTTTCTGGCGGTGCGTTCGATTCGGTGCTCAGCTCCCGGTTTCCTATGTATCGTACTAAAACGACACATTTCAAACGGTTTCCACGGAAAAACGCTCGGAAAAGCAACAACATACGGGGAACATTAAATACTGGGGGAGGCCGCCGGGGAACGTGGGGTGGCCGGTGGAAAATAAACCAGCCACGTTTAGCCACCAGAAGGCCACGCTTGCAGAAGTGCAACGCGCCGTCGGTGGGTGAACATGAAAGTGAAAGAAGCGTAAAGGCAAGGCCCAAATCGCGGCCATAAACTTGGCGGAAAAGAAGGCAGGCACACACACACATTGGCCACAAGTATCCGGAAAGGTACACAAGTATCCGAATCGGTTCCGAAGACAGTCGGACAGCCGAAACGGTCCGCGCGGGTTCAAACAGTTTTCTTGGTTCATTATTTTTTGGCGTTTATGCGTTTTTCCTCCTCCGTCCATCGCTGTGTTTTTCCACCGGCCACACCCGTTTGTTGTTGTGCCGGTCGGCCCCAAAAGAATCGTGCTTTGTGATCGAAAAATACTGACCGTTTTGTAATCACCCCCGAAGGTTGTCTTTTTTGTGGGTTTATTCTTGTGTTTTGTTCTGCAACCTGAGGCGGCTTTTCCTTTCTGATCTCAAGTCGCGCTCCGGCGGACCGCGGTTCGATCGGCTTTTTTCAGATCGGTGTGCACACCCATTCTACCGACGGCCGGTTGGCGTCCGCGAAAAATCCTCCGTGCATCCGATCGGCGATCTCCAAGCCTCGGAACCTCGGCACGATCGCGCGACTCCCAATTTAACCGCCAAAAACCACCTTCCACCGAACCGAAACAAACAAAGGACGAAAACGACCGATTCCGCTAACGATGGGTAATGGGCAAGGGCCTTTTTCCGAGTGCCTCTTCGATTCAACCATTTGCCTACGGAGTTCCGGCGACCCGGCAGGGACGGAAGAGAGGTGTTTTAAGCCATGCCGAGTCACCCTTGAGAGCCGCACACGGTGTCCGGTCCAGAGCAGGCGAGGGCAGGCGTGATAAATCGAGGAATGAGTAATCGATTCTAGCCAGGTGTTAAGGAGCTTGTTGTGCTCTAAATACCGGACGGCGATACGAATGGCGATGATCCGCTTCCATCTGTCCGCGGGTCGGAAGATGTTGTATCGTGTTTTTTTTCGGAAATGGGAAAACTTTTACCTTTTTCTGATTATTTTTGAAGAAAGGGGCTTTCCATTCGAGTTTATTTATATTGAAATATATTTACCAACGCATCAAAACATTTTAATTTCCATCAAAAACAACGTGAGGAAAAAACTCTAGTAATATTCGAGCATATTGAATTTTTATTTTGGAAAAGAAGGATAATGTTTTTTGTTTTCAATTGTGCAACAAATGCCATTAAACTCAGTATCGATATTATTTTCCGATATTGTTCATTTGTGTCTTTAACACATGCCAACACTAAAAGCAAACTAGTAGATGAGTTTCAATGAGGAATTATTGGCAAATAATTTTGCTTTGCGATCGAAAATTCATAGTTAAAATATTGCTCTTTTTAAGTTCAAGTTATGTGTACTTCTCTGCTCTCTCGGTTGAATTTAAATTAATATTTATCATACTATAATAATAATTGTTTGAAAATAAATTCAGATGTTTAAGAGTTCATCAGATGGTTTTTCCTAGCATTTTTTAAAATAAAAACATGAACATTTCAGCTGTTGTCCTCCAAACAACGAACAAGTAATCCTCTATCGGATCGAAACAAGTCAACTCTTTAATCTCTTACAAATATCTCCCGGTATATGAGGGCACAGGTTGTACTTTACCCTGGTGGCCAACTTTAAAACGGCTCTCGTCTCGATTTTCATCGGAGAAAACACTCTCCAGGTGGCGCGTTCGGTCGTGAAAATTCGTAACTCATGAGCCGGTTCCGTGTGGTGTAGGTTCGGTCCAAGACCCCGATGTACCGATATGTCTCTGTGTCGTGTGGCCTCTAATGCTGAACGTCTATGTTTCCTCTTCTCTTCCCGCAGGTCGATGGTGTTCGAGGCGAGAATGGTCATCACCGTCGGATGCCCGGGTCGATCAGTCCCGGCGTGTCCTGTACTCTTCAGTCTTCCTCGGTAGTCCAGGTAAGTGACGACGCTGTGTCACCCAGCTCCAAATGCAAATGTTCCCCGTTCACGTGAGGTCCTATTCCCAGCGACGACTCCTGATGGTGCCGTTGACAATAATGATAGTATGTTTGAGTGGATGTGGATGTGTGTGTGTGTGTGTACTTATCGTCATCGAATCGCCTGATCCTGCCTCGAGCCACTCGAGGGCCCATCGGTTGGGCAAACATGTGCATATCTGTCATATAGCTTGCAGGCACAAAACCCGCCTCTTCCGTAAACCGTGTCCGGGCACGTGTGCGCTCCGACGGTTCTTTACCCACCCGGCTTTTGTGTTTTTCCCGTCGGACGTAAAATGAAGGCCATCCACCTTCACCGAGTCCCGGTGTACCGGATTTTCTCCCTTTTTTCCCGCTGTACACGCCATTTTTCCCCCTTCAACGACGACGAGCGACGAATGACGAACGACCGTACGACGCACTCGTCGTCTGCATCCGTCATTTGCACGAGCGCCTGAAATTGACATGTTACCGGGTCGTGGGACCCGGGGTAGTTGAGGAATTATCCGTACCGGTGTACGGTCTTACCATCGTTTTCATTTTTACACGCCCGATAATATTGTGCTCCGGTAACCACTCGGACACACGAGCGAGATCCGATCGAGCCGAAAAACGATTGCCAAACGGTTGGACAGGTTTTCCTTTTATTTTACTACCCGCCTTGCGCCCATTTTGGTCAGCCCTCACCATTTTCCGGCTTCGGTCCCTGGGAGCCGGAAATGGAAAAGCCCTGAGCCGCACTTAAAGAACGCTGGCGAACCGAAAAGGGTGCGTTTAAACGCACGGCTAGCGGAAGGCATCTCCAACAATTGGCGCACCAACTGGAAGGACTGGTGTTTGTCTGGTGCGACCAGAAGAAAAAAATTACACAACCCATCCTGACGGGAACCGGTAGGGAAGAACACACCGGTCACACCCGCAGACGGGGACAACGTTTTCGGTAATAATCCCTCCCCGAGCAGCAGTTCCGGCCGACAGCCGGCACAGCAGCTTGGCCTGTGACTGACAGGATTTCAAAGTCAGGAAATGTCGCCGACGTTCGGATGGGGGAGTTTTTTGCGCCTTCACCGATTTACATCGACGTACCAGCGCTGACGACGTTGTAACAGCGGGTTTTTGCATTGTGTGACGATGTGGCTGGTGATATAAATAAAACCATTACACGGATGATGAGCAGGATGATAATAATAATAATAATAATTCGGCCGTAGGGTCAATCGTATCGTCGGCCAAAATTGGGGATTACTTTTGCCGAGCACAAATTTGCATTCAGTGGGACGTGTAATGGAGAGAAGAAGAAAAAAAATCGATTCCCATGTAAATACCAGACGTTATCGGGACAGAAAAATAACACACCTGAATTATTTTTCGCGACCGCATGTAGTTTTGCTCATTTCCATTTTTTAAATGTTTCTCATGCACAAACCGCCCGGCTGCGTTCGATAATCGAAATTCGATCACAACTCGGGCAGCAGATCGGGCAAGAAGCGGACACACCAGCCGACGTTTACAAATGGGACCCGATAAGTGAAGGTTGGGAAATTATCAAATGTACAAATGAAAATTGGTTCTTGTCCTCCGTTAGAACTGTCGGGAGGGAACACGAGTAAAAGTAAACCGAAATGAGTGAATATTATCAACGTTAAGGAAAAGAATTAAATATTCAAAATGGACTGCACCACAAGGGGAGAAAACAACATTTGGTAACGAGTGGGACACAAAATAGAACAACACGGGAAGCAAAAGTGAAAAAAAAACAAAACAAAATTAAAAAGAAGAAACAAACAAGGGTGAAAGAAATAAAAACCAATTCAGAGATATGGAATGAAACTGACGCTGATGAGAGAGATTCATTGGTTATCGTTTATCGTACGTATGCGCGCCGGACCGACACCAAAGAAGACGAGGAAGAAGGAGAAGAAAAAAGTAAACCGAACTGGAAGATTAACCGAGACATTTATTTCCATTTTTTAAGTTTTCCTTTTTTCCCGGGGTTCACCTTCCCCCGATCGATCGATTCCCAGTGGGCTCCTCACTGGTGATCCTCGATCGACACACACACTCGCACACGTACAATCCAACCTGTTCCAGCAACCGACCAGAGTTGCCCGCTTTAGTTGTCTCGTCTCGTTGCCCTCTCCAGCTTCTATCCCAGCGCAGTTTGTGTGTTTTGATATGCGTGTGTTATTCTTTTTCTTGCTCATTTTTTCTTTTTATTTTCCTTCCTGCTGCTGGTGATCTTCCTCGATCTGGTGCTTCTTGGCGATTTATTCCCTCCGGGAAGGACAGGCGAAGGTTTTGTCTTCCTTTTTTTCCAATCCCGGCCGTACTCTCCGAAATGGAGATCAACTTTGATCCATCGCTTGATTTGAATACATATTTGTTTGAACACTTTCCCGGTGCCCGGTGCACGGAAGGGCAATCGGAGGGAGGGGAAAAGTTCTCGGATCTCAGAATCTCGAGCGGCAGAACCCTCCCGGCCCGTTGGGGTCCCCGGGAAGGCGCACGGGATGCCAAAAGGGACACACCGAGCACCAGCTCCGCGGGAAACCGGTGTGCATTCCATTGTACTGTGCCTCGGCACATAAGGGTAGAGGGTGGGGGGATGAATATTACAAATCATTTTGTCCAGGGCGAAGTGCCCCCTCCCTAAGTGGGAAGCGGCGTCCGGAGCGTCGGGGGGAGACATTCTTCGGGGATCGATTTTTTGAGGCAGGTTTCGGTTTTCCCTTCTGCGGCGCACGGGATCTTCCGAACTCTGTCCCAAGGGGTGCGTGGGGACTACGGCGGCGCTGGATTAAGCCGCGGTTCTTCACGCGGCGAAGAAGGTTGCCCACAAACAATCCCCGGCATCCGAGAGTGTGGACTTCGACGCTGGAACCCGCTTCATGATTCGATCCTAACATTTGCCGTTGCTTCTGCTTCTGCCGATGCTGCTCGGGACGTGGAGATATCATCAATTTGTGACGATCGGGGCCACTGGAAAAGGATGCCTGGATGGGCCGAGAGAGACACACACACACACACACGGGGACCCAGTGGTGCGGGTAGCGGGTCCCTCTCAAATGTATTTAATATATTTGACAGACAGACGAACGCTTAAGCGGTTGGCGTACAGGTTTTGCCTTTCCGGCGTTTCTTCCTCCCGCGATCGAGTCCGATTGTTTGGATCCCGCGATCCTTCCTGGGACCCCCGATGGCCTTTTCCACCTTCAAACAAAAAAAAAATCCAACCCCAAAACCGGGTCCACCGGGCTTCTCTCTATCTCTGGGAGACACTCCGTCAAACGTGTAGGTGCGCACCGATGGCAACCGCAAGAACACCCCGATTTCGGATCCCGGTGGCGGTTTGAAACCGTGAGACGAAAAACCGAAAACCGCGCGCCAGCTTTAGCCGCCCAAAGACGACGAAAAAGACGACGATCGAACGAACGAACGAACCGTCGACGACGAAAAAAAAACCGGGCTACCCACGGGACGGCTGCTTTCGGAGCGCTTGGAAAAGAAGTCGAAAGGAATACCAAGGAGAGGTGGACAAGTAGAAAAAAAAAATATGCCAGCTAAAAACAGACAACACACCGACGGGCAGTTTTTTGACGAAACAATTCACAAAAATAGGATGAGAAATCAAAAAAGCACCCAACCGTGACCGCACGGACCCGTGATGAGATGATTGAATCGCATTTAAATTTGAATAAATGAAACGAACCGTGGCGAACCGACCGGGAGGAGGGTAGGTGTGGGGATGGTCATGGAGTGGAGCGGGACCGGGAGACCCGGGCCTATCTTGCGCGCCTTTGGTCGATGAGATGAGCGAAGCATAATGCTGCGTCTAAATTCAGTCAGGTTCTTAGCATAGGTTTCCTTCTTTATTAAGTGTTTTTTTTCTCCCTCCCTGCCCCCTCGCCTTCCAAAAAATGTTTTGTTACTTCAACCTCATCGAATTTAACAAAGAAGGAGAATTTTTAAATTGAAAAAAAAGAACTACACCGAGCAACAAGAAAACAGGACCGAATAATAAGCGGCGAGATACGGCGGGGTGTGTATGCTCACCTCATTTGCTTCTCGGACACCGATCGGCCAGAGGGGGGGTGGGGGTTGGTGGTGGCATGGTGTGGCCGTCAGAAATTAAAAACCGAAAGAAAACCCCGCTTCGGCCGAGGGTGATTTGGGCTGCCCGAACAAAAGTCACAAAACCGAAAGCCCACCGATCGATCTTCCGCAACCGCGTTCGAACCTTTTACAGCGAATTAGAGAATTAGATTCCTTGTTTCCTTTCTTTTTTTTTCTCTCTCTTTTTCCCGACTCCCCGTTGTGGTTGGGAGCTTTTAAGGGAAAATAATTTCAAATTGGACGCGAACGCGAACCAACTTTTTTGGTTATTTTCATTTTGATTTGGCGCCTTATTTGCATATTTCTTCCAAATCAAAAATATGTCCGCCTGTGCCGTGGGTCGCCTCTCGAAAGGGGGTTTGCGTGGCATAATCTAATCGGCCCTCCTCGCCCACCGTCCCCTCTCGCCCACCCGGGGGACCAATTCCGAATCGAAATGCAATCGACACATTCGACGATGATGGGTTCCTTTTTTTTTCCTTGGGAGAAAATGAACGGGAATCGATGAGCATTACAACAGCGCATTGGCGCAAGCAGGACTCGGATTCGGGGTCGAGCATTCGAATGCGTGCAACTAATTCTTCTCCCCACGGCCAGGAATAAATTTAAAAAGATAAATTTAAGCTGATTTACAAATCGAGCCGCATATGGCCGGCATATGGCGAACGGCGAGAACGATGCACTTGAAATTCGATCGACTTCGGTTCGGTTCGTTTCGTTCAACCTTGCAGCTTATCAAAAGCAAACGTCACATTAATAACACCAACACCGGCCGTGCACGGTGGTGCAGAGCCCGGGAGGATACGGTGGACAAACCACAAGGAACCTCCATCTTTTTTTTTCGGAGAGCGACTGACTGTATTTTGGCGCCCAATTTGGAAACACAGACGAGCGGTTCGAAAATTTGACCCGTTCGATTTCCCCGCTTTGGTGCTGCTAACTACTCCGAACTACTACCACTCCTGCTCGTACTCAACACTTCGGAATCGATGGTTCCCACCGATCGGTTTCCCATTAGCCCCCCATTCCCATGACCGATAACGCCGCGTTTCTTTTTTTTTTCTTCTCTCGTGAACGGAACGTGAAACACACAGGAATGAACAAAAATAAGAAATAGAGGAGAAGAAACCCTTGCGAATTGAAACACTTTTTCCAAAAATTCGACCGCCGAGGATCGCTGCGAGTGGGAGTCCTAGCCCGGCTAATGGTGATGCTGCGCTTTTAAAGTCATCGCCTAAAATAAACTCAAGTGAAACAAAAAAGCAAGGAAACGAAAATGAAATTAATAAAAACACACACATACACCACACTCCAAACCTCCAGTTTTTACAGCTTTCGGTACAAATATGGTCACATCACACATCTGTATTCCCATCGGAACAGTGATGTGTCGGATCGGGGGTTTAGTTGTTGTCTTCCCTCGCTCGACTCCTTGAAGTCTCGACACTCTTGTGCAACATGTTCGCCAAGTGTGAAACCATCTGAAGCGATTCGATCCGACCGGGGGAGCCTTCTGGCGGTGGTTTTCCTACTTCTTCGCATTTTCTTCCAACTCGTCGTACCAACATGGCGAGGAAGAAGACAACAGTCAAATTCTCACCATAAGATGGTGCGGCGTATTAAAAAATCGTTTCCCATTCCGCCCGCGGAACTCAAGGGGCGTACACAGCCCGAGCATAAGTTTCATAGTTCATAATCTTTATATCACTGCCCAGCTCGGGAAACTACTAACCGGTCCCCGGTTTCAACTGGCTCCCGTTTCCCGGGCGGGTTTTTTATGTTTTTATTTTATTGTCTCGTTTTATTTTTCATTTTATTCGCGTACCATTCGCTTTTGCACTAAACGATTGCCCATTTCCCATGGGGCGTTTGGCGCACCTCTTCGCACCCGGGGACGGATGATGCATGCTAAACACTCACTGCCCGTTTCGGTGGTCGATTTTCCACCGATTTTCCACACGGCACGCCAACGTGCGAGGGCCGGCTGGAGGATGGGGAGCTATAAAATAAAACAGTTTCATTCACTTTTAACAATGATTTGAGCGTTTTTTTCTCCCCACCCATGAACCTGGTTATCTTCCTCCCCCAAGCTTATCTTACCACCACCTCTTCACATTTTCTCAACTACTTGACGTCTGTTTAACCTTGTTTTTTTTCTTTTCTTTACTTACACACACTTTTTCGCTCTCCTTCCCGCAGGTGATGCCAGCAATACCAGCATCGGCAGCGGCGAGGGCACCGGCGAGGAGGACGACGACACGAGCGGCAAGAAAAACCAAAAGAAGCGGGGGATCTTCCCGAAGGTGGCCACGAACATTCTGCGGGCGTGGCTGTTCCAACACCTAACGGTAAGTTTTAGCGAGCTGCTTCTGCGAGGTGGGATTAAGGGTTCGTGCACACACACGCCCGTCGGGAGGCGGACCATCATCACCACCATCACCCTCCCCCATACCCACTTTTGGGGCCGTCTTGACTTCTTTTCTTTCCCCCTTGCATTGTCCGCTCCACGACGGTTCAATCTAGATCATTGCCTATTACGAAGGGCCCTTTTTTTCTCCTTCTTTATTGCAATTTCCCGCAGAGGTCACGATAGGTGCCATTGTGCTCGGCTGCCCATTAGGCTCGAAATTAAAGCATCCCGATAACGGCCATCTTGAGCCATCATCGTTATTGATACCGGGTTGGTCTCTGTGGTCGCGGGGCTGCCTCTCTTCCGAGCGAACAGTGACGTGCCCGTGCGATGTGATATCATTTTAATTTAGAAACACGACACGCCAGTTAACCGCTTCGGAAACATCTTGCTAGTGGCCTGGAATGTGGCTATTGTTCATTGCTTTGACGTCTATTGTAATCGGTTTGAATTGTGGAATTTCTTACTGCTTTTTTCTGATTTGATCCAATTTTAAGTTTAATTCAATGAGTTTGGGTATTGTAATTTTTTCACAAGCTAATATCGTGTAATTAATTGCTTTGTCATGTTTTTTCCAGTCCTTAGATCCGTCATAAAACATTTTTAAAATAGTTATTTCCAACGACAAAATGGGTAAGATATGAGTCAATTTTGTTCAATGTGGCTGTTGAAAGGAAGTACATGAAGTTTAATTATTCAAGCTATTTTTTATTACACAACAACGATTTTCAAACGTATTTCAGCACAATACCTCAATCAGGATGAAAGATTTTTTTTATATTTAATAATTCAATAACATTGTCTTAATTTTCAAGTCTCTCAATGTTAGTATTTAATCGAAGAACTAATATGGAAAATTTACGTCAACAAAAATTGTGCAAATGTTTGTAATCGATTGGTTCCAAAAGACGAAAACAATATATAACAAATATAGTCTTTAAGCTTTTAAGTTACTGTTGAACATGCCGTTGGAATTAAAGAAACATTTACTAGTTAAGTTCTAGGAAAATGGTAAAGAGCTAGCATTAGCTGAAGTAAAAAAAAGGTATCGCATATTATCTCTTCTTAAAAGGAAGTGTCCTGTAAACTAGTTTGGTGTAGTTGTGTTGGGCTGACGTTTAATTTCCTTCCACTCACCGTATTGCATTACACCCCGAGCTTAACCTAATCGAAGCAATCGTTCCATTTTCCGAACCAAAGCTGATAAAAACACGGACTCGCGTGGATAATCTGTGCATTACATCTCGGAACCAACTGTGAAGAAGATTAATGTTACCAGCTTCCTTATCACGGAGGCGCACAAGCACTCATTACGCCACTTGTACCGGACCGCCGAGATGTATGTGTATGCAGGGAGGGAGTCTTAACCCCGAACAATCAGACTTCTCAACGGACGACCCTCGGTTTTTGTCGGATGGTCTTCGAAGAACCGTGCAGGAGAGCACACACAAAAAAACAGTCCAGGCTGGATTTATTTTTAGTTACTATCTTCGATTGGCTGGATGCGCCGCTCGAAGGATGCTCGCGTCCGGAAGAACATCACCATAACGGACACCACCCTCTTGGCGCGCCAATCGGGATCATTCCTGTCGTTCAAGCGATGCGTTTCAATTTCCTTGATGCGTTTCAGTTCGCAGCCACCCAGCGCCGCTCGATCGGTGGTGATGGTGACAGTTATAAATGTACTCGGAATTGACCCGTGACAAACTCGTCTGCGCGTCTGCTGGCGAATGGCGAATCGAAACCAACAAAGGACGGATAGAGAGAGAGAGAGAGAGTCAGAGGGAGAGAGTTTGCCCCATTTTCCCCCGGGTTCGGAAAGGGATATGCACGGAGGGAAAAACCGGGCCCTTTTTCGCCGCCGGCGGCTGATGTTTGCCCTCAAATGATGCGTGGCAAAGAAACGGGGGACGGAAAAGTGTGTTCCTTTCGGGCGAACGACACCGATACTTGAGTCATGTAATTTTCCTAATGCAACGACGGTTGGGGGACTTGAGGGTGGGTGGGTGAGTAAGGAGGGAGCGAAAGTTCTAACACGCTCAACCACTCTATCGGAAAAGCAATCGATCAATCCGAGTGCCGAGGGACAAAAAAAAGGGCGAACGAACGAAAGAGCGATAAAGAGTGGATTTCTAGAAGCACGCACCGAAAGTTTTCGGTTTTCGATAAATGAGTAATAAGAGAAAAATTAGATTAGAAACTGAACCACCACCACCCCAAAAGATCGGTAACGAAAAGCAACCGGTAGCATCTTTCTCACGGTTGAAGACATGAAAACCGAAGCGAAATAAACAGGAACAACTTAAACCCGGAATGTTCTACGCCTCCCGAGCAGCCCGGAATGCGCCGGCGGGGTCACTTGCGCACGGGTGTGCCTCTCTTCAGTTTAATGCAATAATGCAAATATATTCCAACCGAACGATCATCTAACATTTGTTCACACTTTGCTGCCCCATAATAGGACCTTGACGGGACGTTTTGTTTCTGTCCGGTTTGGTAAAGTAGAGCCCTGTTCGCTAATTAAATCGTTGGTATGCGAAGCGCTTTTCTTTTTTGCTCTAATTCTTGCCCCCTTCCCCTCGTTGTTTTTCCTCGCACCTCACACACCCTTCCTTGCTGATGTTTTGGTTGTTTTTCCTGCTCCCGAGAACACCACATACCCCCCGGACCCGTCGGATTGTTAAATAAATCATTTGGCTCATAACTTAAGAGTCGTAAAAGTGTAATAAATTTTATCCATCCCCCCACTCAACCATGTGTGTGTGTGTGTGTGTGTGTGTTCCGTGGGGGCGCGTGTTCCGTTTTGCTGGCGAGAAGTGTAAAAAAAAATTATTATAAACCGATGGGGCGAGAGCGCACATACATCCGATAGATGTCATCCGAAATGCTCCAACGCGGACTCCGGATGATCGATACCATTGGCGCACGATTAGCCTTGTTTTTCGTGTTTCTTCCAACTGTTTTTGATGGCTATCACACGTCGAACGATCAATTGCAAATGGGCGATCGAGGGAGAAATCCCCGGGGAAAGGGGGCGAGAAGGAGAAAGAACCACCTTTGGAAAAGTGAAGCACAAGGGGAAAAAAAGGTAGACCACATGCTTCCGAGCTCATCATCGTCGTCGTCATCGGCATCATGATCGTCGTCATGCTCATAAACATTATCCAAAACGGGGTGGACTCCATGTTGTTTTTTTAGTGCCTTGTCTCCACACCGGCCCGCTTCCCCGTCCCGGTTCGAGCCCGGGCGTCTCCTCTGCAGCTGATCATTTTATTGCATTTTCATTGCCGGAACGATCGATCGGTTTTGGCGCTCGAACCGGTGTTTTGTTTTACTTTTTATGGTTTTTTCCCCCTCCCCCCAAACAGGGGAACGGGCTATGGGAAGTGGGATGGTATTTTCATTCTTTTTTGCCACGTATATTCCATCGCCTTCCCTTTGGGGACCTAATTTTTACTACTTTACATTAAATTGAAACATTTGACATTAATCCATCAGCGTCGACGACGATCGGGATCGATCTCGATGTTGGACATGGAAAATGGCCTCAGAGAGAGAGAGAGAGAGAGAGAAAGATAGGGAACAAGGACAGATGCAACGTGAAGAACACGACAATGACTCACGGAAGTACAATCGATTCGATCGATCACTCGCTTGCCGTCCCTCTACACCTTGCACCAGGGTTGGAACATGGCTGGAAGGTTCGATGCAAACGTTGATCCATCCTTGCGCATTTTACGTTGCAATTGTCCTTAGCCTGGCAGGCTCATGGTTAAATGCATTCCTCCCCTTCCCTCCTCTGCTTGATATCCATCCCCGTGCGACAGCGGAGACAACGGAGCAAGCGTAAAACGACAAAAATTGAAGTAAAATCCACACACTTATGCACGAAACCGGTGTTTCAGCCGATGCGATTGTGTTCTTTGAGGGCAATCGTTGCATTATGCACCACGATGAAAAAAATGTGCACAGTTTATTCCGGGAAATAGTGAAATGTTTTTTTTTTTCAACCTACAATAAAGGAATTATGATGTGCTCTGTTTCCAAAACCTGATCTTTTTTAATCCATAAATAAATTTCCTTAATTTTACAGTTTTTATTATCAAATTTCCTAAGAAGATCAAACTGGTTTCAAACGTAAAAAAAACAATCAATAGTGCAGTTCTTTAGTTTGTTTAAATAGTTTCACTCCGAATGATGTTTTCTTTCAATCAACTTGGAATAGAATATTTTTAAAATTAACTTCAAAATTGTTTAAAGGAATGAAAATGCGTACGTGGTGCATATTGGAACGCATTTCCCTACCGCAGGACTCTGCACATTGCATTAAGAAGCTGCACTCGTGGCGTGTTGCGTACAACTGGCAAGTACACAATCACCCCTCTGCTCATCCACTCCCTCTCCTCCTTCCCCTCCTCGCCCTCCCCCCCATCGAAAAGCGCGCCACCTAATAGCGTAGTAATACGGTACTCTCTTAGGACTTGCCTCGTGAGGCCCCATCGGTTCCTCAACCTTGGATGGCCTCGAAGGTTTCTTGCGTTCGCGAACGGTTAAACGATCTCGCGGACCAAAAAGCACAAAGCGAAGCGAAAAAAAATGCAAAACCGGCGTCCCAAAGCCATCCCAGCTCAACGGATCAACGGGAGTGGGGACAGGTGGGGGGGACGGGCACCGTTTTGCTCCTGATCCGGTTGCAAAAACAGGCAACCGAGCAAACGGTGCAGGAACATGAAGAAGAAGAAGAAGAAGCACGTCTCGTTTGGAACCGTCCACCGGGGCCCGGGCCGGGCGGGTTTTATGCATTCCGCCGTGGAATATCAATGACCATCCTCCCGAGGCGGACGCGTAGCTTTTTCGAACGTTCGCAGTACGCGTTCTACGCGACGATCATCGCACGGTGGTGCATTCGAAGGATCCGGAGGCACCATCTTGGGCCCGCCGCATCGGACGCCCGGCCCCGGGGGAGGTGCGGAGCAAGGGCTGATTTAAGAGCATTTTTCGTATTTTATATGCATATACATGGGCAATAATTTGCATTACATAAATATAAATGTCTAAAAATATTTGTCAGTCCGTATTGACATTCACGTGGAAGGATAAGATAATTTTTCCGCTGGTGTTCCCCTCCAGCGGGCGACAGTCCCTCGGGAACCCCCCCCCCCCCCCCCCCCCTCGCACACTGCCTCCCACCTGGCCCGGGAGGTTCCCTTCCCGGATCTGCTTGTAAGCTTGTATGCACCAAACTGCACGCCGGCAAACCAAATAATAAAATCACAAAATTTGACTTCGTGCGAACCATCTCGATGCATCCGACCGGGGGGGGGCCAGCGGGGCAAGATTCGGCGGAGGGGCCGTTGGGTGGGTGACGACTGCCGGCACGTTACTGGATGTACGCCTTTTTCTGGGGTTTTGTTTTACATTTCAATGCAGCACCGCTGGTGGCGCGGGGCTGGCTTTTGGGGCCCGGTCGTTGTTACGAGGGTCAGGTTGGCGCTTCCACCGGCGGGATCTTTGGTTTCAACGACCTCAAAAGCGTGGGGTTGTTGTGCTGTTTTTTTTTGTCCTACCTCCGTGTATTTGGGGGTGCGCTTGTTCGACACTTACATTGCACGAAAAATCTGTCCGCCAAATTATGTCACTGTTTGAAAGAAAAAGCGAAGGAAATTTATTAATTGAACCATCACCATCGAAACGATTGGTTGAACTTTCACGCCATTGTTGGACTTTTTTTTCATTTCCAATAAAAAAGAAAATACTTTTCGTTTGTAACAAAACCTCAACAATTTTTGTTCAGTTAGAACTGAGGATTAATTAATTTTATTAGGCTTTTAAATAAATGTTACTCTCGCTAAATTACTCGTTTCAAAATGTTATAGATTAGAAATCGGAACATTTTAGAATGGGCTACATTGAAATAAAACGTCACACATTATTTCAGCAATCTATAATTCAAGCCAAAAGAGTCAAATGACCGATAAACATGAATCGTTTGATTCGAAAATTACTCCTACTTTAATTTTTGATCTTAGAATTAGCAAAAAGCTTCTTGGTAAATCAACATGATTTGATTTGTTTGGTTTTAGATAGTTTTGAAAATGTTCCCATTATATCTTTTTTAGTTTACCATAAATGTTTTTGGCATGTACAAAATGTATAAAATACCCTACAGCATCGTCTTTGAATACGATAGTTGAATAACAATTCTCGACGGAAACAGTTTAATAAACTTTGATTACCTTCTATAAAAGCTTCTATAAAAACATTTTAGGAAACATAAATTACTCAATACAAAATGTAAGCAAACTAAAACATTTCATTCTATCCGCACAATATTAACTTATTGTGAACAGATTGTTAAACAGAGATTTTGAAACATTTTTAAAACATTCTCTGTTAACTATAATATTTTCGATGGTCTAAAATATACAGTGTTCAACCTTAGTTTTTTCTTCTTCCTTACAATTAGCATTACACTACGTTATATTTAAAATAAAATGTTGTGTCGTTGTAAACATTGCGCCAGACGAAACATGCGAAATAGGTTTATCGAACCATTCAAACACGATTTAACAACGTCGGTACAATAATGCCCCCAGCAGCCATCACTTCATTTCGAAAAACTTTCTACATTTCGATTATTCTTTAAACATGGACGATTGGCAGAGTAAATTTGCTAAGCCAAAGGTCTTGCAAAGCATTTAAAAAGGAATTAAAGTGGTAATTTCTGCAATAGCACTATCGAAAGTGATGAAACAATTGTAATTCAAATGATCTTCAATACGAAACCGACCCGAAACCACATCCTACTCAAGCGCTCGCTTGAGCACCTTCCTACGAAAACCTTCCTTTCCAAACCAACAGCCGGATCCAGCCGACGGCTCGTGTCTAACACACGCCCAAACAGGCCCTCAGATTTTAATTAACAAACAATCGAAAAAGCGATCTCCTTTCCGTCGTCCCATCGGGGGCTAATTTTGGCACCAGCTTACCGGAGCACTTTTCGCCTTTTTCCCCGAACCGATGTGGGTTCAATAAATACCGGCGTGGCCGAAAAGTGGCACTTGAATTGTTGGTCGTTGGTAAAGCAACCCACACACACATATTACCTCTGCCTGTGTGTGCTCACACACTTCTAGCTTTGAAACTGATTTGTTTTTCTTTCCCATTTTTCCCCCTATTTTTTCGCAGCATCCCTACCCATCGGAGGACCAGAAAAAGCAGCTAGCACAAGACACGGGACTGACGATATTGCAAGTTAATAACTGGTAAGTGTTTTTCCGGGGCCCACGAGGCCCACCCGGCGAGCGTCATCTAAACCCCTTTTCTCGGTGTGTGCAGCACACGATCGTGCCGGAAATGCGCAGCTCCAGAGAATCCCTGGGGTTTTCCGGTGGGGGTTTTGGGAAATTAATAGACTGGGAAACTGTACACCGAACCGGTAGCAGCAAGGGTTAAGGGCTAGGGAACCTTTGGTTTGCTGGCAGGCAAATTTGTTGTTTACCTTCCTCATCCTTCTCCCGAAAGGACACACAAACCCAACGCACAAACGAACGAACCAAAAACGGACGGGAACGCACTAACCGCACTCACATTTTCGTGAGCCGGCAGAAAGGTAGCGCTTTCCGGAGCCGGATTTTCGGTAAACCCGGTCCTCGTACGCCGATGGTGCGAATGTTTAATTGTTCAATTGTGCCAGGCCTCTGCTGGCTCCCGGAGGCTTTCCCCCTTTTTTCCCCCTAACGAAAGCGCAAGTCCTTCCCGTGGACCCATTTCACTCTCGAAAATCTCGCATATGTTCCTTCGTGTGTTTGATTAGCGTAATCAAAGCTACTTGAGCGGCACTGCACAGTTCCCCTAAGGGGTGTTTGATCCTCCTCATAGACTTTCCGTACCGGCCGACCAACCTGGTCGTTGGTTTTTGTGTACTTCAACGAAGGAACTAACACGAATGTCGAGCGGGCGTGGAAAATTTGACAGGTAAAATGTGTCGCACACTACAGACGCTCGACCGTTTGACACTCCGTGAAGGGGTTGCACGTGCTTGGAAAAGACCCCAGTAACGACAGGGATGAAGTTGAGCAGGATGTTGAGACACTGTTCACACCACAGGGCACAGGTGTGTATTCCTTTTGACCAATCCTTGGTGGTCGACATGGAACTTTTGAGGAAAACCCCTTTAAAAAGAGTTTTGCTAGTTACTCTTACACAACTTTTACAATTATTGAACACTAGAGTTGATAAATAATGGTAATAGCTTATGATTTATGTCAATATTTAAAACATAAATGTAAAAATGATTTAATATGTAGATACGCGATGTATTTGACGCATATCAGATGAAATCTCAAGCATTCTCGATTATTTCCCTGGAAGTGTTAAGAATTAAATCATCGTGCTTAAGACAGTTGTATATTTTTCATTAAAATTTGTGAAAACCAACAATCCTCAAGTACAACAAGTACAACAAGTACACAAAGATTAAAATGGGTATAACCTAAAGAAGTGGGATAACCGAACAAGTTGAAGCCTTCTATAATAGCACAACCACAAACGAAGCTTACATGAAACGCGAAAGGGCTTTTGATAATATGGTATAATCTTTCCATTTAGGATAACAAATTTACACCATATTAAGTATTTATAATAGAATACAATACAATAGAATATGTACTTTGTCTCACAGTTGTCACCCATTTACTAGGTACTAGTCATTTTACTTCTTTGACAAGTTTACATTTGATGAACTTTTTTCTTTGCCTAAAACAGAAGCGCAAATGTAACTTTTCTATCGCGTTATTTTGAGAAACTTGCGAGCTTGTTCTTCACGAAGCAAAAAATTAAGTATTTCACCGTAATGCAATGTTTTACGATTGTTCTTACTATGGTTCAAATAATTTATCTTTTGCACTAAGCTTTCATTAAAAATCTTTAGAATTGTTTGTGCTGTATTTCCATAATATGTAGAAAATCATACGGAATGTACTCAACAAAAATTAAACTCACACTTTTTGGGGCATCAATGTAATGAGATCTAAACTTTGGTTTTGCAAATGAAGTTTAAAACATTTACTTTATGAATCGAAAGATAGAAGTTATAGCCGCGCTAGGCATTGTTCTTGTCTAAAGTTGCTGAAAGTTTCGTAACAAGAACCACATCCCTTACATTATGCCGGCAAGAGTCCGTTGGGTCAAACTTTGATGAACATGTCAATATCGGTCGGTGGTGTCATAAAAATGATAAACTGAATGCGGGTCCGCACGGGGATTCATTCATAAATGTATTGCTCCGTAGGAAAACCCCCGTTCCGAACGGTCTCCGCTCCGTTTGGCAGCCCGGATCACACTCTAATAGCCTGTCCTATTTCGGCTTAACTCTTTCCTGCCATGCGAGCGCGGTGGCACCGCAGGAAACAGGCCGGAGGAAAATAAACATTTCCTATTCATGTCCCGGCGATCCCGGAACTAATCTCTCCCCAAACGGACCCTCGCCGTGCTATCGTTCGATGGCAGGAATATACACACACTGGGTCATTCCAAATTCATGCCTTATTCCACTTTCTTCTGGGTGGGAACGATGTCCTTTCTACTTGCCAGGCTGGATCATGTGTGTTTGCTGTTCGAGTTTCCTTTTTTTGCTGCCTCCTCGTTTTCTTGATCCTGCTCGCGCCGTCGACCACTCCGAGGTTTCCCTTTCTTTTTCTCTTCTTTGCTTTCTTGTTTCACTTCGGCCTGTCACCCTTCGATGCGGATGAAAAGCAATTTTCATGTTTAACTTACGACTATGCACAAACAAATATCTAAACAAAAATGGAATCCTGGCCTCCCCCTACCGCTTTGTCGGTTCCGGTCCGAGCTTCCCATTGTCGGTCCCCCTTCCGTCCGAGTAGCGGGCCAAACCACCGCCGGAAAAGCGGCGGCACCACACGGACGGGGCACACAGTCGGGGAAAAGCCGGGAGGGAATGCCAAACGTCGGCATCTCCGACCGGCAACCTACGGTGAGGGGAGGGGGAAAAACGGAAGGGCGACCGGAGGCCAAACTTTCACAATCACTAGATGAGGTGATTTATTATTGTTTAATTTCCATAAATCAAATAAACTGTGCAATCCAATCCGAATCGCTTCGGGTTTTCCCTTTTCGGGCGAACCGAAAAATCCTTCTGGGCTGACGGCACGTTTCTCGCTGATCTGGCCCATCCGATAGTGCCACCAACACCACCACCACCGCTGGCAAGGATGTGTAATTCGGGATGGAATTCTTTCCGCGGCAGGCCCGTCCTCGTCCGCGCGCGCTTGAAGACGCTTCTCCCAATCGGCCCCCGGGAAACGGCATGGCATGGCGGCGGAAGTAATCTCTTTTCGGGAAATTTTTGGGTTGGAAATTACAGATTTTTATCAGTACGACCATCCGTCCGTCCGTTCGGTTCGGAGGATGGCTGCTGCCTTTCCCCACCGAAACGCGCTTTTCCGTCCCGACCCCATTCCCCACCGTGGAAAACAGTGTGACGGATACGGTCGAGAAAACAACCGGTTCTGGCGGCGCGCTTCGGAAAAGTCGGCTACGACTACGACGACGACAACACGAATGTCACAGTTTTCGCCGTTTGAATGTTTTATCACCTCCTCCCACCCCACAACAAGCACCGCGAGGCACAACGGTCGGGGGGGGGGGGGAAAACTCGGAAAAACACGGGCACAGATATCCTTCATCCTCTCCCGCAACGTCGGGTTCAACTCTAATCATTTCACTTCACTTGATTAATGTGTTTGTTCCATTTTCCGAATCCTTGCGCGCACGTTCGACGTCGTGTCCTGCGGGCCCTTGCCCGATCGCACGGTGGGAAGCGGGGTAGCGAGGGGTTGTTTTGTTCGCCAGTCTTATCCTTTGCAGCGGCTTCAACCATCTTTTCCACTCATTTTTCTCTTCTTCTCCGTCTTCGCAGGTTTATCAACGCGCGGCGCAGAATAGTGCAACCAATGATAGATCAGTCCAACCGAGCAGGTTAGTATTCGGGGAGGGAAAATGGGGGAAAAACTCCTTATCGCGCGGGGCGAGCGGCCCGCTTTTGTCCTTATCCTTCGTAGCGTAGCTAATGGTTGTTAATGTGTACTGTACTTACTGTGTTTGCTGCGAGTAGCGCTACGTTTTTATCTTCCCGCCCGTAGACTCAATCAAATGGGGATACATTTCATTTCTTTCGCTCGCTACCGAAATGTATCGAGATTTGAGGATGTAGACTTTTTAAATGTAACCCATATCGATAACGATCGGCGTGGAATTAGTCAAAGTGCGTAGCTGAACAATTATTCTACTCTGTAGGAATACTAACACTGCCAATCATAGAATTTTTATATGCTCTGTTATTATTCTATTTCATAATCTTCTTGGTTGGCCTTTTTCAATGCTAATTTGTTATTACCTTTAATTTTTTTAACTAATTTAGAAATTACAAAAACACATCGATATACTCACTTTTTCACTTGGGAAAACGGACATTTTTAGACAATATATGACTTTGCTTTTAAAGTAATGAAAAGCGGACCAGAGAGCAGATTCTTGCTTGGCTCTTTGGTCGGCATAATCATGAAAATACGTCAAACAAGGATCACAACGCAACGGTTTAAAATGTTTCCGTACTAAAGGTACATTTATTTCATTGTGTAACCTGCTGTTTACAGGAAATTTTATTTTTATGAAACGGGCAAATATATACATAGTGTTATGAATTTCTACGACGAATGTTACCTTGGCAAATTGAAGGAAATTCAACTTTCATATTTTCATGTTTTGGTCCTTTGACTTCAAATAGAAAAACTTCTTTGTCAGTACTGATTAAATATTGATCAGTTTGCAATACGTGTAATTTTTGATAAGAAAATTTAGCAAATTTTAATGCTACAAAGCGATTTTGGGAAATGAAATACTTCATCTCATGTTATATTTTTCAATACGAATGAAACATATCTTCATAGCACAAGTAACATGATTTTTATTTTAAAACATTTGCTTCATACTTTGTCAAAATTAGCCAAGTGCAAGCGAGTAAAATGTTAAATTTTCAGGGAACTAAATATGTTCTAATTCTAATATGAAAATTGGCAACCAAAAGTACTTAAATCATAATAGCTCAAAAACTTATCGATCCAAATAAACCCCATTTTCCAAACATTTAACCCACTCCATAATCTACCAGTCAGAAGGTAGGCAGCTGACGCCAATGGCAGCGACACAAGCAGCTTTAACCGGAAAAATAACATCCAATACCCTCCCCACCTTCCTCCCTCCCCTGCCCAGAATGGTACAACATCCTAATCCATCCTCGGCCTATGCGCCTGTATTATTATCATAACCGCCTTCGGTGCTTAATTACCGTTCCGGGGAGACGCTTCATTATTCATGAGCACCAATAGACAATATCTCCCGAGACCTCCCCCCAGGGGCGAGGTGATCTCCTTCCCAAAGCCCCTTCGAACCCGGCGGTAGGATAATGTGAAATGGAAAATCTATCCCGCGCGCGCGTCTCGGTAAATTGCATCCGAGGAGTAAAATTAATGTGACAATGATCCCGAAATGAGCCCGACGAGCGCAATTTGAATGAGAAATGGAACACACAATCACCGAAGTGCCGAGTCAGTCGGCGTGCGCCGTTCTACCCCGGGCGGGAGAAGGAAAAAAAGGGGATCAATCGAGATTTGTGCCTGCACAGTTTCATTTTCATGTAGTATTTTTGCTGTTCGCCTATTTCGGTTCGTTTGCGCTTGCCATTGTCGCGTTTGAAAAGTAATTAAGGAAAATTCCTTCCGACCGGGGGCGAACGCCATTATTCAATCTCGGGCTAGAACTCTTGCGGAAGAGAAAAATTTTCCTTAGCTTTCCAATAATGTCGAAAAAAACACGCATCGTAGCAACCGATGTTTCAATTTCGTTGTTTTTGCTATCCGTTTTTCCCAAGCTCTAAAGAAGCCAAGATCAATCAAGATATCCGTTCCGTTTGCGACCATTTTCTGCTGATAGATTCGAAGGATTTTCTAAATGGGACTGTAAATAAAAAACTCTCGGCGGAAAAGCTCGCAAACAGATCGATTGCTCCACTTTATTGTGGCATCGCCGCTCCAGATACAAAACCCAATCCCGGTTCCGAAATCCGATGCTAACGACTTCGACTTCGAACGGTTCGCCTAATGAATGCTAATGTGGCCGTGGATAAGGTCCTACACCACGTTTCAGACACCTCAGAATGTGTGTGTGTGTGTGCGAAAGGCATGGCTTACGGTATCGTCTTCGGACTCGAAACACAAGAGAAGTTCGCTAGATAATGATGATTATGGTGGCGTTTGTGATCCTCGTAGAAATTAGATTTAGAACACCTCAGCCCTTCCCGCCGACTAACCCTCGCATCCCCATATCCCGGTAGAGTGTTTAATGAGTCAATTCCATCCCCTCACACCTTCCCCCCCTCACTCATCCGCTAGTCAGTTTGTACTGTTGAAGTTAACTGAACGCTCGTTCTTTCTTCTTTTCCTCCTCTCTTTTTTTTTCGCTTGACCAGTATATTCTCCGATTTCAGTGTACACGCATCCGGGCCCGTCGGCCGGCTATCCGGACGCGATGAGCTACATGATGGACGGCCAGGCCCAGATGATGCACCGGGCGCCGGGCGATCCGGCCTTCCACCAGGGCTACCACTACCCGCCGGCCGAGTACTACCCGCACCATCTCTAAGCGGACTCCGCAGCAAACAAACCATCATCACCAACACCACCACCAACACCACCCACAGCAGCAGCAGCAGCAGCATGATCTGTGGCCACCCGAGAGGAACCAAGGCCCGGTTCGCCAGCTTGACGGTCACAAACCAAACCCGAGTCCTCGCAGTGAGTCCTTCGGACGTTCCGGAGGATTTACGCTTGGCCGAACCGAGAAGGGACTTCCAGGGAGAGGTAAGTAAACGCAACATACGGTTCCATTGCCCCGATGCAATCACATTTAATACAATTTTCCACTTCTTTTTCTAGTGGACGTTCCTTCGCTTCAACGTGTCCGTGTAAGTGGAAAATGCATTTACGTCAGCAGACGCTCGCACGGCGGCGTCGATGGCGTAGTGGCTGTGGTCGGGCGGGAAGATCATCAAACAAATGAAAAACAAAAAAAGAAGAGAGGAAAGGTGGTTTGCTGTACAGGCGTTAGTGAAATCGTGGCCATTTGAAGTAACCAAATAAGGGGGAGGAAAAACGTACGGAACAGCAACGTTGCTCGTTGAAAACTGCACATAACGGGATGGAAAACAAAACCGGAGGAGTGTGCAACCCAACCTTCACCCGTCAATCCTTGCTCGGTTCAAGGATGTCGGCCAGGTTTCGATGCAATGTGGAACAGACTTCACCTCCAACATCAAGCGAAAGGAAGAAACCGAACGATCTCGACGACGAGCAATGTGAGAGAGAGAGAGAGACAGAGAGTGGTGAAGATCTCCAAGGAAACCGAGGTTCGAGGATACTGCACAGCGGACAAATTAGTATATGCCGTAATCCAACCTGACATACGTAACTTCTCCGACGACGACGAAAGTGTATGCATGCAGTGGAAAATTGCATCGGCCGTCGATGTTCGGTTATGCAAATCAAACCGACCCCGTTTCTCGTCCACCATCTCACACCATCTTCACCGTCGCAAGGGAACGTGGACGCCGGATCGGATGGGAAAGCAGCAGCGTTTGAGAACCGAGGAGAGACTCGACTTACGATCCTCCCCGTGCGCAGCTATTGTACATTGTCACCCGGTTTCCTCGAGGCCAGCTTCCCGAGCTGGAGCAAACGTTGCCGGTGGATTGCGATATTTAATTTGTACTACACCATTAGGAAAACATTGTGTTAGAATTATTCGTAAACAAAAACAGTACGACTCTCAGCGGTGGCAGGGTAGGAAAGAACGGGCTTAGGAGGAAAATGTCGGAAAGCAAAATACACTCAACGGAACGCGTGCGAACACATGTGATCGGACAGAGTAAGCGATACAAATCATTGTGGAAAATCCACAAAATGGAGGTAAAATAGTTGAGTTGAAGAAAAACTCCAAAACCGACCGAGGGGTTTCGGTTTAATGGAAACAAATCACGGTATACAAACCACTCGCATAGAGGTGGCTTTCCAATCACCACTGGCAACTGTAAATAAAGTACATCCCACGCACAGACCAACACAAGGAAGCAAAACCAACATTGTACACGAGATATGCAAAGGGCGAAAGTTGTGGGTAGCGAAGATCCAGTGTAGAAAAGAAGAAAAATCAGCACACACAGCAGAAAGGATTCATAACATTGATGTTACCAGCAGAGGAAAACGGAGTGGAAGCAACAAGTATAGTGGCATATTGATCACGCATAGTGCACACACGCTAATCTTTCCTTACCACCGCAAAACAGATACACACACACACATCCCCCCCACCGATGGAGTGGGGAAGGGGGTGGTTACGGCCATTGCGTACCCGTACACTACAAACTACAATTAACTGCTACTACCAATATTATTACGACCATCATCTCACCCAAACCAAAATCGCCGCCAAACGCGTGTGGCGCTAGCGCAGCGATGGCTTTGTCGGGGTAAGCATTTCTTAAGGACTAGCGCGTAGTAGGCCGGGCGGAAAAGGAGCGGGGAAAGCAGGGGAAATTGAGGAGCTGCAAATGGAAGAAAAGCGCAGGTGGGCTCCTTTTCGGGAGGGGAAAATCAGATAAAATGGCCACAACAAATGAAAAGGGAAAAAACAAACAACAAGCAATAAACCAAACGGAATGGAAAAAGCGAGAATTCTCTCCAGCAATCCCAATGCCTTTCCCGGCACCTCTTTTTCGGCCCCGGCCCGTTTCTTTGCGAAAAACAAAAACGACACCATTCTCGATGGTGAGGGAACGGTGCGTCTCAATTGTTGAGCAGAATATGAATGGTTGCAGAATGGTTAGGTAAAACCTTGTTTGTCTCTTTTCCAGAAGCAAAAAAATTAAGCTGTTGGATATTGAGCATAATGTAAAAATAGTATGCAAGGCAGGAACACGGAAAAAAAATGCACGTGCAAGGGATATACGGAAAAAAGCGAACAAAAAGAAGAACAGCGCTAAATGTTAGAGGCATTCTGCAAATCACCAGACTTCAACGAATTTAATTAACGATAACAAAAGAAAACAAACAAACAAAATCATGTAAAACGACACGAGATTATGAATGGTATCCTTTCGTTAACGTTAGTGAGATAAGGCATGTAAGAAACCACATACACATCCACAAAAAAACACATACACACAACCACACATACACACTATGTAAGTACGATTTATATTAAATTCACAATACGGAACACGCGCGGAACAAACGGACCGTGGAGCGGTGGGAAACGGGATAGGGAAATCAAACCAATAAGTTGGTACCAATATGTAACAAATTAAAAACAGAAAGTCCTGAGCTGTTAGGGAAAGGAAGGAAGTTTCCTAGGTGTGAGGGCAAGCTGTAACTCGTTTTAGTTTCCGATGTTCATCCTTCGTGTCTCATAATTGTTTTTGTTACATTGCACCTACAGCATTTAGTTAAGTGAGGTCATTTAGGAGAGGAGATTTCTGGACAACCTCGTTTTTGAGCAACAAAAAATTAAAAAAAAGGAACTAGAGAGCAAAACACTGCAACACAAGGAACTCGAAAATACGAAAGTTATTATAGTTACACAGAATGAACGTAATGATAACTAATAATAGGAACAATCAATGCAATATACGCACCAATCTGGAGACTTCCTTTTACTTCTGAACAGTGAAGGAAAGATGGAGAAAGAGAGAGAGCGAAAGAAGAAGTAAAATACAGCCCAAATCCGCTACCACCTGTCTCCGCTTCCCGGTGCGTCCGTTTTAGATGTAGTTTTAGCTGTAAAATTGCTACTTTCTCTGTAATTGTCGTGTAATAATTGCTTAAGGCCAACCAAACCACAGGCAAAGTTTTAGTTTAATTATATTATTATTTTTATTGCTATTTTAGTTTCAATTTTCGTTGCGTTGAGAGTTTGTTTCACCGTACTATCATCCTTCAGCCGCGCTCCCCACTATAGCAAACCACACTAGGCAAGCGTTCAGTGTTTTCGACTGAACGTGTTTAGTGGAACACAGTGAAGTACTCAGCAGAAAGAAAGCGATCGTTAAAATTAACATTAAAATCAAGTAGTTAAACAACGACACAGTGAAAACCCGAACCGTGCAAATGCTATCAGCTGTATAAAATCCGTTATAGGTTGAGCTGTAAATATCAAAGGAAGGGACGAAGCATACGGAGCACGTTTGGAAAAGTTTAGAATGCGAAGGAAACGAAATAGAAAACAAAAGGATGCATGTTACGAGGGCGTACGGTTTAAGAGTGAATGTCGCATCAGTTAGGCTGAAGGAGAAGAAAACGTAAAGCTAGCAAAAAGGGGGTAACGCTATGCGAGCAAACAGGAAAAAACAGGAAGAAATATATCGAACACAATCGCTGAAAAATGCTTCTTTCGTTCGTTTGTTTTAATTTTTTTCCGATTTTATTTATATATTTTTAGAATTCTTTTTCTATTCGTTTTACTTCCACCTTGTTTGTTGTTTGATTTTCTGGTTTATATTTACGTTTCAATCATATTTTCACCTGCTTTGAATTGGATCAAATCGCATTGTTCGCGGTACGTTTCGTAAAATGTGTTCCGATTAACCGGTTCGATGAGCTAAAGTTACCGGTTTTCTTGAACGTACGGACGCAGCCATTTAACGATCAATTTTAAACGAACCGGTTATGGTACGAGATACGGATAGTCCATGCAACATTTTTGCACGCACGTGCTTACTGCATGCTGGTGGAAAATCTTTCGAATTTTTCTTTGGTATTATTTACATATTTGAATCAAGATCTCATATTAAATATTATTTATAGATTATCTAATTTTGAAACAAGTTCAACTACGCAACCATGGACCGTATCGACCACAATGGGCAATTTTTATTTGTTTATAATAAAAAAACATTAATGGTCCGGAAATTTACTTTCAATGACAAAATTCCATTTAGTTTGACCAATTTTTATAACGTGTTGTTGTTATTTTATAACTGTTATTCTTTGTTTAATTTATGAATTGTAAAATATACAGTAATGCTTATTTTCAGTCTCAAAAGATTATCAAGAGTTGCAAAATTAACATAGCCACCTAAAACAATGATAAATCGATCGAGCTCGAAAAAAACACCTACACACTGTCACACACACACACACATACACACAGACGCACACAAGTACACGGAACGGTATCATGGGTGATAGTTCACATACGATGACGCACAGTAATCGAAGTATACGAATTCGCGTAACGATTGGCTTTTTTTGTACATGGGAAGTTAAGAATTTATTGCTAAAAAAGTATACATAGATATATGTATGTATATTATATATATACAAATGTAATAGAAGATATGCGATCCTCGTAGGGAGGATCGTGGAACGAGGGTTAGGATTGACTGGAATCTACTAAGGAACAAATTCGCACCGAACAAACCCAGTAAAGTAAATGCACAAAACGAGCAATCTAGAAAGTCTATAACACTAAATTAACGATACAAAAGCAAATCCCAACCAGAACCATCATTCAATTCCCTGGCTGAAAAAGAAAAAAAAAGAGGAAACAAAAAATGCAAACCGGAATGAAGCGATCAGTGATCACGACCTGCGACCGGAAAACTCCCACAGTTTACTACTGAGGGTGCTTGTTTTGCTGCAGTTTTCTTTTGATAGACTACCTTTTAATCAAGCTATTACAAACGCCCACCACCACACAGGTGGAGTCGCAAATCCATTAGCCGCCTTATTCAATGTATACGAAAATCCAGACTCCGGGACAAACTCCCCCGGTTCTGGTGTGAACAGCAATGTGACGAAATGGAAAACAAGGAATCCTTAAAGGGAAAAAGGTATATTTAAAACAAATTGGTCTCTTTTTACGCTTGCAGGGATGCACATTAATAAGCACATCAGAGGGTATTGGAGAATTTAAAAAAAACACATACACACACACTCGTTAGTGAAGTTGTAAAAACGTAATAACATCAAACTCCATGGAGCTGAACCGATCGGTAAGCCGTATCAATCCAAAACCACTCACACAATCTGTCGCTTTTATCACAAACTTTACATCGCTGTGTTTTAAATGTGCATACTTCGTGAGTTAAACAATCGTAACGATTAGGTATCGGTGAATGGGTGCAGTATCTTTAAAAAAAACACCCCCAAAGAAGAGATTGTTACAAACTGTATAAATTTGAGTACGAGAAAAATCGTACGCTCGCTGTAACCATGGTTACGCTTGGTGCAAAGGACTAACGTTTACGGTGCAATAAAACGATAAGTGAAAGCAGGATTAAAATTACACCCATCTACCCCCTACACCACTCCCAAACAACCTACTATCACCGGCTTGAGGGTATAAATGTTTCGAACAATCGGCTGCAAAATGTGAAAATCGGCGCAGTGTATATGAAAAACAAACTCTACAGTAAATAAGAAAAAGAAAGAAACCGACGCCGATGGAGGCGCCTGGTGGGCAAAAGGGTTAGAGAGATGTTGTTTCCAAGCTATCTATTTTCAAATCGAAAGCAATAATAGCGTCACGTAACTTTAGTCGGATTTTGGGACGCACGGTCAAGTTTGTGCTATTGGTGGTGGTGCTCCCCGAGGCCGATCTGTTCCAACGTTGCCCAGCCGTGCAGCGAGGCTGGAATGGAATTGATAAAGAAAAAAACGATGGGGCACCTCTCGGGTCATTTAATGATCGGTCGAATCGGGTTGCGCTTAAGAAACAGGGAAACTAGCGAGCTGGAGAAAGAAACTGTGTGCTACGAATCTGTGGACGACTCGATGTATACGCACGCACGCAAGCACGCACGCACTGCTGCATAAGACGATTTTAATTTCATTACATATCTTCTCCACACCCCCACGCCCCTCCCCTGCGAGGGTGGTGAAACCAAAGAGAGAACACGTACTAAAACGAATTATAATCTGGTCTCATAGATGCAGAAAGTAAGGAAAGTTAAAAATTAAACGGTAACGAGTAACACTAAGCAACGTAAGGTATTGCCTGCCTGGAGACAGTGGGAGACACTCCGGGAGTAGAGAAAGTGGGCTTGTAAAACGTGTGGCACGTGTTTCCCGCCGTAGCACGTGCGGTTAGATTTTCTTTTTGTATTTTTGTTTGTTTCTCACTCTACCCCACTCTGCCCACGATTTGGTGTAATCAGCAAATGGATAGGATCGAGGACCCAAAATGCACACGAACCCACACTTACAATAGGTATAAGCGTAGAAAGGCAAAGGCACGGTCGTCGTTGTGCAGGTATTTTTAAGTGTGAACTGTACATTGATCGACAGTCAAGTCAGTATGGAAACAAATCACGCGGACGAAGGCGGTCGGAGATACTATTATTTAAAAGAAAAAGAACAACAAAAAAAAACAACCAGTGAAACAATTTGTGTAATGATTGTAATAAAATTGTAGATAAAGTATAAAATTGTATACAAAGCAAAAAAAAGGTATCTTATTGAAAATAAAGTAAATTAATAATAAATGTCCTCATGTGTACTGTTAAAGTTATATATTTTTACAAAATATGGTTTAAATTATTGTTTTATATCTTGCAAAACATTAACTATCATCAGTGACAACCTTTGTAATATTCAGTGTTACTTTTCTGTAGAAATCGAATATCTTCTCTACTGCCTCTCGGCACACGGCGACGACCTTCTCGTACTCCTCGAACGCAAAGCTTCCATGCACGTACGAGGTAACCGTGTTTTTGGCGATGCTATCGAACACGAACGTAAACGAACTGCGCGCTCGCTTTATTTGTTTATCGTCCGGATCCAGGATCAGCGTTCCATCGTCACACATTATACAGTGCACAGCAGCAACTGTAAAATTTAGCTCGATGCCGCTAGTTATCAGCGCCAAGCTTGTGGCATTGATAGCGCACGCTAGTAACTGTAACAAGGGATGCCGGAATGGTTATGAATGAAATTTAATACTATCAGGAAGCACGACCGTCACTTACCCCGCCTTTGTCAGTCATTTCCTGCACGTAAACGTACACGGCGGTATGGGAGTAAGCGGAGGTGGCCACCACCCGGACGAATGACCGCTTGATGATGCTCTCGACCAAACGGTTCTGAATATCCTCAAGTCCTGCGTTCGACCGGTACTGCACCTCAAGATGGGAATTGTCCGACTCGGCATTTCTTAGCTTCACTTCTGCCGGTCCGTTGGCGGAAACTATCACCTGGGTTGACCCTACGGAAATTCCCACACGTTACGTACAATATGGTTTGTCTGTGTCATACTCTTACCTTGAGAAAATATTGCCGAACAATCAGACCGTGAAAGTACGTTCGTTTCACAGATCATTCTGCGTAAATTCAGTGAATTTGCCATCGTTTTAGTCTCCGCGACCATCGTTGCGGCACAATGCGTTTTAAACCGACACCAAAACAAACGATTGTCAAGTCGATGAGGGTAGCGCTCGGTTTACACTCCAAGGTTCAAATGCAGCTGTACCAACGACATCGTACAGGATATCATGTCAATGGCATTACGGATCGATTTAAAAATCCAATGCGACCGTTGAATAAATTTGATTTTAAAAGCACAATAAATAGCATTTACTGCCAGAGATTTGTATGATTTTGTATTCAAATTGTACGCACACTTCAGATATCATGGAGGGAAGTAGATAATTTTATTTTCGTGTAGATATCGATTATGGCGTAACAATTGCACATTTTTACCCGTATACTAGTAGATTTCTACAAGAAGTTCGTGTACCGACAGGCATGAAAGGTTTTACGATAAACAGCAATACAAGAAAGATCTGATTTTAATCCTTTCTAACAAATTGTACTAAGTGTTCAAATGCATTCCTTTATTTATGTTATCAAAGATGTAGATCATCTGTTCACACAATGATTTTGTTGCTTGAGATGGTTTCCTATAAACTGTTGTCGGTCATACTACTACTGCTGCTGCTGCTGCTGCTGTTCTTGTTGCTGCTGCTACTGCTGCTGCTGACGCCACTGTTGCTGCCCTCGATATTAGTAGACTGCTGATTGCAAGATTACATATGCTGGTGGTACACCCCCCACACACAGAAAGTGTGTCTACCACCTGGGCTCACGGGTTATACAAAATCATGACTTATGCACAGCTGTGTTTCTGGTAATATAGATGCACTGTATTTTGTTTGTTTGTTGACGCCTATATACAAATAATTCTGCCTTTATTGGGGACGATACGATACGCAATATATTGGTACGAACTAACAGACGGACAGTAACACACACCAACGGAACCGTAACCACTAACGGAACACAACAGATTGGATACTTCGTCTTCCTACTGCTTCAACGTAAACGGACAACAATCAGAACCAGTTGCGGCAGGACACGCTTGTTCGCCATGCTTGCTCCTTCTTGCGTTATCATCACATCCTCCACACCCGCCCCCTCTGTACCACACCAAGGACCTCCTACAGTGATTTGCAGTGCTCGGAAAGGAACGGATTCGGTGTTGTTCGGTGCCAGTTCATGCTTCATATGGCGGTTTGCTCTATGTTATTCTCTTTTTGCTTCTGTTTCCTTGCATAGATGATGGAAAGCTGCTCTATATAAGATAGTTTGTTTTACCACCTACCCCTGTAACATAAATGCTACCAACATTCATATGTATAAATATATATATGTATGTATATGTATATCTATATATGTGCGTAATGACATCAGCCAGGATATCATTAGAGCGTATTTGTAGAGTGTTCCTGTGTACTTGTGTGTATTTGGTTGTGGAAATTGAGTGTATTTCTTCTTTGTTGTGTGTACGCAGACGGGAGTTGCAGTGCAGTTTAATTGCCGTCCTTGTCCTCGTGAGCTTTCTTTACAATCGCCAGCTTAGAGTGCGGCGATGCTGGCGACAGGGTCTGGTAGGGTGGATCCTTGGTGCCGTGGAGCACCAGCGAGAACTCCTTGATCCATCCGGAGCGGCTATCCTTCGAGTTGAATGTGGCCTGCAAAAGGGAACGAGAAAATTGGTATGGAATCGGTTCGGAATCGGTTTGGAATTTGTCCAATATCGGGCCCAACAATTACCTCGAGCATCCAGGTCCCTTGTGGATATTCTCCCCAAGTGTGTGTCGTCATGAAGGGCCACTTCGTAAAACCATCCCGGTGATCATCGTCGTTAGCTCGCTTGCTCAGGATCATCGATCTGAATAAGGGAGGAAAAGTTTTAGGTGACCAGGCAGAACGAGGAAAACAATCAAAGCAACCCTGGAACCCCTTACCTTGTGCCCATGGGAGACGTAAGGAACAGCTCCAAATCACCCCGCCGGGAAGCGTTCGCTGTGATGACGGCTTGGACGTGCTCCAAGTATCGGACCTCCGTATCGGTTCCCTTGCATGCATTCGTTTTGATCGGCAGATAGAGTGATCCAGATGATGGTATCCGACTGGAAAGGGAAAGGACGTTGATGACAAACATTACTATGCGAAGGTACTCCAACGCATATGTAAAGCCCTACTGTATCTGCGTGATAGCTCCGGCCTCGCAATGATACCGCGGCGGAACCGTTCGCCATTTCTTCGCCAGTGAAACCATCGCACCGGCATCGAGCACTCCAAAGCCGAACAGATGATTAAACTCCAGCCCCACGCCGTTCATCGTCCAGTGGAACCGATTCTTTGCATCGAACAGCGAGTTTCGCTTCGATGTAAGCACCGTCAGATGTTGCATGTCGCGCCAGGAAAGCACAGGACTAAGGAATGACAGAGAGGAAAGGTCGGTTAGATAGAAGCGCAGCGTAGGAATCCAGTACACAAAACCTTACTTTGCCTCCAGTGCAAGGGCAAACACTCCGGCCGCTTCCGGTGCCGCGGCACTCGTTCCGGAGTGTGTTGTGGTGCACTTGCCATAAAGATCGGTCGTTGCCTGAAAGTGGATAACGAAACTCCCATCTCAGAACATCGTTTCACGACACAAAAAATCCCGGAGCTACTTACTACGCCCGTATTTGGATCCTTTGCCCCATTGCTGAACGTGCTGGCCAGTGTCGAGCTGCAGCTCTCATCATAGTGCGCATTCTGACCATCGTTAATTGCGCTGTTAATCGAAATGGTCCACATGGAAGCGGCATATCCATCGCAGTTGCAATCATCCTCCTCACCGCCATCACCCGAGGCCCATACGTAGATGTTGCCCAGCCCGTTGCGGCCCTCGTTCACACCCTGCACGATGGCGCGCATGGTCGCATTGCGCGGTCCGTCGACCGTCTTACCATCGTCCGTCGGACCCCAGGAGGCACTGTAGATGTGAATCTTGTGCGGCTCGTGGCCCATCGAGTTCGCCTCGATCAGATCGGTCATGTACGGTTGGTCTAACATGCGAATGCCGGCGATTTTGGAATCGTACGCCACACCAACGCCACAGATTCCGTTGTCTCGGGCAGCGGCTACCTCACCAGCGCATCTGGTACCGTGGCTGTGGTGGAGAGGAAAATGTACAGAAGTTTAGTAATTTATTATCTTTTTCGGTCAAATTTTGCTCCGTCAAATGTTTTACCTATTAAACCAATCGTCCGTATATCGCGGATACGGAAACGGATCGTTACTGCTAAAATCGTAACTGGCTTCGGCATTCTACCAGACACAAAACACAAGTAATACAAGAAAAAGATATCCATTATTCAACGCTGTTTCGTTTGTTTCTTACATTCCCATTTTTACGTACATAGTTAAACTTCAGGTCCGCATGCATGTAGTCGACACCTACAATGGCACAGAACGAAAGTGAAATGAACCAATGTTAGTAACCATTAGGCTCCATCGAGCCCCCCCGGGTTCCCCGGATTGCCTACCGTCGTCCATAATGGCCGTCGTAATGTTTTTCCCCGTAATTCCTTGGTCCCACGCGGCGAGCACGTTGAGGTCGAGTTTGGCTTTGCCTCCATTTTGCCCGGTATTCTTCAAGTACCATTGAAATGGAAAGTACGGATCGGTCGGTATGTTCTCTCCGGTGTACCCGGGTCCCTTCTCCGGGATGTAGTTCAGCGGGACCGAATGGCGGAACCCACGCTTGACGCGCTTAAACCCGGGCTGCTGGATGGCGGTGTGGATCTGCGGAAAAGCGGAAAACAAAAACCCCGAAATCGAGTAAGAAAGGATACGGCGCGATGAGAGTGTAACAAGTAGCTTTCAATCAACGTTGATTAATGTCGAGGAACCAGATGGCTATCCAATAGTTGGCGCACAAGGTAGAGATTGGACTGCAAAAAAACTTCTCTTGCGTGACATTTCGTCGGTTGGACGTAGCTTTAAGTGGATCATTGCAGGTTGACCTTTCGGCAACACGAATGACTGGTCAGTTGTTTGTTCAACATAACGGTTATAGGAAGATTAAAGGACTAAACATACACCCGTGCGTTTACAAGGGATGCATGTAATGTTTTCCTTCGGAAACGATAACCAAGAAAAAGGATAGGATAAAACAGATTTCCGGTTGATTAATGGCCGTTTACAAGCCGGTTTGAATAAATTGATGGAAGTTCCACCTACGTGGGATTTTCCTAAATCGTTTCAAACCTTATTTGTGCCTCTTCTATAGAGTTTACAAACTGTAGCTTTTGTTAAGCGGCCAAGGACCAAAAATCAATAATCGAATTCAAAATCAGTAATTTCTCCAACATGTCGCTTTTTGTGATGGTGCGATTGGTAGCGCACTGTGACAAGCATATTTTTCGTAATTAAAAAGATAATATTATCAGTTCGGGTGGGACCCTAAAAATACTCCATCAGATGGATCCATGGATATTGATCGGAAGCAGATTAGCTCTATCTTCCGCGACCGGCCACTGCCATCACCGTCACCATTTGAATGGGTACGGGGGCGTCCGGAATATTGCACGTTACGGCTGCGTTGCTTTCTTATAATCGAAAAACCATCCCCACCCACCCTCAAGTCTAATTAATCCTCTATCCGGACCGGGATACGCTGTGACGAGCCACTTCCCTTACTATCGAAGGATGCGGAAGGGATTGGTGCTTTTGAGGACCTTAAAATAGATTGAACATTCATGCTCGATAATGAAGGTTTTCTATGGTGCCTGCGATGTTAGGGAACCAATTGGTAAACTCGGGCGAAAGGCGGAATGTTGCTCAGGCAAAGCGTGCGCCAAATTGGACGCTCACATTACACCGATCGGGTTGCTTCAAAATCCACGCGTCATCTACTACGGCTGGATTCAGAATCGAATTGCACACCGATAGGCATCAAACGCGTACACGTGGTTGACTGTTTCACACGTGCTATGATGTTCCGTTGGTTTCCTTAGTAACCATCTCTGGGATTCTCAAGCATATGCCGACTACGCTTAGCGCCAACAGTTAAGGGATGTTTCACTTTGAAAAGCTGGAGTAATAAAATCATGCTTGATATTTTCCTTGGTCAAAATTGCCAAGGGAAAAACGCAATCAATTTTCATGTTCCCGTTTTTCTCATCATAAATTTAATTACATCCAGCTGCATGACCCATATTGCATTGCCTCCACCGTAGGGTAAGTGCTACGGTTAAATCCTTTGAAAGCATTCTCCTACGGCACAATATGTAATGTCCTCAATGTCCATTTTGGCTTAGCTCGGCGAAGACGTAACCCGTCGGCAGCATGCCGAAGGCGAACGGGGAAAAATAATAACTCTCCGGTATTAAAGGGGGATAGCTCGCCATCGCAACAAGCGGTGCCTACTGCTGTGTGAAAAGTGCCCGTGTCGTCTCGCAGGATGTACTCGACGACGCGCGTGTATTGACGGTGACGCAAATGGGACAACGTCATGGTAATGCGTGAAGCAAGGCGGAACGAACCGTCGTGTCCCCCGTGTGCTGGGGAGAATACTACTAGCAGCAACAGTGGGACCGATAATGGAAAACAACATAAATATACACGAGCCGAACTTTGCGGCTGCGTTGCCCCCTTCCCGTGGGTCCAGTCCGCACAACCCCACTCTGCTTCTATACTCTCTCTCCCAATGCCCCCGAGGAGCTCTTTCACTTACCAGTGGTTCCTTTTTGAGGACTCGCGTGTGGGAGATGCTGCGCCGGGTGCGTACCAGCGGCAGGGTGGTATGCTTGAAGTGGTACTCCGTGCCGTCGCTGCCAGGAAGCTGAAAGTAGAATTCCCGCAATCAGCTCACACTTACGCCGTACTGAATGGTTCACTCGCGCGTACACCATATGTTTTGTCATTTGGTCTTTGTTCAGAGGGCTGTTGTTATACTCTGAACGAGCTTTGTTGCGCGAACAAATCTAGCGATCCATAACTTTTTTAAAGCTATTTCCACAATACACGGCGAAAGTATGCTTCTCAAACAGCTTACACTCACAAAGACGAGGATGTCCTGCGATGGTGGGTTTCATTTTCAGAAGAAACTGTTTTCCTTTTTCTGCGAAACAGCCTCCTTCATCCACCGAATGGATATGTTTTCGTTCCCCTCGGTTCTCGCCTACCAAACTTACCTCGCCCAAGTTTTGGAATCCATTGCGGGACGCAATTTCGTGCACCAGATGCTTGTCCAAGCTACGCTTGAAGCGTACCAGAAAGGAGCTGGTGAACACGTCCCCGCCGTGAGCCTTGTGTCCCAGCGTCGACACGACGGTCGTGCAGCTAATGCAGCAAAGCGCCACCAGGCAGACCTTAACGAACATGGTTTGGAGGGGGCGGAATTTATTCGGGAACACTTGCCCGCCACGAAATGCGCGATGCTTTATTCGTTCGACTCGGCACAACACTCTTGGCCCAGCAGCGTCTGCTAAACGCCAATTCACACTACTGGTTAACCGCAAGATTTATCGATTATGCTAATCGTTGCCCATTTGGTCCACCGTCGGCAGCTGGTTACTCTCGAAGTTCGGCTGATGACGTGCGTCACTTCCTGTTCAAAGCGCCAGAAGCCATTCGGATGTGTCTTCTTTACCCCACGTAAGACGTTTGTCTACCGTTACGTTACTCCGAACTACTGCCCGTTTGTCACGGTCACGCACTTCCACACTCCCACGATCAGAATGTTGAACAATGAATGAACAGTATCATCTGCGTACGGAACCGACTTTAGTGCATCCCTCCGCGGACAAATGGCGACAACCGACTGCGGGAGAAAGCTTTCACCGCCACAGCGAAGGTTGAACTTCACCGGAGAACGAGGAGCAATCTGTCCGCCGTGCGGAATGGGCTTTTTCCTACGGATGTAATTGTTTTAGGCACCGTTGCTGATAGGGAGAGGAAAAGTTTTCTTCTACAGGCGCACGCGCACGACGCTGGAAGCTTCCGTATGGTGCCATACCTGTTACTGGCCGGTAACCGTTTTGGGGCAGGATGTTGGAGGCAGGCTGGTGCGTGTTATCTCGTTGTCAAAAGAGTTTTTCGCAAAGGTGGCATTCAGACGCGGCGGTTGTGATTTATGGGCACTTTCGGTTCGGTACATTTATTACAGCTGAGCTATTCATTACACATGAAATCCCTCGCGCGAACGGTGGCCAAAGTTTGCCATTGGCAGCCGAAAGTGTCGGGGGTCAGCGTGAGATAATGCGACACATGCAGCGAGTATGCGGAAACTTTCACCAACGGTTGCCCTCTTCAGGACGAAATTCATCACATTTTAGCGCGTATTGTGTCTTGCTCGAAATGAAAACCCAGCCCAGGGAGAGACGACTAAAATAGTCAAATACATTTTACGTTAATTTTTTTTTAATGAGCTCAATGTAACACTTTGACAATATCTATAACAATTAAATTATCAAAATTTAGAATAAAAGTTACCGAAGTGTTACGAAAACGTCATCTTTGAATAATCACAAAACTATTTAAGATACATCGTAAAATTAAGATAGAAATGAAACAAATTGACTTACGAATTTATTTCCATTGGACGCCATTTAGTACACCGGCGTCATCGTGAGGGTTCAGTATTTGTATTTAAGCACTTTGTACAGTATCGCTAACTATCAGATGTACCGTGAGCCAGAATGCCAGTACCGGTTGCAGGCCAGTAACAAGGAACAGGAAATAAAGCTTACGTTTACGACCAACATGATGGTCGTTCTGCGGCTGCCCATACGGATCATATCCAACCGCGCTCTGCGTTTGGGCCGGTTCCGAAAGTACCTTGGCCTTCATGGTGCGTAGCTGGAGGGGGGAAAGAAAAGTTGCATCACCAACTGAGCCCCGAGTTGCGCATGTTTACCGTTTTGACGTGTTTACTTACCAAAAACATTGGCAGCATTGCTGATGTGTAGAAAAATGCTAAGTAGTATCCCATTCTCTTTAGCAATATGCTACCGGCCACGATGGACACAATCGCAGAGTATTTGTAGCCAGTCAAAGCCAGGAGGTCGAGGGTGCTGAGAGACGTTGAAATATTACCTATGTACAGCGTCAATATGTAGATGAGCATTTCGATGATGCTGTATGCTAGAGCGCTCGAGGCCTGAATGCCAAGCTGTTCCGATGAGAACCGATTTTGCATCCCTGCGAATTACCACACTGTAGGGTTACTGGACGTCCGGATGGGTGATGTGTTACAAACTTACCGAGAGCAATGCCCGCCAAAACAACATATGTAATGTAGCTCATTGAAGGAATATACAAATCTGGTGCATTAATGTCGTACCGGGGCTGCACCGGATTGTCGTGGTCGTACTTCATTCCCCAATCCTACAAGATTCAGAAGCACAAGCATTTATTTGACTGCCATTGAACAATTTCATCAAAATCCTCGTATCATTTACCTTCTGCAGGAACGGTAAAAAGATGATTTTCAATTTGTTCACCACGTAACTGTTGTCTACGGCGAAATAGTACTTCAGCTTGGCAACCGGCAAGTACTTTTCAATGTGGCTGTGCACCATCTCTTTGCCTTGGTCGGCCAGCTTCTGGCCGTACTGCATGGCCATGTCCTGAACGATGGGCTGCTGGAACATGGCAAACTGTCCACCGCCCATCCCCGGAACCGGCGCCGATGGCTGTCCCGGTTGCCTTGGTACATGGTTTGGTTGCTGCGGTTGCTGTGGGATGTATCCGTAGTTTGGCTGTTGATGCTGTGGCTGTTCCTGCCCGCCGTAGACTGCGGCAGATTGAAGGAAAAGTTGATCTTTAACTCGCCCGTGGGTGCATAGTCATCTAGGTAATACTTACAATTATTGGGATCGGGTGGCATGTACTGATTGGTAGGGATTTGTGATGTCATCTGTTGAAACGGGATCGTGGAGCCGATGGCATTAACATCACTTACCCGCTTTGGCTTTTTCGATAGCGACCGATGGGCTGTACGAAAGATCTCGGTACATGAGATTCAACACTTCATAATTGTAGTTGTTTGCTTACCTCGTCCATCAGTGCCTGCCTGGGCGTTGTAATTCATAATTGAAGAAAATCAGAACCTCCGACAAATCCCAAATACCAACATCCAACCAAAAACAGCCAACTCGGCTTGTCAATTTTCTAGTGGTGGCAGAATCAGGTTTCGGAAGATTCGAGACTCGATCCCTAGACGGATTCCAAAGACTCGAATCCCTTTTGACTAGCGCTGGGTCATATGAATCTTTCGACGAGATTCATTCACATGAATCTTTTACGGAAGATTCATTCAGAATCATTCATGAATCTCTCGGGATTCATTAATCTTTCGGGGTTCAATTCGCAATCCGCAGGAATCCCCAAAGATTCATGAATCTTTCGTTCAGCGATTCAGATTCATTAATTTTGTTGAAAGATTCATTCAGATTCATTAATCTGAATCTGAGTTACACAACTCTACTTTTGACGGATTCCAAAGATTCAAATCGCATCTGACAGATTCTAAAGATTTGGATCCCATTTGGGAGATTCTAAAGATTTGATTCAATTAGGATTCGAATCAGATTTGATTGGTTTGGGACTCGATTTGATTCGATTCTGATTTGATCCTAAACTGTTTGAATCGACTCTCAATGATTTGAGTCGAAATAGTCACATAACTAGTCGATCTAGAGACAATGTAATTTAATTAAGTCTACTCAAATCGAACGCTGGGTCAATGTCAAATGGACATAGATTGAGTTTTTTGAGCGATTTGCAAGTTAGGCTCTAGAAAAATTCCTAGAACCTTTTTTTTACAAAGAAATACAGTAGAATGTCCATTATCCGAGTTGTTCTACCCAACTAAACCCATTTCATTAGACCAGACCATTTTTACCGGATTCAGAATCGGATTCCTGTGAATAAAACAGCTCATTTGGCCTCAAGGGCCCAGCGGATGTAGGAATTGAATATCTCAAATACCCCAAGGAGAACCTTGCTGCACTTTCCTACCAAAGGTATACATGCCTACCAAAAAGAGCCTTGGGACTAGATTGTTCGTGTTGTTTGAATACAATTAGAAGAATAATGTCAACTATGCTGATATTCTTATGTAAATCTTTCATTGAATTAAACACATCATATGAAAAATCGACATTAGATGAGCATGTACGATAGATGATGGATTTAGATGGATTGGGATTCGGATTCGAAGATCCAGATCTCAGAATGGATTTGAATCGAAAGATTCGAATCCCTGCAGAGATTCAGTTTCCCCACCACTACAATTTTCAATACGAGCCAAGGTTAGTTAAACAAAAAAACACTGTCTTTGCTGACATTCATCTGAATTTGTTTAACGAATTCAGCATCAATTGTTCGATTATTCCAAAAAGATGTTAAAATATTCTCACGCAGTTTAGGAACATATAATCAGCATTGTTATGTATCTTTGACTGTGTAAGTTTATAAACCAAAGCTTATAAGCAACTCTCCTTTGTTATGTGATCTAGGAAGATGCCTTTTACTTACTTTATTTTTACAGGGGTTTACAAATGATATCATAACAGCAGCATTATTACAGGGGTTTACAAATGATATCATAACAGCAGCAAATGATATCATAACAGCATTATGATATCATCATAATTATTGTTCAATATTCCAAAACAAACCCGTAGACTCCTATGTTGAATAACCTTGGCTCAGCAAGGCTGTGTCATTTGACGAACTCAACTCAGCAGTGTAATCGCAGCATATTTATACCGGCCAGTTAGCTGAAAACAATTACGATTCAATGTTTTTGTGTTAAATCGAGACGTAAATTAGTGAAATGAGTAGCCGCAAAAGTAGATTAAGTTTGTCCGCAGATATTCGTAAAGATGGTAAATTCAATATTGAACTGAAGTGCGGAAATCGTATTGAGTCCCATTCGCTAACTCGCTTTCTTTTTTGGCAGCTGGAGGAAAAAACCCTAGCGGTACACCCGCGCGCATGAAAGCAAATACAAAGCATTCCGATACACGGTCGAACGATGATAGCTGTGAAGTTTCACCGTCGCAAGGTGCAGACTATTCTCCCATGATATCACTTACGCAGGATAATGCCATCCACGCCATTAACGGTGTCTCGTGGAAGTGGAACAGTCCGCAACGCTTCCATGGGAAAATATCGATGCAGGCGGGCGATGTGGGAAAGAAGATTCACAAACCACTGCATAAACCATTGAAACATTCCGAACCACCACCGGTTGAAGCACCTAAAGAAGCGACTGGATTCAACAAATTTATCTCAAAATTGAATCTTATCATGGGAAAGGAAAATGTAGGCGAGAATTTAGGTAGTGCCGAACCGGCCAGTCTTTCCGTGGAAACCACAGAGGAACAATATTTCCACACTGCAGAGCAGAGTCCGTGCGACGATCAAGTGCACAGTGAAGACAGTGCGGAAGATATCTTTGACCATCACTGCATCGACGTCGTTGAGGATGAGTATGGGTTGATCATCGGCGTCGAGAAACGGCGAATAAGTGAAAGCAGCGACACATACGACAGTCCACAATTTGATGATGAGCTGGATGACTCGAAGTTAGATAGAATTTTAATCGAAGCAAGTCAAACGGTAGAGCGGAAATTGAATAATCCTTCGCTTCCGCCGCCTACCGTAATCCCCAGCCGGCGTCAATCAAACTCCAACGTGCCATTCGAAATGAACGATTCCGACATGGACGGATTTTTGCTGCAAGCTTCCCTGATGGTGGAGGAGAAACTGAGCGACAGTTCTCAAGATTCGGCGTCGCACAATCCGGCTGCGAATATGCCACGAAATAGCGCCATCGTTATTCCTCCTAGCCATACAAATCAGCCACCGGTGGAAGTTGATCGGAAGCAGGCACAATCGACCGCGGAGGGTTCGAGACAGGGTAAATAAACAATATCCTATCAAGCACCTACAGTGACGGGGTATTTTTTTTAACAAAAAACATTGTTACATTCTCTTCACAGATGCTGCCGGGGGTACGAGTGAAATCGCAATGTCCGAGGACGAGTTGAAGGCGCTCTTGGAGAAGAAAAGACAGGAAGCGCTTCTCCGTCTGCAAAACAATCGGCTCAAACGGGCCATGAAAGGTACGAACTCCAACGGATAAAAGTGATCCCATTGAACAGGAATTTCTACATTTGTTATAAACAATGATGTATAATCTATATCCATGAAAACATTATATTTGGAAAACAATATCTTCGTGAGTAATTTCTCAATCGGTTCTAACGGAATCGGATCACAAGTGAAAGAACAACTAACAATGCAGCCCACTTGGATAGTTCACGTACTTATTCTTTACTTATTCGTACGGATATTAAAATGTTTTTATTCCGCAACATAAAGAACATGTAATAGGTTTTGCGTTTTGTAATGGCTAAGGGGTTGTTGTGAACATTCAATATTAACTCAAAATATTTACACTACCGTTCCCCCTGGTGGTGCCGAAGGTGTTGAAGATAAATGCTGTGGAATATTCTGTCCGTTGCCCGGGTATGGAATGAAATGAGGCGCGTGTCGGTAAAGCGTTGGTGTCCCGGTGCCGGGTATCGCGTTGTTTGGTGAAGTGGATGGAGAAGAGGTTAAAGAAAAAAAAAGATACAATTATTACAAATGTAGTCAACGAATGATGAAGTGTCCAGCTAGTGTGCGCCAGCAGCGACCACCGTTTTTCGACACATGGGCATCTAAAACTCGCTGGGGTGCACCGCACGCAGGATGGAGGCAGAAGAAGAGCTACTTACAACAAAACCTGGCCGCGCCCACGTGTACACGTACCCGTCCTGACATGCGGTCAGGAAGCAGTCCTCTCGGAAGATGAGCGCCGTTAGCCGCTCATGGGCAATCTTTTTACATATTAGCGGCTCTAATACTGGACAGTCGTCGTACCGCGGGCAGGCCGGTGTACCAATCAGCTTCATTGGATCGTACGACGAGACGATACGGCCGCACGGAGCGAAGCCACCGGATCCGATGGCACCGCCACTACCACCGGCTCCACCTCCGCCCGATCCCTTCCCCTTCGTCAGGGACGACGTCATGATCGACGTGAGCGTTGAGGTCATGCCACCACCCGATGGCGAGCCGGAGCCCGTTTGATTACTATTACTTATACTGTTTAGAACATGATGATTGTTGTTTAGACTATTGCTATTGCTGTTGCTGCTAAAACCTTTACTGCCTATAGTTATGATACTGCGCTTGCTGCTGCCTCCACCGGTGCCACCTGCGCCGGTAGCCTTGCCACTCGGTTTGTCATTCTTATCACAGCTGCTGCCGCTGCCACTGCTGGTACTGCTGGCCCCGCTGCCACCGCTTCCGAAGCTAAGACTCGTTAAACGTTGCGTTATTGAATTGAACGTGCTGCTGGAATGCTGCTGCTGCTGCTGGCCGCTGTCACCCTTGGACTTTTTCCCACCTGTAGTAGACCCTTTCGAGGGCACCGTGTTGCTGCTGCTGCTGTTCGCGCCAGTGGCCTCCACCTCGGCCGTGCCGCTGCTGTTGGCTCGCTTACCAATTTTACTATCAACCGATTCTTTATCACTGCTACTGTCGCTATTAGCTTTATCATCACAATTCATGTTAGCATACGTGCTACTACTGCTAGTCGGTTTGATGTTGCTGCTGCTATACAAACTATTACTACCAATTGCGCCTAATGTAGCGGGGGTTATATGTTGTTTAAAGCTAGCATTGTCCACTACATCGTCCGATGGTTTGCTGCCTTTGGCGAGGCTGAACTTATCCCCCTTTGCACCGATTTCACATTCGCCGTTGGACAAGCCGTTGATCATTACTTCCCTGTGGAAAAGTAGGAAAAGAAAATAATTAGTGTACAACAGAAAGCAGTTTTCATCGGAACTAAATACTATCCTCTTGAATGCAATAGTCATGTGTTAAAATCTTGGATTTTACCCACGATGAAAAAAAGAAGTCATGCTTTGCAAATAGTTTGAAAAAAGTACTGCATTTACGAAACACAAATCTTGTTTGCTTTTCAATAGAATCCACATGTGTATGTAACGTTAATATAGTTATAAGTTTTTTTTAACTTTACACTTGTTAAATTGTTTGAAGTGTGATTCAACCACATGATAAAAGGTTTTCATAAATTTGGAATGTAGTGCTACAGTAGCACTTTGAGAAATGTCCCTTTCTATGACAGAAAACGTTTGCCTTTAAATGCCTTTCATAATTATCATAATGACCATGTTCTAATCCTGAAGTCATTTTCATTTGTTTCTTGTTGCTGGAAAATGCCTCTGATAAACTTCAAAACAAATTCGTATAATTTAAGTCAGTTAAATGTGCCAAGTCTACCTCTTTGGCAAATCTAACGTGTTTTAGCAACACATGTTCATGCCTACATTATTCGTCTAGCAAAATTTTACAACATAGTTATAGGTTGGAATATTTTCAACTCAAGGTAACGAGTTTTGGGTTTGTGATTCAAATGCAGCTACTTGAAATGCTGCTGCTTTTGCTGCTTAACAATAAATCACTTATGGTCTAACCAAAAAATTTATACTATGGATGTAATCGAAAAGATAATTCTAATTTAACCTCCAAAGATAATTCAAAGAAATGACTAACGTAACAAAAGTGGTGTCGATAAAACATAGTGTTATTAGTTTTAACGTAGTTCAAAAATTGTTGCTAAGAAATCATAGATTTAAAACTGGTTTTGGACAAACATAAATTGTACTATTTTTAGTATTGTCAACCATTTGGCCACTTTATTATGAAGAGGACTTTTTTTGTAAGATAATATTGCTTTGAATTAAAGAAATATTTAATTCAATTGATCATTCAGTAATGGTCTGGAATAGATGGTTCCCTTGTCAGGTGGCACTGATATTCATGGCATATTGATATTCGTTTACGCAGAGTATATTGAAAGCTTCCTTTGATAGAACAACGTTTTTAAACTATTTTCATTAGCAAATATGTAATGTAGTGGGAACGTTCAAAGTCTATAACATAATAGTGCCTTATAAATAATACTATTACAAACACCATAATACACTATTTTGTTAGCTTATTTAACCCCAAATACTTACTTTTTGCCTGCATGATTGGTAGATTTAACGACACGACCGAACGATTGCCTCAGCACGTCCTCTGTTATGTCCCACAAACATATCTGAGTATCCTGACTGACCGAGCCGAGCCGATAGCACGTGGCGAGCCTATTTTGCGCCGTCAGTTTGTCGCACGCGCTCGAATCATGCGGTTGCTGAGGTTGCTTCGCACTAGCGCTCGAACCATCCGGGTGACTGTAGCCGCTACCATGGTGATGATGGTTGCGATGCTGCTCACTGAGAGACGTTTCCTCGTCCGACAGATCGTCCCCATCGAGCGTACTGTAAGAGGTCGTGTACGGATCGAACGCTACCACCGACACCCACGATCGGTGGCCCTGCCCGCGTGCCACGACCCGCTGCTCGTGCAGCGAAAACACCGTCACCAGATCGTCCTCGCCGCCGACGACGACGTACTTCCCGTCGGGGCTCCAACAAACGCACAGAAAGCCACCGAAGTAGGACCGAGCGATCCCTACCAGCTCCATGTGCTCGTAGTGGAAGATGCGCAGGAAGCCATCCTGCGACACGACGGCCAGATGCTGACCGCACGGTGAGAAGCAAAATTCGTTGATGCTCGCGTTCTCGTGCTGCCCGAAGCACCACTTGTACAGTGGGTTTTTCGTTGCCTTCGACTTGCTGGCCAGCACCACGTAGCCATCGCCGCCCTTGCACGTCTGGTAGCTCGGGGTGGCCGGCGTACACGGAAGTTCGTCGTTATACAGGTATATACAGCCACTTGCGTGCGAAACCAAAAACTGATTCTGAGATCCCGGTATCCACTTTAGGCAGGTAACTTTAGTTTTATCAATGTTTCTCTGCGATGGGATGAGATAGAAGAAAACATGAGATGGGGGCAAAAAAACAATTACCCACCGGTTCCGGTAGCCACCGTCGATGGACACTAATTGAGCGAACTAGTAGTTACCTCTTCGTTGAATAGTTTTCCCTGTTCTCGGCGGCCCGGATGGACGAGCTGGATTTGGCCGGTGCTGAAGCCAACCAATAGCGGAGCGCCCTCGCACGTCGCCGCTGTTCCATTGAAATCGTGACAGCTGGGCGACGTTCCTTTGTAGAGCTTCTTGTCGATCGGTTTGTTGAGGTCCGTTGCCTGCGTACAATTGGATTTTATTGTGCGACATAGACCACATACGTTTCAATTAACCCCACATGAACCAGCAGCACAGCATTAACATGAAAAAGACATATTTTATGCCGACCGTATGCTAAATTGTAGATAAATTACCAACTAACTAACGATCAATAAAAGGACGGTATGGTCAATTAGACGTAATGAAACAAATCGAAAGCGGGTTCAAAATGTCTCTAAAATATTCAAGGACAATATAAATTAAATAACTTTTGACGAAATAATACACATAAACATCGTGTTAGCAGATTTTTTTTGATTTCTTAACTCTAATTTCGTTATGCGCTGATGCGAGAAAGGTCACAGTCAACGATTTGCATATTACAAAATGTGCATTATGTCATCCATATCTTACATCTGATAAGAACGTATAGCAATAACAAATGGATGGAGATAAAGCCGAAACTCTCTCCCGTGGGGGATTCTTCCACTCGAAAGCTTTTCTATTAACTAATGCCGCGGTTTTGGGGCGCAGCGAAAAAAAACAGGGTGTGTTGTGCTAGATGTGACTAATATGTTTGCTCTGGTTTTCTTGCCCCGTGTCCCCGTGGCGCACGCACACGCGGCGCGAGGGGGGAAGTAGCATTTTGATCGTGAATTTTCACACGCAACTGACATCCCCCAATGTCATCCTACCTTCTTCGCTCCCCGGTACGAGTAAACGTACAGCTCCTTGCCGTAATTGAAGCATATCCGGTCACCGCCAACCGGTGTGCTGTATCCGGACGCCGTCTGGTGTTCCAGGCCGTTCGAAAACGATTGCTGCTTAGTGAGGGTGATATTATTGCTGTTGCTGTTGCTGGCACTGGTGGAACCAGCGGTTCCGGACAGCTGACCACCACCACCGACACCACCGCTGATGGGTGGCTGGGGCGGGGGCGACGGCAGCGAAACGATCGACACGCGCACCTGGGGACTGCTCTGATTGTTCTGGTATCCGACACGATTCGGCCGCGAGTATTCCGACAGCGTCATTAATCTGTACTCTCCTTCGCGAGTTACGAATTGCGTTTTCAAATCATCTTTACCGCTGGTGTCTAATTGCACAGCCATCTTTCGAGCCGCGACTGACTTTGTATCGAGTATGTCGTGCACTTCGACGAGAAACGGAACACAACCATGCGAGCGCTTATTTCACCATTGCAAATCGATCATAAACAAATGTTTTCGCAGAGGAAAATACATTTTCTTCCAATCGGCACATAATTTACGTCAAAAATTACTTAATATCAAGATTGCTGGAAGGGGTAACGATTCTGAAGGTTAGATAGTACCGTGTTTTGCTGTCTCTTTATCTTGAATTTGTGGAACCAAAATGAAACAAAATTTGACGTTTCTATCGCATTATCTACTCTACACATCGGTAGATATTGTTGTAAAGCGGATATAGAATATATTTATCTCTTGATGATACGCATAAACATTCTCTTATCGGGAATTTCTTACCGGAAAGCTCAAACTAACTTATATTTTTCTACATAAACCAACCTGCAAAAGTACATCTATACAGCAAAAACCTTGGTAAAACCCCATATGCTAGCAGACTCTCGAATCAAATTGCGTTTATGACATCGTTCCGCGGATTCAGCACGTCAGCAATTTCAAACAACTTAATTTGATTGACAGTTACGTTAAATTGTATAATAAATTAAATGATAAAAACAAAACAGCTTTTAAAGCTTACTTTTAAATAAAAATAAAAATAAATTGTTGAAATAGTTGAAAGAAGCTTTCCTTTGTGAAACAAGGATCGCCAAAAGGATTATACGTTCCACGACGGAAGAAATAGTCTACTGGTTGTAAGTTATTATCAGATTTATTTCTGCGTTTTGTGTTCTCTTCTAATGCTTTGTTTTTATATAAAAATTACATTTCCAATTTTATTGTTTGTCATTTTTTGTGTTACTTTTTTTATTATGTACAACTTCACTACCACACAAATTACAAATGAAAAGATTCAAATTAGGATCACTGTAACTGCGTTTGCTTGTTCGTGTCTTCGGTTGTTGCTTTTTTTTACTATTATTAATTTGCCAGGGAACTCTACTACACAGGATCGCCGTTCCTTGTACTACTTGCATGTTGCTTATTGGTTTAGTTTTTCTTTCCCATCCGCATGCCTTCGATGCTCTTAAACCTGGCCTGTTTCTACGCTGTTGCTGTTCTAGAGTGTAGTCGTTTATAATTGGTTTTCGTCTGCATACCGTTTTACTCTAATACTTCGCGTTACATAAAAAGATATAACTGCCATATTGCACTTCGTAATCGTTGGCTGTGGTGGCCAAACAAGACCAACGCCACCGGCAAGTGGTTGTCGGTTGTTGTCTCCTCAAGTTACCTCGTACCTACGTTCAGCGTACAGCTTCAACCCTAGACTTATTGGCCCTAGCGGTTTTTTGTTTTAGATTTATTTAGCATGACGATCCATTTCACTGCCCGTGATCTGATTTTCTGTGTCGATAGGTGAAGGCTTAACGCTACTCTAGTTTAACTTAAAAGGAAAAATCACAATCCTCAAGGAGTCGGAAATGATACTATATCTCGCTGCTATTGCATTGTGTTTAGCCTCGCTCTCTCTCTTCCCTCGCTTTCGGCTGCTACTGCTGATTAATGCTTGTCTTAAAAGTATTGTTTCCATATATACAACAATCCTAATGTTTTTTCTTTTAATTTTATCTTCAATTGGTTCCCTTTCTGTTTTATGTGTCGTGATTTTCTTTCCGTGTAGTTTTGTCCATGCTTTCTTCGTTTGTTTTGCTCGTTTATTGTTACCCTCCTTCTGTTACCCCTATTGCGTTTCAGGCCGCGCTCGCCTTGGCCCGGCGTAAGTAGTAGGCTAATATCCAAAACCAGCTACGTTGCTACCACTAGTAAAAGTCACACTATTCGCTAATTCAAGTTGCGCTTCCTGCGAAGGTCAGTGTTGGGCGGCAAACTTCATGCGCTTCTGTTTCTGGCGCTGGTTGCAGAACCAGACGCGCACGACGTTCTTCTTCAAGTCCAGCTTCTCCGCGATGGCGGCAATCTTCTCACCCGAGGGTCTCGGTTGGACGGCAAAGTAGGCTTCGAGGGAACGCTTTTCCGGTGCAGCGATGGAAGTCCTTTTTCTTGAAAAAAGACTCGATATAGATTACTTTTATTAAAACAACAGCGTACTAAAAAGGGAATAATTGTGCACCGATGAGGGTGGGGCGGGTATGCGGAATAGGCAACATCATTCCGTACCAAACGTCGCGTGCGAAAAAACGGAAAAATCCAGGGAAGGCAGTACGGAGGGCGGGTTTGAATCAAAAACGAAAACGCTACCGAACTGAAAAGAAACGAACGGAAAAATAAGCGAAACGAAACTAAATCGGAAACTGGCTCCAAATATAACGAATGGAAACGGGTTCCGTTTTAAATGGAGGCAACATCCGAGCGAAGAAGAAAGCCCCGAAAGGAAAATAATAATCACGGGAAAACTACGGGGAAAAACGCTGGAATCAGAAGCCGGCGCTACCTTTTTTTCTCTCCCGCCGGAAGCACGCTCGGTGCATCCGGGTCTCTTCGTTTGTTCTTCGCCTGGGCCTCGGCCTCCTCCAGCCACGCCTGCAGGATCGGCTTCAGTGCTATCATGTTGTTGTGGGACAGGGTTAAGCTCTCGAAACGGCAGATGGTGCTCTGCGATAGTGCACCGACGCCTGGTAACTTTAGGTTCGCTAGGGCCTTCCCGACGTCCGCCTGGGTCACTCCTGGAACGGTGAAGAAATTCGCAACGATCGTTAATTTACGGTCGAGTAAGAGTTAGAATGCTTTACAAAAAAGACAAACTGTACATTGCATAAACAAAGTCCCACTCTTTCTCCAGATCTGTACACAAACTTCTTAGATAATCCTACCCGTCATGAAAAAATCTTGCTTTAAAATGTATCATAATAAGTAGTTGTAAATGATCCTTAGCGAGAAGAAAACTGTTTAAGTAAATCATGTTTCTTTTCTCTACCGCTCAATCAAGTAAGGAATGCCAAAAATTTTAAAATGCTGATTTCTGAAAGCAAGGATCGCATTAGAACTGCACCTAATAAATACACCTGCACCTGATAAAATATAATTAGTGCGTTTGAAACACCAAGTCAGGTACCGTTTCTTTAGTTGCTGTTTGAATTTAATATTAAAATTTCAAGAATCACTTTTACAAAGACGAATCGCTTTTGAAAAGTAAAATAGAAATCTCCAATCTATCTAGCAAAATTATCCAAAACCAATATTACAATGCTTTGAACTTGATCGTGTGTCAAAAAAACAAACCAATCAAGCGACAAATCTACAACATAAATAACTTAATAACTTTTTAACTTGACATTAACTCAATGTTGCACATATTCTGCATCCGTAAAACTTACAAATTATTAATTTACGATATTTCATACTGAAATGTATGATGTAAAATTAATTGCAACGAAACAGATTTTTATTGGAGTAGAAGGCAGTTTTTACTAAATTTTTTGATACATTCTTCTTTGTGAACGAGTTACTGATAGTCAAAAATAACAGAGTGCTCTCAAAAATCTTTGTTTTGATCACAATCTGAGAGGTTTAATGTCCACTTCACGGGGAATTTTGGCTCACATTACCTTATATCAAAGCAGGACAAGCTTCCGTTCCTTTCGTTGCTGTTTTTACATTTTACATAAAACATTTAAGAATCACCTTTCTGTAAACTAATCGCTTTTATAAAGTGACACAAAATTCTTATATGCTTCAAGGAAAATTATTCAAAACAAATATTACAATGCTTTTCACTTGATCGAGCGTGAATAAACTAACCACAACAGTAGCAAATCTTGAACATGTAGCATCAACAATATTTTTAGTAAGTAATTAATTTAGCCAGATAAATTTTGCTGGTTTGAAAATTAAATTTTTTAAATTAGTTTTTTTTAGTTTTCCAGACCTGCAACCTTTTTTATTTCAGAGGTGAAACTATTTTGAATTATATAGGTAACTATTTTGAAACAAAATTAATATTCAAAAGTGATTTAGCACTGCAAATGCAATACAACATTCTCATATCAAGGAACATTATTTCAACATGTTCCTACAATCGGGGTTGCTTAGCACTAAACAGTACATTTCCCAGCCTAAAAAGTTATCACTGTGCATTCGAACCGCATGCAAACTCCTGCCGTAAAAGTTATGACAACAATTTTGCGGACACATTTATTGCGCCCAAACTTTAAACAGATGTTTCGATGTCTATTGCAAGCCAATAACGGTGAGTTATACTCATCACAAATCACCCGTTTAAATTTACTACTGCTTCCATAATCAACACGGTCGTCCGTTTTACAGAGGGATTCATGGGGCTGTGTGTTTATTTATACTTCTACAATATACTTTAATTGAATGACAATATCCACTCGATTTCCCTTGCGACAGTGTCGCGAAACTTCGCCAAACCGGCCAAGATAGGATTTTCGCCAATATTCAGTCCCTTTCCACCCCTTACCACGGGAAAGGAAAAACTGCAAATCGCACCCATTTATAGCAGAATCATATCACCCATGAACCCCTTTGTACGACACACCCAAAAAAAAGGGACTAGTTTTTCCTCACCCCAGCGGCGTGGAAGAAGTGGAAGCGTGCAAACCCTCTGCTAGTCGCCGTAGGTGGTCTATTGGAAAATATTTAACCTCCTTCCATCAACCGTGACGGTAACGACGGCTGCCCTCCGGGGAAGACCTAGCTGGGCCTGGAGCGTACGTACGGGAAGCATTAAATTAATTTTTACGGGTTATTGGTATGCTCCCTATGATTGGTGGTTGTCCGATCCGGCCGCCAGGTTCTCGTTTGCCATTTGATGGCCAAATTAGGACCGGGCATAACGAGATCGACAGCAATTTTCAACGCCTAGCATGGGTGGGTGGTGGTCAAGTCCATCTATCCGATCGGCACAACTCCTGGATCGCGCACATCCTCATCATCGACTCCAATATTCATACTTATTCTTCGTTAACGACCGTCCGAAGAAACCGAGCCGGATGGGAAGATAATTTAGATGACAACCATATGTATAGGGAAGCTGTACGTCTTTGCTATGCGTATGAATATTCAAATGTCCCGTTCCCGGGTGCTCCGAGGCTAATAATTCCCAGCACAACATTGCAACGCAGCCTTTGAAGTGCTTCAGGGTAGTTATAGCATCAAGATGGGAAAACATTCGAAGGGAAGTTCAAGACAAAGAGAGACAGATCACGAGAAGGAGGGGGATTTTAGAAGCTTGATTAGATCTTGAACCCACGGACCCTTTTTCCCTTTCCCCCTCTCGGGGTCCCAGAGCAGACGAAGCGGGCCAGGGCTAAAGCTTCTTACCTAGCTTTATTCGCCGCTGCTTAAACCGCTCGGCGAACGCTTCCAATTCCCTGGGATCGGTGTCGGTGTCCGGATGCAGCCCGGCGGCGGCCACCGCGGCCGCCATCGCCGGATGATGGGCCCCCAGGAAGCCATCTGCGAAGATTGCATTATAGGTTGCATTAGAGACGCAACTCCCGGCAGCGCCCGGGTGCTCCCGGTCCGTGCCCGTGTCCGTACTACCTGGCGTGTGGTTTCCGAGGTGACTGCTGTGATGGTGGCTCATCATGTGGTTCATGCTGTGATAGGAACCGTGCAGCTGGTGATGGGACGAGCTGATCGGCGTTTCCGCCATCGGCGTCAGCGTCGTCATCGAGCCGGACGGATCCAGCATATCGATGCCGTCCATCGTATGATGCATCTGTACGGGGCGAGAGGAAGCGGAAGGCACGAATCGTGAGTAAGTGCGAGGCCATCGTCTAAGACTATTAATTAGAACGGAAAATTAATTGATAATCAACGAATGAAATAAACAGAGGAATAGGAAAACAGGTCCTGCACTCTACGTCTCTCTAAATAATCGATAATGACGTGATTGCATTTTGATTTTAGCATGTGATGAGTGAAAGCATTATTGCTTAATTTGATTGCTTCACTAACTAAGTTGGCAGATAAATCCATATGTCGACGAGATTTTCCAAAGTATAAGTATAACAATTTTTGTTTTACTAACAAACAATGTGGTTTATAAACTATGGAAGAACGTAGCACGGTTTAAAGATATGTAACTATTTCTCTAAAATGTAAACTTGATAAATTTACTTCTAAAAATTAAAATAAATGTTCAATGTAAAGTTGATGGTTTTGTTTTCTGTATGTAACTTCTACAAAATTGTAGTCAGTGAAGAAAGATAGGAGGCAAAGTCGTTTTAACCATTTATTGTCCAAAAATTCTCCTTCATATTACGGGGAAATGGAGTAGCATAAACCGATTGGAATTAAAAATGATCTTTATACCAAAGAACTAATTTCCAAATAAAACAACAAATAACTAGAAAAAATGGCAGCCACATTTATATTTTGTTATTAAATTTTTACGGAGTATAGGAGTAAGCATAAGTATGATAAATACGAGAACCATGAGCCGCTATAAGGATGTTCTTTACACACGAAAAATGTTCACTAGAACATAGTTTTCCAACATAGAATGTTTCAAGTTCAATTTTGTAACCAATTCTAAAACTAGAGTTAATGAAATCCACCAAAATAATAAAATCATGACATGATCAAGACATCATACCAAAAATCTTAAATATTATTTTATGTTATTACCCATGGCAGGGTAATTTTCCTGAAAATCATGAGGAAAATCCTATATATCTAGATAGTTTCAATACGCAAGAACAGCTAATCTTGTTTCAGCATTTTATGAATATTTTCAACGTAACTATAAAATCAATTTACACAAATAAAATGACTATCGTTTAATTTAACAACAATTTTCCCGCTTTGAATTACTTTAATCGAGTAACAATGAAAAATGGACAAGGTTTCCAGGAGACAGATAAATCACCACAGCTCAACCAATTTAGTGCCCCTCACAAGCATAACAAGTTCATCATTGTTCCCCAACCGACCGCCAGCAATAAGTTAAGTCGAATGGAGAACAGAGAAGTTTCTTGTGCGAATCCGAAAAGCAATCGAAAGGTGTGTTCGCAAACTAGCCATTTTAATTTTACCTGCTCCTTAATTACACCCATTTCATTTTCCACAACCACCAACTACTATCCATAAACCGAAGCGGAAGGATTACGCACGCCAGAGCGGGAAAGTTTTCCATGGGTCTTTTCCACCAGATGGCGGGTGAGATTGTGTGTGTGTGTGTGTATGCTGTCGGGGCCCACCCATAAACCAGCACCTTGCGCGCCGCCGAATGAATATTAAAACCAGGCCGCAAATATTTCCCCATTTGTGGTCCGGCGTCGATGGGGTCTCCTCCATTGTTATGTGCAGAATGCTTCCAGAGCCGGATCGACGTGCAATGTGTCCCGTTTACGGGTGTTCTTCCCTTGCCTTTGGCCGTGACGGTGCCATAGTGGTGGCCGATAATTTTATTAATTTATTTATGCATATTCCGAACGATACACCATTCCCGTTAATTGATGTTTACCAATTTCAAACTATTTATAACGCTCGGTGGTGGGCATAAATTTCGGGTGGAACCATTCTTCGGCGACGGACAGATCTGGCACCCGCTGGCTGGGTAGTTGTGGCAAGTTACTAGCGGGCCAACGCCACACCATGCGGTATCCACTCGATACAGTTCCCAAGCAGCAGCAACTCGCAAGTGTCAATTATCCTCCAAGGTTCGTGCGACGTGGCCCATTGTTCGGGGATGCATTTTCTGCATTCGGCCTTGCGTTTGTGTGTGTCCATGTCGTGTCCTCGTCCCGTTGGAGTGGGTGTCACTTGTTATTCTTGTCCATCCAATTTGGCCATCCGATTTTGTAACGTTTGTTTGTCCTTTCGCCCGGCTCTCGAGGGAATAAGAGAGAGAGAGAGAGAGGGACTGACATGCAACTCAGTGTGTGTGTGTGTGTCTGTTTGCCTTTCATTAACCTTGTTTAACCCCTCCGCCGGCCCGTTCCGCGCTGCTTAAACAGTAGAGTGGACTTGGTCAGGAAGCGAGCAGAAACGCCACGGGGGTTAAATCTATCGGGATACTCGGTTCCGGAGAACATGCTGTAAGAATCTGGCGGAAAATTCAATTCCCTCCGAGTTCTCCCAGGGTGTCCGGCAAGGGAAAGTGTAACGAGAGCAAAATAGGGATGCCGGGGAAAACTTGTGCCATCCATTTCGTGTCCCTTCTCTCTCTCCGTAATGTCTTACCTCTTTCCTCTCCCGTCTAGGCTCCCTCGCACTTTGTGTTTTTCCAGAAAAAAAGACGGATCCTCGACAGGGACAGCATACGTCACACATTACGGTGGTAATTTGTAAATAATGCTCGCCGAGACCTTCCCGCTTCCTTCAGCTCCGAAATAAAGGATAATAGCAATCGGAGGTTTTTGGGGTGCGCGATACACACACACACACACGCACCGAGAGGGAAGCGCACAAGCAGAAGATCATGTTTTAATCTCATCACAATCGAAGGAAAAGTTATTCCCAAACGTTTTAACTAGGTACAAATTACGGAAAAATCGACGCACGGGCTCGGAAAAAGGGGGAAAAGTACAAGGGCGTCGGGAAGCCGACAATCGAGGGGGCGGCAAATTTATTCATGGCCCGAAACAAGTTGGTTACGGATAATGCAAAAATATGGTAGGACACCAGTTGATTTGAGGCGTTCGGGAACCCTCGACGCCGGCTTCATCCACTCCCGGCCCGGGTGGACTTTATTATGTTTTTTGTCCTGCTCGTTTTTGTTTGTTTTGTTTGCGCGCTCGTTCGCTCGCACTGTCTCTCCGTCCCTTCGGTCGGCATCGGTTGCATCAAGTGCGGCTCTTGCACTAAAAGGAAAAATATGTTGCCAGATTTTCCAGCCTACCCCCTTGACTCGCTTGACGCTGAACGGAATGTCTGCTTCGGGAGGCACAAATGAGCAAAAAATTACCACACCCCCTGTCCCAAAAACCGTGTATCGGCCGTTTGGGAAAGCGAACAGTGTGTGTGTCCTTGTGTTTTGACAAGCTTTTCAAAACTGTTGATCTTCAGTGAGCCTCTGTCTCTTTGTACTCTCCGAGGAACAAGCCGTTTGGTTGAACCTGTCCGACATGTCGACGGGGTCGGGGACCGCGGGCTTATGGATCGAACGGAGACGCGAAAAGAGCATTTGCTAGCCACTCGAATGTTGACAGATGGTTCCTGCATGCACACACACACACACAAGATTACCATCCGACCTTACCGTCTCGGCGGTCCCCGGGATGGGCATCTTAAGCGCATTTATTTCGCATTACCATCAGCTTGTTCTCGAAATGTACTCGATATTCATTCGCTTTTCCGGACGGCAATCATATTTGACCTTTTTGTGTCACATTGCTGCTGCCCATTAGATGGGATGTGCAATCGCCACATGCTGGTGCGAGAGCCACATTACTGGCTGCGTGGGGAAGAAGGACAATCCGTGATCCGATTATAGCTAGTAATTGATCCAATCCATCGAACCAGATTTACTATTACCTGCTAAAAAGGGATGTATAAGCGGTTTTAGTTTGCATTTAGTACATCCCATACACTTGTTCGTGTTGTGACCCGTAACAATAATGAATGTTTTCGGTATCTGTGAAACTGAAATTTTCTTCTTTACATTGCAGAAAACAGAACTCCTTCAAACATCCCACAACCTATTTGTATTTGCCCACTTTTCCACCACCCCCCTCTACTCGGTTTAGCTTGCTCACCAAAACGCAATCCCGTTTATTTAAACCCATTAAACGGTCAATCATTGCTGCTAATATAATCAACTGCTGCACCACCGCCTTCGGGAACCCCGCCGGTGTAATGAATCGGTTTACAAATTAATTATGCTCATCATACGACGCCGTCGCCGAGCCGAAAGCGAGTGAGTGAGTATGCTCATTTGTCAGAGGCGCAAGTGTGCGGCCCCGTTTCCCACAAAAAACTGATGAGCCTCATTAATTTGGCACGGTGTAATTATGAATCTGTCATAGTTAAACTTCTACAACTTTCACCGGAAGAGGTTGAACGGAGCGAGAGAGGGAGGAAGGAAGGGCAGAGATCGCCAGTTCCAAAGTCGGTCGTGTAAAAGCGTCGGGAAAGGAAGATTAATCATTTCGTCGTCGCCATCGTCGTCGTCCTTGGTCTTCCATGGAGTTGGGGAAAGGAGTGTGGGGTACCTTGGGTGTGTTCCTGTAAACCTGTTGTTTTATTACTTCCAGCCCCCGCACGGTGCGCATTGTGAAGTGTCCGCCTGTTGCACAACAGCGTCTAATTCTCGCTTTCAAATGCGCCCGTTTTTCCGCCGGATGGTCCTGTTTTCCACCTGAGAGAACGGTAGAAACACGGCATGGGATGTGCGAGATGCGTCCTAATTGAAATAAATGTAACCTTTACGGGAGGCGATAATTTGATCCATAAATTACAATTAACGGCCAGGCCGGGAGCCGCTAGGCTAGCGGGAAAATAGAAACAAATGCACGTCTCGGAAAGTGGATTTCATCGGATTCATTTCCACCGCGTGGTTTCGATGAGTGTCGTTACGGACCCGGAGTTGTGTAGGTGCGCTGCTGATTGTTGCTTTTGCGTAACGCATTGCTTTTTCCGGGATGTTTTTCCTTTACCACCAGCCCCAAAAGTCCAAGAAGTCACCCCTGGCGAAGCGGCTTCACCGTCGAAACGTGTCTTTCCGGCCGCGGGAAAATAAAAGAACAAAGAAAAAACCCAATCCCCCTCGGAAAATGGTTTGATTGTTGCTTACTTCTGTTGCAGCCAGTACCGAAAACCACACACACACACATCGAGTATTAACTTGACAGGTTCGTTTGGTAGATCGTCTGGAAGGGGCTACGCAATACCCACATAAAGCCAGGGTCGGAAAATTTCCTTCCCCCCAAAAAAACAAACTGTGGCGAACCGACCGACAGGTGGAAAAGAAAATGACCCACTCGAACTGCCATGAATCTTCCTCCCTCTGCTCGCAATGTTTCCCGATAAACCGAGAGCGCGACGGGGGAGGTGAGGTACTGGGAAAATAGAAAATAAACCCCAAGCAAACCCTAAACAAGCTCTCGGATCGAGTCAGACAGCAGCATCAGAAGCAACAAATGGCAGTTCGCTATTGTTTTGAAGTCTCATTCCGCCGAAATGAGCTTCTCCAACTGATGCCTCTGATGGAGCTGTCAACACCTGACTTGTAGTCGACAAGAAGCGGCAGCCCTCAACGCCCTCCAAAATCGCAAGGACGCAAAGGAAGCAGATCCTAGATGCAATGCAGCAAACCGTCAACCGGAGAGAATAAAACCGAACAAACCCGGGGCGGGATAAGCGTCGTCGGAATCGAATCGAGATCGCACCCGTAATCCGACCGGTTTTACGAGACTTAGGACAGTCTAATAAAATGTTTCTAGCGTTACTGACTCCTTCATCGCAAAAGTAAGATCGGCATCGCTGGTGGCGAAACGGAGCTGTTTTGGGATTGTGTCGAATGACATCTTTGACCCTTTCAAAAACCCTGAGTTGGGGACGGTGTCTAAGACATTCCCGCACGGCCCAAAAGGGGAATCCCTTTGTGAAAAGCAAAGCAATCCACGACGAACGACCATTTCGGGGAGGAACTTGTTACTGTTGAATGTACTTGAGTTTCAGGGTGTTTGTTTTTTTTTATTACACCACCTATAAAAGCAATTGAGTTCTCCCCGGAGTGCATAACCTCTGCTGTGATGTTCTAGCAAGTCGTACGACCAGTTTTTCCAGTGGTGGAAAACAACCATACTCTTTCACCGATAGCTTCCTTCCATGGTCCTTGCTGGTGTGATGTTATTGTTGTTTTGGCTGGTTTCGTATTTTTTCCCTATCCCTTAGTTGCACAATCGTTGCCATTTCTTTCTTCATACTCAAAAACGTATTATTATCGTATCTGACGTCGCCTCCCGAAGTTTTCCCTGGGTATTCTTTTTTTACCTACAACCCTCCTCGTTCAACCCCTCCGTGTGGTGATCTCTTTTCACTTTATTTCCGGAGGGTTCGAGTGCCACAGGACTACCGGGCAATTAGGTACGCAAGGTTCACGGAGATAGTGTGGCAGAGAACGAGCATCTGCCATGATCCGGTGCGTTACAGGAAAAATCTACTCTGCCTCGTTGGTTGGCCGCGGCGTGAGCCTACAAAGCGACCGACGAGGGCACAGATTGACGGTGGTGGAAGATCACAGAAATCCTATTAGCGAACCCATCATCAAGTGCTTAAGATCGACCGATACGCGGAGGGTTAGCGGAAAGTGTTGAATGGGGTGGCGTTGCAAAAGTTCGGCAAAAAGGGTGAGAAGTAACAAATCTGCGCCGTTATCGGGGATCGCACAGCACCAAGAGATCGGCATTTATCAACGATGGGAGATCATCGCGAGAAAACACTTACAGCGGGTTAAAAAGATTGACGCAATCTACAAATGAGGTTGAAGGAAAAGTTAGCGATGGATAAGACGATTTCCATATTCGACATCCATTTGATGCATATCGTAATCGATAAGTGAGAAGATAAAACGTTGGAAAAAAGAAAGAGAAACAGAGAACGAGAGATTCAAACCTAAGAAACAAAGTAAGAAGTATCGCAGAGTAATTTTAATAGTTCATATGAAATAAAATTTACAATCCACAACCAATACAGAAAATTGGTAAACTAACGCTTCATCAGGCTAAAATATTTTAAGCCATTCTAAATACATACAGTTTATGTAAGTTGCTCTTGAACACTAGTATTAACGATATTGTATAACCAGGTACTGTCCAAATAATCTTAGTAGTTCTTACGATGTTAATCACACTGAAACCTAGTTTGAAACTACCATAATATAAATTGTTCAAGAATTGCAAAGGTACAATTTTGACTAGAAATTTAAACTACAAAAGCGATAAACAAGTGAGTTGCTTTCATTAGCTTGTTTGTTTTGTTAGATATGTTTTGTATATTTACAATGTTCGCCACATGGGCTTTACAAAGTTTCTTTACAAGATGACGAGAGGGAAATCCTATGCTGCTGGAGGTCCGCGACAACCGTGCGGTTACACCTGTTAGAATATCGGCCTAGGAGCTCCTAGGTACTCCCTCGACGGTGTGGGTTCGAATCCCACGCAAGACCAGACCCGCCCATGTATGAAAGGACTGAGTGTATTTTGCAGGGTGCATGAACATTTCGGATTTAAAGAAAAATTAACAGATTTATCAAATGGATTCTGTTTGGATAAATCGACATGGTGAGAAAATATAAATTAGATTTTTAAATAAAGTTACACTCCTTGCGTTTACAAAAATTACAAATAAGAAAAAACTAATTTAAGTTATTTTGCATTCTAAAGTTATAATTGTATAAATATTTTCAAATATGAGCATGTTTCATTTCAAAACATTTTTCCAATATATATATGAAAACAAACTATCTTTTTTATTACATTACATAAATAGTTACACTAAGATAAATTTACTATATCAAGTTCAACAAAACGATTGATACTCCAATAAGTAAAATTCTGGAATAGACACTCAGGAGAAAGTTTGTACGAATTACTCGAAATAAACTAGAACTTGAAAGAGGAAAACTATGTTCACTAAAAAGCCTTTTTTAGTGCCTTAGCCCTGTAGACTACCTGAAAAAAAACATACGAAAAAATAAATGTTCAAATCACAGCACCAATCAGCCGGACTAATTCAATTAACTCCTTTTCATCAACAACAAAAAATCATATCTCTCATCCGGCGTGGAGAGCGGAAAAAATAAGTTATCACTTCTAGAGAAAACAAAAAAAACCAACCCAACCCCGACATCCGGGACGTTTTCATCGAGCAAAAGTGTCCATCAAACCGGGCGTCATGATATTTTCATTAAATGGATGCTTCTTCCGCACTGAAAAATAAATTCATCCCAAGAAGAATTCCATCCGAGAGCATGAAGTGCTGCTTTGGTTTTCTTTTTTGTTTCACGTTTATTTATCCGGTTGTATGGGGACAATATTTCTATTTTTTTTTTTTTTTGCCGTGGAATACGACTCTGCTTTTTCTATTTTTTTTTTTTTTTTCCTCCCTTTCCATGTTTTTCATCTTCTTTTTGTAATGCGATCCGATTTTGCCCTATTTCAATTTATTTTATTTCGCGATAACTTTTGTTTTATTTTTATTCGATTTTTCCGAATTGCCCGAAGCAAAGCAACAAAAGCAGAATTAAGAAAAACGGAAAACGCACACAAATCCTGATGGTGGTGGTGGTGGTCTGATGAAATGAAACGATTCCATCGAAATGAAACGACTCGCGGTGCGGACGAACGCTACCCGACGGCAAAAACGGGCAAACGAATTGGCCATTTCCGGGCGGCATCAGGCCGGAATGACAACGGCAATGGCCGTACCGAACCTATTTTCCGAACCAACAATCCAGAATCAACAATAAAAAAAAGGACATGCCAACGGCCACCAAACCGAAAACACAATACGCGCGCCGTACGGCATGGTTGATTTCCAGTGTTTTCGCGCAGGCGCACTCCACTTCTTGTGACTCCCCATTCTCCCCCTCCACTGGGGCAATCCACGAAAAGGCTCCGCTTCCGGTATGCTAAAAGGCTTTTCAAAGTTCTCGCTCCCGTTCCCCCTCCGAAACCCGACCAGGGGGGGGATTCTCCCGCCATCTGCAATCCAACCGAAACGGACCTGTTCGAAAGCTGCAAGGCACAACCGGATGGCTGTTGTTTCGTCCCGTTTCGATTAGTTTCCGGCCGGGAAAGCCGGGGGCCAGCAAGTGGCACGAACAGACTCGAACCATTCGCAATCGGACCAATAGAATAGATTTATTCAAATGTTTCTCATAACCGAACATAGTGAGCGTGGGACGGGGCCACAAAAGGAGGCACGATGAAAAGGGACTCCACCTCTCTAATGGAGGAGGATGCTTTCCGATGCATGAAAACCCCCCGTCGTCGTCGTCGTTGTCGTCGTCGGGAAGCAATATCGATCTGAACACACGCACACATGCCCGTCCGGACGAATTGTTATTGTCCTTTCGGACGCCATTTTCCGATGCGAACGACTGCCAGTCCTAGTCAACCAAGCGGATTGCCATCCCCCATAGTCGATCGGACGGACAGAGAACGGGCGTCCTGCTAAACCCGACTTGTATCTTCTTTTAAATAAAATCAACAATGCTTGCTTTCTGCTACGTACCCGTGGTTATAACTTCAAAGCTAACGCATTGTCCCTTCGTCAAACTTTCCCCAAACCAATCAGGTGTAACCGGGATGGACATCGGAAAAGAGTTACCTGGACCCTTATCCAGCTATCAGGAGCGCACTCAGTCGACTAGCGAAAGAAGCGGCTCCACTTAATTTGTCCGTCCAGTGAGTTTCCACTCCGTAGCTGGTGTGTTGATATCGATTTTTCCAAAGCTCACGCTACCGCCCCCGTCTCAACGGCCGTCGGCGACCGTTCTTCTCCGTTCGTCGTCCTTATCGTCGTCGACGCGCATTATTTATTTATGAAGGCTTATGCTTTTCGACAACCACGAAGCAACGAGCAACGCGGTACCATGATCCATTCCGCTCACCGGGTTGGCCTAAAGGGGTTGAGATTTACTTCCAAGGCGGAAGGCTTCACAGCCGTTCTGCCCGGGTTCTGTGCGCTCATCGAGGGTTCGTCTTTAAGACGCATTGATTAGTAAGACGGTAGAAAATGCGGCAGAAGGTTTTATCTACCCGATTAATGCCGCCTTTGTTGGATCTAAACAATGGTCTCTGGCATAAACAACAAAGGCAAACAGTTATCTCAATCCATGAGTTATAAACCGTTGCCACATTCTGAGTGCAAATATTTCCAATCTACTTCCTCCAGGTGAAATAGAACTCAGAAGTTTATTAAGTTATCTATGGTTCCAATTATTTCACCACTTGCGTTTTGCTTATCATGTTTGAAGTAATGATTCTACAATGTTTGAAGATTTGCTTTACCAATTCAGCAATGATAGATTCGAACAAATGAAATAATATTTTTTGTATCTTTGAGAATACGAATTTCTGTTTTTTAAATATATAAAATTGCGAAAATCAAGATACCAGTCGAAATCAAATCGATCGATACGATCGAATCGTATTACCGTACAGCATTTTTATAAGCTTAAGTGTTTTTGCGCCATTTCAAGAGCGTTTTTGCTGGCGTTAGTTGTAGGTACATATTTTACTTATAGCACGAACAAAAATAGCATAAACTAAACTAGAAATCTATTTAAGAAAGAACGAATGCAAGGTGCTCCCGTAATTATTAATTTGAATAACGTTGGCGTAAATAGAATCGTACCTAACAGAGGTAATAATTTTTTCAGTTCCTTTTTGTGGCTTAACGAGGTTTACCTTCAATTGAACAGTAATTTTTGCTTAATTGTGATCTACATAGAAAACAAATACAAATTATAATGAAATTTTTAAGATTCATTCAAGTTTGTTTTTGCCTCTTTACAACTATTGAATATTACTCAACAATGGTTCTTAAGATAAATTAACAAGCCAACCACCTATTTATTAAAATCATCAATATGCTAGGCCATTTCTGTAAACTTTTAATATCTTTCCGAATCTTAACATGGTTATTTAATGCTGTGTGTACCAGCGAAAATTGTTCATTTTAAATCGTATCAGAGGCATAAATCCTTCAGGTTGCTTTTTTTTGCGTTGCAGTATTTTGAAATATGTTTAAAATTTTTAAGACAAATTAAACAAATGTAACGTAATACAACCACACGAATTACGATGAAAGACTATACTTTTATTGCTTTGTAATTTTAATTCAAGAATCTACAAAGCAAAACCTGGGTCCTGTATGAAGCACCGTTTAACACAGGAAACCTCACAAACCTTGGCCAAAATTAATGTCCACCGTTTTGTACAACATAAGTTCCGATTCAATTGATTGCACCCTAACTGGCGCAAGAACAAGTGCAGGAAAAAAAAACATTCGAAAAGCACAAACACCCGCGGGAGGGCAAAAAGAAATAAAAACAACTATAAAACAATTTCCACCGCGGTGGTGGGAAATTGGTGGTGGCCACCATGAAATCGTGGAAATTTTATGCAGTCGCCGGTGGCAATCGAAAGCGTGCAGACGACCGCACCACCGCCCCGCCTCGCCCCGAACCCGCTCCTTCCCACCAACGGTGCTCGGTGGTGTCATGTAAAGTGCAATTTCGGTTTGTTTCTCATTACAGTAATTGATTTTGTTTGTGATCAATTACAACCGTGGAGGAAGCGATTGACAAACCGGGGTACCCGACGGTTCCCCGAAGAACGACGCGGACAGTGACGAGCCAAAGCTGGGAAACAAAAACATACAGCAAGCAAACGGCTTGCACAAACTTGCGCCTCCACTTACACGCAATCATAAATATCAATTGAAACAAAATATCTTTACACTAGCGTCGAGGAAGGACGCCGGGGCGCAATGAGAGCGCAGGAGTGGCACGTGGCGTTCACGTGGCGGACACCCGATGGAGGGCCACGGGAGAATTGAGACGTCGTAGGGCCAGATCGAAATGACGAAACACACTTCAGAGTGTCGAGGTTGAACAAAAGACCGGCCGAGTGTGAAGATCCCGTGCGTCGCCAAAGAGAAAAACAAGAGGGGGCGCGCCTTTGCCAAGTGGTATCCTGGGGGATCCTGCGTGTAGGGGTTGCCGAGCGGACCGTGAATCTACATGTCCCCGTGAATCGGTATGTTTGATCGGCTGCGCACGCCGAGGCGCGCTTATGATAAGCGGGAGCACATTTGAAAATGTTTTATCAACAAGCCTCATTGTGTTATATTATGCATTGAATGGGTCCTTTGGGGGAATGGCAACGGTAGACGGTAGCGAACGGTGCGGATGCAAGGCCGAACCCGGGAAAGGTTTTGGTCCTTGTGCTCCGTGAAATTCCCCGAAGGTAATAATGGGTAAGTTTTGCTTTGCTTGTTTGCTACTTCTCTGCTCTCTACCTCGATTCAGCAGGACCCTTCGTACTTTCGTTTGTTCTTAGAATAGGTTCATTCTTTTTGTTGTGTTTTCTGCAACCCCAACTGTTTCTTTTCCACCACGTTGTTTATGCACGAGATGAAGTGTCCAGAACGCTAGGCCTATCGATGGTTCTAAGGCAATCAAAGGAAAATGGAAGAAGCAACAAAACCTCCTCTATGCTAAAGATCCCAAACCATTTCGCACGAAAGACGTGTAATGTGTTGGATTTTTTTTTAATTTTTCAACAAAACGGTACCACATAAAGGTATTTTTTCCTGGTACCTGCTTCTCATTTGGATATCAAACCGACAAAAAACTTCAAGGGGAAAGGAAAACCAATAGAACCTATGGAGCCGGGTCCGGCACTTGTTGTGTCGAAACCCGTGTCTTCAAACAATCAGGAAAATGCCCTCGGCGCCGGAGGGGTTCGATCGTTGCCGGCACTCGACACTCGCCCGACAGAAACGTGCCGCGTCAATTCGTGGCAAATTAGAATGGGAAACGCACAATTTCCTGCAAGCTATTTTCCCGACCCCCACCGTCTCTTCTCACCGGGCTGGCAGGGGTGGTGTGGTGGGAGTGTGCGCGGATCGGTTATGGCCGGGAGTAAAAATCACATTTGTTACACCACTCCGGTTCCGGTGGTTGCCCGAAGGCCATTGTCGGTGCGGGGCGGGTGAAGAATCAAGCAGTCCTCGAGGAGTACGGAGGAGGAGCGACCGGGAGGGCCGCAAATCGCTTGGAGGAAATTGAAAATTATTTTAATCCACCCGACGCAAACGGAACAACAATGCTAATGCCAGCGGCCGCCGGCGCCAACGGGAGGAACGCGATTATGCTGGTTTGATTGTTTAAAACTCAGCCTCAGAACTATCCTTGGCAGCAGCTGCCGAGCGTAAGGACGGTTTTACCGCTTGGGGAGGAGTATGTTCCTTGCACTGTGCTCCCGAAGGGGACTGAATAATAGGATAATTGCGAAACGGTGAGGTTTTATGGTGAGTGCGAGTGAGCATTTTTATGCGCGTCGAACAACTTGTCTACGATAACGATCGACTGCTGGCAGGGTTAATCAGAAACCCTCTTAATCGTTTGTAATTATCACTAAAGATTACCAGTAATCTTTATCTAATTCTACATTTCCGGTTTTAATCTAAACCTGCTTTTCTATAATAGAAAATGGATTACATTCACTCATACTTAGACCCATTTTCAAGAATTCATCGAAAGTGGTTTCAACTGCTGCGATATTTTTAAAACGTTAACGATAATTTTATGTTGAACTAATAGTAATATATTTAAACATCAGATTCTTTGACAAGGGTAAGGCAAGAATGCAATATCTAAACAGGTCCAAAATAATGAAAATTTTACTCTAATATCTCAATTTTTTTTGACAATGTTTAAAATGGAATGAACACAATTGAAATTTTACATTTATCTGTTGTTTTAAAATGTTTCATCTAAGAAATGTTTTAACAGCTTTGTTAATTTGTCTTAAATATCACCCATCTGAATAGGAAATTATACATAGTTTTTTGATTTTATGATTTTGTTTCAGCAAGTTTTATGCATTTTTGTGCAGTATTATACATTAATACAAAACGTGGGCAAATGTAACAAAATAAATGTATTGTATAATGAAACTTTTCAGGATACAGACTAGGTGAAATTCATCAAACCCAAAAATATATCGATTCAGATGTTATCGGTTTAATAAACATTGTTTGATGTGTGTCAAATAACTAAAAAAATAATATTTCGCTGAATTTTGTGCAACATAATTCCAACGTTTTGTTCATGATAATATTTTGTCAAATCGAATATTCTAATGTGTTGGTTGAATGGGGAATAATATTTTCAACAGTAAGTGATAGTGAGTGAAGAAAAATGGTATTTTTCTTCGTCCGAGCTCTCGAAGTTTTTTGTTTTCTTCAAAATTCCACAAAGAAATCAACTTCTCGGGTGAGCGTAAACGGTTTCGACTGAAGCTTCAAAAAGTCATGACCGCTTAGAGGTTATATTTATGTGCCATTAATAATTAAGCCAATCAAAATCCGAACGATACGAATATTGCACTACCTCACACGTAAGGAATTTGTTAAAAACAATAACTATTGTTCGAAAAACATTTTGCATATGTCTGATTGTCAGCGTAAGTAAATCGCGTCGAGTTGTAAAGTTATTTAAACAACAATCATACGATTTTGCTTTGCATATTATTTATTCATGATTTAAATCACACCAAGATACAAAAAGTTCAAATGCACTCCAAGGAATAATATTTAGAATCAACGATTCCGTGATGTTTTCTGTAGAAAGAAAGAAAAATAAATAGCAATGGAGGCGCCTGGTGGTGCATTAAAAAGGCACTTTGTGGAATGTTTTTGCCGAGAAAGAATTGTTAACAAAACATGGGATTGACATATGGATAAAAGAAAGAATTACTATAAATAAACTGAAATCGAACCAACGAACAGAGCAATAAGAGTAGAAATGGTTTTGATGACGTACAAATGCTCCTACCTGTAGAGGCCTCTGCGGCGGCGCGCCCATCCCGTGGTGGTACATGACGTCGTGTTTGAGCTGCGTTGCCATCTGCGGGTGATTATTCTGATGCTTGCCAATATCGACGGCAGCGAGCGCTTCCGCCCTGCTCAAGATCCCATCGTTCAAGCCGGAAAATATGTCTCCCTGTAACGAACCGAACACAAAAACACACATACATACAGCTGTGGCCCATGCACGTACCCGCAAAAGTGTTGGATTCATCTGAATAATGTATGTTCCCGCCTCGACGGGCAACTACTGTCGGGGTAGCTCAGGGAAGGGAATGGAGCAGAGGTTAGGAGGCTAGGGAGCAGAAGGATTTCCATCCTGGACGCTAAACGACGAACAAAACAGCATTTTCTACACAATTAAAAATCCACATGCCATCCTCCAGCTCGACGACCATAAATTTCCATTTCCGAACGGATCGCTCCGTCCCCGTTCCCGATGGCCCGGTCCGGAGGCCAACGAACCATCTGACCATCAAATTTCATGCCGACGCCTTTCTAATTAACGTCAACAGTCCCCGAGGAAACATTTTTGAGCAGCCAAAATCAAAGGGTTAATTGTCACTTCTCGGCTGATGATGACGATGATGAGGATGGCCCCCGCAAAGCAACCCTTGCGCAAACTCCACAAATCGAAAGGGTTCCGCCGGGGCGTGGCGGGGCGGGAAGGGCTGGGAAGGCTTATTAGTTATCTTGTAATAATTTTGCCACCAGATTGCCTACCAGCTGGCCCGATGAGCTCCGGGGCGAACGGAAAACCGGCGGGTTCTGATGGTTTCGATTTTACAATCAACGTGAGGGATTTCCCTCGATTGTTTTCCTCGTTGAGGCGCTAGGTGCAGGGGTCGGGGTTCGATGAGGGGAACGAGAAGGCAAAAGATAAAGTTTAAAGACTGGTCATTGTGATCCTATGTGTTGTGCTATCACAACCCGGTGGTGGTAAAATATTAATGATTTTAAACGATTTCTAGTTTCGTAAGACTGGCATATGTGGGGTTGTAATGTGCTCGTTAAAATAGAGAGTGGTTATGCGCGTCAACTGTACCACAGTTTGTGATACTTGAATTGGGAAGTTTTACAGTAAGCCCTCCAACCTGTTTCTTGATAGTAAGCTCACCAACCCTTTCATAAATGTTATGATGTATTCCCAAGTAGAAAAATGCGGTTATTAACAAATTTAAGATAAGTGCATTAATCCTTTACTCAAAGCAAAACAAACTTGTTTCAAGTCTTTATTCTTCGAGTTCTATAATTATTTTTGTATTTCAGAATAAAATGAAAACATTTAAACTAATTGGAAAATTCATTAAAAAAAATTAAAAATTGTTTTCATAATTTATGAAAAAACGTTCACCAAATCTCTGTGTCAAAACTGTTCAAATTTTTTTACAATGATTCATTACAATACATCCAGCATTTCTAAAAACGATTTCAGATATTTATTTTAGATGTAATCAAATGCGAGATATCGTTACGTGTTACATCTATAGAGAAGAAATCAAATTCAAGGTTCCTTAAATCTTCATTCAAACGACTTATATGTCTGTAGTTTTCAATCTATCTTCAGTCGAATTCATCAAAAAGGTTGACAGAATGCAAAAACTAAAATCGCATTTTTCAAATTCCAAAAATCAAAATTTCGGTGTTTTCGTGCTGATTTCTCGTTGACATTTGACATAAACCGTTTATATTCTTCTGTTGAGCATCGTAATGCTGTCGTGTGCAATTGCTATGAAATTGTAAATCTTGTCAAGACTTTCCAATTTTTAAGTGTTCATATTTCAATATAGTTGGTCCAAATGTTTTGTTAAGACTATTATATCTATCTATTTAAGTGAAATTTCTTTTTAAAAAATGTGTACATAAAATGCATACACATCACTTCCTGTCCATCTTTGAGTTGCAAATTATTTTATCCCAAAACTTTTGCTTCTCTACAAGCTGAAGTCTCGAGAGTTAACGCGTGAAATCCCCAAATAAAAGTAAGCTAGCAACAAACCACTACGAAGGGATCATACAATTCTTTCCGAGCCAATTTGTCAATCCACCCAGCGACCCTAAACTAAGCCCGGCGCTCGAACAAAGCCCAAATAAATTCGATAATAAAGTACGTTAGCGAACATTTTGGGACAGGGAAATCCTTCCACCAACAACAACCAATCATGCCCGGGGTGGAGATCAATGTTCTCGATATCCTGTCTTGGGGAAGGTGCTGCAGAAGGAGACTGACAAGATGGTAGAATTACCAAACCTTTGGCGGTGGAGTAGCAATCGTAATCCTAATTTAACGGTAACTTTTCCCGAAAGTATAAGTGGGTGGTTTACGAATCATTTGATCCAATTGGGATTGGAAAAGCAAGCGGCTCAAGGTGAAAGCAAAGGAAGGAATCCCACGTCTCAGTTTCGTAAACCTGCCCCCGCCCCCGCGGGGAGGTTGAGGGCATTGTATTGAGCCAATCGAGCGGTGTGCGGTGTGGGAAAAACATTCCTACCACCCGGTTGGGGGACCCGAAGTTGCAGGAAAAACGGTACATGTGCGCCATATGTTTGGATTTTTGATGGATGATGATGCGGCGAAGGAATTAGTGGTTGTGAGTGGGTGAGTTCAAAGCGGGGTGCAGGTGGAGGGGATAAACACATACTGTGTTACGTTAATGCCAACCTGTCGAATCGATCCTCGGTTTCCCCGGGGTCGGACCAGGCCGGCGAGTGGAACGGGAGACACCTGAGGGCAAGCACGTGACCGGATGTTATTTGTGGTTTTTGCGGCCTCCGCTCGCAACCCAAACGGACCGGGAACCATTGGACCAAGTGAAGAAAAATGAAAACACAATGCAACGCACAACTATTGCCACCCTTCGGACGTACGCACACCAACAGTTGAAGCAACAAACCGAACCGACGGGAAATTTCATCGGGCCCACTCGTTGTCGGTTGCGGTATGTTTAATCTACAGCATATGCTACGGGTTGTGGACAATGAAACATTTTCCGAAAACACCAAACACATGAAAAGGAAAAAAATGTAACCACTTCAATTTCACAGACCCTAACCTGACCCCCTTGGTTCGAACGGGTTGGAATGTTTTTCCTTGATTCCCCTTGCGCTCCGGTAAAACGTTTACAAATCAAGATCGATATCGGAACCGCCAGAAGGCGTTGAGTGCGCACTCTGGTTCTAGTGCACGATCGTTTACCGAAGGGAAATCGGTAGCGGAAAAACGGGACATTTCCGGGCGTAGTAAGCAAAATGAACGTACACATTCCACAAGCCTAGGGATGTTTCTGATCAATATGTTACAACGGTCCTCTATTCTACTCCGAAGAAAAGCACCATAAAATCGACACACACGTGATGGATTGGCAAATTGAGAAAAATCTATCCATCGGAGACAAATCCTTGCAACATAGAACAACACCGAACAGCGACATCCATCGTCGTGCAAGGCCACATAAATTTGTTAATTATCATACAAAAGCACTTGATGTCAAGAATCTCTCACCCCGTTCTTCAACCTTCCCCAGCGACGAGCCCGACCAAAAGAAACGAAGGAAACACTCGACAAGGGGAAACACGAGAAAGTGGAAGAAAAGCGAGAAATCATCATCTACTACATCGGAAGGAACGGAGGAAAATAAAAATCCCTCCCCGGAAAACGGAACCCATCGATGAACCTTCGCCCGCGTTGGGCTGCAAACCCCATTTTCGTGCCCGAGCGAGTGAGCGAGCATAAAAAGGGTCTCCTCGTCGTTAACAGCTCCTGGCAACCCTCGGTTCAGCCCGCAACCACCCTATATCATGGTTTATTTTCCGCAGTGAGTTTATTTTATTTTTATTGAAGGACTTCCCAACTGTAACAGGTGTATTTATAGGGTTTATGAAACAAGGGAAATTGCAGCTTGATGGCTCGCCGCACCTCATCATCCCCGCTACCCTGCACCCGGACGGAGGAGGAAACATTTATTTACACTTGCTGCCTCTCTCACACTCTCCGTTCCCGGGGCCCCGGGGGTTCAGAGCACTCAAAGGGAAAACCGTGGTGCAGGTTCATGCTTGGCTATTATTTGGTCCCGGCACACATATTTTCGCCCCTTATTATTTCAACATTGATTTACTCGAACCTTTACTTCGGCTGCGCAGGACGCTCACTGTGGGACGCACGGCATTTGCACGGGCTGTTTGCCGTTTTCTCTCTTAAAAATCGCTGTCAAAATTTCTGCGTCACCAATCGTGCACCCCGATGTTTACGAGCGATGCACGGAAAAACTCAACACGGCACGCGGAGGGCAATGCGGAAGAGTGCGGTCCACCAAAGTGCACCGAAGTGCGGGCGAGCGTATAATTTGGATAATTGAAACATGTGCCAACCGTCGGAAAACTAGCCGACGACCTGCCGACGGTTAGGTCGAGGGAAAATTTCGAGTTCAGCCGCGTCGAACCCTTTCCTCGGGTTCCTTTGTGTTTTCCTACCTCTTTTTCTTCACCACGTTGGTCACGGGTCAGCATGTCCATATGTCCTAGTTCACGAGACGTGAAGTGCACTGCCGGTTTATATGACAAGAGCGTTTTTTTTTTCTCCCCTTGTCCCCCTTGGGAAGAAAAGTCGTGGAACGGGAGAAATGACATAATGTGTCCAGTTATAAATGTCCGGTTGTGAGTATCGCTTCCCGGGGAAGCCTATTTCCTGTGCCGGGACGATTCGGGAAATGTGGCAGCCTGCTCGTGGAAAAGTTATTTTTCTTTTTGTCACCTGTCAAAAATCCGGCAGCGGAAAAAAACACTTCCATCCGGCAAAAGCAATAAGGTGAGTAATTATATTTATAACATTTGTCAAAGATCCGCCGGTAACATCAACCATCGAGCCTTACCATTTCCGCTGGACCAACGAATGCCGGACCGTGTTTCAGTTTAATGTATACCACAAATAAATATCAACACACTGGGGGTCCGTGAAGGAGAAGGAAGGTTAACAACATTAAGCCTTGTCAATAGAGCTTCAACCACTTCGACACGTGCCAGTGAGTGTTGTCATCGTTGCTTTTCGGTGGTCGGTAAGGAAACGTTTTCCGAAATGACCATCTCGAAAGCCGCAGGCCCAACGATGGCTACACAGTTTTGTGGAATGTGAAACCCTGCGGCTTTACGTCTCGCAATGATAACATAAAAATAATGCTGTCAACTCATTGTTTTCGTACACTGTCAACGGTAGCGGAATGGTTTGGATTTCCAAGAACTGTCCGGCGTCGTTTAGATTAAGGACGATGAAAGTTACCTCGTCACAACTATCAACATTAAGCATAATAAATTTATGTAAGCCCCATAGACTTTGCCACCTGTCTACATGACTATCGACAGGCTCTAACTTGTATAGATGTAGAAAAATTTCGAGGTTATTATTTCCAAAGCAAAACATTAGATACAACATAAAATAAATTCATCAACACTAACTAACAAACACTTCTTAGGATTATTAGTGTTGAGGATTAGTGTCGATAAACTGTATAAGTGTTGAAAGTACTTGACAATGAAGAATTTTAAATGACATCAATTTGCAAATATGGAATCCTTATTCACCTTTTTTCTCAATAAGTCTGAAGTTTAAATAAGAAAACATTTAGAGGAGTGGAGTGTTGAGTTTGTATTTGTATTTACTCGCAAAGTCTTATAGAAGTCAACAGTAGAAAAAGGTTGTCTATTGTCTTCTGGGAAGGAAAACTTCCACCACAAAATTCAAATTTAGTTTATTTCTTGCATGATTTTCTTCTGAAAAGAGGAAACCTTTTTCTATACAGCCATATTAATAGCCTTAGCGAAATCATATGAATGTTTCGAAATGCTTTACCTTCTCCGATTGAGAAAAAGTTTTGCATGCGTTTTCTAAGTTTATTATATACGTATATTGCATAATATCATACCAAAAGAGTGGAAATATATGGTAAATATAATTGAAAATGAGTGTGCTTCTCCGTGTAAATGGGTTTACGCAGCACATAATTCGATTTTTATAAACACAATTATTACATAATGAGTTTTTCGAACACACACCAACGGTTATTACTGCCGTTGACTTCTGTGTATCAAGGAAACTGAGTGTAAAATCAAGCAATAATGCCACGGCATACACGTGCGAATCGGTGCAAATTTCTTGGAGGTAAGATACGTTCGTTAACCGTGTGACATACATGTCAGAGACGGAGAGACACGGGAACGAACTTAACATCATGCCGTCCGATAAATGTCACCTCACCGACCGGTGACAGCCCGAAACGACGTTCCCGATCAAACAACACTTAATACGTTACTGTTATCAATAAGGAAGCGAGCGAAAGAGAAAAGTACTACCGTTCATGCCGTCCGCAGACGGAGAGAAAAACCAACACACACATACAAACACTCTTTCACACACAAGGATAAAAGCATGTCAACTACCGAAGGACGAGAGTTGAGTACGTACCACACACCCCACTGAATCCCCATATCCTTGCTCGTGTGTAAACTTTCTGTGCGCCGCCAACGATCGATAATCTTGCCGGCATGTGAACAGTGCGGCTGCTGAGACAAGCGCGGCAAGAGGACAAAAGTTTTTATTTTCAGCACCCCAAAAAAACGCCATGAAAATGGGGAGCAAACACCAAACAAGCACAGAACTTTTTCCATGCTGTAAATTCGGGCCTAAGGGTTTGGTTAAGTTTGCGTGGCCGGGCGCCGGGAATCAACACAAAAGTATAACCGCAACATTTTCAAGGACCGTTGCTCACCATGACTATTGCCCTTGGTCGGTTTGGGGTTCGCTTGGGAAACGTGGGCTCAAAAACACCACCAGTGCAACATTTTCCGTAACACAATTTTCTTCCAGGTTTGTTTTTTATCTTTCATTTTTGAGGAAGAATATCGACACGGGGGGCAGGGGAAATAGTGAATGGAACTTTTCTTTCTACGGGAACTTTTCTAACTTCATTTAAGTGTACTTTGATTCGTCTAATTTCAAACTGGAGTTCGGACTCCAGCGTCAACTGGATTTAGGAACGGGATATTTAAAGCCTTCATTGCGAAGAAAGAAACAAAATACTTACATTGTGCCTAGGTGACCAGGAATTGCACATTAGGGAGGCATCTTCCAGGAATCGACTCTAAAAATGGAGATTAAAAAAGAAAACATATTGCATTAAAAGTTTAAAATATTTTGAAATGATTATGGAACTGAAACAAATAAATATTTGACGATCAAAGGCCCGAGGAGCAATATTTTTGGAAGTTTTGTAGAGTTTCGTAATTCAGATTCAGATTCTTGAATCTGAATGATTCTTTGTGTTTCAGAGATTCATGAATCTTTGGATGAGAGATTAATTAATCCCAAAGATGCATCAACTGATAAAAAGTAATGGGTAAAAGTTTTTTGTTTTTGGTCGTATGATCCATGTCAATGAAAGAATTGTGGTGAGGTTTGAAGATTCTAATTCCTAAAAAATCATGAATCCATCGGAATGAATCTTAGGTGAAAGATTCATATGAATGAATCATAGGGGAAACTTCATATGAATGAATATCGCCAAAAGATTGATTAAGCACTCCACTAAAGTTTTGCTACGCTTCTTCTTCTTATTGGCGTAACGACCTCTTGGCTATGCCTGCCCGTTAAGGGGTTACGAGACTTGTTTCCCTGTTGTACGGTTGAGATTCGAACCCGCGTCGTCGAGGTGGTGAACCCCAGCGCTCATGAGCCGATTTTCTAACCGGCGCTACCGCTGGGCTGTCGCGGAGAATCAATGTCATTTCCCTTATATTAGTCAACTAAATAACCTCGGGTAGAGAAAATGAAACATTTCTTTTACGATCCTATGAAACGACCTACGAACACATAACCGGTGAATTACGGTTCATTTTATCGAGCGCGTTCTCGCGACGAGTTGCGGTCATCTATAAACACCGATTTGCATATCACCCGAATCGGTTGGAAACGGCACGGCACTATCACGTCCCGCCTATCGAGCCGTTGGTGGAATCACATCATAAAACCAATCCAAACCCACCGTAATTACGTGGCGCGCAGTGTATGCGAATGTCCGAACGGATCTGGTCAACTAGGGCTGGATCCTGGCTGATTCTGCGCCTCAGGTCCGCTAACAATCCTTTGTGGGCATCGCACAACAAAACACCAAAGTACGAAAGTACATACACGATGCCCATAAACGTGAGGCAACCGCGTAACACGTACCGGCCATCAAAACCGTTCCGCAAAAATTAAAGCCAGGAATATCAATTTAGTGGACAGTAAATTGCGCCGCCCGTCGGGAAGGAGGCGAGGTATGAAATGGGGAAAGTCACCGGAAAAGTCCGGCAGCTTTCGAACGGAATCGAAAGTCGCAACTTGATTATGGAAACGTGTGTACGTGGTGTCCGAGAAGGTCCTTTTCCGCATCGAGATATGGTGGCCTGCGGCGGTGCGTTGGATTGCCCGGTTGGCTCAAATGGGTTCCTTGACGTCGTGCTGAATTTATTGAAAACTTCTTCGAGGCGGCAACGGTTGCCAGATGGTGGATGGAATTCGATTTCTTCATGTATCGGTGACACGAAACGGAACAATTCCCACCAACTGTCTTTTTAGAAGCCGACGGGGATCTTATAAACCTGTGGGAATCTTAGATTGATGAGTTCCCCATATAACCGTTTTACATCGACGAGCTATTTCTAGCACACGTGAGAAATGGGTACCCCAAAAATCCTTACATTGGCTAGTGGTTCTACTTTTTTTCCTTCTACGGCTCGGGTGCCGGAGGGTACCGATTGCTTAGAAATTAATCAAGCCCATTGGGCAGGTGGTCAGGTCCACAAGTGGCCAGGGAGTGGGCTTGCGCCAATGCGGATTGCTTCGGAGCCGACGATATTCCGAAGATTGACGGCTCGGCGCAGCACCGGACACTGATTAATTTTGTTAATTTTGCTAATGAAGCGAGAAGCGACCGCTTCCGGCACTAATTGTGGCCACGGCGCCCCAACCTCCTGCCCTTTCCTCTGGGCGTAGTTGTGGTGCGATGATATTTATCTCACTTTACCACCACCAGCAGCGTCCGCCAAACCGGTCGGTACCGGGGTCCATTGGTTATTCATTGCTATTTCATCGCCAAAATAGGGCAATCCGACCAAACGTCCATCGCCGGGTGCCGCATTTCACCTCCCTCGTCCTCGAGGTGGCAACAATCGACCATCATTATCATCAACGCCGCTTCACACATCACACGTGACGAGGTCCCGGTGCACTGCCGGGGCAGCACATTCCGGGGAGGAACACACCGTCCGGGGACATCACACTACTCCGAGGCAATTGCACTTAGGCGGGCGCGCTTACGTAAGCCCGCTGCCCTCGCGGAGGGGGGAAAGCAGAACCAGCGCGGTCGGGAGACAAAATGGCTTATGCAAGTTTGATAGCCTATAGCCTTCCTAAGTATTCGCCACGAGGGTTACCTGGGGGGCAAAGGCGTGCGTCCCATTTTCCCGGGCAACGAATGACAAATTGCGGCACTTGAGAAAATTTCACTACGATCCAAACGTACACAAACACGCACACAATGCACTCATTCACGTATTGTGACGGGGACGGACACTATTAAACAAATCGTTTGCTCTCACCGCTTTCTTCGCTAGAAGGTAATAAAGCTAGTTTTTAGATAATCGATGTGCCAGTATGCATTTGTTTATCTTTCAAGCGATTAATGCAGACATTCGTACATAAATGATCATATTTTAATAACACTCTAATGTAATTTGTAGATTTCATATCTATCCTTTCAGCTAATATGTGCGGGACTCGCCGATGTTTGGACCATCTTACATACTTCTACAACTGCGATTCTAAACCGGGTCAGGATAATTGTTTTACATTTACAAGAAAATTGTTTTCTACTTTTCAAATGTTTTACATTACGTTCAATTTTTGTTACGGTTTCTTAAAAACTATAATCTATTCGTTTAACCACCACAAGGAGTCATTTTGTCTGAACTAGGTGATTTTCGTCATTTCTGCCTTTCCGCCGTTTCTATAATTTTCATATTCCCTCACTATCTGGTGCCTCCATGTTCGAGCAAAACTAATAACAACATGAAAGAAGACATTTCTGAATTAATAAAACGATACGGTAAAACAAACAAATCCATACGATATCCTTGTAGTAGTAGAAAGTAGCAGTTATAGTGCACTAAAATTCAAAGTTCGTGAAAATGTCGATAAACAATAAAAAAAGAATGGCACATAATAAATATACAGGGCCATTATTTGTTGAAGATACTTCTAATGTGTGCATTGAAAAATCTACTTTTGTGTTTTTGAAAACACAATTGCTCTAACTATCTGCTATTATTAGACTGTGGCGAAGATAAGTTTATCCTAACCATTTTCTCCCACCAAACCTCGCAAAGTGGGGTTGAGAAAAGGGTGTAGCGGAGAAAAAGGAACCGAAAATGAAAATTTGAGCTAAGTGTTTCAATCGTTCATAAAATCGGCTTAAAAATAAGGGAATCACCTTCACTGGTAAAAATGAGCCCTGATGGAACAGAAACGAGCATCAACACAGTGGGACTGTTATAGCAAAAGAAAAGATTTAAAGTTAATCCTCTGGTGCGGAATACTTAGTCAGCATTGCTTTTCCATCGGCTGAACGCATTATAATCTCAGGCTTTAGACAAATTTTGAAGGTTTTCCCTTTTCTCTGTGGCTTGCCAAGTAACCGGGCGACAGTAGGGCGAAGTACACTAGGCAACACATTTAGATCAAACACTCACCGATGGATTGGCCATACACCGTCGCATCTGTTCGGGCCCCCTGTAGTTGGGGCTGTACCGACCGGGAAAGCAGCTTGGAGTACTCATTTTCATTTTATCGGCTGACGGGTAAACGGGCATAGTCATGCCGGTGAACTCGTCTTCCAGCTTTAACGCCTTGGAGGCGTCTAAGGGCGTCGGTGAGTAAATTTTGACGTCGTTGTAATGCACTGTGGACCCGGCACGAACACTGATTTATGATGCAGCGGGTGTTTTTCCCGCTTTTGTTTTTTCGTTGTTTTCTTTTTCCCCCGCACTTGTCGTGTGTCGTCCGCGGGAGTCCTCGCACACTGGTTCACAATGGCTCACGACGTTTTCTTAAACCTTTTTTCGAAGAAACTACCCAAAGTCATGTAGTCTGTTTTCACACGGGTTTCGTTTTGTTTCACACTTTGTATTTCACTTCACTGTTTCGGTTATTGATTAGGTGCTTTTCCTGTAAAGAAAAAAAAAGATTTCAATTTAGACCATATCAATTATGTTTGATATTTTACTTTTTGGCTCTCTTGTATGTGATACTGTCAAGCAGTCTAATCTTAGCTGAAAATGTATTATCTGTTTGAAATTGCTTTAGCAACAACCATTCAACTAACGTTTACTAACTAACTTAACTAATGCAATTAACTTGGCGCGTTCTATTTTATTCCCAAATTTAGATGTTTTGATTGGTATAATTTTCGAAGAAACTAAAGATTTTAGATTATACCCTCAAAGGGTGTAAATTTCACGTTGTTTGTTTGTTTTAAACTTTACTCTCAAATGCAATTCTACTATAGGCTCGAAATAAGTTATATATAAAGCAAAGCAAGATATGTGGAAAAAGAAGATAAACCAAGTGTGGAAAATGAAGATAACTACCACGCCCAAACATATGGATATGAAGCACAGAAAATAAGTTCAATGCGGTATATTGAGTTCTAAACCAATGTTAACAAATTGTATGGATTCAATTTAAAGTTCGATAACGGAATACATCGAACCACATCCATTTAGTAGTAAAAGAACAGCAACTCAATTACGAAACCAAACCGTAAAATATGTTAATTGTTTCCATTCCAATTGGTATACAATTTCCCACGAAATCAAACCATACTACCACGGCCATTTAATTTCACAGAGAACGAACCGTTGCAAGCGTTGCAGCAATGAACGGTTGCATTCATTGTAATATGATTTGTTACATACTGCAATTTTCACGATGCAGTGCAGTTCAGCTTTTCGTGCCACGGATAGAATGCGGTACACAAGAGCACAAATTGCACCAGAAAGAACAAAAAAACATCCTTTACAACACCGACGCATGTCTAGAACGAGTGTGAGCCAGTTTTTCTCGTCTCGTCTTGTGTTCAATATTCTCAACACGCAACACGCAAACATCGTACCGAAGCGTCCCCAAACACTCCACACTTGGTTGGCTTTAGGTTGTTGCTCCAAAAGCAGGATTGCTTGATGCGGGAAAACGCAGCAGGACGAAGATTGCTCCACCACATACACACACACGCACATACACACCCACAAACATGCGCGCCCGCGCGTTCTGCACAGAATCAGTTCCAGCGTGCTTCACCACACGCAAACACGCCTGATCCGCTGGAGGCGTTTAGATTTGTGGCCATTGCCGCCATTTTTTTCCCCCTGCCTCATCTTATTCACTCGATCGGCCTTCGGCGCACGCCAAACAACGCTCCGGCGGATTAATTATTGATGCACTTGATTAGGTCATGATTATATTAACCATGTTGTGGTCATTTTCGGTCGAACTTGTTTTCGGAATCGCTGTAAACAATCGGCCACCAAAATGAGGGCGAAAGCAGGACACTCGAGCGTGCCTTTTGGTTGTTTCTATTTTGGAGGCCAGTTTTTGTGAAGTGGTGAAGTTTGCTTACAATTTAGTTTGCTTTCGAGCATGTTTGCCGAACCCGACCAGCGTCCGGATCGTTCGGGCTGGCTTTTGGGGTGAAAGTGAGTAACAGTTTAATTTACATCGATTGTGGCAAACGTAAAAGATCAAAACAAACCGCCCCGATGGAGCGGGACGTAGGGGCTGGATGATGGAGGCGCCTAATCAAACTTTTTGATGATTTTGACAGTTTGAAGGGAAAATTAGTGCAGGACGCAGGGTTCGATGCGATAGTGATAATGGGGTGTAATTTTGTCAACAAGCACTTCGGGGGATGATTTAATCAACCCCGCATAGTTTGGTCCACTAATGGGTAGTATTATTTTACGTAAGAAAATTAAACTACCTTGACGTGACGAAAACTGTAAATTTAAAAAAAACTGTTTATCGATATAAAAGATTGTACGACTTTAAACATAAACCACCGACACATCGAATATTCTTCAAGCATTTGCGCATTTCCCGTACAATCCTCGTTCTACGAGAGCTTTATCATTCTTGATGGCTTTAAGAATCGCGCAAAAAGAAATGCTAGAGTAAAGCCGGCCATTTTTATTTCCAGCCAGGAGAGCCTTAAAACCTCCGCGCCCGGATCTGAACCGAGCCCTACGGGTATGCTCGTACCGTATGAATATGAGAGTAGCTACACATCCGTCAAGGGACATTACGGTGTGGGGAGTGATAGATTCTAACGCACCGTACGCCGACCGGGCACGTATTTCGAATTGCGATTGTTTCGCGAGCTGCGTGCGGATTGCGTTCCGTTATATATTTGATTTAGCCACAGCGCTCCTCGGCAACTCCTCATCGTCATCGGTCGGTGAAAACCCAGTGTGGTGGAGACATCAAGCTGCAAGTAGCAAGTCGGTCGGCGGCTAGTAGCGTTCAATGAATGATAAAAATTGACGAACCACCGCTCCGAATGTATCGAATGTGATGGTGCCGGATTCGCCAAGATGAAACGGAATTCCGGCCGGAAAACGCGAACACCGAGGTACGTAATTTTTCATAATGCAGGAATATTTGTGCCTAGCGTTCGGAAACTGGGACCTCCCGAACTGCCCGTGGCGCATTGATTGGTGTGTCGCGTTCACGTTGCACCAGCAACATCATCAATCACACGGCACACGGACGACTTTCGCAGAATGGGGGAAAAGGAAACGACGCAACAAAGTGAAAATATTTGTCGCTAGACCGGCGACTAGGTCTGTTCGGATCTCTACCCTTTTATCGAATTTTAGTTGAACGCAAGGATCAAACATGAGGCAGCCGAAAATCTTCCGTGGTTTGCCAGAACGCCTGGGAGCGTAACATTTGTTCGATGTTTCGTACCGATTCGATTCGATCCGATGAACAGTTGAATCAATGATCAATTACGGAACATTCGGACCGTGGAATTTGCTATTCGACGAATTTTGAATCTGTACCACAAGGCACATGTTTTTGATATTCTTCTGAAGCCCTAAGTCGTATTTGTTTTTGGGAAGGTTCCCATACAATCTTTTGCAAAATTGTGTGCAAGGGTAATCATACACTTCGACTCCATTTCATTACCCCTTTTCATACACGAGCCAAAAGTGATCCAAATAGCAAAGCGATAGAACTTTCGTTTGATTGTAATCAGCTACTTTCAAATTACTTTCATCTGAACCCGAGTGCCATTACACTAAATTTCCCCAAAACACATTCAATCGTATGGGGGAAGCGTTAGGCTAAAGTAATCTTCCCATAAAATCACCTCAAGCAACGGAGGGAAAAAAACCCACATTCACAAAACCATTCCAACACCCGGCAGTTTTCGTGGGCTAACACTCATTTCATGCCATTGTTTTTCACATTTATGGCAGCAAATTATGTTATGCTGCACTGCAAGCAGTAACAAAGAAAACCCCACCAGCCGACCGACCGAGGAAGAAAATCCTCCAACGTGCATCCCACCCATCGGGAAGAAAATGTTTGGTCCATTTTCGACGGCAAGTGGTTTTTTTGTGCTCCCTTCTTAGAACAATCCCAATTGGCTGCCGAGGAGCAACCAGCCCGAGCAATAACGCCGCAAAACATTTACCAGAAGTGCATTTATCATTTTACAATTCCTTTGCCTTCGCCCACCGAGGGGGCACCACCGGAAGAAGTAATCCAGCATTGAAATATGTTTATTGTCGGTACATTCGGTACACGTGTGGCTATAAATTTGGCCCCATCTTGGTGGTTGGACTACTTCCAGCGGGGTTGTTCCAGCGATTTGCAAGGAATAAGATTCCCTGCTTAAAACGTTTTTGTTTTTGCCGCTGTGATCCTCCTTTGGGGTAACAATAGAGTCTTTGATTCTCACGAACCGGAAAGGTCGGGCGCTGACTTTATCTTATTAGTTGATTTACGCATTTGGGTACATTTTGAGTAGTAATTTCTTCCGAAGCTCACATATATTCATAATTAAACCAATGGAACAGAGAATTTCATTAAATAATGTGGGAATTGCACGAAAACTAGGTTCACTGAAAAAATGAATTTCCACGCAATTTAAATCCATTTTTATTCTATTTATAGAAAAAAGCTATGACATGGAATAGATTTTTACATAAAAAGAAACCTTTTTTCGAGTTATGTATGTTTGAAATCTGTTCTCAACGTTGTGAAGATTATAGATATAAATATAGATTTACTGCAATGTGGATGACTAAAGAATTAAATTTAGCAAATAGTTAGCCTTGCTAGTGTACAATGTTTTGTTGTAAGACCATTGATCTTGTGTACATTTACTTGTCTAAAGTGTTCTACAACAGAAGAGAAGTAAATTTTTTAAAATTGTTTATATTGCTTGCGACACCTAATATAGTTCACGTTGGATGAAAGCTTCAAATGGGTTTAACTTTTTGGAGGATATTAATTTGCCTATATTATAATTACAAATGAAAGCATACATGTGTCTAAGGAAACTTTTAAAACTGTGACAGTATAAACTATACCTTCTACTAACATATTTACGTGATCGTTTAATCGATCGAACTGTAACCGAGGGAAAGAAATTATGGTTTTTGATGAAATCATCTGGTTCGTTGCGTCAAAAGTAAACGCAAACCACTCAACTCATCATCAGCCAATCGGTTTGATGCAATGTGTGCAAACCTATTTATGTTCTGACTTTTTGACACGTGAAAGGGTTTTCGAAAAAAACCGATTCGGTGTCATTTCAAATTAGCACACAGCATGTCCGCTCGAAATGTCACAGGACCAAAGCAATCACGGCTATTGAAAGGTCACGCTGATGTCCTCTCCTTATTTATTTTTTCGATACAAAAAGTCCCGATCCCGTAGGCGAATAAAAAATACAGCAGCTCGCAGCATCAGCGCGAAGCACCACTCGCAAATATTAGCTCATTAGCGAAATGTTCAATCGGTTGCGTAAGCTTCCATCTGCACTTCAAACAGATCCAACCGGTACACCATTAACAAATACTCCCTATGACTACCCTTCACGAGCACACACACACACACACAAAAACATACGTACAACTCTCTCCCTAATAGAGATGGCAGATTTAAAAGCCCAACGAAAAACGAGAACACACTGTACAATTGTGGTAAAAAATTATTTACAAAGCGCAAAGCGAATGAAAAACTTAAAAAACGAGCGTCCTCGGTCACCGGAGGGACGTGATTTTCCCTCCCTCTCCCCGTTTTCCTAGCCCCGACCGGCAGCCGGGATTGGGCCTCGTGCTTGTTCGTCGATTCCGTCCGGCTGATGTATAAATGAGTAGATGTAAGCGGCCTGCCGCTTGTCGCGTTCAGAAATGCATAAATTATCGGTGAAAAAATCTTTTCCCCTCGTCGACCAGATCCACCTACCTCCACCCCCCGGCGGCGTAATGTGTCGTCCATATTCTGCAGTGCTCTTTTCTCTCGTTTTCTTTTCTGGAGGTCCGTGATTTTCAGCGACCACCGGCAGGACCCTCTTGTATTGCTATAAGGCGCGAGTTCCTTTAAGTTGCCGAACCGCCCGAGAAGAAGCAGAGCGCTCGCAGGGAAAACGGTTTGGATTAAATATTCAACGCCAGTGTCAGTCGCTTCCACCTTTAAAGTGAAACCCTGGCACACATACGGCGGGCACGCCATCGAATCGACAACGATTTTTGCGTTAAATTTTCACGTCACCCACGCGGTGCAAAACCGTGGACAGGATAGACGAAAATAAACTCCATCATGGACGATTTTCTAATGTTTCATCTCATAAAGTGTAGCCGTTTTGTCGCGATTTCGCGTACTGCAGGATGAGAATTAAGGCAGCTGCGGAAGGGATTGGTTCCGTAGCAAGAGCCTTGGGATAACAATATTTGAAGCTTTTGTTTCGTAGCATCCAGTTCGTTCTACCGTATTATTGTCTTCCATGCCATTTGAATGTGAATATTTATGTAAAGCGGGAAAGGCTTTGAGCCGAACCAACATTAAGTTGATTAAAAACTACCTTTCAAAAATCGATTATCATATGTCCGTACGATTGTATTCAACATGCTTTTTTATTTACTGAACAAAACTCGCAAATTTTAAGATGTATGGATAAAATTATTAAAGTTCTTTCTGTTAAGCTCCAGCTGAAGGCTGATGTATTTTTAGTGGCTATTTTTTTAAATATCAATATTATGTTGGAAAGTAAAATACAATCACAAGGAGAAGCGGATCGATTCGTTCGGGGTATAAATGTTTCTATACCTGCGGCCAAAATTCAACTTATTTTTTACAACAGCTTGCAATCCTTTATACACATTTTCAGCATGTGTTCTCCACGATTTTTGATAGGTATAAATTCTACACATCTTTTCGTTATTATCCATAGTAAATATTAATTCAAAGCATCTAAAATAAATAAACAAATTCAACAATATAATGTGATAGGTAACTTACAATTCCTTTCACACAATTTGCTTGTTTCATAAAATCAGATGTTAGATCTTCATTATCTGAAAATAATTACTCTGAATTAGGCAATCTGAACAAGTTAATAAAATTCCTTTCGTTCTGTTAATTATGACCTCCACATCCTAAATCAAATAGACCTATTGAAAACTAATCATTTTATTACTTTTCTGCGATAAATGTCATGTTTTTCTTTTTTTAAGTAAATGCAAATGTAGATTACTGTTCACAGATGTTTTTTTATGTGTCCTAAATCACAACAGGGTTTTTTTTAAATCCCTCTCAAATCATCAAATCATGTTATCAATTTTAACAGCGATGACGAAAACAATTTAAAAGGGTAACAATGCAGACTTTTGCTGATGGACCGTGAATTGAGAGCATTTTAAGTCAAACGGTCAAACATATTCTGGCAAGGTTTTAGGTGAAAATTTACAATGGTTAAGCAATATAAAAATACATCTGCACTAACTTTGGTCAAAGTTTGTACACCACTGCGAGAATAAATAAAATCGGTTACTTTAGCGATCTGGGGGTTTCATCACGGGGTCCCCTGCGGCTGCTCAGTCCGCTTATAGGTAGATCCGCCTCTGATCACAAGTAACATACTAGCTGTTAAAAAAATTAAAAACTAATAATATATCTTAACAGCAAACGATTATGACTCCGTTTGTAAAATTAATTATCCTTTGAAAATCGTAGAACGAGTCATACTAACAATCAAACATGATTCAAAAGATAAGCCTGCGTTATGAAAAACAGATAAAAAGTTAGTTAACTTCCAAAATTACACCATTGTGTTAAATCCCTTTGCGAAAACAAGGTGTTTGGCATTTCATACAAAAGTACAGCGAAAACTTTCTTGTTGAACGGCCCAATAAAAAAGTTTAGCCCTACAAACATATCTTAATCATGTTGAAAATAGAATATTGTTAAGCTCGCAAGCTGCGCCACAAAAGTGAAGTATTTGAGACAGCTTGAAAAAGATACTGAGAAACACACAAGGGGTTAAGAATGTTCAAGTTAATGATAGGCATTCAATTACGAAAAAAAACAACAAATGAAGGGAAGTGAAATGTACAAGCGTTTATACATAATTTTAACGGATGAGAAATAAATCATTCGGGAACTGTCTAGTTTTGTAATAATTTTGAGGTTTTTGAAGAGATTTAGGGGTTGTTGATAAGCAAAAGGTATTTAAAAAAAAAACAAAAATAAGTCACGTGGCAACATAATTCAAAAATGCATTATTGTACTACGCTTAAAGCATACAATCCATCAAATAACTTTGTTATGCAATAGCTTTGTTTTAATTAATCAGCTTTAACGAACCACTCGGTCACAACCGGGGAATAGTTGGCACTACGCCCGGCAGCTTCTGTTTGCATCGTTTCTGTACCTCTCACTAATCAATTTAAAATATTGGACCGATTCCATCCGTTTAATTAGCGATGGCCAGTGAATTACTTAACCTTTATTACATCACTCCATCAAGCCGGGGGCACAACCGTCATAACCTCCCGCAGGCCGCACCTAGTATGACAAATGATTATGATAAATGGCCACCCTCGGCTCTCCTGGTAGCTGTCAATTGCGTTTGGAGCAGAATCAAATTTAGCCCATCCCAGCACCTGTCCGGGTTGGAAATCTAAGGAAAACATTTCGAAAAAGCGTCATACAAGCTAACTGACAGGGAAAACGTCCGAAATGTAACCCACTATGGGGACGATTAAGACATGTCCTGACGGACTGTTGGTAACAGCGTAACGGGTGGGGTGGTTATCGATCGAGTCCAATGGTCCAATTCCACATAGAATGGCTGGGAGAGGGGGATACAACAACTTTCAGTTCCTTCTGCGCGGTTTGGGGCCGCAGGGCAGCTGCTAAGCACCGAGTGCAGAGTTTCCACTAATAAATGCACAACAGTCCGGTCTGTAATTGGACAATGTTTCGTAATAATCATCGTCCTATCTGGTCAACGCTAGGGAATGGTCCGGGCCAGGCACGACAAGGGCTACAATGGCAATAATAACCGTACGGACATGGTTCCACTTTGCACAACTCCCAGAACTCGTACAGGAGCCTCCAACCTTCCGCTAGAGCGGCCACGGAAAAGCCACGGAAAAGCCCTTACGCTCCATTTGCCAACCACTTTGCTATGTTGTGTCATCTCTCTTTCGCTTCACGCAAGCTCCGGCTGTATTATGTTAGGCCCTCTCTAGTCCTTCGACACACAAAAACCCCCAACAAATACGACCACACTGGGCTCCCCAAGCAGTTAGCCAAGTCAGGCAGGATACAGGGCTTAGAAATATTGGTATCCAAATATGCATACATCCACGGTGCCGCATTTCCGGAATTGTAATTATTTGCCGAGCGGTGGTCCTGCCGGATTGGTCCGATGCACGGGCTGGACGGTAGGAAATATTGATCATCGCCACCGGAACTTCAGCGGCAAAACTCAGACACTCGCAGCCAGCTTTCGACCGAATCGAGCTGGTGCGCATGTCCGGAACGCATGTGGGGACGTAACGACACGATGACATTCGCTGTTTCATTCGATTCGGGGCACATAAATACGGTTCGCTGGCCGACACCGGGACGGAAAAGGCTAGGTGGATCCTTTGGCGATTGGCACGGACCGCACGGAACGTAATGATCCGGGGGAAAAGCTGTGCGCGAGATGAAAATACGTCCGCCTGTGTGCCGATACGGAAAACTGGCGTATTAATTATGTGCAGGTGCCGTCTTTTACGAGTTCTCACCTCCTTCAAGCCTTCATGGACCCTCTTTTTCGATGGATTTTCGTAATTGTATTTTTACGACATTAGCGACATATGCATACTTCCAAACACTTCTGCTTTCGCTGTAAAACACTGTATCACAAAGAAAGCCCAAGTAACATTTTCAATTGTTAATTTAATTGAAGATTTAGGAAGTTAGGGATAAGTTTTGTTGTTTTCAAATGAGATAATTTCAATTCAAAACACTTTCTTCATAATTGTTTAAGACCATGAGGAAGTTAGGGATAACTTTTGTTGTTTTCAAATGAGATAATTTCGATTCAAAACACTTTCTTCATAATTGTTTAAGACCGTGTTGAAAACTAAATGACATGAAATAAAATTTACAAGAATGGAGTGCAGGTATCTTTGAACGAATATTTTAATACTAAAACTTTGTTTATCAATTAAGACCATATTGGGTGCTGTTTTTTGTGAAATTCAGCGTGAATGGTAAAGGTAAACGGGAGACTTTTTTAATTAATTTATATTACATTGAAAAATAATTATGTAGAAAGCAACATCCAACCTAAGAAGGCTAAACAAGGAAGGTTTTTTTTCTAAAGAGAAAAAACAAAAATGTATTATGGAGAAAGATATTATAGTTGCAAACGAAATATAAAATGTAAACTCGACTAAAAAACTGGCTCTCTCTAATCAAAGCGGCAAAAGGCGTTCAGCTTTCAAAAAATCCGCTCACATCTAACCCTGAATTCTACCATACCTGTTGCGACGCCATCATCGATTGGCAGGAGTTATTAAACATTTATCATTCATTCATCATTCAGCAAACATTTATAGAAGGTTTTTGCGGTCGAGACCATACGAACCGCCGTGGACAGACTGCTGACCCAGTGCTCGTGGGTTTGCTAATCGAGTTTAACTCAGTTTAGGTGGTTTATGAGCCGACAAAAAGCATAAAACGTATTGTCGGGCCGCGTCTATATTAGTATTCAATTAACGGTGTACATTCTATTCTGAGAGTTGCATACAAAAAAATATCACTACACATTTCAAAAACCATCATTACCAAAATGCAGCATAAAACATGGTAAACCACTTTGAACCATTTCATTTACGAAAGTGTTGTCTAATTAAAAAAAAAGTCTGTATGTGTCTATCAATTTATCAATCACACAATTTAAAGAAATCAGCGACATAAAGTAAAATGTTTGTATTATCATAACATGACAATATTTTTTTCAATCAACTATCAGTAAATATACGTATTACACTTTTTTAGTTATCAGTACTATTTCCAATAGATGTATGATGTTGAATAAAGTTAAACGTGGAACATAACATTCCATAATGATCAGTAAACAGCTATACTTAGCTGTACAATACACAATCATGTAACTCCGACGGTCGTTGTTTGTCACGACGTATTGCATGCAGAATTTGCTTATGCTTTCTTTGACACGTGTGTTTGGTTAGATAGCGATAAGGAGCAGACTTCAAATTGCAACAAATGACTGGAAAAGTTGTTACTTTAAATAACCCGTAACGATTGTGTTGAGAGGTACAAGAGTAGACGAACCCTTGCTACGCAAACAACGATTAACTCATTTTGTTGGCTTTGTATGTCAGCAAACACAAAAGGGCATATCAAATTACGACATCTACATAACTTCCTATGTAGATGTAGACATCCACATAAAACGCATGAAAACTTTGAAATAAATCATTTGTTTGAAGTGAAAAAATGTGTGTTTCGCGGATTATTGTGATGCCCCTTTTTTACCGTGTATGATATGACTCTTGTATAACACCACCCTAGTATTTGGTACGCTTTACTTGAAACAAATGTATGTAACAATCCTTGTCGATCTCTTTCCGGGGGGTCTCAGGACCGACAACATTTTAAATTTAAAGATTTTCTGTATGTACTTAGTAGATTATCTTTTACGAAACCTTCTTTGACTTGGATATTCATCATTCATACTTTTTACATAATGAATGCTCTTGCTCTCGCTCTCTATTACAATTATTTAACAGTTTTGAATTTAGTTAGAATTGATCAGATCTACTTCAGTTCAAACAAGGTTTTTAGTTTCTACATCAGCGATTTATTAAAAAATCTTTACTTTCTTATCCTTTCTTCTCTCACAAACTCTTTCAAAACAAATCTTTTCTTCTCTAAATAACAATCTTGGGTGAACAATTAATGTTAAACACACGAAAATACGCTAAATCATATTTTTTTGTGAAGTTTTTTATCTCTTTTAACATCATGTACATAATTTGTTTTAAGTTTCTCTTTCTCTACTAGAGTTTTGTTATAGCAAATTAAATAACTGAAGATTCATCAATTTTTCGAAAAATTCCACAATATTTTGTTCGAAGGACAAAAGCTTCATGAAGTAATCGGAATAAATCTAGGGTGAATGATCCATATGAATGAATCGCGGCTAAATGTTCATAAGGGACCACACTAGATTTTATCCATCACATGAGTTCAACAGATACTAAAGCTTATGACAAACAAGCAATAAAAGCATTGCATCTTTTAAGGAAAATTGAAAGTCTGCAGTGCGGTATTTATCTTATTCTTTGTAGTGGATCATTAAAATTTACCGTTTTTTGAGGATTCAATCCATTTGTAAACAAAGTATTCGCAGGATTCAGTAAAAACATTGGACATCGCCCGTAAAGGTGGTATAAGGTGTATTGACTTAAATCCTCAAGGCAAGGATATATTGGGCAGATGCGAAAGCTCCGTCGCATGCGCTGTTTATATTTTGCATGAAATTCGATAAAAAAAAATTCGAGCAAACGATTTTGCAATACAACAAAATTTAAAAATGTAAATGTAATTACTTTTATTTGTAGATGTGATAAATGCATACAGCTGTTCACACAAGTGTTTATTTTAAATTTTACATTTTTTCGTTACTATGATGCAAATAACTAGTGGTATGGCGCTTGGAATTTAGACGATAAACCGTGCTGTGGGTGTTATTTAATTATTATTTAAATTATTCTTTTATATATTTCTTTTGGTCAAGGACTTACCCTTGTTTTATCACAATTATACCCTTGATGTAAGCGAGTCTGTTGTGTTCAGCACCAAACTCTACCACACTCTCTTCATTTGCTTTTGTTCGCTGGGGTCTTACGTACAGGCTCCACTTGCCAGGACAGCTAGGAACATAATCACAGCAAATTCGTAACCGTAGCAATATTGTGGGGACTTAGCGAAGATATGTAGATATTAGGCGAGCACCATACCAAATGGATTTTTCATTTGCCACATGTGTTGCCATACATGTTGAATGTTAGATTCGCTCTAGTTTGTAGAGTTGTTGATCGCAAAGGACGACACTAGATGGCATTTAAGTTTCTTTTCAGATCAAAACCCGTTTACATGAATTCAGATTATCACAATATACAGATCTTTCACACTATTTTTCCTTTCGCTATCACAGCATACAGTTGCTTGTTATGACAACGACAACGTGAAACATCCATTGAATTAACCTTGCGGAAGAAAATACTCCTCGAGAAGCGAGGACACTCTTTAGCGATGTTTGGTTTGAACTGTGATTTTCTTCGAGTACTGCAAGGTCCGTGAAAAACTAGACCCTCGCCAAACTCAACCAACGCGGCACCATCGAGAGATCGACGAGCTTTTGTAAACCGTGGATTTTGGTGTACAACAAACAGCGCCATAAACGCACACACACGCACTTCCCACCACGCACATACGCAACAAGGACAAGTACGCGCACCAGTTTCAATTGCCGACCAGATTGAGGATCTACGCGAAACTGATAACAGATTTTCCACCTAACCTCACTCGTGTGGTTGACAGATCAAGCAAATTAGTTTCTATTTTATTCACGGGTTGCTTGGTTTTGTTTTTGTTTTCAAATCGTTTCTCCTTCCAGTACCTGTTTCAATTTATTGCTTTTAATTACTCGAATATTTTCTTGCAAACTTCTCAGTCAACCAGGGTACGAACATTACTTTTCGCACTCTCGGCGAAAATAGGTAAACACAAAGAGCATGCTGCGTACATCACTCGGAGAAGAAATTCCGTCGCCAAATTCCGTTACAGGCTTGCGGTTGTCGTCACTTCCGAGATACACCCGCCTCGGTCCCGTCGTTTCGTGTGTTCGCCCGTTCCGGGAGGGGTGCCAAGGAAAGCAGCTAGCACCTGCTCCTGTCAGCTGCTGTCCGGTGTGGCGCTGTGCTGAGTGCGAAATGTTCGCCGCCGGCTCGACAAGAAAGGAATCCCGAATTTCAATCCAAACCCGATAACACGATTGTTGCAACTGAATGTAATTTTCCGCGCTTTGTATAGGGCGCACCGGAGTACCATGGGCAAGCGTTGGTGAAACAAGGGAATGACAGGGAACTGGGTGGAGGACGCACACACCAGACAGCAGAACAAAACATCTCGGTGGGGGATGAGGCTCGGACGGGACGATTGGTCGGAAAAACGGTAACGCACACAGCAATGCTTGAGCGCGAAAAGGTCAACAGCATTACCGTCCACGACGAAGCATTTCCATGCGACGAGGAAAAGGGACGAAGTATGTATATCTAAAAATATACTCTCATCCACCACCTTGTACTCTCCCTCAATTTCCATCCACCCTTTAAAAACGAAACAAACCGACAACAATAGGATACTAACGCGAATTGAAAGCTTCTGTGAAAAACTAAACGATACCGGCCCGGAGGTGGAAGGGAAACCAACCCTCAAAATGGGAATGTGGGCAATAATAGTCCCGAATTCCCCAACCAAACAGGCTCCAACCCCGCTGGGTGGGTGCGAGAGTGAGCCAACAGTCGGTCCCAGCTTCGCCCTGGCTGTCAGCAACAATAAAAAAGGGACGATCCGCCACACTGGTTGAATTTTATTTTTCCGTCAATTTCCCCCCGCACCTCGGGAAGAACGGTGGAGGAAAATGGGAAAGTTGTTCCGACCCCTCTGCCGGTGCGCCACCTCGCAGGACACGGTCGATTGGTGATGTGAGAAAATATTTATAAGTAGGCGTCACCAAAGGACCCTACGTGCTTCCGTTGTCTCGCTCTGCACTGCTGGCCAAGAGCAGGACACAGCAACCACTGGAAGCCGACAGTAGCCGTCCTTTTCTGTCCAACGAACGAGGAATGCACGAACGTAGACGCATGCGCCATTACGTGTTTCGCACGGAAAGGATCACAAACGTCACGCTTCCCTTCCCGTCGCAAGATGTCCTGTTACTGGTGCTCGGTTAGCAGCCCGGAGCTTCCGGTACACACGATCCTGCGAACGAACTGTATCTATTCGGTTCGGTCATGGAGCGAGATGGCGCCAGCAACCCCTTCGCTTTTCTTGGGGCACACCACGGTGGGCCACGGAACAAACCGTGAAGTGCAATCGCGCGAAACACCGTCACACCGTCACGCGTCGTCCCGCATCGAAAGGATTTGATCGTTTTCGACGTAGGGCACAACAAAAAAGGACAATACAACCGACACTCGGAGCAGGTGGGAGCGAATCTCGGACAGCTTTCTCCGGTGGATAGCAGGCGCCGCGGAGGGGCGGAAGACCCACCGGAAGCACCGGGGTGGGAAATCTGTTCGATTTCGCTTCACATCACAATATCAATGGCGTCCGCCCGCACAGCCGCTCACACACCCTCCCCACAGGTCCGGCAGGTTGGAAATGAAATGAGATGACAAAATGATTGGTCGGAATGCATATTTCAAATCTTATGCTAATGAAAAATAAAATCGTGAAATCTATCTCCCACCGGGGGTGGGGTTCACGATCGGCGGGATCGCTTTGCCGGGGCGTAGACGACCCGGCGGAACCGTTGAAAATGAAGCGGACGAGTGAAAATTGGATGCGAAAGCTGGCAGGCCGCCGTCGTTCGATCCATCGGTAGGATTGTTTTTCCTTTTGGAACATCGGGCGATACCGGTCCGATTTCGGTTTTCGTGGACGTGGAAATATACGGATGGAGAGGGGGGGGGGGAAGGTAAAGGACGCTAAACTTCCTTCGAATAGTTTTTCACGCGAACACATGCTCGAACCGAGGTCGAGCTGAAAGCCGGGTTTCTGACGGTCCCGAAAGCCGCCGGCAATGGAACTAACAGGAAATGAGATGGATTGGAAATGATTTCGATTCTGAAAATGGGATTGAAAAGGAATTTGGCTTCCAACGAATTTTGACCATTCCACTCCAACATCCAGCCATGCCGTTTGAATTTGGGAGGTTTTTCCTCTTCTTATTATAAACACCCGGCTTTCTTGAAAACCATGACGATTCCCTTTCAACCTGGTAATGAATATTAAAATTCATATAAATTTGCATAACTTTATTAGAAGAACATGGTATCAACCATGGATTGTCGGTAATTGATAATTCTCGTGTACGATTTTACATCCAGCATCAAACACTTTTCATAACGTTCTTGACAACGATAAATGTTGTGCAATAATTTAAGATAATCATTTTTCTTCAAGGGAATCATTTAATAATAATTCAGGTAATCATTTAACAATCAATTCACATATCAGATTAAATCGATATTTGCTAGAAAAAATTGACAGTAAAATAAATTATAAATAATACAGATTATAATCAAACAATAAAAAGAGGCAAATCTGTGATCGAGTATTTTAATCAAAAGGCAACTCGCTGCAGAACCAAGTTGATGAAATGTTTGAAAAAATAAAGGAAAATTCTCCTCGAAGGCGACCGAAACAGATGGAAGGAAATCCGTTTGAAATTGGAGCGGAAGGAAAACCCTGTCTGGGCTCGAATAGAAACCCAACACACCGATTGCAAAGGTGAACCATGAAAAAAGAAAAGCTAGCAATAGAAAAAAGAACACACACCTACAAAAACACAGTCCTCAGCACGACTAGGAACCGTTTTTCAGCATCGTAAATTTTCATATTTCATGCTCCGGTTTGTCGCTTGTGGTTAAACGGTTGATGACACCGACACCGATGGTTAGATGATAGTTTGTCCGTTCCCAGCCCCTCCACCCTCGATCGTGTGACCTGAAACCCGTAAGCCACGGAAAATGAGGCAACGGAAAAATAAAAATGCGATGTCGAAAGAAAAGAAAAAACAGCATTCGGCCAAATCTATGCATTCTCTCTATGTGTGCACCAACACGTGGCTGCCTTTGCCTCGGGTGAGCAGAAGGACGAAAGAAAACTCCCGTCCATGGGGTCGCGCGCTCGTGCGAGTTGGTCGAACGTGGCACGGCTTTTTCGTGTTTTTTTTTCTTCATGTTCCCCCGGCCCCAGGAGTTAAGGATCTTCGTGTTTGTGTGCGTGTGTGTGTCTGTGCGTCACTGGTAAAGTTCGGCGGACCGCTCTGGTCCGGGCAACGTTCACGTTGTCCTGATTTCGCTCTTTCATCGAGCAAGAGGTTGTAGCTTTAAAAGGGCAAAAACTGCTTTAATGTTTGCTCTAATGGCAAACAAAAGCTTTTGGAGAAGTATTTTCAGGCGAGTCAAGGCAGTACACAAACAAACAAATGAAAGAAACAATATGTTAAACAAAAGAGTTTTTTTAATGTTTGTGCTACACTTATTTCTATTAACAAAGCAGTTTTATTTGCTTCACCAAATTTTACCCTTTTTAGTCTTTAAAAATCACAAAAAAAAACTAAAAACACATTCATAATAACATGCTGCATATCCTTCTACAAGGTTACCTAATTACAATTGCAAGGTTGTGATGGTTATCATTAAGTTACCAGATAAAAAGGATACGAAAACATAAAATTACAAATATAAAGCAAGATTCAAGATTAAGATTGAAGTATCCTATTTTAAAACAAAAAATAATAATTTACACCAAATTTTGAAAAGATTAAAAGCAAGCAATGGTGAGGAAACAATTAACCATAATAACTTAAAGTAAAATTTATGGCTTTCATTGTAGTTCTATAATTGGTATAATTAATGATGCATCCATATTTTGCCTATTGTAGCACAAACATGTAGTTAGTAACTAACTATCGAAAATAAAACAGAACAGAGTAAAATTGGCTAGAAGACATTTATAAGTTTAAATAAAACCTATAAAAAGCTATAATGAAAATTGGCAACTACAGTGATGTGGTAAAAGCATCATGTTGTGGGATTCTGAACTCACCTCGTAAGTGCTGGAAACAGGATGCACAGGCACTCGACCTGCTCCCCAAGTTGACGACTTCCGCTACTGGCCCCGCTGATCCCCACGCCGAAACAAACAGCGCGAAAGTTGCTCCATCACAGATAATGTTCGATCATTTGCCGTGTCTTAGCGCCGATAAGGCCAAAAGCATCACTCAACTGGGAAATTACGCGCACAACCAGAACCGTTCTATGACAATTTATGAATTTTTAATCAGCTCGCGTACCGTCACCGAAGCCAGGCTACTGTGGGTGAGTGTCTACCGCGCGAAAGAAGGGCTTGCTTGGTAGATCGGGATCTCCTTACGTTCCATAACCCACCCTGTCCCAGGCAGCCAGCCCCCGGGGTCTGTCGTCAGCAGGAGACTGATTTGGTGCCGAAAATCTTCACCACGGAAGGTGGTAACGTTTAACCGACGTTCGATCGCTGTAACAGCACACGCTAACCACGCGATGATTTTCGCTTTCCGCGAAAGGTCAACCATCCGACCATCCGGTTTCTGGTACACTAGCTGCTGGTGAACAGATACTGAACGGTTCCGTTACCCGCGCTTCCGTTTGGATTCCTCGATGAGGAATCCTAAACGAATGGGGAGTCGTGTGCGCCGTGCTTTCCGCTACAGATTTATCGATTTTCGTGCTCTTTTTCCCGTTTTAAAAGCGTCGTGATGATCCCCCGAGGGGATTGTTACTTGCATGCATGCGGCCTTTTCTTACACACGGCGACACATTGGGGGGATTCGTGTGATTCAGGTTAGCCTGATAGGAACACCTTTGCCTGTGAACGAGTATCCTTCTCCTAAACGTTCAGATGTATTGGTGCCATATTTCTATTACTTACAGTGCGTAACTGATATGAACAACATCTGCAACCCCTTATTATTCGTGCGACAGTAGGCGATATGCGATGGGGAAGTTCCTTGCGCCAAAACTTAAAAATAAGTGTAAATTCCATTACATTCATGTTCTTGATAAGCTAAGTTCTTGATTTTAAATAGCAGTGTATCGCAACATAAGCCATTAATTCTTTTATCAAAGAAAATTCATTTTTGAAATGTTAATATTGATAAACAGCTTACAATTGTGATACTAACTAAAAAATGCTGTGATACTAAAAAAAAATAAAAAAAAAACTAGGTAAGCCATAGAATGATTACATATTTCAACATGTTCTCTTTCTATCGTAAACTAAATTGGATGAATTTAGAAATTATTACATTAACACACAACATTTGGTAGTATTTTACACACGAATACAGTTTTAGATTTCTTTAGTATCCATTCTGCCTCAAAAGTGCTACTTTCGGATTTGATTACTACTCTTTACGAAAAAGGTATGTGAAATAGATGGGGTACAATTAGAAATTTATTTCTGTCGCGAAACAGTTAATAAATTGAGTGTAAATCTACCATTTCAATATATTTCACACAACTTTCCTCTGTGTTTATAAATCTTAAACTTTATGGTTTGCTTAACTAAGAAAAATAATCCACTTCCAGGTGCGTTAGTTACGCACAACTTACGCGTAATCAGCACCACCTTTGCGGCGGACCTTTTGAAGTAAGAAATTACAATAATGATTGAATAAAAAGCGAATCAAATGAAGTAAGAGAGTATACAGACGTTGTTAAAGAGAAAGAATCATCTGTACGGAACAACTTTAGTTTAGGAAATATGGATTACGCTCGATTAAAATATTGTCTGGTTAGATTCTTAAGGAAACATAAGACCAATATTGTAAACATCGATCAAAACAAGTGTACAACTTCCTTGTGTTGGTTGCCTGCAAGCACTGCACTGCACTGCTTCTATCATAAACTCTTCCCTTTTCATTTGTCTGCATATTTGCATCTCCTTACTTTAAAAGATTATTCCGTTTTCTTCGACTTTTTGCTCTTTTTCGCCGACGATGTCACCTCCGTCACGACGCTTTCAACAGCTTCCTCTTCTGGTTGATCCTCGGTCTTGACCTTCTTCTTTTTCTTCTTCTTCTTGGCCGATTCGGTTGTTTCCGGCTCGTCCACAGCCTCCTCTTCTTCCATCTTTACTTCCACCTTTAGGAAGGAAAATACATTATTAATTACAGAAAGAACGATTTTTGATGAGACGTTTACTTACTTCCTGGACCTTTTTCTTCTTTGCAGGGCGAGCACTATCTGCGTCTTCTTCGGCTTTGATCTTTCTTGGGGACGACAACACTTGGGAAACAGCTGCGCCTTCAACGTCCTTTTCGACCTTCAGCTTAGACGTCGACGGGAGCGTACTGTCCTTTTCAACCTTGAACGTTTTAACCTCGCTGGTGGCGTGGAACTTTTGCAGCTTCGCCTTCGCCTTACCACCGGACAACTTTGTATTTTTGCCCTCCTCCAGAATGCGTAATCGCGTCTCCAGCTTGGCTCGATGATCGATTCCGAGCTGCATGGTCACATCGTCACCGAATGCGTCCACACGCGTGGCCAGAGACGCTTTGGCGGCCAGGGAACGTGAAATACGACCCTTGTTTTTTATCGACGCCGTGGTAACCATACTGGCGTGGTAGATTAGACCATACTTCGGAGTGTCTTTCTTGGTCTTCAGAGCGCGGAATAGCGCCTTCTCGGAACCTGTGGGATGTTTGTAAAAAATACTTAGTTATTCCTTTTCTAGGCATTTTGGTATCCTCACCGGAGTGTGTTTGTACTTACCCAAAATCTGAACGGTCGAGGCTGGATGTTTCGCCAAATTAACCAATGAACCAGCGTGCGCAATCAACCTGGCACCAACTGTTTCTCCGACGAGTACGGTCAAGTTCGGTGCCATGGCCATCATACGTGTCTTCAAATACTCGCTCAAGTGCGATCGGTACTCATGGATGGACAAAATTTCATCACAGAGGTTCTGAATATTGGTGATGTCCTCTTCGGAAATTTCCGTACCTAACAAAATAAAAAAACACGTACAGAATATAAACAATGCAAAGCGAAACAAATATGTCCCGTCCAAGGATATTAAACCTTACTTACCCATTGAAATTTCAGCAGCTTCCTTCACCTTCTGTTCCAACTCATCGATCAAAATGTCGGATAAATCGGTCTCCGCCATGTTATCCCTCATGCCGACCAACTTGATGGTCTTAATGTAGGCCACATTGTCGGTCAAAATCTTACCCAGCTCGGGGAAGTGCCAACCGTACCTGCGGAACACAGTACAATGGTAAATTAAAAATATGATCCCTCAGACATTCGAGGCTTCCCACGCGATGGTTAAGACTTACCATTCTCGTACCCGCATCATATAGTTGTTCAGCTCCTTGTCTAGATCATCCAACAAGCACTGTGCCTGCACGATCATCGTGTCGATCTTGTCCGGCGAGAACTTGAGCTTGTACCGGGAAAGCGAATGTGCCAAACCGAGCGACATGGCGGTCATTTCCTTCTTCGGCAGCCCGGAGAGCAAATTTTCCGACTGCGAACGAATACACCGCATAAGCTCCTGCACCGACGTATTGGCAACGCATTGCAGCGACAGCTTGTCCTTGATGGCGTTGCCGAGCTTTGCATCGGCCACGAGCAGCTCATTCTGTACATCATCGACCACCAGTTTCTTGAGAGCCTTCTTCAAGGTTTTCGACACCTTACCCTCAACGGCAGCCGTGGCCGCAGACAGGGCCTCGGTAGTATCGGCAAACTTTTCAAAATGCTTTAGCTTGACACTGTGTGAGGCGAGAAGGGCGGGGGGAATGGTTAGCAAAGACTAATAGGAAGATAACTTCGCTCATCATAAAAGCGCCCGACGCTAGGCGGAATGTACATAAAAGCAAAATTTACGTATATCTTAAGCCTTGTTAGATCGTAATGTGAATTTTCATGTTTTGGTTGATATTAGACGCGCCTAAAAACTCAACCGTTCGCTTCAACGATCGAGTGGAACTTTGCGTCTGTGGGGAGAGCGCGTGGAAGTGTGGCGATGATCTTCGGAGAAATTTGGGACACTTACATTTTCGATGCCTTCTCGGGCGTTTCGAACTCAAGGTAGAGATTATCTATCTCCTTGAATTTGTTGTCATCCAAGAGCTAGAAATACATCAAGGCAAAAGAAAATGTGTTAGATTATAACCTCAACAACAGCACAACATGCTGTTGTACACCCGCGCGTGCCAATGCATGCCGCTACGGAGCTAGGCACCGGGTTATCCCTCCTCAAGGGTACTTACCTTGAAAATGGCATAACCTGCCGGTGTTTCGTAGAGTATAAACATTTTTATACACTTTTAAACACCACCACTGCACCAAAATGTTTTAAAAACTAGTAATTTATTGATCAGCGCCTAAAAGAAAACCGCTTCTCGTCTGGGAAACCGTGAACAATATCGACAACGTGCTTTCCGACTTTGACAGATCACATTGCTTTCAATTGACAGATGCTTGTTACGTTTAGAATGTGATGTTCAGCACTTTCCAAATCGTTTCAATATATTTCAAGGAATGGTGAGGTTTTATCACTAAATATATCAGTTAATAAAAACGTACTAGTCGATAAAACATGTTTCTATCATTGAGGCAGTTACTTTATCTCAATTATCATTACTATCTTTGTTTTTATTATTCAATTTAATTCAGCACTTTTTCTGAATTCCATATAACGACACGAACAAAATCATTGTTGTCATTCAGTTCGTCTCGAACATAAACACACATCTGACATTTGATAGAATTTTCGGATTTCTGATTTTTGTTGCAAAAATTTCGCCATCAAAGAAATTGCTTGCGAAACAATAGCAATGCTGCGTTTGTTCGCCAATACCTTGGTAAGCTATCAGCTAGTGTACAGCATCGATGAACTGCGAGAGCAGCGGGTGTTGCACTATTTGGAAAATGGCAGGTGTATTACATAAGTTTCTTTGCTTTTACAGAGACTCGGCGCTACCCGGCCGCTGAGCACCTCGGCGGTCAAAATGAGCGATAATCTGTTTGTCCATCGCGATTCACCAGAGGATAACCCGAACATCCCATTCGACTTCACTGCCGAAAATCAGAAGGAAAGTAGGGCCAAACAAACGCGGGTGAATCTTTGCTTGGCACACCAACAACAATACTCACTAGCTGTTTGTCCCTTTTACAGAGAGCGGAAGCTATTCTGAATATTTACCCCGAGGGACACAAACGTGGTGCCATGATTCCTTTGCTGGATCTCGCTCAACGACAACATGGTTGGCTCCCGATCTCGGCCATGCATAAAGTAGCGGATATTCTTGGATTGCCGCACATGCGAGTGTACGAAGTGGCCACTTTCTACACAATGTTCATGCGTAAACCGACTGGAAAGTACCATATCCAAGTGTGTACCACTACGCCGTGCTGGTTGTGTGGTTCAGATGAAGTTTTGGAAGCTTGCAAGGTATGGTAAATTGCTGTAATAGGTATTCAACGTATTGTGCACAATATAATGTTCTCATTTTGTTGTAGAAAAATTTGGGCATCGGCGTTGGAGAAACGACCAAGGATGGTAAATTTACAATCTCCGAGGTAGAATGCTTGGGTGCTTGTGTCAATGCGCCAATGTTGGCTGTTAATGATGATTATTATGTGAGTACAACATATTCCTCCTATTACTGATCGTTTCAATTACGATAGCATAACTGATTTTCCCTTTAGGAGGATTTGAGCGTAGCGGATACGGAAGAAATATTGTCCAGTTTGAAGAAAGGACAGCAGCCTCGTCCAGGACCCCGTAATGGACGTTTTGCTTCGGAACCCGTTGGTGGGCTAACCTCGCTGACGGAAGAGCCTAAAGGTCCCGGATTCGGTCTCCAAGCTGGACTGTAAGTCCAACGAGCATAATTTGTCATGTGCTAGTTAACGGAATAAAACATTGTAAAAAATCACCAAGCACTCTTTGATCTTATTGATGAGTAACCGTAGTAATAACGAGGAAATTTACATAAAACCTGTCGATTTAAAATAGCACCGCACCCCTCCTGCTGTTCCTCCCACTACAATCGACAGAAAAGACACCTTTTTGAACGACGTAAACAAACATGCGCTGTCAAAACAGCCAACTCAGTCAACGAATAAAATGTCAAAGTGAAACCCAGATTTTTACGTTCTATTTATTTGTATCGCAAAAGAGAAACTTTTCCTGGGAAAACAGTTTCGACTATTGTTTACCAAAATTCCGCACCGCTCCAGACCATGGCGGGATCTGCCTTACGACGTTTGATGGCCGAATACAGGCGTAAGTATCCCGAGCATATCCATCTTACACTTTCATCCTACTCTGGTTACTACGTTGGTGAAAGTTTTAGTTTCCCTAGAGCTCCAATGGCCTGTCAGTACATTGAACAGATTGCTTTTATTTATCGTTTATCAAGAGCTCACGCTAAACCCCCCGGAAGGAATCATCGCGGGTCCAATCAGCGAGGAAAACTTTTTTGAATGGGAAGCACTAATTACGTGAGTTGTGGAATCCATCTGTTGGTCAAAGTTCACCCTTGAATCGATGCCCCCGATATGTGTTTATCGTTGCAGAGGTCCAGAAGGAACATGCTTTGAGGGCGGCATATTCACAGCGAAACTGATCTTTCCACCAGATTATCCCCTCAGTCCGCCGAAGATGAAGTTCACCTGTGAAATGTTCCATCCAAATAGTGCGTATGAGAAAAGCGGGGCGGGGAAAAGACAGTGGTTTCAACTGATACATCGTATTTCTTTTTTTTTGCAGTTTTCACTGATGGCCGTGTATGCATATCTATTTTACATGCACCAGGCGATGATCCATTAGGTTTGTTCGGAGCAGCTTTTTTTAATGTAGAATTTCTAATGAAATGCCTTTTCTCACAGGATATGAACTGTCCGCAGAGCGCTGGAGCCCTGTGCAAAGTGTAGAAAAGATCCTACTAAGTGTAGTCAGTATGTTGGCTGGTAAGTTGCTTGCAATCAATTTTCGTAGAACAGTATTTTTACAAAAGGAAACCTTTTAAAATTATATACATCAATAATAGCTCATACGTAAGCTTTGAAAATAGTTATTAAGAATTTATCATATGGCAAAATTGACTTTAGTTCAGGTTAAACATGCATTCAAATTATAAGTACACATAAAAAACGTAGTCCGCCATATCTGAACAGTTCTTCGACATAGCCATTTTTAATTTACACTTGCATTTTTGCACTTTTCCAGAGCCAAATGATGAATCCGGGGCAAACGTCGATGCGGCGATCATGTGGCGCGAAAATAGGGAAGAGTTCAACAAAATTGCCAGAAGGATCGTGCGCAAAACGCTCGGTCTTTCGTCGTAAGCACGTGCACTCGAAGGCATTGCTTGGGGCGAGATGAAAACTAGGGGTACGGTTTGCGGTTGCGTTCGTGTGTAGTTGATTTATGTTCTGTTGGTTATCGTAATATCGTATGATTGTGGATATGGATTGATTAAAACAATGACTAAAAGCTTATGTATCATTAAACATGGGAAAATGAAAGTACCAAGTCGTTGTATGTTGTCATTAAAATCAACGGCCACCTGTATGTTGGTCAAATGGGATTTGGATGCGGATAAATATTCCCCTTTACATGCGGTGCAATTCCATCCCTTATGGCCCGAAAAACAGTAACTGGTAAATAGGGAGATTTCTTCCGAAGTTTATTGATAAGGTTGTTTAAGTTCGGTGACGATTCCTTAACTCTTTATTTTAGACAACAAATGATCATTCCAAAATAACTGTTGATTAATGGTAATTACTTCTTCCTTTGATTTTTACCTTGCGATCGTCGTGACTTTCCAGGTCGATTCTTCGCCGCCCCACCTTTTCCACCAGCGGGACGTTTTTTACGCCCATCATCCATGCACGAATCCCGTGTGTTGCGCTTCATCCCCTTTTTCCGCCCACCGAAACCAAACTTCGCATCGCGCGCCTTACGTTTACCGCTTGATATCTTAGCGGCTTGTTTCTTGCTGGGCTTCGGCTTACCAGACTTGCGGAAATCCCCACGCGGACCCTCGTCATCGTCCCCGTCCCCGTCCAAGAAGTCAAGATTGGCCAGCTTACCCTTGCGGAACTTTTTCACATCGCTCAGCATCTTACGGCGCTCTTCATCACGCTTTTCGGTCGCCTGTCGCTGAATCAGCTTGCCAATTCGACGCTGTTCGCGCAATTGCCTGATCCGCTCCGACTTGGCAATACCCTCCTGTTTGTCCTGTAGCACCTTGGTGATGCGCTTCATGTGTTCGTCCGATTTGGCCATTTCGGCAAAGTAGTCATTCGGGCGCTTCGTCGTCACACCCAGCTCGTGTAGACGCCGGATGCCCTCGATCGTGGCCGCCTGTGCCTGTCGGTGGAACATGATCTCGCGCTTGAAGTCGTTCAGTACCGGATCAAGCTCGGGCGCAACGTACGGGATTTTGCGATTGCCTTTGAACTGGTTTTCACGCTTCTGCTCATGCTTTTCTATCTGAATGGCCAGCTCCGGGGTGAGTGGAGCTAGGTCGTTTACCAGATCCATCCGTTCTATCCAAGGGGCTTTCAATTTGATCATCTCTAAGGCAGCCTGTAGCTTTTCCTGGTCGTTGACTGGTGCGTGTGTTACCTTCTGGATTACGTTCAGACCCGGCTTTAGTTTATTCTGCAGGAACAATTCTCGTAGCTACGACAAAAAAACATGCTTACGGTTAGAGGCAGGAGATCTAAAGAATTGCTTATGCAGATAAACTACTTACCGCATCGTCGGAATCTTCCTCTTCGGAAAACCCGGATTCATCACTTTCACTAGCAAAATCATCATCTGATCCATCGGAAGCTTGCATTTTGGAATCGTTGTTTTCCACGGAATCATTTGTTGTCTGTAAAAATACATAAATTGATGTTGTTATTGATGGTCTATAAGAAGTCCAGGAAGACATGCGACCAGTGGTGTCCACTTACCCGGAACGGTTTGTCGGCGAGGAGCATTTTGCTTTTTCTAATTTAATTGGTTGTTTGATAGTAATATTAGTTCAAGTATGTTGATTCACTGAAGAAATTGTATAAAGAACACACGAAACTCATAAAACCACATGCGTTCGCCGGGTAAGTATTTTGGAATGAAATGCGACAGATGTCAACTAGTGTTGGCAGAATCGAAGATTCGATCAATTCACGGATTCTAAAGGATTGGATCCCATTTGAAGGATTCAGATCAGATTTGACTAGCGTGGGATTGGAATCAGTTTTGATTTTTGTGGGACTCGATTTGATTTGAATCTATTTGAATTTATTGTGGCCTAATTCAGATAGCTGGTGAGTTGCAAATCGATCGCTCAATACAATGGATTGGATATAGATTAAATTTTTTGAGGGATATCACTTAAGATCGAGAAAAATTCATTAATCCATTTTTCGCAAACAAATACTGTAAAACACCGTTTATCTGAGACATTCTACCATTACATTTATCCCACGGAGTGTCAATGATTCAGACCAAAACCTGATTAACATTTTTACCATATTTTTATTTAAAATAATATTTACCTATTTTTCAGAAAGTGGTACAAATTAAAATCATAGTGCCCGGGTCAATACCTGCGATGTCCATTGTTTCCATACATTAGTTGATTTTCATAATCAATAGAATTACTTTCAACGGTGAACCTCACATTGGAAATGTGTGCAATGTTTTTATTTTCTACATTTAGTTATAGAGATTTGATGGGGATTAAGATTTGGATATTCGAATCCCAGATTGGGGGTACGCGACAGCCGAGCGGTAGCGACGGTTAGAAAATCGGCCCATGAGCGCCGGGGCCGACCACCTCGACGGCGTGGGTTCGAATCCCAACCGAGACCGGACCCTCCCCTGCACGAGAGGACTGACTATCCACGTACAGCAGGGAAACAAGTCCCGTAACCGGAGGTCCACACGGCGCTGCGACAATCCTGCGACCGGGAGTTTCTGCGACACTTTTGACATACGAGATGGCCGACCTAGGCTATTTTTTGATTACTTTGACACTTCCGTGGTCGCAGAAACCCCGGTCGCAGGAAAGTCGCAGCGCCGTGTAGACGTGCGGTAAGCCCTTAACGGGCAGGCATGACCAAGAGGTCGTTACCCCAAGAAGAAGATTGGGATTCGGATTTGGAAATCCAAGGCCTTGTGGGGGTTTGATTTCCCCACCACTAGAACGGAGCTGACAGCGCAGCTTGGCATCAACAAGCTTCAAGAACCTTGGTCATAATTTAAAATAACGGTTGAAATAGTTAGCTTTTTAGCCCCTAGTCCCTAATTTTTAAATAGACTCCTCAAATGAAAATTCTTTTGAAGACGAATCACTTTAAACAACAAAAGCATATCTTGTCATATCTGATGTCAAAAATTGCAAATCAAAAAGGGGTATCGAGAAAAAAAAAACAGAAAAGCAGCGGTTTGGGAAAAGACTTGAAACAAACAACTTTCGCACGAGTGGTGCGATTGCAAAGGCAGAAGGCGCAAAATGAATACTTTTATGGATAGCTAGATCATGCATAAAACCAAGATGATTTTGAAAACAGCTGTTCAGGAGGACTCGGCGATTTACCTTTCGTAGGGAGTGTTCGGGACCGTTGTATCCAAGAGTCAAGATTGGGCCCTTTAGTAGTGTTGATTAGTATCATCACATTATGAACCACTGGTAATTGGCGGTGTTAACTAAAACAATACGAAAATACGTACCTTAGTCCGAAAAATGGTCCCCTCTTGCAAGTTGGGAAATCTAAGTTGTACCTCTTTGTGTGATGGATGGTGACCGTTGACGAATGGAGTAGAGTTGGATGTGAATGTTCTGGAGAGTAATGCCCTAGTTTCCACGCTCAGTGTTTGATGAACTATATTTTATATCTTGAGCTACCTGCGACCTTCTCGACTGTCTTATCATCATCATTTGCAATCCCAAATCCAAACTTAACGAGTTCAACGTTCGAATTTCGTCCAACTGTGTGATCCATTGCAGATCTGTAACAAATTCACAACCCCTGGCAATTCGTTTCGATAATCGTAGTAAAAAAAGTTGAACCTGGTTATAATCAGGCGATAGTAAAAAAAAAAAATTCCTGTAACTACCGATTATTTTACAGTCATATGCTAAAATGGCGACGATAGCGAAAGTTCATATGCCTGCATCTGTAAAAAAATGAGGCATCTACTCAAAGGAATTCCCTTTCAAAATTCCATACTTAGCGAAAAATGCACCATGTATGCTCGTACAAAATTTCAGTATGGAAAGCGCCAACCATTTACCCTGCCCCCCCCCCTCCCCCCCCCCCCACCCCCCCTGGCTGTAAACCCTCGCCGAAAGTAGAACCAACCAAACCCACCGTCCCAAACCTCGCGGATGTCGGGGAACCTTTCGCTAGTGAAAGCTTTGGCTTCCTCGCGACATTCCCCCTCACGGCCGCCAACAGCAAGTAAACAAAACATAAAGAAACTGTCCCCGGCCGTACAAAACGTACACGTGAAATTGACACATTTTACCCCCTTGGATGGGAGCTTCTGGTGTGGTGCGTGCATGCTTCCCATCGTTGGATTCCCAGCAAATGCCAGCACGAATTTTCGTTTTGGCCCAATTCGATGGTGCATCGATCGATATCGAAAAACTGATTGATCGTTAACCGTGAACCATAATGCGTTCGTTCACACTTGCGTGAATGATGTGAGACTTTTCGTTTCTATTTTCTTAACGATAAGAGTCTGGGAATTCCCAACGGTCAATATCCAAGCAACACACGTGATCTTCTGAGGCGCTGCTTGCTGTGGTTCAAAAACGAAAAAAACACACGATCATAATTCTTATCCCACACCTGTTACGCTGGATGATTGATCTTGCGTTTCCTTCGCTCCCGCTTCCCAAAGAAGCTTTAACCGCGAAAGATCGTTTGTGTGTTTTGTGCATGCTTTCTTTGAAGGCGCGATCAAGATGATGGTAATGAAGGAATGGCGCAAAGAAAGAGATAAAGAACACCGTTAGAATCGCAACGCGCGTTGCCGCTACGAAGGGGAGATCAACGTGGTCGCTGGGAGAAGAAACAAACAAACGAGCCAATCGAACCGAAGGAAACCCCAACGGAGGGTGGACAGGCCGGAAGATCCGGTAGAGTGGGGGATGAAAAACCGCCGACTATCCGAATGGAGAATGGGCAAAAATTGTGTCATGGGCCGCTTTCTTCCGATCATCTGCTCAGACGATCGCGAGACTTCGACGAGCAAAGGTACGGAGTAAAGGTGTATTTTTTCCTTCGAGTGGAGTTTATTCTTAGCGGAGTGTTGTGCGGCGCCGAGGTCCAGTGGGTTTTCTTGGGACATTCTTTAAAACTACTGTGGACATTTTTTTTAAACTTCATACGCTACCGTATTAAAAAGTTTACAATAAGATTAAGTGTAACAAAATTAGAGAATTAAAATCTAATAAATCAACAGCTGCACAAAGAAAGATTGGACAACATCCATTCCAAATCAACAAATTTGATTCGTTCCGTTTGCGCAATGGTTCAAGTGTTATTTGGTGACACCATTAACTCTTTGTGCAGTTCGTGTTTAAGGCCTATTCTTAAAGTTGTTCTTAGTGATGAGCGGAACGCGTCCCCGGTGCAAAATTAACGGTGTATGCCTTCTTAACGGTTATTGGAAGAATTAATGAAGCGAGTTTCTTGTTCGTGTTTGCACGTTGCCAACAATGGAATGGCAGTGAAGCGGATGTTATGTGAGAACGGCCTAATTTCGTTTCAGAACTGCATCTTTTTTCTTTTCTCATCTGTAAACGAATGCCAAAACATTCTGCTACGGTAATGTAGAATGAATCGATTCACAACGAAGTGATAAAATTGATTGCTCGCAGAAAGTAACCGATTATGTTCTTCCATTCACCATATGTCGGGATCTTAATTTGCTTTCGGTTCTCCTATTTTGCTAGATTAAGCTTTTGAAAGCCACAAGCTAAAAATGACGAATTTCCTGCGTTAAGATTTCCTTTTCCGTTCGGAATAGAGGCAGAAAATTATCCACGTGACTCAAAAACCATTTTAAAAAATTGCTCATTTTAACCATGTTGAGGCATATAAAATTACCTTACGTAGTCTGTGTTAATAAAAAAAAAATAAATTAAATGAAATCTTTAAACCTCACGCAAACACATGAAATAAAACTCTCCTCAACTCACAGTTATTTTCAATAACATTAATTACATTCAATGGTACATTTGAAATAATAAATGTGTATGTAACTTTTGGAGTTCGAGTCCCAACCGACACCGGGTTCTCCCCTGTACGAGAAGATTGCCTATCCCCGTACACAAAGGGAAAATGTTAGAAAAACCCATTAAGGACTTGACCAAAGACGGTTGTAATACCAAGAAGAAGTGCAACTTTTGGATTATTTTTTAAAGAGAAATTTATCTTCTCCTACAAAACTTAGTTTCATGAGAGCATACTTTATACCCACAAACCCCTCATTGCTTAAGTTTCACAGCAGAAAAAAAATTCTTATTTTAAATTTAAAATTTAAAAAGTAATTTCCTACAGCATCGTTTAAATAGGCATGGTTTAAAGCGTGATTATGAGGTCTCAACTTTTAAATTACGCATGGTTTCAAATTTCACATAACTTGTAAATAATCCCATCTTTTTGTCTCTTATTAATTATAGCCCATTAAACTGTATGCCATATTTAAATCTCAAGTACACGCTCTAATTAACAACATATAGCCAATCAATCCAAAACTAACCGAGCCAACGGTTTCGACGAAGTCAATCCGCTGCGCTCTTGTTTCTGGACAACACCGGGAAGTTAATCTGGGCTTCTTTTATGATTTTGGTTGCGCTTCCCTTAACGGTCTAACGGGCCCGGCTCTTTCTCTCGCTAACATTTTGCCGAACGATCCAATTACCGAACATAACTGTGATCATTGGCTCGTTCATTTAGAATTCAGATCATTCGCAGATTTGAAAAGCATTTAGTGGCTCCAGCTAGACTCTGCCCCTCGGGTGGTTGGCGTCGATTAGCGGTAAACATATACCTTTTACAGCTAAGTAAGTTAAGCTGCTAAGTTGCTAATTTTACTTTCCAACCACCAATTACCGGAACCGTTTTCTTGACTGCGTTGTCTCATTTGAACATAGTTTACGAGCTTGTGTGTGATCATTAATCTAATTTCTTAAGATTAGCATTAGATAAATTGTCTCAGTTATTCGACTTGAAACTTGCACCCGTGGCTACGAATGTTAAGTATTTGCACTGAATGAAAATACTCATGTCGCGGTTCCAAACACCCTAGCGAGAAATGACACCACCAACGTCATACACGCAGCGAGGGTGGGTTGGAATGGGTTCGTAAATTTCGTGAAAGTTTCGAAAAGAAAACATTATGCGTATATGTGACCTCTTTTTGTTGGTACGGCGAGTGGGCCAACGGCAACAGAATCGATCCTATCGATCGAGTTCGATCGGGTGTTGTGACCGGTTGGAATGTGTGATGTGAATTCATTTCGTTCGTTACCCATTTTCACTAACGTTTTGCAAAGATTTTATGATTTTGTTTTTCGTTTGAATATAATGTTTTACTATTTCATCCTCATCTTCGACAGTTAATCTTAAAGGATATAACATGCGGGTTTTGTTGAATTTGTGGACCATAGGCATACTATGCGCGGTTCTTCACCTATCTACCGCACGAAAGCTTGACAGTAAGCATCTTAAAATATGTAATTTTTTTTCTACAAATAAACATAATTGCCATTCCATTGATAGGCATTGCATCGAACCTCATTCCCGGTGGCAGTAAGTTGGGTCAACAAAAGCAAAACGTTGTCGATACCTACGAGGACGTGTCGGCGTCCGAAACCCAGCAGGATGCCGGTAGCGAAGCGCTGCCAGAAAGTACAGAAACGAACGAAATCGAGGATGAAGTGGCCAGCCCGGAAGTGGTGAACGAGGTGCTGGAAGAATCGAACGTGGTTCCGCAGGAAACGGTCAGCGAAGCGACGGTGGTCAACATGGACGACTCGAGCATCATTAATCGGTACTGTCGGTGCACGGCATACGAGTGTAACTGCTGCCGGGACATCGACGTGCCACTCTTCCCGGTCAAGGGCCCGGGTTGTGCCGTCATACAGTACCTGGACGGTGACCGGATGTCGGTCGGAGTAAAGTTTGCCGATCGAATGATCGTGAACCGCGTTATCTCCGGTAAGGCGGGGGAGGGAAGGAAACCGGATAGGGTTTCATCCCTGCGATAGCGATGCTTATTATTTTGCATTTCTCTGCGCACATTCGCAGCCAGGAGAGCGACACCGGTTTGTCTACCACTTCCCGGTGGCTATAATCGATTCTGTGGCCGCGTCTACGGTATCTCGCGGAAGGCAAACGAAGGATTCAAGGCATGCCTCGGGCTGGAGCTGCGGGCGGACGACGAGGTGGAGGCGGTACTGCGAGTTTCCTGCTTCAAATTTGGACCTCGCGGACTTTCCGTTATGGATCCGGAACCGCTACCACCGGTCGACGACATCGATGTGGCCGATGAGGAGGACGAGGACGACGAGGACGAGGAGGAAGAGTTGTTTGGATTTGGACTTGGTGAGTGGCACCGTGCGGGGGGAAGACAGTTCAGGCTGCCATATTCAAACGGGGCAATTTGCATAATTTAGTGAAATTTTGTTATCGTGCTTATTCATTCTCACTCTCTCCATTTTCAGATGATGACGACGAAGATGATGATGAAGACGACGATGACGATGGTGGGGCGGACAGTGGCAGTGTGCAGGATAACGATCAGGGTGATTCACCGGACTACACCGGGTTCAGTTTCCTCGATCGCGATCTAATGGGCAGCATATTTGGTGTGAAAAAGTTTTGGTAGAGGCCACTAGGGGACAAACTGTTTTTAAAGTAAGCAAATTAGTAAGTTAAGCAACGAAAACCTTTCATCAACATCCTTTATACCTATTGATAGAGCAGGTACGAAGTGCAAGTCTCTTGCAATGAATATGCCGATCGTTTATGCGTAAACTGCCTTTTCGTTGAACTCACAATGGTTCAAGTTTTTAAACAATAGATGTTAGAGTTGCTACCAAGGTAATCTTTTACCCGGCAGAAGACCTTCCAGAATCGACCAAAATTCATGCCGATTTCCAGCAAATTCAAACCGAGTGTAAATAGTCACAAAGGCTTCGAGCATATGCTAAGTATTTATGATGTATTATTATTTATTCAAAGATCCGGTGCGATCGGACAAGGAAACGCGAGACGGAAATTTATGCACAGTTTGAAATAAACTTAAACAAAATAATAAAATGAGAGCAAACGGTGAAAATGCCAAATAAAAAAATTGATGAAAATTTAAAAATAATTAACATACAGCGTGTTTATGTTTCATTTGATTTTGTGACCTACCCAAGAAAAAATGGTATGTTTTTTATTCTTACCTGTTGTTTATGCAAAGACGGTTGATTAATACCTGCTCGAATTATATCCAACTTATTTAACAACCTACGGCCTATGATTTGCCTACGATTTCCAGGAATGGAATGAATCCAGTAACATAAAACCGGCCTAAATATAATTTTAACTATGAGTTCAAAGAAGAGACTTTATAAGCGCTGATAAAATAATGACGTTTACTACTATTCAGGGTGATCACGCCATCGAAATAAAAACTATAACATAATTGCATAAAACTTACCAAGCGCACCATTCCCATGGGGTCCTTCGAGCGGAGTTTCTCCTAAGAAACTTCGGCTTCGGATATGGTTAAAATTGTAATTTAAAACTATATCCATGTATAGCTCACCGTTCACCGTGTTTTCGTGATTTTACTCGATCTATTCTTCTCTAATCGCATAACCATACCGTGATCCTATCCACCTGCATTCATCACGCAAGCACACAGTCCGTCCGGGGCTTTTACAAGTACCACATTCGAACAAACGTAAACTCTCTGCGTTCTCGCCTGGCTACCACCATCCCCCACCCCTATTCACTCCATGGTGCCACGCATTCCTCTTTCGCCCGAATCAGTTGGCAGCGATGTCGGCCGATGTGCTTTTAGTGATGCCGGCTTGATCGTCCGAATGTTTTTCCACCTGATTGTGCAGAAATGGGGTAACGGGCGGAGAACATTATTAGCTAGAAAGGCCATTGGAAAGCTGGTCGCGAATCGTGGGGCGCTACTTACAATTTTCTTCACGTAGCTTAGCTGTCGGTCCGGGGGACCATTCACGTTGTCTACTTTATATGGAGGTGTTATCGTGACGTCTTTGAAAACCACAATGTTTGGACCAGACCAGGTGACCTACAACAAAAATGTGGGCAGAAAAGCAATGTGTAAGTAAAAATCCTATGAACCTAAATCACTATGCGAATAACCGTGTTTGAAGAAAGCTCTATATTGCTGCTTTTGGCAGAATGGAATTTCCCGGCAAATACCCGGTGCGAACACCTACCTGAGAGATAGTGCGTGCAATAGCCATAAAGAGGTTCTGGCCTTCTGGGCTGACGCCGGCAGCAAGCGCAGAAAACTGACACTTTTTCTGTTCCACCTGATTTCTAGCCCTGGTGCTCAGCTGAAAGCGAAGGGTAGCAAAAGTTAATTGCAGCGTGCCAAACGGAACGAACTCTTTCGAAATGCTTTTGAAGGAACTTCTTGGATGTGAAGATCAACTTTGGTACCCCGAAGTGCATACTCTTTGCTAGCACTAGACAAAAACAGCATTGCACAAGCAATGGGCTGGTGTGTAATACAAGCATCAAAACACTTACACGCTGCAGGTTTAACGATAATGGTGGCTCCGGAGATTTGCATGCTTCCTTTTTCACCTGGACATCGCTGCACATCGCCAGGTTGACGATATAAACGTCATTCAGTTTTGAAGAATTACTAGCCGACGGGCATTCTGTTTGGGGGTTGAGAAAGCTAGCTAAGGAAACTTACGGAGGGAATCGAAACAAAGCAATAAAGAAAGCGGTTTGGAGCATTCCGTATGAAGGAACAAACACGGGAAACCACCCGCACCGTAGTTGTCGAGAACGTATGCAAACGACCAGTGTGTAGCTGGAACGTGCAACCATTTTTTGCCGTAGTTTACTTTCACGCCTCTTTGAAAAGGATACTTAGTATGAGCATCTTCGTTTGCTGGTCGAATGCCAGCACCTCGCCCTCGATGTTAGCGTTGTAGCAGGTTGTACACTCCACCGTGCTCCCAATGGAGAAACAGTCCTGGACCAGACCAGCCATTACGACGGTGTTTTTATTTTCTACCTAGCGTTGCGTTTAGTTTTCTGCTGTCCGCTGCGTTTCTGACTTCAGAATCATTTATTATTACAAAGTGACAGATAGTCCGTTTTTATACTTTTTTTGACAAGTGGTGTATACGCAAAGAGATATTCACCTCGCAGGAGTTTATGTTTAATTGGACCGTTGGATAAACAATATTCAATACTTTAACAATTAATCCAAAAGTTTCACCTCTTGAAACATTCGAATTCCAAATAATTTGCAATTAACAAGACACGTGGAATAGAACGAAATATAATCAACAAACTATTATACTCGTACATCGATATACGATATATACGAAGGATCCTTCTCTAACCAAGGTACTATTCCATATGGAGAAAACAATTACTATTGAACAGTTTACTGTACATGATGTGAATATTTACACAGAAAAGGAACATTTACTGTGTTATTGTATGAAATTGTTCTTATGTTTGATAAAAACTGCATAAATAATATTTTCAGAGGAACTGAAGTTTGTACTAATTTTTTAGTACGCACTGCCATTCTATCAGATTAATTACATTTTGATTTGTTACGTGGCATTAGGTGATTTATCAGACTCTATCAAGCATAACATGTTTATGTATGATTTAAAAAAAAAAAAAACAAAACACGTAGTAAATTATCAACTCTGTGACCAAAACTTAAAAAATTTTAATCGTTCCACAACATTCTTCTAAAATGACTATTGAACCCATGTTCTAAATATCGCTTGTTCGAGAGATCCATGTGCGATTAGAGTTGGGTCTTATGATTCTCTCGACGAATCAGTAGTTTGAATCTTTTACCAACGAATCCAAAAAGATTCATGAATCTATGGAGATTAATGAATTTCACAACAAAGATTCATAATCACTGACGAATCATATAACCGTTACGACCGTCTTGTCTACCCTGGAAAGGCATACTAGACGTTTTCCCTGTGTGCTTGGGTAGTCTGTCCTCTCGCATAGTGGAAGGCCTGGTCTTGGTTGGAATTCAAACCCATGCACTCGAGAGCGTGCCTCGGCTCTCATGGGCCTGTTTTCTAACCGATGTTCTACTCGGCTGTTGTAGGTCCCCGGTTGTCGCGGGGACCTTCATGAATTTGAGCAGATTCAATTTTCTTTTCAAATTTATAGAATCACAACATGCAAGAGCCCATATAGCTCATGATTCGCAGAAGCAAATTCATTCAGGCTCATGAATCTCAATCTACGTTGACTGAACGGTGAAGTGATGGACGCATATAACAAACGCAGCCGCAAACTAACAAATCTGGAACAAAACAATCTGCGTTTTACGGAAAGCATCCAGCCGGAGGATATCCGGTAAGTTCCTGGAATTCTCTCCGATTAGTGCTTACGTTTCGAAGAAATTTCTTCGTTTTTCGTCGTACTTGGACCGTGCCGAAGGCATCGTTTAGCTTGTATTATGATTTTCGGTTGGCATACATCGTAGAGTTTAGGAAGCTGCCCTTTAACACTAGAATCCAAATTGGGGTCATTTTGACCCCAACGCAAATTTCGATTTTAATATCTCGAGAACGGCTGAATATTTTTACAAAAAAAAGGCTTTTCTTAAAATCCAAAGCTATATATAAAACAAAAAGATTTTTTCCGATTTTTCTGTTCGACCAGTTCCGAGAATCAACTTGACTATACCTAGAATGCTTTTTAGGGGTCATTTTGATCCCTACTTGTAAAACGCTATAACTTCACTATTTTTGGAAATTTTTCAAATCCATAAACTGTTACTTTTTAGTATATTTGTTGATTATCTTTTGACGTTTTTGGGTTTTCGATGCATTTCTTCATAATTCCGCTAGCTCGGTGTATAGCAAAAACGGTCGAAATTGCGTTTTTTTCAGCTTTTATTCATTCAAAATCTTTGAATTTATTCTAGAAAAAAAGTGTTCGCTAGAAAGTTAGTATGTTGAGCAACATTTCAAAAATAAAATCATATTTTTGCTATTACAAATGACTTCATAAATTGGCCGCAAAGATTAAAAATAACGCCAATTCCCATAGTAACGCATCGCGCATAACGCTTCGAAACGCTCGCGTACGGAATAACGGAACAAAGCGCAGAACGGAAACTTCCTATGGAAAATGTTAAAATCCACATCTTTAAGATCGATTTGTGGCGTTATTTGTTAATTAAAAAATATGAAATTATTTTTCAAGGGTGGTCTAATATATCAACATCATAGCGCACACTTTTTTTTTTAATTTACATGATACGTTTTGAAAGAATAAAAGTTGAAAAGGATTAAAATTCGACTCATATCGATCTTTTTTACTATACACCGAGCCAGCGAAATGGTGAAGTGGTACATGAAAAAATTAAAAACGCCGAAAGATAGTCAATAAATATACTGAAACGTAACAGTTCACGGATTTGAAAAATCTTCAAAAAGTAGTGAAGTTATAGCGTTTTCAAAATAGGGGTCAAAGTGACCCCAAAAAAGCATTCGGGCAAGTTTCCAAAGCAATGTATTCTAGTGTTAACACGTTCCGTACCAAGCGTTTTAGCACAATTTTTAGTACAATTTTTCAAATTACAATTTGTTCATAATATTTGTTAAACCGATTGTTTTCGAAGGCCAAGCAAAAACTTAGCTTCCAAAAAATTTATATAAAATATTACAATAATCTTTATGTTGCATTTTCATTTATTTATGGGTCAAAAACTTATTTGTACTAAAACTGCTGTCAACCTGTGGTCACAGCTTTCCGCAACCGCATGCGGTTGCGTTTTTGATCCGTCAAACGAGCACAAGTTTTTGCCAAAAATAATACTTTAGTGTTTGAATTTACCACTTATATGAGCATACAATCTCATTAAAGTCTACTAGGAACAAAATTTACTGTTGACATATCAAAACGCAAGAGTCTGCGGCAAGAATCAAACTCGTTTGATTTTTTAGTACAGAAACCGCAAGGTCTTGCGTCTGCGGTGACAGCCCATGACAGCTCCTATCTCTCCCATGGGAAAAAACGCAACCGCATGCGGTTGCGCAAAGCTGTGACCAGGGGTTCACCCATATTTGGGTGACGCGGTACGGAACGTGTTAAAAGCTGCATAGTATTATCCTTTTGGATAGTGTGGGTTCGAATCCCAACTGAGACCGGACCCTCCCCTGGACGAGAGGACTGACTATCCACGTACAACAGGAAAACAAGTCTCGTAAGCCCTTAACGGGCAGGCATGACCAAAGAGGTCGTTACGGAGATACGCGGTTTTCAAAATTTGACAGTAGATTGGGTTTACTACATCGATTTAAATTCCTGAGATGTACAACCACACGAATAAATATGTAAATTACACATTTGCATAACTTACGCTTTTATTTCGTTTGTTGCAATTTATGTTGTTTGAATACGCTTGCAAAATTTTGAATATTGTATGATACATGTACACAAGAGCTCGATCTCTTAACTCCTAGTATAAACTATGTGTCAGCAATATTCGAGTTACGCGGAAATTCGAGATACGCGGTTTTGTCTGGTCCCCATTATCCGCGTAAGTCGGATACTGACTGTATTATCCTTTTACGTACTAAACCGGATGCGGTTTGAACGTTTCGCTCCAGCCAATCACGTACTCGGTTGAACAGCAGATGGACGTGCGATAGTTTACCCAACGCAGGCATATCGCACCAGCGTGCCGTTTGTCAAAGAATATTTTACCTGATTTACTGTACAAAAGATTAAGCGTTGTGATCGCAGCTAAAACATGTCTTCCAATCAGCGATCGACGCTGGAAGAAGGTCCAGAAGAAAACACCGAGCACGAATATGAGGCATATCTGTCTGAGGACAATGAATACGACAGTGGGGAAGGTACGTTATAAAGTGGTTGCTTCATACTTTAAACTGACCATGGATTTTACATTCTTTAGATACGGAAGAGGCTAGCGAGACGGAGTTAGGATCGTCGATGAACCAGCGCACGATGGACGAACGAATGGAGATAAAAGAGCAGATGTACCAGGACAAACTAGCCAACTTGATGCATCAGATGGACCTTTTGAAGATGGGAAAGCACCCCGATTACCTGCGCCGCGTCGAGACACTAACGGTGGAACTAGAAGACCGTTTGATGCTCAACGAATTGCACCGAGACTACATGCTCCAGTGCGCCGAACGAGAATGTGCGAATGAAATTGCGGCAGCCGAAAAGGAGTTTGAGGAAAAGGCAGCGGAGCTTAAGGAGACGTTGATTGCCGTCTGGGAGGATCGGAAGAAGATGGTCGAGCAAGAGCATGCCACGATGGAATTGAGTGGCGACTCGATCGATGTTAAGCCAACCGTCTCACGAAAATTGCGTCGTCGTCCGAACGAGCCGCTTCCGGTGCCAGAGAAGCGGCGCAAACCGTCCACCAGCCAGCTCGTTTTTCTGCTAGACGAAAAAGAGATCGAACATGATCTAAAGCTCGTACTTCGTGGCAAACCTTCCTATTCCGGGCGTTCGGAGCAGCACGGTATAAACGAGGGTGCTTCGACCAGTAGCGGAGCAGGTCCAAGTGGAATTAATCCTTCCACGTCGGCGCACAGCTCGAGTGGAAACTCTGGCGGTTCGGGTTATGCTAGTGGTCAACCGTGTTCCGATCAGAACGGAGCTTCTACATCAGATGTGTACGCAAGCGGATCTCAAACAGTAAGCAATATTGCGCTGCACTGAAATGCGTTTAATGTGTTACGGTACATTGTTCATGTAATTGAATGCTTTTCTTTCCTTATCTTCCAGAACCAAAGTTCCCATACACAGCCATCCAGCTCTCGAACACAGGCGCCTTCATCCTTGCAGCAGCAGCAGCAGCAACCTTTGAGTGAGACACGCATCGAGGATGGTAAGCTGTGGTATGAACGCCGTTGGTTTCACCGTGGTCAACCAGTATATGTCGAAGGAAAAGACATTTCTCGATTCTCGGGGAATATATCAGCGATTGGCGTCGATGGCATTTGCGTGAAGAAAACATCAGACGGCCAAAAGGTGCGCATCTTTCTTTCTCACCTACGCCGAGGAAAAGTTTCCATCAAGCGACGTGCCAACTAATTCAACGTGCAGCATAGCGTAGCTCTTGTCAGCATATTATTCTCAACTCTATCGAGCATCTCTATCTAGTTCCTCCGTATCTGGCCGACCTGTTCGATTCTTTTCAATCTTTATTAGAATTTATTTCCAATTCTAGCATTCAACATTACTATATTTAATTTGAACAAATTGATATGATGAAATAATTAAATAACCGTTTAAAGTGGGGCTCTTCTTTTTATCATTCTTATGGCACACTCAAGTTTTCATCGACCTCTTTGAATCGTTAATTTCTTCCCAATCAAAAGACGAATCATCATTACAACAAGACAATGAATTAAAGTCATGTTTATAAAAAAAACTAATTGAATTAATCAATTGACAAATGCACAGTCCGAAAATATATACATCAACAAAATATTTTACTGGTTTCTACAAATATACCACATCGTTTCTGGCAATAAGGCTCAGTTCAAATTCATTTTTGCATGTACGACCAAACTCTACGAACCGTTGGTTTGAAAATTCAACGATGTCCGATTTTAGCTTGCTACTATTATATATTAGATATATTAGAGCATGTACGATTATACGTTCTTAGCAGATTTTCATGAAACGTTAACTAGTTGAAAAAAGTGTTTGCGTAGAAACCTTTATCCTTTGCTGAAGAGTGTAACCCCTGTTGCTCTCAGGCTCTGTAAATTGGATAAATTGTTTAGTAATTTCATCCTAATCCGCGAATGAATCTCGCCATAACAATACTTCGAATAAAAGGTATTAGAGACAAAATATCGCTTTTAACTCAATGGAGCAATATTGGAGACATCTACAAAGGAAAATTGAGCGAACTTTTGGAAAATTATATTTTTAACTGTTATGATATTCTATAACAAATCAGTTTGTATCGTGAAAACATCGTGAAATCACCCTTGATAACAAGGTTTTGGTTTAGCTCTGAATAATCTATGTTCATACTTATCCATACAATCCATACAAATACGAACCATTCATTTGTTGAGCTTGATACTTTTAAATAGAAGCCGTACAGTTCTGATGGACAATAGTTTGATTGAAGAAATAAGGTTGAAGGGAGATCGATCCCCTGTAATTGATATGTCCGAACTACTCGAGCAGCGGCCGCATTCGCTTTCCGAACCATTCTTGCCAAAACGGTGTTTCATGTCGAGACCACGCAAGCATACTACAAATCACTCAGTAGGTTAATTGATAGCGATAAGTCTATCGCTCAATTTACACTTTATTTAGCTCCATTAGGCAGAACCGCCTGCTCACCACTTCACGATGCATGTATTTCAATGCACCAAAAAAAAAGCCGTCACGTCCGACGTCGAAAATATATCGTCACCAAAAACGTAGAATTTAAAAAAATTTACAGGCGACTACCGCGACCGAAACCACCACGCTGAAAAGATAAAAATCAAAAAGTTTAGTTTTCTACAGTAAAATACTACAAATAGATTACTCAAACAGATCAAACTGTGGAACTGATCACTTACGAATTCAAGATCGCCTGCTCCAGCGCCGACATCTCCCTTCTTGTCGCCTGGACCAGCCTGCTGCATACGACGGTAAGCCTGTCGGTCCTCTCCGCTCTTGGGTCCATCCGGACGCGGTCCAGCCTGTGTGCGGGCTGTGGCTCCGAGCGGGCAGCGCGCTTCAAGGTGGAAGGCACAAACTCCGAAGGAAGGTGCAGGTACGCACGAAGATATTCAATACCCTCGTTGGTAAGATACCAATAGTAGTGGCGCCAGGCGAACTGCTCCTTCACGAAGTTCTTGGACTTCAGCGATTGCATCGTCTTGATGACATGGAGGTTGGGAATGGTCTCCAGTTCGGGATGCTTTGGGGCAAAGTGATTACTATCCAGGTGGGTTAATCCCGAACAAATCTTCTTCTTCTTCTATCGCTATGCGAGTCGGGGTATATCCTCCTACGCTAAGTCGAACGTTTGTTCCCTTACTCGTAATCAGAGGCGTACCGACTCTGTCCGAACTCCTATAAAGGGGCTCGTCCTTTGGGACCGGCTATAAAAGCCATATGTCCACCCGCCGTCCACGGGAGGGATAATTCCTTCCGTTGTCAGGACACAAGAACTCGTGGTCCGCTTGATTGACTCAAACATCACGAGATGTGCGGCAGCTAGGATTTGTCTGACCTGAGCTCCAGCTCGGCGTGACCACGCAGTCGTGCCGCAAGCTAACCTTACTTTTCCGCTAACCCTTTCAGGAAACTTGTGCACTGCTAACATCCGCTATGATTCACTACCGAACTGGAACTGCCGCTCTGATTCACTACCGAACTGGAACTGAACCAGCCACTTGCTAACGCGTCGTTATCCTTTTGTTGGTAAACAAAACCAGGAACGATTGTCAAAAATTAATTTCAAAATGGCTGCCACGACCAGGCCTTTGAGCTCACCTCCCTTAGAATCAAGATGATTAAATACTGAATATATAGTGTGTATTTATCTTGGTGTGTATTTATCTTGCTTAGAACCCACCGTGACTGACGCTCGCACTCAACATCTTTTCCAACGTTCGATGCGATCATAAGAAATGACATTTCGGCCGGCTAGCAGCCATCATTGTGCCGACATAAACTTCAATACACGTGTGCGGTGGTTGCAAGTAAAAGTGGTTATAAAAACCGATTTCATAGTTATTTTTACCAAGTCTTTCTACCTTTCTTTAGTAAAAACCGTAAGTATTCGTTGGGTTATGTTATTTCACGTGGATCAATCGGAGTTTTGTCATTTTTTTGTTATTTCGCCGGGTACGTGGGCTATACAGCGGGCATCTACATGTATATGTATAGAGCTTTCGAAATTCCGCATCATTTCAGAGCCGCATTGCAAAACCAATATGATTACCGGTCGCCCACTGCTGTTTCTTTCACTGCCGAGTCTCGCGCTGATTGTGGGCCTCGTTTGGTATCGTCGCAAATTTAAACCGGATGCGGGTGATCGTGGTGGGGAAAAGAGCAAAGAATGTGAAAGTATGATCACGTCGCGCAGCAACACCACTGCCGACTCGGAGCCGGATGTGAAGCAAACTTCCTCACTGCCGATCCAACAGTCCGGCAACAACAACAATGGCGCGGAAAATTGGGACAACTGCTCGGGTTCGGGCCACTCGTCGGCCGGGTCGTCCCGTTCGGCTCCGATTGACATTGTGCCGAACAAAAGTCCTTCCAAGGGCGATGAAATTAATAACCTGTTGGGTCGATCGCACATGCTTGATAACGATCAGGAAGAGCTGAGCTTTAGTCCGTCGATTGATTTGCCGGGCACGGTCGCCTCCCGCTATCCGACCAACCTGATGAAGTTTAATCAAATGATGGAACCGGTCAAGGAGCCCGTTATCATTCGTCCCACCAAAACGGCTTCGCTGCAGAGTGGATACTTCCGTGTGCCGGATGATAATGGCAATGGTAACACTGAGCCACAGCCAAAACAACGGCAGCAGCAGCAGCAGCAGCCATCACAACCGCCAACACAGCCAGAAATGAAAACACACCAGCAACTCCAAACTTCACAGCCACCTGCCGAACAGAATGAGCGTCTAACCGAGAGCAATAGCATTAATAACAACAACACAACGTGCGAAGGTAACGATGCGGCATTCAACGGCAAACCGGAGGAAACGTTCGACGAGCGTGCCGAACAGACTGGCAGCCCACCGCTCAGCATTTGCAGCATGCGCTCGGAGGACTCGGGCAAGGGTTCCAGTCCGCCGCACTCGGTAGGACCGTCCCTCACGACGTATGAGTTTCTGGTGCCTGCTTTCCTCGTGGCCGGCATGCTGGGGAAACAGGGTGTGTTCGTGAAGCAAATCAAAAAGGAAACAGGCGCAAACGTGATCATCAAGCGCAATCCGGATACACACAATAGCAAAATCTGCACACTGGAGGGCTCGCAGCAGGAAATCAAGGACGCGTTGGCGCTGATCCGGAAGAAGTTCCCCCAGCGTCGGTTTCCGGCACTCACCCTGAAGCGCATCGAGATTAGCCGTGTGGAGGCAGTCATTCCCATATCGCTAATGAAAGACACATGCTCCAGCGTAAGTTTATACTACCTTTCACCCAATTCCACGCGTGGCGTATTTATGAGATCCATTTTTAACCACACTCAACAGCTGCCCCTGGTCGAGGGAATCAACAACGACGTCGCCGTTAGCTGCATCATAAACGTAGGCCATATGTTCGTACACCAGCCGCTCCACCCGACCTACCTGTCGCTGAGTAGCATGCAGAAGTCGCTCAACGAGAGCTACACGAAGAGTGAGGCTCCCCATATGCCGGAGATCGTGCCGAACGCCGTCTGCGTGGTGTTCGCCGCCGGCGTCTGGTACCGCGCACAGATCGTGCAGCTCGACCAAGGAAGTAATATGGTTCTGGTGAAGTACCTGGACTACGGTGGTTTCTCTCTGCTGCCTCCCCAGAACTTGCGGCAAATTAGAACAGATTTCATCACTGTACCATTTCAATCAATAGAATGTGTGCTATCTAATATTCAACCTGTTGGTAAGTACTGACAAACCCGATCGGTTGCTTTGATTGTTTTTTTTTTAATTTCGTATGGGTTATTTTCCCTTTCTTTCAGATGAAAGCCAAAACACCTGGTCCGAGGAAGCCACTGAACTGTTCCGTAGGTTAACAAGCAATACAATGATGCAAGCACAAGTGGCGGGCTACACTGCGGAAGGAATTCCGGAAATTTATCTATTCTCTTCAATAGCAAAAGATGTAAGTACACCCTTTTTACATTGTTATTTTTAAGAGTGCTTAAATCAGGTTACATTTCTATCTTGTTTTGCCAAAATCTTGTATCGTTGGTTTAGGAAATTTACTAGTTTCCTATTATCTAGCCGTATACTGCAAGCGATTGTGACCTTCAGTCTTTACCTTGACATTTTAAGTTTTTGAAAACGAAAGCACACTCGCTCGCAGGGTGGATTATAGTGCCTTTCATTTTCCATTTGTGCCTCCCGGGCAAAAAAAAAAAAAAATCCCACCTCGTCTTATCGCATTTTGTTTGACTAGTAAATGTTTACAGTTTGCCAACTGTATTTGCTCTTATCTTTCAAATGGTCGTGTGGTGGGGACGCTGCCGGTTTGTACGGAAACTATGCGATACGGCGTTTGATAAGGGGCCAGTGCCACTATCGTCGTAACGATCCCGGACTATGAAAGGTTTAAATATGGCTCTTTCTCTTAGCCTGTTTGTACTAATTAATATACTGCCGATCTTTTTATTGTGGATTGGAAATTTTGATGACGCTCTGGTTGGGTTTTGCGTATCAAAGTATCTACTATGTTATTTTATCAGTCGGTAGTTGGTATGATTAGATTGCCGTCTATCGTTGAATAACTTGCACCTGTGTTTAGAAACACCGAATTTGGATGGTGATAAGATAAATCAAAAAGATTCAGTTCAATGTGACTTTTCCTTGAAGAAGGCTTTCGTCTCTCCCTGCTGATGAAAGTGCATCGATACATACGAATGACGACAGATGATGACTGGTTTCCGAATGAATGATATTAAACGATGCTTTTTGTACTTTCAGAATGTAGTTTTCATCAATAAAGAAATGGTTGCCCGTGGATACGCTCGGTGGGTGGACTGAATAGCGCAAAGGTATCAGTAGTAGGTGAACAAATTAAGTAAGTTTAATCAAATGAAGAAGTGAGATTTGATTGGAAAGCGTATGTGTGAGAGAGAATGAGACGACACTGATGACTGGTGGTGTTGGCGGCGGTGTGTACTGATGGGCGGTGTGAAGCAGGAGCTGAATGGCCGCTCGTCCGCCCCACGACACACAACATAGGAGAAAAGTGTTGGTTTTAAATGGCCACCTCAGCTGATTTACGTTTAAACGAAAAACAAAAAAAAACACAAAAAAACATGCCCCTCCTCCACCTCCGCCTATCAACGGGCCCTTTGGGTCGTTCTGGGCGGATGGGAAAAATTCTTGTAAGAATTCATCAAACCATCTCTTCCTTCATTCGTCCTTTTAGCCCCGTCCTACCGTCGGCCATCCCGCTGCCTGCCCCCTTCACCCCCTCGTATAATAAACGTACATCCTTCCTCGTTACTGTTAAAATACTATAAAAGAAAGTAATTTTGTGAATAACTGCGTTAACACATAAGAATGCAAAAACTGTCGTTCAAGTTTTGTTTCTCTTGGCTTCGAAATTGCAGCTAAGGCAATTACTTATTTTATAGTTATTTTGTATAAGGGTATTTATGAAATAAATTCAAACAAAATCAATTGATCTTACATATACCGTACGCGTCTGTAGCTTTCTCTATGCTGCCCTTGGGATGGAAAGAAATAATTCTGGAATGAATCACCGTGCGGAAACCTAGACTCGATTGGGGTTGGGTAGAAAATTGCGTTTCATTCAAGAAGATACCGTAAGCGTGCACTGTGACGTAGTTTTTGAACGCGCTGGTTCTAAATTTAGGAACCGACAGCATTAATTAGGCCACACTCGACTGCTCAGACGGGCGTGCAGTTCAGTTAGCTTCGGGCAGAGAAAGTAAGAACGATAGCTATAGAGATTTCGGGTGAAGAACTGAACATCGGGGAGAAATAATGCGTTTTTTTATATTTCTTCTTCTGAGACGGGCGAGATTTTTTAAAACCTTTTATACATAGAGCAGTTAAAAAAATAAGAAAAAAAGTATTCCATAAAAATCTAAAATGTTCGAAATCTCAAGTGTGTATATTATAAATGAGCAAGTTCAGCAAGTTCAGTTTCAATCCAGTTTACAATGTCGTAAATGATTTTTTTTTTAATTTTATTTTCAAACTATATCCTTTTGCACGTGACTTTTTCTTTTGTACTCTGTTTTTTTCTCTCTGTCCGTTTCTTCATACAATGTCTTTGCCACGCTCACGAGAGAAATGTTTCCTCTCGATCCCACTACGAAGCAGCGCCGTTTGTGGTTACTTTCAAATCTTCGTGTGTGCAGTGCGCGCCACGTGATCAGCGGGTCAACTTTCCAAAAGCACATGTTGCGTTTTCATGTCTCAATTCCTTTGCTTTTTGCAGCCTCTCCCAGCAGTCAGGTTGACATTACTACCGGTTTTGGCGAAATTCATTGGCGTTTTGCTTTTATTCCCAATTGCATCCTTAATGGGTCAATGCAGGCAGGTTGTGACAATCTTTGTGACTTCAAGATTAATATGCCGAATATGATAACTCGTTTTATTATGCGTAAACATTGTCTTAATATTCCAGAAGTATATTTATTGGTTGCTTGCCTACCTATCAGTCAACTTGAGATGTACTTTTGTAGTCGGTAAATAAGTAAAAGAATCTAGGATTCCGTTTTATAAAAAAATGAATTTTGGGAATATGCTACAACAGAAGAATTTGAGCTCAATCTTAATGTTCATTGAACATTATTTTGTTTTTAAGCATATATGAGTCTAATAATTTCGTGTAGAAGAAGCCTAACTGTGAATGGTTCGGTATTTTCTCTATTTATCCGGTACATAAGATCGAGATAATCAACCGTCAAAGTAATGATTTTTCTAAGTTTTCACTAATGGCTTTTTGAGGTAAAATACTTATAAAGAGCTCACAGTTTAAATTGGATGAATTTGGTTTAGTAATTATTTGCTTTACTTTGTTTGAAACAGTGCTTCGATTAATTTTAGTTTTAAAATGAATAGTTTACTCGTTTGCAAGCAGCAAACGATAACTAACGATGACTCTCAATAACATAACCACTATCGACAACTAAATTACTTTTTCTTAGCAAAAAAAGCAAACATTCCTGAACTGGTAAATAGTTTCAACCTTAATGAATCCAATTCAGTGATAAAGTCAACAATCAAGAGCCAAGTTGTTAGAAAATTTTATAGTTTTCCTTAAGGTGTGCGTATTACCCCATCCACCCCTAATATGAATATTTTCCGTGGGTGTTTCTGGATAAGATTGAACGTCGTACATGCCTTTCATAACAGTTAAATTACTATGTTTAGTCTGAAATTAGTGTTAATTACAGAACCGCACAATACGTTGTTGGAGCCTCAACGAAACGTTTGACGCGTCTTTTATCAAGTTATACTAGCATGATGGTTTGAGGAGTAAGCATGCTATTCTTTAGATGAGTGTGTTCATTAGAGATTTGTAGTCTAAGTATCCTATAATAACTCCTACTTGTGAATTCTTATATTGCACAATTAACTGCGACGTTTATACGCCATTCAATACAGTGCAAAATACTGTTTCTGCCTAAGACTGATTAAATTTATTTTGCCCTTATTTATGTTTCTAAAGAGATAACTAATTTAATTGAGATTAAAAATTCAACACTTGTTTTTAAAAGCATTTTTGGTTGTTAAGCACTGTTGACATATAGTTAAAACACTTTTAAGTATTATGATATATTGCTTCGGGACCCTCCCTTTCTCCTTGAACCTTTTTCAACAAGGTAAATACGTACCACAAACCCCTGTCTGTTGTAGTTTTGGTGTTCGCTTGTCGTGTATATTTTAAAATTAATGTACGTTGCTAACCTGACGCACGAATAATTATCATATTTCTCAACGTGCAACGCATGTGGCCCAATCCTTTCTTTCTTATGTAAGCATTTTGTGGTTAAACATTATGTAAAACAAAAAGATAGAAAAGCACATAGCCTGTTCCCGAATGACATAAAAAATAGCAACGAAAATGAAAAAAGCACATTTGCCAAAAAAGCCCAAAAAGGGGCCTTTTTTGATGGCATTTACCAATATTTTCAACATTCCAAAGCCTCCATGCTTTCCACTATCTTCAATCCCATACCCGCCGCCCGGTGTGATATGGTTTCATTCTATATGTGTAGAGCAATAAAACATATAAAGTATTTGCGCTCGCTATCCAAACACATCCTAGGCCCGGCCGTAACCCGGATGTAGCTGGCCAGGATCGGCTCTGTATCCCGGAAATCAGGGTGTGCTGCCGAAAAGGTGCTCTTTCACCCGAAAAACAAAAAAAAACGGGACCAATCGAAAATGGGCAGTAAAATAATAAGAATTAATTATCACCGGAACAACAAAGGAGAAATAATTATGCACTCGTTGTCGTGCAACATAAAAATCGCGTCACCAATCCCGCCCGACGCCCACGCCGGTCGATTATATGACGGTACGGCGATAGGCACACCTGGAACAGGCCAATTCTAGCATTGGTATGTAAAGCGGTGTAGTAAATAGTGTGTGTAAATAATTATTTTTGGCTAAAGACCTGGTAGGATGAATTTAAAATAATTAGCATTATTTGCAAAAATAGCTTTTATCAGACTTATAGAAGCATCTTAAGTATTTCTTTTCCTATATTAAAATTAAACCTATTTCAAAATTAAACGGGTATGGTGCATGCAATTAATTTGTATTCATTCGAGAAGCAAAATTATAAATTAATGTTCTCCGTTATGCAACAAACAAGCAAAGTATCAACAAACGTACATTTATGTTAGAACAGTTAAATAAAAATCTCTTTTAAACAATCTGTTAAAAATATTAAAAATGTTAAAATAATCTGGAAATAAAAAAACAATCATATTAATACAAAACTTGTCAATCTTTTCCATCTATTAAACTCGCTTGACGATACTGCACCATTTCTGTCTTTCTAATTTGAAAGGAAAAATTAAGATTTTCGATACAACCTGATAGCAAGGTCAAGCAAGCAATCTGTTACCAATAATAGCGTACCAATGAAAATTATGATAACTCATACAACTCATTTTACAATAAACCTTTTCAGTTTAAAATCTTTATGTAAAGGCTCCTAGACATTTTTGTTTCCAACATCTTAGGAAAAATTAAACCAATTACCTATATCCTAAATTATTTGTAACGAGTATAAAAAGTACAGAAAAATCATGGTTGGTTTTTACAATAAGAACTATTACTTAAACAGTTTTTACAGAAACCGAAAAACTTTCAGTATTATGTAATGCATCTTTCGACCCTCACCATTTTACATACATTTATGTCCGGCCAATGAATGTAATACTGCATGCTTGATTTATTAAATGTTCTGGTAATCGTAAAATGTTGACTAAATGTTCGTTTGTATGGTGAAGGTTAAACGACCGAAACCAAACCCGAAGTCCTCAACAACGGGGCGTCAATTTTTCATTCTGTGATTTATTTTCACTAAGCCCTGGAAATGAAACACTTTTTGGGCTTATTGTTTGGTGAGAGGATTTTGAATCTTCAAAAAAAAAAAGGCTTTAGGGTATATATGTATTATTTTTTTGATCGTAAAAACGTAGGAACCACTAGTGGCCATAATGAGCACCGCAGGTTGCAGACGCGATTTTTATGGATTTCAGTGAGTGGAATTTGGCTTCGCATGGTTCTCTGTTACATCCGGTAATCAAGAGTGAAGGTGATATTGTGTTCATGGTTTGCACGTTTCATAATCCATTCGTGAATTCATTTGAAGGAGTAACAAGTCCTTTTGCATGCTTTTGAATAGTGCATTCTGCAGTGTTTGATGTGAGAGAGTATGCGAAATATTTGCTATGAACTTTTGTTCGCAGAATAAAATATAAAGAAAAAAGAAGAAGAAATAAACGTTACTGTACTTCCATTCACACTCATTATCAGAAACGTTTTTCTTAAAAGAAACTCAAAAGAACATGTTTTATCTGATTATTCTTACGTTAATTTCAACTACAAGTTTTAGTGAAGCTTATCTTATGTGAAGAACAAACTAATCATTCCACTACAGAATTGCTAACCAATCAACAAATTTTCAATTAGTCTGGAGTGTAGCAAACCTACTAATTATAATTCTTCTTTAAATACTAGCAGTTACCATTTGTAATTAAAGACAAAACAGTACCAGCGTAACGACAACAGTTTAGTGGAGGAAGAGAATTGTATCTTATTGGAAGGATTTCAACTTACTGTACTTTTCATGGCATTCCAAACTAATTTAAATATTTTCTCACTTTTTTTATAGTGCAACTATTTTCATAAATCTGGTTCAGCGTAAAATTTTCCTTCTATGTACCAAAGGATAGTTTCTAAAAGTCATAATTCAGTTTGGTTAACTTCTCAAATATACGACCACTTTCTCCCTCCTGAAAAAGCACGCATTAGCGTATCTCAAATTCTCTTAAAGAAAGCGAAATGATTACAATTTCAAGCATGTTCAGACGATGAATCATTGGAACCCATTCACTGTTCCCCACCGACGACCGTCTGGCAATTTGAGGAAATGATTGCAAAATGGCTTTTTAGGACAAATGCTGAATCATTTAGCACAAATGCTCTTTGTGCTGTGGACTCACAGGAAAAAGTAGGTCATTGCAACAAATTAGACAATTTTCGAACAATCATTGTCGTTGGTAGATGACGTTTATTTTGTGTGCGTGTTTTTTTTTATTATTTATTGAGACATACGCTTGCAACGTGCTCAGCGTTCAAAATTGGATAACATGTATTTGGGTATGAAGCTGTACAGAGATCGAGTTCGTTTTCATTTTGAATAATATTCGAGAAGGATTTTTTGCAGATTGATTCTCATATTGGAAGATCTTTCCACTTTAGAAGAAACTTGCATCAAGTAAAACGTCATTAAGTTAGTTAGTCTGCTTCAAAAAACTTTTTCCCTTTGTGTACATGGATAATCGGTATTTAATTCTACAGGATGTCCTCTTACTTTCCTAACTAGGTTCGTATATGCAATCAACTATACTTTGCACAGCACGAAGCTGTTATGTTAAATTTTATAGATTTTCTTCAAAGATTTGGACAGATAATCGATCGAATACCGAGGAATTTTCTTTTAGTGAAGCTACTCGTTAATTATCTATTTTTATATCGTTTCACATTTATTTTCAATATGATATGGAAGGTCATGATCTTAGAAATTGAAAAGTTCAAATCATTTTTACATTATACATTTTACATCTTTCCTTTTCTGCAATATAAAATTGTTTTTTTTTGTCCAAACATTACATTTTCTTTGTCGTTATAATTTTATGATATTACATTATACCTTTTGTACAATAATAATTTCAAAAACTATATATATCTATTGAAATTGGAAAGCACCAAAATGTAATCCCTATATTGTGTTCTAATATGTTTCGTTAAACACATAAAATTTTTATTTTATTTGTATGGCTATGGGAAACCGATCCTACGTGACTGATTTATTATATTTGCAGTAACGCTAGCAATCCCACCAAGGGATTTGTTTTTACACCTTTCTCCTTTCATGAGATGATCAAATATGGAAATCCGTTTTCCATTTCCATTCCCAAATTTTTCTACTTTCTCATATATGTTTTTAAATCGATGATCAACCAAAGCTAATATCAGCTACTCATCATGTACGAGAATAAAATGTATGCATTATTGATAACATATTTCACATCCAATTAGCCTTTCATTCGTGACACACACACATATAAATCATCATAGCCTTGTGGTAAAGAATGCCGCTATCCATCTCCACGATACATGTCAACCCGTGCACTCATCTGGTTTTCATTACCATTTGCTGATCGTTTGTGACATTTATCGTCGCATTCCGGATGTGGCTGGTTTGATGCACAACCGATTTTTCCATTTGAATCATGTAACGGAGCACGGTTCGAATTTCAAAAATTTACATATTCCTCCAATGTAACGCGACACGCAAAAAAAATTAGGTACAAATATCGAATCGTATTGCTCGGCTCTGTTAATAACATGTGCTTTTTCCTGAAATGTAAAACAGCTTGACAACTATTTGACACTTTACTAGTTATGAATATCCTTTCCAACTAGCTTGTTAACTTACTTTTCACGATGTCAGTGAACGTAGCGAAAAGAAAACGCAAACAACTTCCGGCTGGTAAAAAAAGATGAGACCCGAACGTACTCTGCAATCAGCAAAAGTGTTCCAACGAAGAAAGAGCACAACAATTCATTACGACGTGCTTTTTAGCGGAGCCAATAGTAATGGTGAAAAAGTGGCTTCAGCAGCGGCAGCTGACATGAAGCATAAGAGAAATAATTCGTCATTACGGCGCGATCGAACCAGCCAAACCCGCTTTTTGGCCCGATTGGAAGTGCATTTGGAGGGAGATAAGTTTGGCAGGCAGTTCGCCTGGGAAACGTGTAATTTCGTGCCAGGTTTTGATGATCATTTCTCTAGCCTTCTAGTGGCCGTTCGCAGGCAATTCGGGCTTCCTTCCAAGTCGCAGGATATCGGGACGTCACATTTGGCCTCCCTTCAAATTGAGTGTCCGTGTCCGTGTGTGTGTGTGTGTGTGTGTGTGTGTGTTATTTTATTTCGTTTTCTGCCAGAAATGATTAATCTCCCATACCCAAACCTCAAATCGTACACCAGCGAATGGTGGTTGGACCCTAAGGAAACGTTTAGGAAGAACACGCGCGGGAAGGTAGGCGACGACGTCCCGGAATCAGGCTCCCAAAACGAGTTGTTGGTGGGCATACAACTAGCGGCACTTACGACCGGTTTCGCGAATCCTGGTCCCTCACCCATCCGCACCGCGATCCATCCGCACAATCGAGCGGCATTGTTTTCGGTGTAGGGCTTTTCGGGGCCGAAACGAAACGGTCATTATGGTTCCCCCAAACCGCCGATACCCTGAGACGACTAGCGGCCAGCATCCCCTTCCTTCGGCCCCAGGACAGACCGCCTGCGACGGAAAACGAAATTGCTATTCCCGGTGCATCGCAATTGAATTGCATCTCGCACGATCCGATACGTCTTTCACGGTTTGGTCGAAACAAAGCTGCATGCCCCAAGACTTCCACAAATAAACGGCAAACAAAAAATAAGTGGGCAAATAAAGCTCACCCTTCTTCAAACCGTCATCGCTATGATGTGAAGGGATAAAACATTGCAATGTGCTCTTACGAGACTGTGTGCGTAACGGTTGATAGCTTTTTTCTTTGAAGATGAAATGCAGACATTTCTTCTAAAAGGGAACGACTGATACGGTGGGTCATACGTGGCATCGATTGGAAAGTCAAGCACCGCGAACGTTGGCTAAGGATGCTGGGACTATTGCGAGCAGTCCTTCTAGCGCTTTAACACGGTTTGATAATATTCAGAGACCTATAACATCTAGAAATAAATTCTATCTATAGAAGCTTCGTTAATACCTCTTTATAACTAGTAATAAAACCACGTAAAACATTAAAGTAATGATTTGTATAGGAAGGACATTAAGAAAGGGAGTGGCTCTGGTTGGTAGCCACCCTGAATAACCTTTGAACGTTTACAAATACGGCTAATCTAAATAATGTAAACTTACTAGTAATCTAACAGCACGCATAATCAGCCCCAATACCAAGCATACTATCGCATTTATTGTTTTCTGTGAGCAAGCAAATAATTAAAAAATGGTTTATGTTTCTAAATTTTTATAATTTCTCAAAGACGTTTATTGAAAGCTAAACAAAAAAGTGGGTTTCCTTATTTTGAATTAAGTGTACTCTGTAAAATGATATCAAGTTCAAATAAAATGTGTATTCCGTACAATTTGGTTGAATAAAAGAGGAATGACTACCATAAAGAATAATAGATTTATGACTAGGTAGCTTTGGATTATGCCGTTGTTCCTTTAATCGATCAAATATTTCAGAAACATGTAACAAAATAGATGTATGAAATATGTTTATTTCATACATCTATTTTATTACTTAACTATTTTGTTCAAGTTGTTCGGTTAGTTCGATAGTGTAATTTTATACATTACATTTACATTACATTATATTACATTATATTATTATTAGTGTAATTTTCTTAAAATATTGAAACAATGAAAATATATTTTGTAGGTAAGCCTTTTAATTTCTGGATGTTGTACAGAAATTATCTTCCGGTGCTTCAGATAATGAAGCTATTAAACAACATGATTTGAAAATGTTTCTGCCTGTTGTAATTCTTGCGACTATATATCTGCGAACTCTAAACCGCTTAATCAGCAAACCTTTGATGCTTTTGAACCATTATATGCAACCAATTGAGAAGTGCTTATAAGCGTAATGATTTTTCGTACTGTTTCAGGCATCATTTGGTTTTAATGAATCTTTTCTATTCATGTGCTTATATATGCTTAAGATGAGCAAACATTTTTGGGATGAACACATTAAAGGGGGTGACCGTGGTTCTCAAACCCCGTTGGCGTTGAATTAATTTTTTCACATCTTTCTTCACACGCATCATAAGCTACACTCTGTGATTCCTCCGAACTATTTGACACTACCATTCACTACCTTTTACACCCAGAGTTCAGTTTTTGAAGATATAAAGCTTCTTTATTGATGTTAGGATGATGTAAATCACATTTGCGTAAATTTAATGTTTTTAGTTTTAAGACGCCCGTGCAGGACTAAAATAATGATGAAATAATTAAAAGCAGGATGGCAACCAAAATGTAACCATTTTTGCATAAACATTCTTCAAAACATAACATACAAGAGCTCTTATTAAAAACGATTAGATGAAGATTATCCGCCAGCAAAGGCAGAGTTAATTTTGGAAGTTAAAAAACTATATCTAGTAATTTTGTTAGATTTTAACTATTTTATTCTTGTTTGTATAGAATACAATCAAATAATTGTATTTGTCCTTATGCTATCAAGGCCACAATCAGACCAATCAGACTATACAGACTGTTTTTCAAAAAAAATTTCACCCAATTCAATTTGAAATATAGCATACCAGGTGGTAGAAAAAAACAGCATCACCTCGATAGTTTTCATGTTTCACTGTCTAACACACGCAAAACTACGCTTGCCACGTTCCTGTTTAGCGCATGCCGTAGGCTCGTGCCCAATCATAGCCGCCTAGCTAAAAGCTCAGGGAACTTCAACGCGATAAAAGCGACAAGAGCTTTGCTAGTACGAAACTAGCTCTGCGTTTGTGTTTCCGGTTCAGTCTGGAATCTGAAAGAGTGCCAAACAGCATCCGTGCAAGAGGAAAGTTTTCCTCAATCCAAAACCACTTTTCACCACCGGATCTCGCGAAGGGGGAAAGTAATATTTCCACCCATTGATCATGCGAAAGCTCCCTACGTTGGGTCGGTCCTATTCCTCGGGAGGAACCGAGGATGGCAAAAGGACGGTTCGAAGAAAAAAAGGTACACGTGCACGAGTCACCAATACCCCCACCTCGAAACAAGACGAGACAATGAACTTTCAATTTTTTTGTACCAAACTCCTTTTCTCCCAGCGATTTAGAGGCGGCTTTCGAAGCTTCCATTCGATCCTGCCAACGCGATTTTCTGCGCTCGCTTCGAAAATTGGCCCTCTAGTTGTGTTTCGTTTCGATGCTACTTTTCTTCGCAGCAGCCAAAACGTGAGCCACAACAGCCCCAAGAAAGATGCCAAGAAAGAGGAGGGAAATAGTAACAAACGGCACGAAGAATCCCAAACAGAATGGAGATAACGAACGGCCCAGGACGAAATTCGCGGATGAATGCATTTTTTACCTTCCTTCCCTTCATGTGTCCACCTCTGTCTCCCTCTTTATCTCTGTCTCTATCTCTCTCTCCCTCCTTTCGCTAGGCTGTGCCCTTCGCATATGTCATGCCCTATCTTCCTATCCCACTGCTGCGGTCACCGGCGCCCCTTGAACACCCACCCTTCGGCTATTGCTGATTGCGCACACCGTGGAAACGTGGACTTTGCACGCGGACACGGACAATCCTCATTACGGGCCACCGGCACCAAATTTTGGCCCCCAAATTTACCCCCCCCTCCCCCTCTCCCCGCCCATCCTTTTCGCTCCACGAGCAAGAAAAGCTGCAAATCGGTACATGATTTACCCCCTCGCGCCGGAGGTCAGAGCCACCCTTGCTTTGCCCTTTCCCTGACGCTGGAACTTTTTTACCATTTTATCGTTTTTTAGCTGCATCAAATCCATCGTTCGTTCGGTTGTTCCTTTCGGCTGGTTTCTTCTTTCTCGTTCCCTCCGCGTTGCCGAAACTGATCTACCAGGACGCGAACTTTTGCTCCCCTCCTATGTTTCACTTCGCCAAAAATGAGATAGGAAAATCAAACAAAAAAAAAAAACATTAAACATCCCAAAACCGAGTTGAGTAAAAGCCAGCTTAAGTTTGGAAAAAAAATCATACATACACACACTAACACAGAGCTGTGGAAAAGGGCCAAAGTAAAAAGGGAATCAAACATTAACGAAATATAATGCAACCCACCCGAAAAAGGTGGAAGGGGTACATTGGGCCAACACAACAAAAAACACCTTTCTGCAAGCATCAAAAATACCAACGCCCGTTGCAACGTAGGGGAAGTTGTTCCAATATGCGCACCATCGAAATGCATTTCAAAAAAGGTTTGTACGTGCAGCTCAATCGTTTTATTTTAAACACGTAACCATTGTACATTTCTTATCGTACCAAAAGTAATTTGTTGGCCATTTTGATATGTTATCAAAGTAATAAAATAGCCAGTTTTGGATAACAATAACAATAATAAAATATTCGTCACATGCATGAATGTCGGGATACATCTTCTTTGGTGTATGATGCGGTTGATTATCTAAGGTAAGAATATTGATACCCTAGTATACTGTAAGGGTGACGTGATGGAAAGTGATTTTCCACGAGAAGAAGATATTAGTGACCTCATGCGGTCGGTCTAAACGAAATAAATGCGCTAACTTTCCTACGATGCCGTATATTATGTACTACCTCAAGTAAATATTACATGATGAGTACGGTAACATTCCGTTTCAAAATACAAAAATGAGTCGCAACTCTTTCACACGACTGAAAGCCATGTAAAGCGATTGCTCTTTAGTTTGTTTAAGACAATAGGTGGAATCGCATACGGATTTTTAACTATGGTTAAAAATAAACAATCGCCCATTTTCATAGACCTAGGGGCTGGAAATTAGCCGGGGTGAGTATAGATCGTTTGTACTGATTATAACGATCATTTCTTTCGACGAAAAACGATTGACAAATGCATCCAATTCCTCAAAAATGAGCACTAGACGGCAAATTAAACGATGTTTAAATAAACAAATCCATATGCGATTCCACCTAACGCTTTGTCATGTTCGGATTTGACCCACCCCCAATCTGTTTTGCTTCATTATGAGTTGAAAGTTGCAAATATATTTCTTTGTTTTTGCATGCAATAAAAATCACAAAGAATCGACCCTGGTGTTTGTCTGGTTTGTGAAAAAGTTTTTTCTGTGTATATTAGAACACTTTCTCCTATCCGTGGCGGGTTTGCGGCATGGTGCGGCTGAACCTGGTGTTGGCGTTTCATCGTTTCGTCCCGAAACGTGGGGTGGGCTTTTGAGGGAATAGTTAAAATTTTATTTCGTTCATTTGATGCGAGAAGAGAGATTAAACTTGCAGTAGGTGTTTCAACATCATTATTGTTGTGAGTATTATTACTGGCACTATGGCAGCAATGGAACTTTTTTTTTCAGTATTGTTGGTAGTTTTTTATTTCGCTATTTCTATCCCGCTCATCACACCGACCCGTGCGTGTAGGTGTGCGAAACAGGGACACGCACGAACAAATAAAAAGGTTCCCAGCATCGGAACGCCACACGTGTCCCTTCGAAGCGCCACCATTTGGTGATTTTGTCCCACGCTCCTTCCCTCCATTGGGCCCTTTCCCGTTCGCGGTACATTATATGAAATTTATAATTAGTTACTCCGTATGTGGTACGCGGCCAGCCAGCTAGCCAGCTTTTCCGGTGGAAGCAAATGGATGGGCTTATCATAATAATAATAATAATGCTGCTGTTGCTGCTCGGTAGTCCTTTTTACCTCGGAAAAGCTTCCATCAATCCTCTCGGTTTGACCCGGTGTTGATTTGGCCCGGCCGTGCATGGATAGCAGTGTGTGTCTGGAAAGCCGTCCCTATTCTCGTCACCGTGCTTTCTAACCCTTTCCTCTCGGTTAACAGAAAAGTCGGCCCCAACACATTTCGTCCGCCGAAACCTTGACGAATTGTGATGCAGATGGGGAATTTTTTGGGCGGATATAATTATCCGAAAATACACACCCGTACCCTCAACCCCGCCAACCGTACCCGAGCAAGCTGGCAGGTCGAATACATGGCGAGAATAATGCGCGGGAGGAATAAAATATTATAACTAACAAAAATACACATACCCACACGTCAGGAACAGCAAGAACAACGCCAGCGAATGCATAACAAAACCCAACCCACTGGGACCCACACTTCCCTTTAGCACAACGTGAACACCCCCGCCGCGCTCCGTTTTCCCATTCGCTCCACCGGAGCAGGTTGGTTTTATTTCCAAAAAATAGAATAGATAAAATAAGGCCGACCGGACCGGTGCATAAAAAAAAACCCCGGTGGAAAACGAAAAAAGGCAGGCTTCACACAGCACATGAAAATAAAATGCAACAAAATCCTTTCCCACAGCATCCGCTCCCCTTCCCCTGCTCACTATACCCGAATGCCATAAAACGCACTAACGCATGCACGTAAATGTGTATGCATGGCGATACAACGGAATAAAAAATGCCAGAATAAACACACAAATAAGACAAATTCACCCACCCCAACCCACTGATAATGCGGAAAAAAGGATGGAAAACCACCCAATTAGTTCGTTGCACTCGCCCACTGCCCTCTTCATCACGTGAACCGGGTAGATGGGGGGGAGTGGGTGACGGAGAGGAAGGGGAGGAAGGGGGCAGGTGCTTTTTGGGGTAATGAGAGAGAAAATGTGATGTTTTTCCTTTTCCCGCACGACCTGTGTGTTTAAATCACATGCGGATCCTTATTTTATATCCAAAACTTGATCGAGAGGACACCCCGGTGAATGCGTGTGTGTGTGTCCTTTTTGTGTTTTGTAGTTCTTTTGATATCCTGCCAACCGTTAGTCCTGCACTAAAAAAAATGCTAACTGATTTTATCCGGTGCGGGTTTGATGTTTTATCCCATTTTTTAATTTATTATAAAAGTCGGCACAGAAAAACGGGCAACCTAAAACTGGCAAACAAATCCTGCAGTAATTGGTGATCCTGTTATCGACAAAACAAGCTACCGCGTTCCTAACATTACATCCTTTTTTTCGGTTTTGTTTGGTGCGTTAAAAAAATCGAAGTGGAATCCAATAATCAGTTAATCGAAAAAATGGACGACCGTAATAGCCGAAAACAAGAGAGTGCACAATCAATCGGGCGGCCCGGACGGTCTTTTACAACCCCGTACCCTTTTCCGGGTTCCGGAGGGGGTGGGTGGAAATGCCGGCATAGGGGTGCACGCGCTTTTCCAAAGCGCCAAAATGGACAGGCAGATAAAAGGCAACACACGTAAACACATATACACACACATAAATTAAACAAAACGAAAAGCAAAATGTTCTACATATCATATTATATGGGTACTATTTTTCTCCCAGCCGCCCTGATCCCCAACGCAGTATGCGATCATTTTTCGTTTTCGTCCTTTTTTCTCTCATTCTTTCTCTCTATCTCTCTAGGCTGCGATGATTTTTTTTCTCTCTTTTCTCGCTTTTTAGCCGTTAACTATATTTTTTACCCCTAGCTGGATACATTTGGGAAACGCACGTTTTCCACAAGTCCCCTCCCTTCCTCCCTCTTTAACTAGCCCAAGTTTGGAATGGGTTTGTGCTTCTCCCGCTCAGACCATCGAAGCGTTGGTCTATATTTTTTTTTTGGTGTCCTTTTGGTCTGATGTTTTGGCTGTACTCTTTTTCCATCGGTGACGATTCGACACAAATTGAATGTGAACAAAATAGAGCTATCGAGCGACACACGACATCCGAGAGATGCATCCACATACACACACACACATCTCGTCCTGGATGGAGCGCAAGCGAGAGAAATGCAGTAGCAACTGCAGCAGTGCAGCTTCTCGCACGAAATTGGGCGGAGGATGGAAATGGTTAAGAATAAAAAATAACTAAAAGTTTGTGTTTTTCCAAATTTTAATGCTACCCCCCCACCCTCCCTACCACTACCAGTATGGCCTTCTCACGCCCGGGAAATCGAAGGCCCCTTCAATTATCTGTTCAATTGCCCCTTTGGCCCCAACACTAGTCTACCCGTTCCGCCACTCTTCCCGGGTTTCCTTCGCTGTGGAGACGAAAAATAAAACCGACAGAAAAAGGAAGAAAAAAATAGCGCCCCCCCCCCCTCCCATCCTCTCTCTTCGTCCATACCAAAGGCGTTTTCCGCCGGGAGCGTTTCGAGTGGTATCAAACAGGAGCAGAATGCAGTTTAATCTCCACCGAATTATTATGTGATACCAAATATGCATACCCACACCCAGGTGCTCCCTTACTCCACGGTCACAAGACAGGTCGGGAGGTGGTAGGTGGAGCGATGTGGTGATCGGTCAAGGGCTCGCCTGGTCGCGTGTCTGTACCCCGATGTTGATGGTGCCATTGTTCCTCGCACCGTCACAGCATCCACCGCTTTCCGCACGCATCCTGCCTGATTATAGTCTTTTTTCCTCATTTCAATTGGATCAAACCTTTTTTTATGCGTGACTGTGTGTATGTGTGTTTTTGTTTGCATTGTGGCATTATTTTTTCAGTCTAGTTTTTCCTTTTTTGTAGTTTCGTGTATATTTGATTTCTTGTTTTTTTTGTTTCTTTTTACTGTGCATATGGATGCATTTGTGAGTTTTATTTCATTTTTAAAATGCATTTCCCATTGTGTTTTGTTGCGCTCTATCATAGTTTTGTTTCAATTTAGTGGTAGTGATGGGGAAATAGTTTTTTTTAAATTTTTTTATTCTTTTTTGTTTTTTTGTTTGGTTTTTGTTTTTTGTTATCTTTCACTGGAAGATGTACATACATATGTATCAAATTTACTTCTACCGTTACAATGGGAGCACCATCCGTACACAGCGTGTATGTTCGTAGCCGGGGTGAGGAACGAACCGAACCGTTCGGAAGTTGTGGCAATGATCTCATTTTATATCCAACATATCATCACCATCGCCACCAACATCCAGGATCTCGTGCCCCCTCGGCCCGGTACTGTCGTGGCATTTCGTGAAAATTCTGGATGGAACACCCAGACTAAAGCGCATTACAGTGAATATAATTCTATTGTATCAATTCACACAGGGTTTGATTACTAATGAATTAAAAAAAAAATGCAATCTGCAATTTAAATCGAAGAGGTAATTAAAAGTTATTCGAGAAAGAAGGAATTCAGAACGCAATTGTTTTGTATTTGTTACCCTTTTTTACAACTGAAAAAAGATAAAAACAGCAGTTTGATCATTTACTGATCATACTTTTCTTATGTGGCATACCAATAACGCTGTAGAAAAATAAAAAAAGTATTCAATAGTTTTCCAATTCAATGTTTCAGTGTTTATAAAATATATGGAGTATACTCTAGGTGACTTTTCAAATATTTATTCTAGTAATTACATTTGGAAGTTCTATATCCTTTCAAAACATTGAGGTACAGTTCAGAAATTAATACAACAATGGTTAACAATGGTACAATAACAACAATGATATAAGTACATCATGAGTGTTTTTTGAAATTGACATTTCCTTTCCCACTGTTTGTATTTTGTTGTATATTTAGTATAAAAAAAGTTGATATATTAGAACTTGAACAATCTAAACAAGTAAAAACAATTCCCTAACTATCCAAATCTAGCTGTTCATGATGGCCTCGAAATCCGAAAATGAAACAGATATGATCACTTTGTATTGAAAACTACTCTATGTAAAGCGTAAATAACTCAAATTAAACTTTTGATTTTTCATTTCCTACAAAATATAATTGCTTACTCAAAACCGAATGTTAGGGTTGCAATTCTCCAGAATAAGATTTACTAATACTACTTACTACTTGTTGTTTTTTTTTTTCAAATGTGATCTACAATCTGTCAAGCTCGTTAGAAAAATCAAAATGAAAGTTCTAAGGCTGCAATTTGAGAGCTAACAGTATTGGAGAGTTAGAAGCCATTCTTAAGTAGTGAAAAAAAAATTAAGAACCAATTTTATTATTCTAATTTTGAATTATTCTAATTTTGAAATATTTTACACATTACTATTTCAAACATAAATAATATAAGAGCAACCTGATTGTAAGAACCGACCCATGATAAAATATATTTTCATAGTAAACACTTAGTTTACTTTAAGCGAAACGGGCCCTTACAACAAAACTTGTTGGTTCTTTAATTACTTGTGCAGTAATATGAGTGAACTCATGCAAATAACATAAAATCATGTTTTGAATAACCATGAGAATAGTTCAAAGTAAGGTGACTTCTACTTGTTGAGGTAGAAAATGATGAAATCAATCAATCGAATTTTCTTTCATGCTGCAACGGCTTCTGAAATACTCAATAACCTCTGACTGTTACTTACTTTATGACGCTATTTTAACTTAATATAGTTTGCTCCACGATATGTAGAGGATCAGTCATAGCATATTTCTTCATCAATATCAATGGTCCAATGAATCTGCAGAGAAATCCATTGAAGTAAAATGTCTCAAATTATCTAAAAAACGTAACTAAGTCTGTTAAATTATAGTTGCCTTGAGACGCAGAAAATAAAATAAAAACGCTTTCGGGCGTATAAGTTGCCCTGATCGCAAGTAGTTTTCAAACCCTTAATGTTCTGGTTGAAATATTGGAATACACAACTCTGAACAATTTACAGTAAATCTATTTTTTCATCAAATGACACAATAATTAATACATGCAGTATGATCAAGAAGCTATGATCATCAAATGCTAAAAAGTAAGAAACAAGAACTTTCAATGGACAATTTCTCGCTCTCTCATCCAATTATCTTTTACTTTGGAATATGAACGAAAATGTTTTATTTATGTATTTCATTGACATTCATCGGAAAATGTATCTCAATCGCCCATAAGCTCTCGAATCAACATATTCTGAGATATGTTACAACAAAAAAGGTACTTTATAAAAACCTATGAAAATGGCTTTTTAGAATCATTCTAACTAAAACTAATTCTCTAAAATCGCATAAAAATAGCTTGATGAGGTCAAAGTGAACCGAATGAGGCTGACAGATAAATTTGACCTGATAGATTGGGTGCAGCAATATAATAGACGAGTAAATCGACGACGAATAGTCTTTGAACCGACGGATGACGCGAATACAGCTGCTATAACCCCAAATGTAGGTCCCCAGCATTATACGGTGGAGAAGTAACCACATGGTAACTTTAAATTGATGCAGAAACATACTACACTGGCATACTCTTGAACTGGACGAAAAATGGAACAGTAACTTCTAGGCGTAACAACCTTGTTTGATCATGCCTGCCCCTCGGAGGGTTACAAAACTTTTTTTTCCCCTTTTGAGTACGTGGATAGTCAGTCCTCTCGTACAGAGGAGGAGGATCCGGTCTTGGTTGGGATTCGAACCGACGCCGTCGAGGTGGTGACCGGTCGCGGTTAGTTATACCATCCTCAATTTGTGTCCTAAAACTGAGTTGCCTATCAATAAGACGTAGCCGGCGGATCGATGTTCTTATAATCATAACAATCATGTATAGGCGACCTAGAGCGCACAACACCAAAAACACAGGTATTTCAGGTATTCAAAACCATCCAACATTTGTTAGGTATAATAAGCACTTTTCGCAATAATTTAGACCAGTTACAAAATATTGTTAAACCAGTACTATTACGATTTAATACGTGGGAAAATTATACAACTTTGTAGTTATTTTCCCTATGCTACTTTTGATTGGTTAAAAAACACATTTTAAGATAAAGTGAGATAATAAAATTAAAATTAAATTTAAGATAAATCCCTCGACGGCGTGGATTCGAATGCCGAGACCGGACCCTCCCCTGTACGAGAGGACTGACTATCCACGTACAACAGGGAAACAAGTCTCGTAAGCCCTTAACGGGCATGCATGACCAAGAGGTCGCTACGCCAAGAAGAAGAAGAAGATAAATTGAACACAAAACAAAATGGGCACAAACAGCCGTATCCGATGAAAGTGTTAAAAAAAAGAATTATTTTAAAAATTCGAACGAGCCACCAGGAGCCTCCATTACCCACAGACCGGCCACATCTTATGCAATTAGAATAATTCTTTCGAAGCTAAAAGGGCAACAACAGCCACAACAAAACAAAATTTTCTCATCATGGATTCGGGCATAAAAACGACCCCACAAAGGTAAATAGGACGAGAAGTCGGCATGGACAAAGAAGGAACGCCTCAAGAGAAGGATAAAAACAACGCAATGATTAACTTGACCGTGCCGTTTTACCGTAAGTGTTTCCAAACTGTTGCTTCTCTTTAAAATGTCTTGCTTTTTCATTCTCCTTCTTGCAGTTGTTGGCCATTGCATTTGCACTTTCTAGCTTTCAAGGTACACCATTTGGTTTCACGCTGCTTTTACAATATTAAAAAATATAAATATTTAGAATTTTGATGTCAATGTTGTGCTTCTTTTGTAAAAGTAATGATACAATATAAAACAATTAATATTTCGTTTGATATGGTTTGAAATAAAAACAGAGTAAAAATAATTAATATTCTTCATTGCTGGTGGTACAAGCAAACTGATTTAATTTAAAAGTTTAATAAAAAAAATATCATCTTTTGTGATTAACATGCCTAATTTCCATACACAAAAGTTCCTAAAAATTTAAAGATCATGACATTTTACAAATTTGTACCCAATCATCCATTTTATCCGTTTTTAGAAGGACTTTCAGAATTTAAATTAAAAAAAAAACAAATTTCTTAAAAAATGAATTTTTCTGTACAAACCTACGTGGAAAACATTTTTCATCTTACATTGCAAACCATAGTTAAATATAGTTTGGATTTAAATGTTCAACTACATCAACAACCTTATTGTAGCATAATTCCACAGTAAATAAAATTTCTTGGAATCTGTTAAATATGATTGATTTATTTGAGCTTTCATACACACCCACTTCATCTATGTACAGCATCATGTTTTGTGTATCCGTTATAATAATCACTTATTAATCCAACATTCAAGAAATTAAAAATATCTATTGAAAAATACTGTACAACAAGATAAAAGACACCCACTTCAATTTTTTTGTTTCATTGTTTAATTGTTTATTGAAAACCAATTGCTTCCCTCTAGAGCTGTTCAAATACATAATAAAATTAACAGCGGTATAATATAAACTTAACTACATAGCCGTAAGCAGATTGCCGAGGCGGTTTGAAAGGAGCTAGATTCAGCCAATTCATAAGAGAAATATCAAAGAAAAAGAAAAGAAATTCCTTTAGGATGGGAGTGCATGTGCTGTATGGGTAGAAAGAAAGGCGGAGATGGGGAAGTAGAAATCGAAGTGGTCATAATAAGCATTGAATCGTCGCAGCCACTCAGGCAAGGGATCATCTCTACCATAATGAATACGTGGGACTACCAGTAGGGGACGAGTTGCAGACCTTGTAGGGTGGAGGAAGTATGTCTGAGTTGCCAATGCAGCGTCGAACCTAACGTCAATTTTGCATAAAGTTTCTACTTTAAAAGTTCCCCTTGTTTTTGCATTTTGGTAAGTTATATTATATATTTAGATTGTTAGCAATCTCCTTGGCCAATCAATGGGTATAGTTGTGATCGTATTTGACTTATGTTCGTTGATATGTTTACTCTTCTTTAACATAATTGGTTCATAGTTTGTTTTTTATCTTATAACTTAGAATATTGTTTCTGAACCTTAACCTATGATCAAGCTTCTTACACAAAATTTAACGCAAAGCGTACGAACACATTATTAAGATGCTAGAAGATGGATGCAATATTTCAATCCAATCAAATAAAATATGACATTTCTACCAAAAATGACAGTCATTGCAATATTTAGATGCTTAACCAACACTGTTGGATTATTGTAATATTGCAATGAAATACGCACAGAAATATAGCTTTCGGCTGAAGTGTCATATTTTATTTCATTGCATTGAAAGATTGCATCCGTCTTCTAGTAGCTTTATGAAATTTAAAAAGTACACTATCAGGTGAGAATTGCCTTTGCGGACGTATGAAGCGCATAACCGTTGCATGTATGGAGCAAGATCATCTGCAAAATAAAAAGAACATAACAGTAACTATCAAGGACGTCTTGAAAAAACTTCAGCTATCACTTTTATAACGAACGTTTCGTAGCTGTCTCGTAGCACACGGGTTAGAGACCAAATTTAGTTGGAGGCGCTCTTATATCAGCAAAACTAACACTGCCAAGTTTAAGAAATTTGCCCAGGAGCATACTGCTGAGCTCCTAAAGTTCTAGAAAAAGGCCCTCTTGACAGATCAACCAAAATTTGAATGGAAACAGCGAGACCGTGTCGGTCGCAGACTGGGTTAGGAGCATCAAGATCGTTTAACTCAAGGCACTGGGATGCTTTGGATACGATATGGTGGTGGCCTGTGAGTGTTTCTTGTTGAGTAGAGTAGGCAGCTTTGCAAAAACTGGTGATATCATGACCATCGATAGTAATCGAGGAGAAGTTCATATTCCAGCAGGACAATGTTTCGAAGCATACCTTAGACGGCGTAGTCTTTCTTCTGGTCTTGTTGAATGAAACTGCGGAAATGGCCTCCTCAGATAGCAAATTTAAGTCTCATTGAGAATTTGTGGACATTTCTCATCACCAAGGCACAACTGGTGTAAAAAACAAATAGTTATTTTGATACTCTTGAGCGCGTTTGGGAAGAATTAGATCATCTACACCTAAAGAAACTTGGTAGAGAGCATGCAAAAGCGAACTCAGCAGTTGCTGTAGATCTAAGGAGAGCAAATTAAAAACAAAATGCATTTATTACTTTTTATTTTTATGCTTATTATAAAAAAAAACTGAAGTGGACATTTTATGTTGTGACTATATTTTCAAACACATATTTTATTCTCTTTAAACTGTTTGTTTTTTTCATTTATTCATAAGTGATTTTTATGAAGGATATGTAAAACAAGATGCGGAACATAATTGCAATACATACGCTCACATCTATTTCAACCAGCAGCGGCTCTAACGGTAAGCGGACTAAGCTGCCGCAGGGGGCCCCGAGCTGACTGGGGGCCCCGAGGGCAATGTGGATCACACAAATATAAGCAACATTGGAAGCTGGATTTCAGAAATCAAGGAAGCGTTAAATAAAATAGTTACTGACGAAAATGAAAAACAGGGTACAATTCGGGAAGCGAAACAATTGTTAATAAAAATGTCTAAATTTGAAATTTATTTAAAGACCATAATCTGGAATAGAATTTTGCAAAGAATGAATGCGACCAATAAGTCACTAGGGTATAAAAGGGTCAATTTTACTTCGATCTCTCACAGATTTTGTAAATAGTTTCAGAAATAATTTTGATGAAATCGGCTACAAAAATAACTGGCTTATCGTTTAATTCGAATGAGCGAATTCGAAAAGGACCAACCAAAAATCTGAATGATTTCAGAGTCAATACCTTCTACAGCATTTGCAATAATGCATCTACCCAAATAGCTCAAAGAGCAGACAAATACGAACAAACCATTGAACCGTTTAAAATATTTGTTGACTTGAATTTATCTAAAGAACAAAAACTACAATGCTGCGAAAAATTAAAAGAAATTTACGCAAATGACATTGATGTAAATTATTTGAAAGAAAAAATCGAACAATTTTTATTGTTTATAAAAGAAAATAATGTAGCAGTTGGTTTGCAAAATGTACAAGAAAAATCACTTTTCCAAACATTGAGGTAGTTTTAAAAATGTTATTAACAGTACCAATTACGAATTCCTCAGGAGAAAGATCGTTTTCTGTTTTGAAATGGGTAAAAAACTATTTGCGTAATTCGATGGGTGAAACAAAATTGAATAGTTTACCAATACTTTATATCGAACAGGAATTTTCAGATAATAGTAATGCAACAGACATCATAAATGACTTTGCCAGGAAGAAATGTCAGAAAACATTATTTAGAACGCTTAAGTATAATATTTGTAAAAATCAAAACCTGAAGATTGATCAAAGGGGGCCCCGTTTGATTTCCCGCGTGGGCCTCCTAATTTGTTTATCCGCCACTGATTTCAACTATGGTTAGCAATTCTAAATCTCATGCTTAGTTTACACGAGGCGTAAAGCAACCATTGCAAACGCTAAAATGCTGTCAGTTGGTATGTTAACTGTCAAAATGTACGCAAATGTGTTTTTCGGTCGGTGAGTGAAAAAAAGATTTGTAAAAATTTGCGCACCTGGTATAGAATGCCGACGGATGGAAAATAGTTCTTTGTGATTATGTACAATGATTGTTGATAAGATTTCGGTGATCACACTACCTCTCTGCTCTTTTTTACAGATAAATACTCAAATCAACACTGAATGCACTTTCATTTGCAACGGCTCACGAATAGCAACGTCTACAAAGCGAAAAAAAATGACAGGAAAACTTATATGTGCGGGTGTATTTTCAGTCTTTTGCGCCTCGTGTAAACTAAGCATCATAAAAACTCATGTAAGATTTTGGTAACGTGAAAAGTGTTATGTGTAAAAAAGTATGATAATGTTAAAGTGACTGATTAGTGGTACTATTTAAGACTAGTACCAGTTTTTTAGATTATCAATATTTATACTTAAAATATTTCAAAATAGTAAATTCCATTAAGCAAAAGAAAATGTCTCGAGCTAAATGTTAAAGCTTGATAAAAACGAGTTTCGCAGTCCGCCATACTCATATTCTGATCCTTAAAAGCTGTATTCTAAATCGTATAATTTTGTAATAACCCAACGAGCTTACTAGATTATCTTCCTATGCTAAGCAAGCTTTCAACACGATGTTAACGCTCTGTTGCCAAGTCATTCTAACCATCATCTCTAGCAAACTCGAAACATAAAAAATACAACATCTTCTTCGTTGCTGTTGCCGGCTACGTTCATCATCTCGGCGCATTCACAGTTCGTTGCACTTTGCCCGCCGCGTTTTCCTCTTGCATGAGCTCACCCCGCCACCGTTTCTTCAGGTAGACTCCGAACGTTTCGTTGCCGTTCGGGAGATAAGTTTCTAAATTCCCTCGACGACTATGCCACAACCAGTTTTTTCGATGATATTTGGCGGCCTGGCCAAAATAGCTTCGCAACAGCTTGCTCGAAACCCGAGGCCTACGGTCGTGTCCGTTGTCCTCTTTCTCGAAGGCAGTCGTGTGAGTCAAAGGAAAAGGTCAGTATGGGTGGTGCATAAGGATCAAAGAAGAGATTCACCGTTGGTGAGCGTGACTCTTGAGTTGTTTTATTTGGTAATCAATTTCGGAATAGATGTATTTTTCAATATTTGAATAGGGGTTTCAAGACTCAACCGTTGCTATTTCGTCATTGAAAAATAGTTTAATATTAACATAGATTTGAAATAGTCGGTTCGATGACAAAAATTAACATAAAATCTAAAATCAAAAAAAGTAGAAAAAGGATCGAAAGAGTGCATCAAAAGAGCAAGAGTGTGTCTATATGCATTTTACCAAAGGCATTTAATGGCATCCATCGTCGAAGACCGAACTGTGGGTATGCGTGGTTACATTGTACAGAAGGGTCCGGGACGGAGATAGAATCTGTTAAAAATTCGGCAAAAAAGCGAGAAGCAAGATAATGAAAACTAAAATATAAATACAAGGCATACATCAACCTATCACTTTTCGGGGGTTGGTGCAGATTTTGGTTAAGTTGGGGTGTATGCGCTGTTGCCCACACTCTCTAGTTGGGTTGGGTCCAGTTTCACCCTCCTTTCTATGCCCTGTCCCTTCCTCTCAGTATCTCTTTCCCTCTCACTGTTTCATCCTCTTTCTCTTTCCCTCTCTCTCTTTCTCTCTCTCTCTCTCTCTCTTCTTCGCGAAATAAGCATCACTGGAGACAAAATCGCCAAACTTATAGCCAAACGCCCATGGGCGAAACCCCCACGGTCGCATCTGGCGACGGGCTGTACTTGACCAAAAGTGGTCTCGCGCATCCACCCGAAAATCCTCGCACCCCATCGTTAGCCCATTGCCTATGCGACCACACACACACACACACACACACACACACACACACACAGATACGCCCGCATGCTGCACTGGAAATTGTTAATGTTCCTGAAGAGATGCGTAGACAGGTACAGTGATGTACATGACAAATTCATTAATTTTATTTCTACACGCAAAGACACCACTAAACGACAATTATCAGAATATTTTTTTTAATTAGCTTAATTTAAAACGATTACCTTACCTTCTTCTTCTTGGCGTAACGACTAATTAGGATATCACTGCCCTTTTAAAGGCCTTGCTATACTTATCCCCTTTGTGTCCCCACCGCTATCGGGGCCCTCCTACCTTACCTTACCACGAATCTCATAAAGTATTACACTAATCTGGTATTAGGTTGTGGTGATTGTAAAAGACTATCCTTAGGGAGGCTCAGCTTTTTTGTCAGTATGTCAGTATGAAAAGTCTCTTTAAAGAATTTAACTTTGCAATAAACCGCTCACTAAAGTACAACTCGCAAGGATCTGCCACTTAACCGTCACCTACTGTAAACCCAAACGTGGCCCGCGCGCAACATGAAATTGGCCTCGATGAGGCTCCACCAAATGTTAAGCCACCGTCTCCTCTCCTCATTGATGCATCGCAACCGAACACCAGCGAACGGGCGTTCGCTGATTAACTGCGACCCCACTTGGGAGGCACCCAAACTGATGAATCCGTCATGTTGCCAAAAAATAAATGAAAAAACACACAACGGGGCAACCGAAAAATCGCATCGTAGGCTCTCCGCGTGTCCATGTGTGCGCGGTTAAAAAAGGCATGCACATGCACACGCACACATACAGAATTCCTCGAATGTGGTTTGGGTTTTGGCAGATATTTTTTTTTTCCTTCTTTCCGTTCAACTGATTATCATCTCTTCGTTGCCCGGCGGAACCCTTCCTGTGGCGCGAAAAACACCCCCTAAAGACCCCACAAATCCCGTTCGAGTGAGACGCGAGATATCGGTGTGTGCAAGTGTTGGAATTTTTTGCTTCTTTTACTGTGTTAGTGTGTATCGATGTGTATGTGTGTGTGTGTGTGTGTATGCCATTTGTGCATCAAATATGCACACACTTGTGCACATGTAATTTTTGGCACTCCATGTGTCGCCGAAGTTTGTATAAGTTAAAAGTGCACCATCGGCTGAGTCTATGCGCGTGTAAGAGGGAGAAGAAAAAAAAGCAACCGGGATAAACAGGAGCCGCGCAAAACCGAGAAAGAGAGCATTCGAAATGTTAGCGAAAAATAATTCACCACGCTTGTGAACGGGGTGAGTGAGCGAGAGACCCGAGAGGCAACCCCTAAATTTGCACCGAAAAGGGAAGAAAACCGAACGAGGGAAGATAACAGACACATCAAAAATGACATTACACACAAACGATGGAGCACGATTTGGTAAAGCGGTGTCGGGGGAGGGGAGGGGTTTGTGCATCATCAGTGATTAAAAACGCGAGAAACTTGTTCGCCTGCTTAGAGTGATGATGATGGATGCGGTGGTAAAAATAGAGTCACAGTTACTTACCAAAATTTTAGAACCTAAACTTTACAGAGGTTTTCGTTAGTATTTTTCAATGTGTATTTGATTTTTTCCCTTTTTTTTTTCAATACATTGCATGTATTTGTAAGGTTAAAAAAGAACACCGGGAATTGATTAGGCTGCTGGATGAACGATCGCCATGTGTGCACACACGTTCGATGTTTTATGTTTTTGGGGTAAAATAAAACCCTCCACCGCGAGTATGCAAGTTTTCCCGGTGGCAATTTTGAGGGCGCCGGATGCCGAGCGACAAAATTTACCCTAAACACCCCGCACGCTATGCAAACAAAGGAGTACTGGGATGGGGAAAAAAGGTGCTGCACTGTGCGAAGTGCGAAAAAGATAGATTAATGCGATCCAGATGTGGACAAAGCGCACGGCTCGGCAAACCATATGTAACGGGAGGCAAGGACGAAGCGAGGGAAAAGGCCTAAAAAGCGCAAAACGAAAAAAAAACGAACAAAACGAAACGCAAAACCCGAACCGACCGGATGGGTGGTGTGGGTAGTGACAATGACCGAAGCATAAAAATGTGCAGCATAAAATGCATCGACATGCAACAAAGAGCGGGGAGGCTGGCTGTGACTATGATGTGGGATGAAGCAGGATGTTGCGCGGACGTAGCGAAGCAAGGAAGTGTTGACGGGGAAGGAGAAAAAGCAGCACGGCGATGGAGGGGAAGGTTGAGGGGGTAGGAGTGGGGGGAGAGATGCAATTGATTTTTTAACCATCGAAATTTTTATAATGATGTGTGTCGGGTGCATTTTTTCCGCCCCATTCTCCCACTATAGGGGGGGTTTTCCGTTTGCTCCCAACCTTCCCATTTTCATATGTGTATTATTTTTAGAGGACCAATCCAAAAACATGCAACACATAGAAAAAGGCCAAAAACATGACCGGCCGTTGGTGCAAATGGGTGCGACGGAAATGGCGAGGCGTGCAAAAAGAGAGAGACCGAGAGAAAGCGAGGGAAAATTACAAAGGACAAAACGAGATAAAAAAACAACCGGAGATAGCCCCATCACAATTGGACCGAAAATAAAAACTAAAAAAAACTAGTGTAAACCGAGGGATAAAAAAGTGTAGGCAACGGTGACAGGAGGGCTGGCGAAGGAAGGGGATAATGTAGAAGGGGGATGGTGGGGTCAATCTATATAATAATATATAATATCCGAAAAATTATAACAGCCGAGCGGATACGAGCAAAAGATGCAAAACATAACAATGAAATAAACCTGAATTGCATTATGCGAAGAGATCGTCTCTTTTTATTATTTTCGGATAGTTCGACCATTTGGTTAACACAGGAGGTACGGTGAGGAGGCTGGTTAGCTAGAAGAGTTTTCGGGAGTCCTGTTTCCTCTCATTTGCTTTTCCCATTTTTTTGTCATCTATCTCGTTCTATCGGCCGGTGCTCATTTGTATTAGCGAGCCCGCACTTTTTTTTTGTTAATTTGCCACTTTTTTGGTTCGTTTTGTAATTTTACTGTTCCTCATTTCATCTGTTTTTCCTCTTATTTTAGCTCATTTTTGTTAGCTGATTTTTCCTCGCGTGCAGCCCAGTTTGTGTGAGTGTATTTTCCCTTTTTTTTTGGTTCTGTTGTGTTTTTTCCACCCTTCCTCTAGTGCTTAGCTCTCATTTTCGTGCTCCTACGTCGTCGGCTCCCTATAATTCCATCACCAGTCATCTTCCCTTTCCCGCTTGTATGCAACATGCACTACACCAGGAATCGTCGGGAAGGACCGGCATGAACAAGTGGGGGTATGTTTTGTGTTTTATGCTTGTGCTCTGTTCTTCTGCTCCGCTTTCTCTCTCTCGTTCGTTCACATTGCATTAACCCATTTTATCCTAGTTTCGTCCTTTTGGATGCACTTTTCCCCCCCCCTCCATCCACGCGCTTCGTCCCCTTCCCACTGCGAGTTACCAATGTGATCATTATTGTTGCTTCGTTGCTTTTGTTCCCGATCGCGACACACGGTGGGGGGATTTTAGTTATGTATTTTTTCGGGATTGCATTAGTGCAACGATTTAAGCGCTTCCCTTCTTTCCTCCCATGGTCGGGGATGTGTGTGGGATGCATGAAACGCACGAAAACATAATGCGTTAGTGTTAGTGTGTGTGTGTGTATGCGTGTATGTGAGCCCGTGTTTGTGTTTTGTGCTGCGAAATGCGAAAATTGCGATGCGATGCGTTTTAGACGAAAAGAAGAAACCGATTCGGGAGGTCGCACGTTTCCGCGGTTCTCGATTGCGCGCTTGTGTCGAAAAGCCCGTAATCGCCGCGTAATAGCCGCCGGTAGTGCAATTTCGTTGTTTTGCCTCTTGAAACAACAAATATCGCGTCTATTTAATAAAGAAAATACATCCACGCTTGCGGTTTTTGGGGCTTGGAAGTGAACGGTGTTGTGTTATTTTGAAGCAAGCTAAGCCCGTGGTAAGTAATGTTTGTTTCTTTTAAATTTTTTTGGTTTTGTATTAAAAAAAGATTTCACACTATGTAGACAACTAGAGTAAATAGGATATTTTATAAAACCTTAAGCAAACTTACTCGAAACTATTTGCCCTGCATTTTTTTATGATAAAATTAAATGGATGCTCAAAATATTCTTCTGCATGTTAAAATCCACACTAATTGAACAAGCAAAACAATCAAACTAAACTCTTTTGAATACTTTATCTAGTAATGTCGTATTTTAAAATTGGTTAGATTGTTTATACTTCCAAAACATAAAAAAGCTGTGGAATCAAAATTCAATAGGGGAGTTCGTTGCAATACGCACACTTTATAATAAAGTGTATAACTGTTTCAACTAAAAGGACACACTGCCATGAAGAGAAACAAGATTCGAATAAAATTTGTGCTTTTTTAGTCCATAATTTTAAGAGTCAAAATTTTAAATAAACGAGATATTTTCATTTACCAATTTACATATTTCATTTAAATTATGAAAAAACAGCAGAATCCACTAATTCTTGTAAAAGAACAATGAGCGTAGTGTAATGGTTCAGAGTAAAATTCATTAGCTTTCTATGTGGAAACAAGAATACGAAAGAATATTTAAAAGAAAAAACAGAAAAAATAAAAATTCACTCACGTTCCAAAAACAAACTAAAAATGTACAAGACTATCAAAAACAAACTAAAAATGCATTTAAAAAAAAGTGTTTTGACCGAAACTCACAAATATGTATATTAGAATGAATACCACATTTATCTACTTGTTCTATTGTGTCGATTTTTATGCATTTTTAATGAGAAAAAAGTAAAATATTCATACAAGTGCCACTTTTGACCATAAGAACATAAAAGCAAAATAACGAATAGCGTAATTATGCTTTCATGAGATATCTTAACAAAAAAACTGCAATTATTTGATTTATCCATCGCGGAGGTCAACGGTCCTTGATTGTCGATCATTTTGTTAGGTGTTACAATTACCTAAATATAAAAATACATCTTGTTTAATCGTCCACGTTCCGGTCCGTTGAAGTGGACTGTCATCTGGTGCTTTACTGGAGATTTAATTTTACACCGAACTCCAACGGACACCTCTTCCAAAGCGAATGATCGAAAACGCTTTACAGCCGGAGCTTTCCCGTCTAGACGAGACGTTTGCACACACTCTGGCAAAGCGACGGGATGCTGCTGTGCATTCTTCCTTCGCCAAAGGAACGCGGCGCACAATGGTACTGTCAAAAATCGCGGCGCGAAGGAGTTGTGGAACAAAAGCGACGAAAAGAAAATTTGCAACCGCACGCTCGAGCGGAGAAAAAAAAGCGGATAACTCACAGCATTTGCCGTAGCATCTCTCTCCTGGTCCGTGTGTCGGGGCCGCGTGGTAAGATCGCGGACCGTACGTACTGCTTCTGGTTAATCTGTTTTCTTTCTGTGTGCCGGGTGCGTCTCTTTTGGTGTGTTCGTTTTTCTTCCTCCCGAAAAAAACTCGCGCGGTTTGTTGATTCTCGGCCCCCGTCCGTACTCTTGCTTGTCTGCGCGGGCTGCAGCGCTGCACTCGCGTCTCCCTCCGTGTGTCGCGCGTGTGAAACGGTAGCCCCTCGCGCGGTCAACCCCCACCCGCCAACTCGTACGTCCTTCCGGTGCGCCCGAACCGGGCCGGATTGCAGTTTCGCAGCAGCCGGCTCTTTTCGGTTCCCTCGTCTCCGATCGTTCGCTTTTTTGGGGTTGCAATTTTTCGGCGATCCACCATCCCGCTCACTCCTAACCGGAACCCATGGGGATGCGGAAAGAGTGCCACATATGCTCACTGGTGTGCATTTGTGTGCGTATGTATCCCTTTTCTTTCTCCCTCTTTCTAGGCTCTGTTTCGTGAGGTGAATTTTTCTTTTCTGCGTGGCCTGCTTAGAGACCACTCGAACTCTCGCACACACAGTCTCACAACGCGGCTCACTCTCTCCCATGCCCTGTGTAGCCCCACGATCACATCCCATCCTTGCGGCTCCACCCTGGTTGCGATCCTTTCGTGTGCACTCTTCCCGGCCTACACTTGCACGACTGCATGATCACACACCGTCACCGATTTGACAGCCGCGCGCTGACCCAAACGCTAAACCGGGTCTGCGTGTGTGCGCGAGCGCGATTTTGGCAACGATCGGTCGACGGACGTCGCGGAATGCGAGGGTATGTGCGCGGGGGGACAAGTTGCAGCGTTTTTCGGTGGTAGTGTCCACCGCATTCATGGCCGTTCCCTGTGTTGATGCATTTGTATTTTGCCGATTTTTTTTTCTACCCCTCCTCACCCTTGGGTTGCATGCCCCCAGAGACACACAGGCACACACACACGAAGGCACACCATTTTTCTTACGAGCTCCACCAAAGGGACGCACCCGTATCGCAAAGGGGAGCTCTACCCTGCGTCTTGGTTTGCGTTCGTTCGCAAACGCTCCGGGGCTGTCATCGTCACGTCGTTTGACACTGGAGATCGTCGATGGTGCGGATTGTGTTTCCCTCCTTAGGGTTGGTTGCACTGGGCGGCGGGTGGCGGCAAGGAGTGTGGGAAAATCAGTAACAAGGGGTTGGAAGGCACAAACCGGGAAGACTGCCTAACACACCGCCAACCATCGAATCATCAACTTCAGCCCCCGGTTCCCCTTATCCTGGTCGTTAACAGCCCAAAAAATAGTGCAACAAGCAGCACATAAGCGCCACCACACAAACGAACGGGGCACGCATACCACCGTGGCGCGCACGCCGTCATCATCGTCATCACATGGCGTGTATTGCGATTACCTTGATTTTATTATGCTGATTTTTTTTTTTGTTGTGTTATTTGTTTGCCGCTTGCATATACATATTTCGGCTATCGGTGTGTATTCTTTCGTCCGCTGCGCTTTGCTGTTTTATTTTTCGCCTTTTTTTGTTCCACGTTTCGCCGTATGACCGATTGGTCGATCGGACGCAGCCTCGCAGCGGCGTGTGCATGTGTGTGCGTTGCGGTGCAGTTTTGTGTGCCGTTTTTTTTTCTTTTTCTCTCCTCTCCCTTTTCGGGCGCTTCTTTCGCGTTCTTGCTTGCTTGCTCGCCGCCAGCAGCTTTTTTGGAGGGCCCCAATTCGGCAGCTTCCTGCGTCCGGTGCAACACGCCGCTGCAACAGTACAGTTGACTGGCTAGTGACTGGCTGACTGGCGTGTGGTGCGTGCCGTTTGTAGTCCCGTAGTCGTCGTCGTCGTCGTCATCGTCGTCGTTATCGTCGTCGTCGTCGGCGTTGTCGTTTGCGAGTGCAGATTGCATTGCGTGTGGCTGCTCCTGCTACTGTTTGGTGTGTGATTGGGCTGCCCATTTGCATTCGTTGTGGGCACACGATTGTGTGTCGTTCTGGCGCTTCTCGAACCTGCCGGCGTTTAGGTGCGGTGTATGGACTAGAGTTCTATAGAGTAGAGGATCGGATCGGACCTCTTTGAACCCTTTTCGTACCCGGAAACATGCGTTACATTAGTTTTTACTCTGGTGACATTTTAACGAGTTTCCCATTTGTTTTCACATCCTCACACGGGTAATCGGAGGACAAACCAACTAGGTTTAAAAAAACAGTGCGGTGCGTAACGGTGGTAACGGATGAGCCTGCAGAAACAATCTCTTCGTACAGGAGTTTAAGATAACTCAACACAACGGGTGTTTTAAAAAAAACCAAAACAGAACAGTGTTATGTGTTGCTTGTTGCTATGGCCTCCTTGGATGGCGTTCCATTGAGAATTTTAAATGCATTATCACACACACAAGCATTTAAAAAATCGTTGTGGGTTCTTTTCGGAAAGCAGCTGCGAAATAACGGTGCGTGCTGTTTTCGAGGTCAGAAGTGTGTGTGTGTGTTTTTTGCCGGAAGGAAGCGGAAGCGTTTCTTCCGAAATCGACCTAAAACAATTTAATTGAATTTAAAAATAAATTGTGAGTGATGCAACTCCAGGTGAACAAGTGGGCTCATGGTTGCCTCTGTTGCCGAAATGAAATGAAACGTTTTTCTCAGAACTTCATACTGTTTGAACATTAGACATTGTTCTCTGCTAGAAAAACGGTACCAGTTTATTAGTTTCTCGTAAGTAATCCGTTTCTCTTTTTCTTTCAGTGTATCAAATCAGTGCAATTTTAGAAAAGCGTAAACAAGTGCTAAATGATGGAATAAACCTCCTGGCGTTAGGAATTGGTGTGCTTCAGAAAGTACCCAAAAACGATACGAAACGTGCGATTGGTTTTTCCGGTGTCGCAAACGTCGTTAAGTGTGTTAAAATTTAAACAGAAAGTGTCAGTGCCGATTCCCATCAGGGGGTTAGTACGTTGGCAAACTGTTGCTCCTAGCCGGAAAATTTTACGTTGTTCGGGCTGGGAAGTGGATTGTGCATTCGCCCTGTGTGACAGTTTGTGATCCTTTTGTTCGAAAATAAAATAGAAAAATAAACAGGCAGAAAATTGTGTCAAGCTTACCAAGGCGGGAAGGAGTGAAGAATCGGCGACTAGTTGACTGGAAGACAGGACGCACCATGTGACACCCAGTATGCATAAGTGCATTGGTGCATATTGTTCGACATCAACATCGAGCGTGCGGTTTGTCTGCGTACTGATGTGCCTGCACCACCTGCATCGATGCAACCAGTCCGAAGAGAAGCAAAAGAAAGCAAGAGAGTGATACAATTTGTTTTAAAAAGTTAAAAATTGAACGAAAAATTGAAGTGATCGTACACGGTGGAAGAAAAAGGAAAAAATCAGCAAACTCTGCACTAACACATAAACGTATACACAAACACATGTACTCATCCGATCGAGGGCGATTTTCAGATATTTCGTCAGTTTCCCCATGAAGGTAAGTTTTTAAATCATTTTTTTCTGTTTTGAATCCTTTATAAAATTTTCCAAATTTGATTGTTTAAACTACAAATCATCCATTATACGGCTATGCATAGATTTAAAAAATACAAACCTAAAAAGGGGATCATTTGCTATGGCTTTGTGGTTGTTTTTATTTCCCAAACCACAACTTACTGAACAGGGTTAGTTTTGCTTCCGAAACGCAACTATAAATAATCGCTACTAGAAAATAATTCTTTGACGTTGCTCAAGCAAAGCAGCATCGGTTTGCAAACATAAAATCAACAACTCAAGCAAATTGTGTGTCGCCGTTCCCTGGGGCGTTCTAATTTGTGCTCGCTCAGTTTGCTGATTTGCGATTTTCGGGTGTTCACCGATTGCCATCGTAACGAATATACTACCTCTTTGTTGATACACATGTTGTTCTTTTATTTGTGTTGTTGTTGGCCCTAAAACAAATGCCAAAGAGGAACCAAATGCATCAAACTTTTGCCTACCTCTCCTGTAATAGCGCAACACCCATCAACTAATAGACATTATTTCACCTTTTCTGCGTTTTGCGTTGGACACCCGACCGTAGGCCGCGAAAATAGAAAAGAAGCAAAACGTCGTTATAAATACAAAAACACAGTTACCAAAAACTGCACGGCCTATGCTCATCGGCTGAGAAAATAAACTGCGAAGGGAAAGCCGCACGGGCAGCAGTAAGGAAAATGGAAATTTGAAACCTTACTAAAAGAAACAAAAACGATGAAAAAATGATTAAACAAGAGAATTCAATGGACCTAATGCTTGTTTGTGTGCTAGAAAAAAAATGTGGATAGAGGACTCTGCTGCTTGAAGGAGGGAGGAGGGAATAGATAAACGAAGAAGAACATTGTTGAAATCGAAGAAACGCGTTTGAGGTTGGGTATTTTACATGCGTTCAATGACCAGAGTGAGATTTTTGTAGGCAAACGGACGAGGAAGGGACGAGGTGGACAAGGCGAGAACGGCGTGATCGTATTTGGGAGAAGCAAATTTTTGTGCCAATTTTTGACGGCATGCATATACCGAAGAATGCGTCTTCACCGGGCATCCAACATCACGATCACACATACCCCCCCCCCGCCCCCCCCCCCCCCTCTGATTCTCCGATCTCTATTAATGTCTAGGAATAACGTAAAAGGGACCTTTAAAAAAGTGAATTCAACATGGGATTTCAATTGGATAAATAATCACCAGAATGGAAAGGATCGTGTCTGTTGGTCGATGGATAAACAAAGAAAATCTTCAGAATACTACTAACCTTGGGACATCTTTATGATAAGATAATTTGTTGAGGTTATTACTGACTACACAACCACGGGAATGATCCCGTTCGGATAGTACAAAAAATAAAATGTGCATTAAGAGCACCGCGAGAAGAAGAGATATCACCAAAGTACAAATGAAAAAAGACGAGCACAAGATGTCGGTCCCTGAAAGTACCGAGACTAAAGAAAGTCGGTTTAGCATACGAAGGGTGGGTGTAGTGGGAGCCCCGTTTGAGGGGTGCATTTTTCGGTGTTTGATTTTCGTCGTCGTCTTTTGCACTCGTTGTTTTTTGCTCTCCGCTGTCTTGAAATTCGACTCCCCAACGATCCCCCTGCGATGCTCTCGCAGATTTTTAGTGAGTGTTCCTTCTTCCGTTCCCTGGGTGCCGTCACTGATATTTTTAAACGTATTAACCTATTTCGCTGCTGCACACCAGAATAAATAAATTTAGTCCACATGCACTTTTGCCGTCGCCACTAACACCGCCGAAGCACTCCTTCGCCTTTCTTCGGCGTTTGGTGGAACACATTTGGCTTAACTGTTGACACCCTGCGTCATCGGAGGCCGTTGTGGTTGTTGCAGTTGTACTGTGAAAATGTGATTTTTTTATTAGATTAGAGATTTTGTATGTTTTATTCTTCTTCTACACACCTAAGATTTTTGTTTTTTTTATTATTGTTAATGAAATTTTAAAACTATCCATATTATCCTGTTTTTTAAATCCCTTTTTATAGAGTCAACAGATGAAAGCAAGTTTTTATAGGCTTTTCTCCCCTAAATACAAGCGATCACGTTCTGAAGAGAAATAATAATGAAATTTTTTTATTTTTGTTTCTGAAATGAAGTATTCTGGGTTTTGTTTCAACTCTGTGTTACCACTAAAGTTAAATATTTTATAAGCGGAGTAAAACGCTTTTTCCCTAAGATAATTTGAAATTTTGAAAGTGTTCCGTTGGGCCTGTATCTCCTTACACGTACCTGTAATCTTCTTTTCCTGCATAGAATCTATAAAGAAAGGATGGTTCATGTGGTTTCGATGCTTACATTTTATGCAAAAAATAGTTTTCTTGTAAAATGGATTAATAATAAGGTGAAGGTGAAAAAATATTTTCATTTCTTAAAAAAAAACCGTGCATACTAACACCAGATATTATTGAGCATTGCTTAGCCCTCCTTTTATTTCTTGATGAACAGTTTCAATTGTTGAATCGTTTCACAATGAAAATATCATGTCAGTAATTATTGTAACGGTATTGCTTGTTTCCATTTGTTAGTTATGCTTCCCGGTTATTATATAACTCTACCATCCTTGCGCATAAATTATTACCCAGAGCGATAACGGTTTTCGTTACAAAACCATACTATAACGATAGTAAAATTGATGCGTTCGTGTTCTTATTCAGAGGTGAAATCTTCAGTTTTGAGCCATCGAGAGGAGGAGCAAAAGTGCATCTAAAGGACGGGCCGGGAGAGAGCCGAGAGTGCATTCGTGTAGTTGGAGAGCGGATAGAGCGTCTGAAAATAGTTGCCACACACTAATAGTCAATTGGCCGCCTGCATGCACGTGTTCGCCCTAGCCGCTTGCACTCTGCACCATACCATGGATGCACTTGTACGACCAAGTAGAAGTAGAAGCGTATCGCGTGAAGTGAACAACAAAAAACAAGCGCTCTGCCCTGCACGTGTGTGATGCTTTGGGACCGGTGGTACCGTACCGGCAAGTGGGGGACACATACAGCAGCACACAGACAAACGCGTACGGAAGAACTTATGAATGAACAACCTCGACGTTCTTTCCTTCCGATGAATGAAACGTCGCTCCACCAACGGCATTCGTTGTCCCGGCATCGGTGCATCGGTTGCAAGGTGCACTACGTAGGAATGTGTATGCAAGTGAGTGAGTACGCGGGAGGGGGGGCAGGAGTGGTGAATAGCGTCCAACGAGCGTCTGCTCGCGTTGACTACCGACGACGACAACGACGACGACGACGACTGCCTGTTGCACATTTTTGCAGCTGCAATTGCGCTCTGCCATTGCATCGCGCTTCCAAGTGCAGCATAAAAACAGGAAAAGACCGAACAGACGAACGAACGAACGAACGACGTGCTGGCGCTATAATGCAAGGTTTTATTTGAGGTGTTTCTTTATACTATTTTTCCCGTGCACTCAGATCGGTGAAATGCTTTTTTTATATCCCTCGTCGTTTCCTTTCACCGTCCTCCTCCGTCGTGCCAGGAAACGAATAATAGTTCTGCCAGGATAACGTTTTGCTGAATTGCCCCAGCACCACCACCATAATCATCATCATCATCATCATCAGGAGCAGCAGCGGTAGCTTCATCGTCGGCACATGGTTTGTCCTGTCTCGGTTTCCTTTTTCTTCACCATTTTTTGCGCCGATTTTCTTGTTCCCTTTTTCCTCCTCATGGCTTATGATTGGCGTCCATTTCCACGCGCTCGCCAGGCGTGTTGAGCCTCTCTGCTACCCACTGTGCGGCGTACTGGTGGCGTGCTTTTCTATATGCGTCCGAAGCAAAAAGTGTGCACATTTCGACGACTGGCGCGTCACCTGCTGGTTTTTCATCGTTTCATTTGCGAGGAAAATCCGTACGTTTCCGTTTTGCTGGGTTTCCTCTTTCCACAGGGGAAAAAGAAAATAGGAAACATTGGAACTCCCCCCAAAAGGAAAGCGCGGCGACGGTGGTAACGCGGAACGCGTGCACCCGAGCGCTACTTGTCGTTTATCGTGTCGTTTTATCGTTCTTTTGCCAGTTGCTGGTTGATTTTCAAATGCATACCAAAGCCCGTAAAGCATGCAAAACATTGCCTCGTTGAATGGACGTGGGAAAATGGGTGGTTTGTTTTTTCGTGCCGCGGAAAATTGACCTTGCCTAGGTTGGCTATACATGGTACGTACGAGAACAGGTCGTCAGTCGCGATGCCATGTTTAATCGAGCGGTGACTAGAGGGTGACCCTTTTTTTAGCCGATGTTGGCAATTGCCGTTTTAGTTGCAATTCCCTGTAATATTCGATTTGTTCCGCTTAGCCTTTTCCTTTTTCTGTGGAATGCAGTTTTGGTAGTTTTGGCTGCGTGTAGTGTGGGTTTTGTTTTTGTTTTGCTTAAATTTTATTAGGTGTTGATAGTAGATAACCGTACGATGGGTGCATTTGTCTACGTTTATTAACTGGATTTTCCGCCGGGAACAAGCCTTACAACAAATAGCTGTTGTTTATCTCTTCATTTAATTTTATTTTTTACTTCATTCCATCTATTTGTTAAATGTTGATCATTTTAATGAGTTTTTGTTTTTCATATTAACTTTTTTTTTCTACTGTTTTTTTTAGTTATGTTTTGGCAAATTTATCGATTTAATATTATTTTTGTACTATTTTGCTTTACATAAGTAAGAAACTAAAGGAGGTAATTGGTTTTGGATAAAGGTTAACTTTTAAAGTCGAGCTTTATTTTGTCCGATCCCATTAAAAAAAACTAGCTTTGACGACATTTCGAGAAACCTTTAAACAAAATCTTCTTCTTAAAAGTTTGTGTTGCACAAAAATGACATACTTGGTTGAATCTAATAAAAACTCCGAGTCGAGAGCCGGATTAACTTATAGTCTGAAAAATTTATGCATAAAAGTGGTTATAATCGTGCCAATAGTTGCTCGTCCAGAAATAGCAAATTCGGATGGATGCAAATGCACACTATCACCTTGATCAGAAAACGAAATAAGTTCTCTTTTTCGGAATCGATGAGATCAACCAAAGTCAATCGTTTCGTCCGATATTGCTCCCCGTTCGTTGACAAAGTCATTCTAGGCCTCGTTTCCAGCTCAACCACATGAATCGCCAGTATATCTTCTAATCTTTGCCAAAAAAGTGCATTCTTCTCCTTCGCAGAGAAACCTGCCAATTTATGTGAACCATTTAGCCGGTTTTTTTTGGGTTCCTCTTTCCCCCATCTACAACGCGAGGAACCCAAAACAGGTTAAACTCATCCTATCGCTGCTCCTATGTGGTCATTTCCCCCTCACAATCGGTCGGAAGACCTACATAAGCTCCAAACATCAAACAAATCAAACGAAAAACGACGCACGGCGAAACGATTCTCTTTCGTAAGAAAGATATTGATGAGAAGTGCACGTTTAGGATAGGCGTGGTGATAGAAGTGGCCGGGGTTCGAAAAGTGCATCGCCTTCATCAGCGCCGTCTGCCTTACCTTGGTGGAAGTCCGCAGGATATACGGGCATGAACTCGTTTGTCCGGATTTTCGGGCTTCACGCAGGCGAACTCCTGCTGTATTCGGTTTCTTTTTCCCGATGCTCTATCGTGAGATTTGGCTCCTCTTTTCGGTGAAGGAAAAGTCATTAATTGCGGTGCATTTTTATTGCCTCTTTGCCTCGCCGCTTCGTTAGCGGGAGATTCTAGTTTGCTCTGTTCGTTTTTCCCATCCTTTTTGAGTTGCATTATCCCGCCGGTTAGTCGCCAGGAAAAATAAATCCACCGCACCGGTTTACTTCCACTGGATGCTGGAAGGAAAAATGCTGGGGCCTCCGCAAAAATTCTCCAAGATGATGTTCAACTGTTTCACGTCACGCTCTCTAGAAATTGCCATTCGCCGAAAATTGTTAACCATCGAACGCCAATGGATGCCAACTCTTCCTACCTCTTGCAACATTCTGCATCTTGTCGTTGGTCTCGCGTTTTCGGAAGCCGGTTTACCTTCGGATGGACTTTGGGGAGATACTGCCCCACCGGGTATCTCTTTTGTGCCTTTCGTTTCGGTAGATATTTCGTGGGTTTTTATTTTACCACACATTTTTTTTGCTTTGACCGTACTGGCTGCACCGAATGCAATTTAGGCAGACGCACTTGCGTTATATTTTGAGCCTTCACTCCTTCCTCGCACCACCTCCATCACCGAGCCGAGGGAAAAAGTCAGAAAAATTGCCAAACAGTTTAACTGCAACTCGACACCGCACACAATGCTGCATTTCTTTGCAGTTGCAGTCGAGTGGGGTGTGCATTTATTTCGCGGATACGCCTGTTCCATCCGTTCGTTCCTTTGGAAACCAAACATCGCCTTCGATCTCTCCTGCGTCGGCATCCAGTTACGGTGTCCCACTTTCGGAGGGACATTTTTGGACGTTTGTTTACCGCAGCGTGGGGGTTTGGGGAGCGGAGGAAGGATCGAAGGATCCTGAAGATTTAGTTGAACATTGCAACGGCTTGCAACTGCATCGTGAGACCGTCTTATTCGAATGTTTCTCTCTCTTCTTTATGTGGTGGTTTTTAGATGTGTAAATTGAAAGTTTCATTTTTTTCAATCAAATATCGACACGCTTATTATTCTTCGACTGTGCGTGTATGTCTGTATTTGTACATGTGTGTTTGGGCGTTGCAAGCATGAGTTTTGTGATTTTGCAAGTTTGAGTACGTTTCGTTGAAATGCGGTAACATATTGTAAGATCCATTAGGAACTCTTCAAAAACTTTGACAACTTAGATTGGTTTTGCTTGGTTCGCATATTATTATTATTATTATTATCAAGTTTAAATAGTTTAGCACGTTGACTGCCATGGGTATCATGTTTGATAGCCAGCCTTCAATAGTTCTAAAATGTTTTCGTCGCATAAATACATGAAAATGCAACATAAAAATTATAGTAATATTAAAAACTAATTCTATGGGAAAGTAAGTCTTTGCTTAGCCTAAAAAAACCGGCGGTTTAATGAATGTTATAAACAAATTTCATTTAAAAAAATGTACTATAAAATATGTGCTAAAAACGCTTCGCAGTCAACGTGCTAGAAGAAATGATGTAGTACATTGGAAAGCTACTAAGTAGTTTTATATTTTTAGCACTTTAAAGTTTTATACTTTTTAGCACGAATTATAGTATTTTTTCAATAAAAAATATTAAAATAACACTTTACCACTTCATATTTCTTTTTTGAAATGTTACTTTTTTGACGTCATTTGATGTTTGTTTTGCGAAATTCGGTAAGCAAATAGCTATATTCAATGAAACATTGTAAAATTTAATGGATCGAGCAGTTTAATGCGCGCTACAAAGTAGAAAAGCAAAGAGAACGAAAGGCAATGGGGCAACATTAGTTCCATGGTGGTTTTGAGAGGCATTTTTCCCTTTTTTACTTCGATCACATGATTCTTCTCGATGTCATTGACACACTCTTTACCGCCTCAGCCTAGAATCCATCGAAAGAAGCAAAGAGAAGTAACGAGCAAACGTCTTCCAAGAGACTAAAAAATTGACCAAAATACAAAGCAATCCCTATCGCCAACCCCTCATCACCTAATGGCGCCCCCATGCAATGCAGGCGTTTTCTGGGCGTTCATCCCTCTTCCGCCTGTCAGCTGGGACCTCCCTCGGGCTCTGGTGCCATTAAATAAAGCATCATCTTGCTTTGCTTGACTTTTCCACGCACTCCCGTTGCCGGGTTTTTGTTGCGATTCTTTTGTTTTGTATTTTTATCATCGTCTCTTTCTCTACTTACTCTGGATGCAGTTGCATTTTGGATGCATCGATGGTTCTAAATTTGCGAATACATAGCCTTCAGTGGTACCCAAAGTTGCGGCACTGAATTCAGGCGGGGGGTTAAAATGAAAGAGGTACACTTGGTGTTTGTGTGTGTTAGAAAAGCTCCTAAGGGTGGGCTCTACTGCAATACATGTGTATTCTCAAGTTTTTGGGCATCTCGCTTCCCAGTGTTCGAGTACGTGATCAGTCACGATCGCTATTTAAAGAAAAAAAGGTTTAACCGAACAATCGGATCTTGCTGGCGAAGGAGTGGAAGAGGAATTGTGGAAGGACTCGACGACAAGATGATGGCGATGATAACGTTCGACAGTGAAAGGGGCGAGGGTATCGAAGAGCAGCGAATTGGGAACACCTCCCGCTTCTACCCTACGGTTGCAGCAGTTGAATTCGCGATTGGGCAAGTGAAGTGCATGAAACCAACGCAGGACGAGAGGCGAAGGTTGGGATGATGGGCGTCGTGCGTTTTGGTGCAATTGCGGTTGCATAGGACCGGCCGCGCATGTATTTGGGTGAAATATTGCGTGCAAAACACAGAAAAACACACATTGAAACTCTTCTATCTTTTGGTTGCTGCGTTAGTTATTGTGGGGTTAAGATCCAGACGTCTGAAGAAACAGAAAAGGAGATGGAAAGATGGTAAAAATGAGCTGGTAAAATTTATCCAATGGATACCTAAATTAGATTAAGTTGTAAGTAAAAAACAGATTTATGGTAAATTAGAACCATAAGTCATGTAGCTTTTAGGTGATTGATTAAACTACGTGATATTCTTGTTAATCAACGCCATACACGTGAAATCAACACCAGTGTTTGAATTGCCGTTGAGTTTTTTATGCTTAATATGCAAACGTAAACGTATTTGAAGATAAACTTAAATAATTTCTCGAATTGCTACTGTTACAAGACCATCTCTATTGTTTGAAAATATGATCGGGGAAAAGTGTAAAAGTGAAAATATAAGAATAGTACGTTACTATTGTAACATTGCATTTGGTTCAACAGAATATGGAAAAAAGTTTTTTTGGTTAGTAAAAAAGTACAACCTAATTGGACAGTTAAACGTTACCGAAGTGAAACTTTTACCAAGAGATCCTTTCCGAAAAAAGGTCCAATATTTATCGACAATCATCAATTTTAAATTATACAAAATATCATATCGAAAGGACGAAGATCTAAAAGAAATTCAGTTTATTTGTTTAAATTTGGTTTACAGATATAGCACTCTTTGTTTTACATAAGAAGCATATGACGGTACACTCTTCGCCCTACGCTCGATCGAAGTGGTGCAGTTGCATTTTACTGCAGCACAAAACTTTCTCTCCACCGCATCGGAAATTCCAACGACGTGTGGAGGATGCATAGAAGCGAGAAGAAAGTGAGTCAAACAAAAATAAAAAAAATTAAGGGAAAACCAACGTAAACGCATCCGATTGCTGCAATCCTTTTCGAATGAACCCACAGTGTGGTATTGGTTGTTGCTACGTTTATTCACGCGATGCTTTCCGCAGACAAGCGGTCGTGCAATGATGGATAATCTTTAGTTATGGATCTTGCAGCTTTTTTGTTACTTTACTACTGGTTACAATCGAACAATCTTTCTCATATCTACTCATTAACAATTGATAAGCGTGAATGAAATCTCGGACTCTATCTATCGTGGTTGGGTAACTTTCCAAGAGATGGCATGCATTGGGGGTAGAAAAGACAAACTGGAACATTGATAAACACTTTCACGTTTCGCTTCTACTACAGTTTAAAATAATTCCCGGTAAGGGTGATCGCATTGGTAGAAGTGTGTTTGTGGATTGCATTTTGTGTTGCTTCTTTTTTTGTTTGCCACTTTGGTTTGGCCTAGATGCAGATGCAGTTCGGTTGGATGCCCTCTAGCGGTGGGGATAAGGATCGCGCACGGGAGGAGAGGGGAGGGGGCATGTTTGGAGTGAAGGCAGTGGATGCACTGAAGGAGCTGCATTTCAATTGCGAAATACAAATTTGCACGACACCAAATGATATGGATAGAAAAAAAGAAAGAGATCAAACCCGAACTCGTTGTTGCAATGGAATAAAAATGAACGATTGTGTGTGTGTGTGTGTGTTTGTGTGCATCCATCGCCATAAAGCAAACACACTAGCACAAATACACCAAAGCGCGTCTAATGTGTGATAAGATACCCGCCTTAGGTTGGTGTTGATAATCAAGCGCCCGTAATGCATTTTTTGTGCACTGGCTTTACCATTACATACATCTTACATGGGGTGCGCTTTTTTTTAAACTCCTTCTTTGCTGTTGGAACGGTCAGGGTGGTCAGATGAACCATTTTCCGTCCCTCGAAGTGGCCTCCTGCGTTTGGGGCCCGCTAGTTCCCTTCCTAACACCACTTCGCTCGTGTGTATGCGTAGAGTTTGAGTAACTGCATTTCGGTTACCCTCTTGCTGCTCTACTGATTTTCTGCTTCGTTTTTGTGCAACCCAGATCCTGCTTTTCTATAGCTGGCAGATGACTTTATCGTTCGTCTTCGCCTAACTCGTGTCTTTCGATTGGCAGATACCGTCTCTTCCTCTCAAGCATCTTGGGGCAGCCCGTTGATGTATGTGTGCATTTTCGGATACCAGTTTTTCGGCTGCAAAAATGCAACTGTTGTTTGCCACGGAAAATAATTCCCCCTCGTTCGAGTATCAGAAAGAAAAAGAAAGCAAGTAGAAAAAACCTTCAGATTCAAAGCAGTTCTTTATTTCGGGGGGGGTCATCGCCGCCACGGCTGTGTGTGTGCTTTTTGCGCACCACTTAGAAGAACATAGACGCAGATGCACTGTAGGATTCTGTAGAAGTAACGCGCGCTACAATATGCAAGCTTGTGGACGATCGTTCCTGTTCCTTTCGCGAGAAGTGATGGAGATCGTCATTTTTCTTTTTTTATATTTATTTACTCTGTTTTGGGGGCATTGAACCTAAGAATGTTAGCCTGGTCCGGGTGTTATTAAATATCGGGGAGCAGTTCGAACGAATGGCGGTTTTGAAGCTGATCGATCTTGGCAGCAGCATGTTTTAGGCAATCTTATATTTATTTCAATCACTTTATTTAATTTTTCATTATGAAATTGATTGTTGGTTGTTTTTTTTATATTATCACGGTATATTTTTATATAGCCTTAAAATGCACCATATTTGCTTTACAATCATCTTATGTTAGCTAAGACATGACCAACATTTTTATGAAGATCTAGACCGTTATTTGTAATTACTCGGTTAATTGTAGAAGATATTTTCAGACTTAGTGATTTAAAAGATAAAAATAAACAGTTTTTCATTTTCAACTTTAGAAACTAGCTATACGATAGAAATTATAATTTGATTATATATACTGCTATACTGCAAATATTTGCAAACGTTTGCGCACGACATGCGGAGTGGAATTTTCAACCGTTTTGGTTTGAGAGTGTGAGAATGTTTAAATACGATCAAAAATCAAAAAGAAAAAACTAGAAAAACGACATATTTTTAGAAAAACATTCAACTATGTGTTCGAAAAAGTGAGGGGTTGCAATCGGAACAGGATAGAGAAACTTAGACAGGTTTGTATGCAAAAGAATCTGGTTTCTGCGTGCAAAGCTTATTTACATACTGCCGAAATCATCCCCACATACAAACGCACAAAGGCGCACACTCACACTCACGCATAAGACCGATAAAGCTCGCATCCCCTAATTCTATGCCGAATGTCACGACGCTCGGCTCTGGCCATCGGCTTCGCGCATCACCAAGAAGGCTCGATTGCGCATACAACTGCACCCTGCACCAACACAGTCGGCGTTGCACAACGGTGCAGCGGTGTGTGCATTTCCTTTCCTTTGTGTCCGCTTCCTGCGCAAGCTCCGGGGTCTCTTTCACTCGCTTGCTCTGTCCCGTACTCACGCTCACTTTCTCACTCGCACGTGGCCAGTTCTAACACCACGCCGAAAAAGTCGTCCGAAAAACACATGACGATGATGATGATGATCATGATGACGATGTTGACGCACATTTCCCCTGCAGATGAAGAGAAAAAACGCAAACCAAATGGATTGCAGCTCGAAAGAAGGGGAAAAATACCACAACAAAAGATGCGTCCCTTCCCCCCTCCCCAACACCTTCGGACCTGCGGTTTTCGTTATCCACCCACCACTCAGCCTCGTTTTCTTCTTCCATTGCCATTCTAAGTTCGCCCGCGTGTGTTTTCTCTTTCGCTCCTTCGTTTTTTTATTTTGGCAATGCGTTTCCCTTCCCCGTTTGGAGGGTGGTTTTTTCCCTTTTTTCTTCACCCAGTGCAAAATACATGCACATCATCCTCATGCTACCATGCCGTTGTGTGCGGAGTTCGGTGCACTGCTGCACATTTCACTTTATCGCCCGCTTCCGCTCTCCTGCTCGTAGGCTGTATGTGTGTGTATTGGTATGTGTACGCGGGCATGTTTCCTTCGCTCCGTTCGAAGCGGACGCATGGTGGTTGACGGCGGAACTGGTGCTGGTGCATCTTGGTTTGGTGCGCTGCGCGGCTGGCTATGTGTGTTTGCGGGAATGGCTCCCGATTTTGGGGTGTGCGTTTGTGGCTAAACTTTTTGGTGGTGAATTTTGTGAACGCTGGTTTTGTTGCCCACTACTCTGTGTGTTCGCCTGTGTGTTCGCCTTCAATCTTGCCTCTCCACCAACATCTGCACAAAATCGCATGTGTGCTTCTCTGTGTGCGCAATTTTTTTCTTCTTCATTTTTAGGTTTATGATCGTTTTTGGATGGCACTTTTTTTTCTTGCCTCGGGTTTTTTTTGTTTTTGGTTGATTTTTTGCATCCCTTCCCGCTCGCCCACCCTCCGGCTCTAGTTGCACTATTGCACTGCCTTTCGCTCATTCGCACTCACTCTATCCCTTTCGGTCGCCCTCATTTTTCGGTTGCATTTTTTTGTTTCCTTTCTGGTTTCAGCAACCTATTTCGGTGGTTTCCAGGGGGGAGAACAACAGCGGGATCTTTTAGAAAATGCTGCTAGTATTTGAGTCCTGCATCTGTGTGTGTGTGTATGTTGTGTGCATGCTCGTTTCTGGATGCTCGAATGGGTTTTAACTAGCGCGCCGGCGGGGCCCAGGGTTCGTTTCTTCTGGGTGAGGGAAGCACCACCGACACTTAGCGCTGGCCGCGGGCAGGATAGGGTGTGGGATGGGGTGCTGGGGACTGGTCAAGGGGAAGGAATAGGCGGCTAAGGTCAATGACCAAAAAGCGGAATTTTTGAGCTGTGCGCGCGCGGCCCCGGGTTTGATTGTGGTGCTCTCGCTCTGCATGGTTTGCTGCGTCGTGGACGCTTCGCGCAGAAAGTGCATTGGGGTGTGTTGCAGTCGAGCTGGTAGTAGTGGTGGTGGGGTGGTGGGGCGCCTGCGAAAGCCGAAAAACTGCATTTTGACACAGGGCAGTGACGCGAACGTACGAAAAATCAAAAATTGAACCTAAGTCGGTCCGTGGGTTCGTTTCATTCGTTCTCATTGTCTCTTTCTGTTGGGCTCTATCTGTTTCTTTTCAAAGTCCATCTCTTTTCGAGCATTGTGTAAACCTTTAATTTTTGCTATTTGTTCTTCTTGAATGGAAAGACGGGGGAAACGCAGAGGGTAGGAGGAAAAGGTAATCTCTTAGCTCCGATCTTGCGCCCACGATGCGTTGAATAATATGTTTAGTTGTTTTTTTTTATGGAAAATAATTTGAAACAGGACTGCAAACTTCTATCAGTTTCTAGAAGTCAATTTTTATATTGATATGAGGCATAACAAGTTTTTAGCTGATTGTTCCATTTGTTCGTAAAGATGTAAATCTTTTTGTGGCTTCAAAAATTTTAAATTACAAATTATGACTATAATTTACTATTGTAAAAATGAACAAGATCTTTTGTTGATCATTCATTCGTTCATTTAAATTCCTTTGGCAAAAGATACAATATTTGTGTAAATTTATTCCCTGTTTAAGAATAAACCTAAACAGTACTTATCCACGCTTAAATACATAGTTGCAAGATGGATATCGGCTTAAAAAAACCAAAACCCCACCGGAATTGAAGATGGTGGAACAAATAATTGCTGTGATGATATTATTCCTTGCCTTGTTCTTATTTTCTTCATTCGAATTTTACCTTATTATTGTGGTTAGACACGGTGAAAAGCGTTTTCCTTTGGCGGCATTTTATAACCTTTTTTTTACCCCTTTCTGTGCTAATTCCGATCCAGCGTGTGTGAACTGAACCGAGACAAATGTGGTGTAATTTTCTCCATCCTTTCTTACCTGACCGGGTGGTGCTTTGTGGCTGGGAAAATTTTCGCTGCACTCACCCAAACAGCACAGCATTTCGGGGAGAAAATAGCTGGTACAGAAATTTAGTAATTACCACACACCACAATCCAGAAAACGTCACCGACTGCAAGGTTGGGAAATAACGACCGAAAACGACGAACTCTAGAAAAAACAGGCCGACCAACCATTTCTTCTCCGCCCCACCGGAGGGTCTTTTCGAACAACGACCTCACTTCTTCTTCTTCTTCTTCTTCTTCTTTGGACCTGAATTTGACCACATCACGCTTCTACCCTCCATTCATGTGCCCCCTTCGTTCTATCACACCGTCCCTACGACCCTGGAACGACACGCTCTCTAACTACTACAACAGGTTAGCCTCTCCAATAACAGGTTTCTGGCCGAGGCCTGGCCAAGATGCATCGCGTTGCAACGGGCTGCTGCTGCTGCTGCTGCTTGGGCTGCATAGAGCGCGTTGCATTTTTAGTTTTTCGATACTTTCGGGGGTCGTTGGCATTTCGCCAAAGTGTCTAAATTATTGCCCATTCTCTCTATCCCCGCCGCAAGCTGGCGAATGAATGCTTCGGCGAGCTGCAAAACCGGTCCTTTCGTGGCGGATCGTCTCGGATCGCCACCGAGCGTCGAAAGGATACTGTCGTGTCGCTTTTGGCTAGCAACTGCTAGTGTGGTATATTGCAAAAATACAAGAAAATTTTCCTTGAAATTGATATTATATAGTGCAAATATATAAGTAATGCTACTTTGGCGATCGTAATTAGAGCATGATCACTTGCTTGTTTTAAAAGTTCTTACTAAAATGAGAACTAATTTTTCTAAATGGTTCTAAGCAATTTAAATATTTCATCAAATGGTGCAGCGATTAAATAAAAATTTAATAGCTTTGAAATCACAAGGTAATGGTTATCAAACCCTTTCAAACATGAACAATTTAACAGTTAAATCAATTGGTTTAGTTAATGTAAGTTTACCTAGTAACCAACTATGGCTTTGTACTAGTTTTTTAATTTGTTTTGATTTGCTCCTCGAACTCCTTTTTTTTGCTGAAGGGAGTTTCTTTACATGACCAGTTTTAATTTTCCAATGAAAAGTGATTTTTAATAATTTGATTCTTTCACTTTAGTTGTGATTAAACATTGGTTTGCTATTATGAAAACAAATCTTGAATGATTCATGCAGTTGTTAGCTATACAACGATGCATTGTGATATGATTGCACACTTCAAATATGAATTAAAAGCTGTTAAAAAATTTTTGTTTGATTTTTTCCTTCATAATGCTTGCTGCAAACTGTAATCTAATTTTGTTACAGTGAATTAGTCAATTTCTATGTGACTTTCAAAGAAGACCATTACGGGTGGTAAATTTTTGCTCAGTTTTTGATTAGCGGTGTGAAAAAAAATTGTTTGCTCATAACGGTCTTTTATGTTGCTTTATTTCATAGAAAGCTTTGCACACGTTGGCAAGCGAGGTTTCAGATGTGAATGCAATAAAAGTAACATATTTTTGCTAGAGAATTCTATTAGGTAGTAAGAGTTTCTTAAATCCTTCCTTAATTTCCTCAACTTTGCTCACAGTTTACCCTGGACCCTTTGGTTGTTCCAACAATCAATCATTTAGGATCACAGAAGCTTTCCGCTTGCATTGTCCCGTTGCAGGGTTTCCATTATTGCCGTACCCATTTTGGTTTTCCCTTTGTTGGCTGTGAGAAACTGCAAAAGGAATGCTGCGGAGACCATGCAATTGTGTGCGCAATAGTCTCGGCTCGCTGGCAAAGTCGTTTCGGTACCCTCCCCAGGTCCCCGCGTCGTACGCACCGAAACTGCAGCCAAAAGGTAAATCGGCAAAGTTTCACCAGCATCGATTTGCAACATTTTTGGGGTCTCTCGCCGTTTATTTTCGTTTTGCAGGGAGTTTTTGTTGTTTGTTGTTCGTCTTGGAGTGCAATTATTTGGGCGACTAAAACCGGTTCCCCCTCCCTCTCCGCGTCCCTCCCGTACCCTTGCCGTCCGGGTGGATGCTGTTTGAAGCGAGACGCAATCCGGGAAAAAGACCTCCTCTGTGTGTATCGTCCAATGCAACGCGAGGTCCACCGTTGCACCGGCGGCGTCGACCTGCTGGATGACCTGACTTGCCTAAAAATTTCATGCTTGCATTTCCCCTTTCGCTCGTACCTCACACGGGGTTTATCTTTCTCAACATTGTTCCCAGCATCCCCGGCCTGCCATAGGCTAGGCGCATGACGGACCGGATCTGCGCCAGCTTGGCAGTCCTTAGCGTGCGCAAAAAGGACTTTGGCTGTGGACCCGGTTCACTTGCGTTTCGTTTTCTTTTTTGCCTTTCTTCGTGCTCTTCGCTCGAAACGGGCTTTGTAGAAGGCATTGCATGTAAGCCTTTGACACACTTTGAAAGGACTGCACTCGCGACGGAGAAACGTGTTATGCTGATTCGGACTCTTTCTCCCTCTCTTCGTTCTTCTTTTTTACCATCTTTTAGGATGGTTTTAAATTGCATTAGTCAAACCCCCACTGCACATCCTCTGCGTGAAGGGTTTACCTTTCGAAGGCGGATTTCCTTTTTTTCGGCTCTTTACGTGCGGCGCTTTTTGCCCTTCGCCTCCTTTGATCATGTTTGCTCGACGAGAAAGAAAGGACTATCGAACCGAAACGAATTCGTGACGTGGCGTTGGAAAGTGGCCGCGCTGCACACAAAAAACCCTTTAGGGTTATGGTTTCTCGGCGGAACAACTAATGGACCGATCTCTCCCCCCGTCCACCTACCAGAAAGGTATCGATCACATGACTTTGATCGATCGGTCGATCGATTTTCGGTCGTAGGTTGTAACTTCAATTCTCTGAAATTGGCAGTGAGTAAAAGGAGGAGGCTGGCCGTGTGGGAGCTTGAATAATGGTGGGTATGGATTGAATTTGGGTTGATGTCTACAGAAATTACAAACAACCGTTACGGATATATGTAGTTTTTTGTTGAAAATTTACGTATCTCGATTTTTAGTACAAAACAACATTTGCCTCATGAACATTTAATACGTTGAACCCATGTTGCAGGTGGCAGCAGCAATGCTTAATAAGATTTAGGTAAAATCCCAAATAAATATGGTTGTACTAAACCGCTGTACTAAAACAGCTTAGCAGAACGTATCAATGAAAAATGTATTATTTTCTTGTTCTAATTAGGAAAATTGATTGATACTTTACCATTATTAATTAGTGAAGGAAACTCACGTTTCTTGCATTAACCAGTATTCCATTTTCACTATAATCGGAAGATGCACCGGCGTAAGAGGTTCACACGTTTTATTTTTCAACGTATAAGTCAAATTTAGCAAACCAATGTAATTCACATCCAGGTGTAAAACGGAAGGGCAAAGCTTTCCATTTATGTGAATTTTAGAAACGTAATGCTAATTAGCAGCACCACAGCATGAGCAATTTGCTTGTATGTGGTCATGGTTTCAAGGTTTGCAATGTTTCACTCATTCTCAGAAAAAGGAAGAAGTGGTGTGGTTGTGTAATACTTTGATCATTTTTATTCGAGAGAAACCTATTTTCTCAGGCCGTATTTTTTTGTTCTAAAAAAAAAGGTTTTTTGATATATTCAAAGCCTTACTGATGTATTATGATTTCCATTATACCTTTATTTTTCGTAGCACCACTTTTTGGGTACCGGTGTTGGAAACCCCGCAATCGCGTGCCTTTTACATGCCTGATTCAAGTGAAAGTGGTTACGATTCGGTGCGATTGCTTTTGTACCTCCTGGTTTGTCTTAACAAAAGCGGTAAAACAAGTCATCAGTGATCGAAAATTAATCCAAATTAGTAATGTCCTCCCACCTCTCACGTTCTTCGCCGCCATCGCTCGAAGTAGGACGACAAACAACAAAAGTACTCCTGACACCTGACGACGATCGATTACGTCCGTTTTTTTTGCCTTGCTGTTGTATTACAGCTTCACGTTGTTGAAGGTACGGCGTGTGGTTTTTTCCAACCTGCTGCACTTTTTAACGTGGCTCAAATGCACTCTCCTTGCATCGTAGCACCGAAGGAGAGTGCATTTGAGAGTGGTCTCGTTTGACTTAAGGTCTTACGAATGTTTTTGTGGATGGCAAATAGAAAGTAAAAGGTGTGCAATTGATGTACGATGGTAAGTATTTCGAAGGAATCAAAACTCAAGTAGCAGCAACTGGGTAGGTTGGTTAACACGTCACCCAGTGTTTTAGTTTCACTGACCGAAAAGTGACCTTTCCGAAATCAAATACAAGTGCGCACACCTTTAGCTGTCGGTACATTATATTGGCTCCGAAAGCAACCAAAGCGCGGATCGGGACCACGACGTTCATGGTTTAGTGGATAACCATTAATTTAAGCACCTGATCGTCCTTGCACGCGAGTAGGCAACAAGAGGAAAGGCTTGGAGGCGGTGGACGAGGTTCCTCCATTTTTTAGCTCTCCCGGATTCGGAGTGCGTTCCCCACCACATCTCAGGTCCATTGCATGCATGGTCCAGCGGCACACAATGCGCGGAGTGTGCAGTTCGGCCCATGGCCATATTCGAGCTGACATTTGCTTGCTGATGCAATCACGTGCAGTGTAATATGAGGGGCTAAGAGACAAGGCTCTGTGCGGTTTTGCTTTATGATTTGTGTATTTTGGCACCTTCGCTGGTGAAAGTCGAATTTTTGGCTGAATTTTGCAGGTATATTCGGGAGGATTTCTTTTCTAGAGCGAAGTGAATTGTAGCTGTAATATTTAAAATATTGTTCAACGATCAATTAAGAAGAAAACAAAATGACTAGATATTACGGATTGATATTTAACACGTTGATTGACGTTGTCACCCAAGAAGTGGGGTCAGGCCTTTCTTCTAATATAGTAGTGGACATATTTAATATTAGGCTATAATAATTACTAAAATGTAGTGTTGTGCTTAATGAATCTTTTCGCGAGATTCATTCATATGAAACTTTCACCTAAGATTCATTCAGATGGATTCATGAATCTTTGCGGATTCGAATCTTCAAAGCCTAATGAATTTTTCGAAACCTCAATGAATCTTGTTGAATCTTTCATGGATCTGTCACGAATATCCCCGATTCTCTCATAGGCGTGGATAATGCGACCAAAAAATAAAAGGGGGTCCCTTAACCCAGTTTTGGCTAGTGACTTTTCAACAGTTGGTGTGTCTTTAGGATTCATGAATCTCTCGTCGAAAGATTCATGAATCGCTTAAAAGACAGAGATTCCTTCAGATTCATGAATCTGAATCAGATTTACACAACTCCACTAAAATGTATCCTTTGCGAATCTTAGTTTTTCTTAGTTTTACAAAAACCGTTGATAACCAAATTTTAACAAAAATAATTGTACTAAAACTCTGTTGTAAAACAACGCGGAGGTCAACGTGGCGATAAAGCAATGCACTTATAGAGTAGAAGGCTACAGTTATTTTAGAAACTATTGTAAAGTTTAATCTTTCAAAGTGCCCATGCCACAGGTGTGGGATCGAAACTCAAGTCTGGCACCCTTCGGAACAATTAAAATTAAATAAAAAAAAGTGCTAAGGCAGCAGTCAACGTGTTAAAAATAGAATCTATGAAGAAACTATGAAATACTGCGAATAAAGTCTGATTTTGAACTCTTTATTGAGCAAACCAAAAAATCTATATTTCGGTGAACGCCTCCAGGCAATTCTTTTTCTTTTTCTGACCTTTTCCGTCACGCAAAAGGAAATCGTCTCATTGAATGCTGGAAACGTTACGCCTCGATATGGCAAATCGAATGTTTCCCCCTGGTCCCTTCGGGCGGGAGGGGACAAAGCGTCCCAGCGACGACACATCATCAGCACGTAGCCGAACGTCGTTTAATGATCGTTTAAACAAATGCAAAGTGCAGACGGCTCCAACTGCGTGTGACCTAATTTGCGGACTGCATCCGAGTTTTGTTTCCTTTACTCGTTTTTTTTGTTTGTTTGATTTGCTGCAAAGAAATCTCTCCACAACGCGGACATACCGCCACCAGTGTGTTATTTTGCAAACGATAGCGTAAGAAAGCAAAAACTCTGCGGGAAGAAAAAAAGGTACTTTCTTCCTTCGCTCTCTCTCTCCCTCTCACTTTTGCTCTGCTACTCGACGATGTTTTGACGGAAATTTGTTATTTGAAATTCGAGTTTCGAAAGAAGAAGCACCGAGCTCTCGCTGGGGGGTTGGGCCGGAGTCGGGTGGGGTGAAAGGAAAAAGAAAACCTACGAGGTTCTGACTTGTTGACCCGAGCGCCGAAACCGAAGGATCTGGCCGGCCAAGAGATGGGCGTTATAAATAGAGCGTGCCCGTTTCTGCGCCGTCATTGACTTTGGCTTTAGAAAAACGTGAGCATAGATGTCAATGCACTCTGGCCGACAGTGAGCAAATATACAAACACAAACACACGTTTAAACATGCACAGCACCACCCTATCGTGTTCCGCTCCCCGCAGAATGCACTTCATTCTGGCGTCAATCGTGCTCGCGCACCCAAAACGCAATCAAGACACTGTTCCCATTACTTCATCGTCTTTTGCTTTTTACTCTTGAAGAGTTTTGGATCCTGGCTGTGAGCATATTTGGCAAATGTGCGTTTCACACTTGCCGTATTTGTCTGCATTTGGTTCGCGCTCGTTGGCAGCGGCTGCGGTTTGGCCACTTTTTTTTTTAAGTTACTGCCGAAGGATAAACATATTGTCTGAAAAATGATATTCTATCAATCTACTTTTTAAAACATAAAACTTCATTATAGATAAACAAATCTTTGTTCAATAGGGCAAATGCTTTATTGAATCATTTGTGAAGCGACAATCAAAGTTTCGCATGTCTCACACATAAATTTATTATATTTATGCAATGCTCAAATAAATCTCAAACTGATTTAAGTTTTTCAAATAAAGTTACTCCATAATTCCCTTACGACATTTAAAGTAAATGCCTTGTTATTTTGTAAGTTTTTGCTCTTTGCTGTCTGCAAAAACAAGTCATAGAATTGGTATTGAAGCAGCATAATAGCATTTAAATTCTGCATGAAAAGAAAAAAACCGGATTTAAGAAATGTATAATCATTGCGCATTAGAAATAGTTTTATTATTTCATTACCAAAAATTATATTTGTAAACTATATTATTGAATTAAAAAATTCGATTCAAGAAGAGAATGATGAATTCTTGTGATAACTTCCCGATACCCCTCGTGGATTCCCAAAAATTTGGAAAATTTATTTGTGAGCCATATCATTCACAATGGTATCATCGACCATATCACGTATCGTGGCTTAAAACAAAAACGGGGTTGACCCGGTCAGAAAATACACAACACAGCGCTTACAATCTTACGCGAGACTTATTTGTCAAGCTCAAGTTAGATAGCAACATCTTCATAAAGATAACATTCTATTCTAGTGCAGAATATATTTTTATCTACAACTGATTATCATTATCAGCCGAAACACAAGGAGTTCGTTGAAATGTAGTAGTTTGCTACAAAAATGAGATAATTTTCTCGCATGAACAAGTTTTGTTTGTGGTATTCGTTATTTTCTGTTTGCAGAGAATGGTCTAGAGAAGATACAAAGTAAAGCAGTTAACTAGTGTAACTCTTTATATTTACATTAGTGTACAGGTATTCACGAGTATAAATCGTTCAGTATCCCCTGGGTAATATATTGTGTGAAGATATGAACATGGCTATATCTTATCTCGGTTTTGATTGTAGCCGAATACGAACGAATTGAAAATGCATTTAAAACACGTACGATCGAATCCCAAAAAGTTCCCTAAAACTGCAACCACAACCAGCCTAGCTCCAATCGCCAGACGTCCCAAAGCCTTCGCGGGTATTTTTTCTCACAAAATCCTCTATCGTGTTCTTTGTTCACCCACCAGAAGATCGGCGAATAGAACCACCGCCAATCCCGTAATTTCCCCTACTCGCCAACCGTTGTGGATGCCGGCCGTCTTTATTACGGCTCTGCAACTCTTTTCCCAAAATGCAATCTCGCCGCGACCGTTCCGTTTCTCCCGATACCCTATTCCCCTTCCTACAGTTCCAGGCAGCTAGATTGAATCCAGACGAGAATGGTCTCCCAATAGCGACGGCGCGCTCTAATGTAGCCTTGAAATCTAACAAAATGTAGCGACGGCGAGAGGAAAAGAAAAGAAAAACCAACCACCACCACCTCCACCTCCACCACCCCATACGATCGGCAGACACACAAAACGATCCATCGCGCGGTAGATGTAGATCGCGGAAAAGGAACCACGGGGGAAGGGAGTTCGGAACCGAACCGAACCGCGAAAAGAAGGAACCAAAAATAAGAATTTATTTAAAAAAAAATGGCACACACAAACGACGGTCTGACCTTGAACGCGAGTCCCAAGCGCATTAGCGCGTTGCACCGTAGCGGCAACTATGCGATATGATTAGATCGTCTGCGACTTTCCTAGGATGGTGGGTTGGGTGGGTGGGTGGTGGTGTTCGCGGCGTGTGGTGCCGGCGGCTCCGGGTTCATTCGCACTCTTCCTCGACAACGTGTATGTGTGTGTATGTGTGTGTGTGTGTGTGGAGTCGCGGTTTGTCGCGAATGTTAGGAAGAAATGAGAGGGAGCTATTGGGGAAGACCAGCTGGGAGTATAGATAAAACTAAGCAGAATTCGCGTTTGTGTTCCTATTTCCTAACAACCCCCGTCAAACGCTCCCTCTTTCCAATGTATTTCGGGGGGAACGACACACACTTGACACGGCCCGAAGCAACCCGTCTCGCTCGCTCTATCTCTATTTTGTATTTTCCCATTCTAATGCAGCTCGACGGGGTGGTTTTTATTTTGTTTTCATTCGATTTCTGCACAACCGCGAAGTCACCGGCTTTCGTGGGTTATTTTTTGCTTCTCCTGACGAACGGCCGGAAAGAAGGGAGACGTGAAACGAAACTGCAACAAAGCTGCGCGCGCGCGCCCGTTGCTGTGGTGGAGACGACCTATTCGATCACCATCATCATCGTCACCATCATCGTTGCAATCAGGAGCGACATTAGCTGCTTCTAGGAGGCAACGATGGGAAGGCTGGTTGGTTGGTTATTAGGCCCCCGCATAGACGTGTATGTAAGCTGCACAAAGCGATCGAACCGAAGGGTCGTCCCAGGAAGGACGGCCCGATGGATAACTGGACCGACAAGACTAGACTGCAGCTTCTTCAGCAAGAAACCGACGGACGCTGAAGTTCAAGTTTGAAGAAGTAGCCGTAGATTTGGCTCTCCCGAATTGATGAAATCATGCCGTTCCAAACCTACTGCTGCTGCTTTTGCTTCAAGCCGCAAACGCACACCCCAGACGAGTCGTCCCTTGGTCAGGGGGTTAGGCAGGCAAAGTGACAGCGGACAGAGGAACCGTCTGGCTTCCAGTGATGATGTCGAATTTTGCATTTCTGTGGCCTATCCATAGGGAGCTCCTGCCGGTTCCCGCTGTACGTTCGTCTCACGCTTCCGTCCGATGCCTGGACTACTTTTCGAACCGTGGTCGAAGACGAGACGTGGTTCAGTCTGAAGCAATTCAATGTCGTTGTTTTGCCTTGTGTAGGCCTTTGTGTTTCGGCTTACATAGTGCGGCCAATATTAATTTGGCTTTTGTTGTCTGCTGGGTTGCACATTGATATTCTCCAAAATGTCTAAGGAGGTTTTGCACTCCACTAGTTCTTATTAGGCTCTTCTTCGCCTGTGAGGGCTGCTAAGTTTTGTCTTCTAACGTTGTTAGCACGATTGATTATCTTACCATTTAAAGATGTGTTTTATATGGGGTTGTTGCATACCGATAGTGATATAATGATCTTTAATTAACTAACCATGTTTTTGTATGTCGTTTCACTAGTAATAATTTGTAATAGATGTTTAGAACATCTTTCATTCATTCTTAGTTTCTTCTTTGTTCTTTCAAGTCAGACAACTTCCGCCCTTCCCTAAATAATTGAATTCAACTCCCAAGAGTAGATTGATGATTTAAGTTTTTTAAAAACACAGGTTTGTTTTTTATTAGGTGAGTTTAACACAAAAAAACGAGTCTTTAACATAAACTTTTATCTTTTATATTTTGTAATGCTAGTTTTTCCGTAGGCGTACATTCCTTTAACAATAAAGGTCATTGGTTTGGTACGGTGGGATTTTTTAAATTCACTAAACAACTCACACTACACAATATTGTTGATCGATTTTTAATCGAAAAATAGAATTCGGGTTTGCAAATGCTCTCATTGCTCTTGAAAAAATATTGCAAGTTGACAAACAGTTTTGATAACTCCCTCAATACAGATAAGAACATTTTCCCTCGAGCCTTGGTTTTCAAAATGGAATATATTTTTGAGAACTGAATTACAATTGATTCAATGTTCTATAGTTTTATTGTTAAGTAGAGAGTGTTTGTTTGTTTTACTTGCATGTTTTATTTTCTGGATTGAATTGTTAAATTCGCTACAAAAATGAATTCCAGAAGTTTTGAACATTGTTTTGATTTCCAAATTATGCTTTGTTAATTTCAAACATTGGTCATTTAATATTTTGCCGGGACGAGGATAACACGACTGCAATTTATTGTTTTTTGATCTATTGCTTGATTAACAAAAAAGTTCATTTCTTGCACGGTTTTTTACATTTTCAATTTTGCTTGGAAGATGTTTTAAAAATGTGCACTGATGAAGGTCATGGATGGATGGAAATGGAAATGTTTTCCTATTGACAAACTGATCGTTCGAATAGCATACAATTTGCATATTCCAGTCGATTCTCTTATGATGACCTAACTCAGCTGGGAGACGTCGCCGCACAGAATGTCCGCCGTCTAGTTCCAATTTCTCAGCATGTGTGTGCCAGACTGTGTGGTCATGGTTTCGCTTTCGTTCGGTCTCCGGTGCACCACCACTTCACCATCCCTTATTCCACCGTATTTTCGCCGCGAATGTGCTAGGTCTAGGCCAGCATGCCAGTGGGCGCGCGATGTTGAAGAATAAAAGCAGACGAAAAGACAAGACGTCTGTGTACAGCTGATGGTTAACGCAGTGCGTCGGAGTAGGAGAGTTAGCGGAGGTGCCACTATACTCTGCTCCTAGAGCCGGTTGAGTCGCTTGAAAGAGCTCCTGCAGCAGTCGCCAAGAGAGTGGGAAGCGTACTCAAAATAGCGACACTGCTGCACATTTGTTCCACTGACTGCGGGATTCTGCCTGAAAGGCAGTCGGGTTTTCTTTGCTTCCGCACCGGAGAGACGCCGATCTCTAACGTTGGTCTGCAGCGACGCCGCTAGACGCAGGTTTTGTTTTTCCTTCTTCCCTTTGCTCTGCAATTCTGCTCGTCTGCATCTTCTTCCGCGAGTTTGTTTTTTGTCGGCCATCGTCGCCGTTGTCTGTTGGCCTTCCGTGCACTGGCGTCTGGACCCTCTTCTGTATCCCCTTCAAACTTCTCTGCATCTTGGCAAACTCCAACCAATTGTGCACTGTTTTTGGAGCGTGTTGCTGCACACGTTCGCGTTCGCTCTATCTACCGCTAGACCGACTACCAGCTAGGAGGAGGTTTCGCCAAGGTCATCACCAGAGTGCGGCTAGTCGTGGCAGTTGGATGCTTGAGACTTCTTCGCAGTGTTGTTTCGTTGGTGCGTTCCTGCACCGCGCTGGTCGTCTATTCCCGCCGGTGTTCGTCACTACTTGCTTTCGGAGAAGCATTTAACGTGGTCCAGCGTGGTTGTGCTGCGTTTGTAATAGATGACGCTTCCGGGGGTTAAAGTCCGAGGTCATTTATTAATCATTTTTGTACTTCATTAACCGCTTTATCCCTATTGATGTAACCCATTTATGCTGATGAGTTATTTTTGAAATATTCAAATCCGTAAAGCTGTTTGTTTAGTTCGATCAGCTTGAATTGTATTCAATTATCCAAAAAAAATTAAAATTCCACTGTACAAAATCAAATTCATACGATGAATAAAACTGCTGCTTGTTTTCTGGGTAATATTGCATGCATTCATTTGGTGAAAAAGGTTATTAAAATACTTGTCTTAGTTCAGTTTTGTAGAAAACATTCTATCGTCAATAGCGTTAAACATAAGGGAATAAGGAATTTTGTTGTCAAATTACTATAGTAATATCGTGAGAAAATGGATGGTGAGATCAGTAAAGTAGTAAAACAATCCATCGCAAGAATCAGAAATTAATCCCCCATTTATGTTCAGATACCAAACCAGTTGAAACTCATGCTCACTTTTATAGATGCCAACGTGTTCCTAACAGTGTGTTTTTTGGATAATATGATCATTCTGCTTTCGGTTATATTTTTGTCGGTTTAAGAGCAAAATCTGTTTGCTTTTTCCTATTTTTTATCTCATAATTCTGACCGTTATACAACATTGTCTGATGTCATGTCATCTTTCGACAACTGAATACAATTTTGTTAATTTTTTTTTTTACATACATCATACTTACAGAACAACATAGTTTTTATGCATAAAATGTCTGTAAGTATCAAGTAAAACTATTAATAATATTTTAATATAGAATCTGATTTACAAAAAAATTAAGAAGCTTAATAGTCAGGCTGGGCAAGATACGATAAAATCTTCTTGAAAATCTAAAACCAAGTGTTAAATGTATAAGCTGACGACAATATGAGATACGCCTACTATACAGCCTATGGTAGAAAATTTTTTGTAAGTATATCGTTCTGAGTTGTAAATTTTAATGCTTTAATATTGTTTGAATAGGTTCTTTCCCGGAGTTGTTTTCTTGACATTAACGTAAAATTGTTTATGTCCAAAATGCTTTTCGTTGTTAATTTAATGAACTTATTATCATTATTTGTATTGCTTCCCCGATGTAATTTATAAAAACACCTTGTTTCGTATTATTTTGGGAAATTCCATGCTTTTGTAAGGCGGGTTTCTAATTTTATCACCACCCCAAAACCGACGTGAAATTATTTTTCTTATTACCACAGTCAAACCTCACCGAAATGAATGTTGCTTTCCGCTCGTTTAAAAAATGTAGCAATTCGGCACGTGATTGACGTGGTTCTGTAGTAGAAAAGGATACTTCAATAAAAGCCCATTTTTCCAACCCGGGAAAACAGCCTGTTTGGTGCGCGCGAACAAGAAAACTGCCACTTTCCCACCAGATTTCCATTTTCCGGGCAAGTCGTCGCCGTTCGCTTGTCATCTCTTTTGTTCCCGGCACTGTGTGCACTTACACAGCGACGTTGCTTATGGAAGTTTAATATATGTGCTTTCGCCAGTTCTTTTTGTATTTCTTTTTAGTGTACCACCCCCTAACCCCTCCTGCCACACTCACACGCACACAAAAGTGCCATAAACTTTACATTCTCACGTTACACACTTCAAAAGTCTCGCTTTTCATGTCTTATGTTTTCCTTTTATTGCCTACCGAAAAAACAATCTTCTCGCGGAAAACGCGCTTTCAGAAAGCATCATCGATCGTCACATAACATTCACCCACCAAAGGGGGTTGAGTGGGTGGCGTTTTCGAGGATCCCCTATTGCAAACGGGGAAAAAAACGACCGTTTTGTGAAGAAAGATTAAGTTTGCTCGGGTCAGAGAAAGCTTACATCTACTCTCAACTCTCCAACTCGAGCGGTATCCTTTAAACATTTTTTTAAATTTTTTTCTAAAATAAGGATACGATGACGGTGTGCAAAACGCCAGTTTTTCACGGGAGCATGAATTCTTTTAACTTAGCTGTACTGTAGCATAGTTTTGCTAGTAGTTTCGTTATAAATCTCGAAATCTCTCGTGAGTCTTTATGTGTCAACTAGAATGTCTTCCTTTCGAATAAAATAAAATGATCCAAAACTCCTTTCATTTATTTTCGGATATTTTTTGCTCCACCACCAAGGATAGATTGTATGGAAATTCGGTGCGCGAGAGCTAGAAAGTAATGAGCACCACCGAAATGGTTTTTCGTGAGCACCCGAATCCGTCATCCCCCCGCCTCTTCGAAACTCCTTCGCCGCTGGCATCAGCCTACCCCCTCCTTCCGGGCCCCCCAATGGAACCTGGAAAGGGGCGTGGAAATCGCGCACGCAGACGTGTGTGCCGAGGATACATCAGCGAGATTTTAATTTTATATGTCATTTGTTTTCCCCATACGCACATGCGTTCGGTGTTGTGTGCTCCCTTTCCTTCGCGTGCATCCTGTCGGGGTCTCTCTTTTGCTCCTTCGACTTGGTGTGCCACATTTTCATATCATTAAATTGGAAAGTGGGGAGCATTAGCTGGTGTGTTCGGCAGAGGAGGCCCCCTTGGGAGAAGGGGCCTGGGGCAGCGGCCGCGGGTGCGCGACGCTGTAAAAATGGGAAGGGTATATTTTATTTTATCTGCCGAAAATTAACCAAATACACTCGAAAAAATGAAATAAAACGCCATTTGGCAAAACGAAGGATGCATGATGGTGTTTGACGGGCCTGGAAGAGGTGATGAGGCTCACATCCAGTAAATCATACATACACGCACGGGTAAATAGCTTCACTTGGGCAGGAAATAGGTTTTTTTTTGCTTCATTGGTTGACGCTCCGCTTACTGCCCGGCCACCTCCATCATCCTCCTATACTTTTTTTTAAATTAATTTTATTTCATGTTTTGCTGTAAAACAAAAAAAAACACTTAAGTCCATTTTGGGCGGAAAAAATAGGGCCAAAAATATAAAAGATATGTGTCAACAAAAAAAACAAAAAAACACAAAAACAAAAACTGGTAAAGCGAAATTATATTTCACATTACGCCTTAAATATTTGTTGATTATATCAAGCGGATCAATTGATAAATGTGTACAACCTGCTGGTATTCTGATTCAGCAAAGAGTAGTGTTTGGAATGCCCCTTCAAAATAAAAAAAAATGAAAAATCCTGGAAAAATTTGGGAAATCCCGAAAAAACTCCTATACGTGTGTGTGTGCAAAACCCCATCGTTCCACGCGCGATATTGAAACTCTCCGAAACATTCGAGCGGTGGTGCTTCATCTGTGTGTTTTTTTTACGTTACCACCAAGCGCGTCCCCTCACCCCAATTTCTCCCTCTCTCTTTCTCTCACACGCTCCCCTCCTTTTTTCCACAATACGAGTTTTGTTCAATCGAGTGGGTTTCCTGTATCCTAGAAGAACGCACCAAAACACCGCCGTGTCATACACGCTGTGTGTTCAAGTGTGGATACAAATAATTTCTCCGGTTTGTTCGCGTGCCTGCGCGTGTGTGTGAGTGTGCGGCCGCGTTCGTGCATATATGTAAAAAATGAGAAAAAAAGGATAATGCTCGCGAGGGAGGAAGATTCGGGTGGGGGAGGGGTGATAAGGTGGGCCTTTAATTTATGTACAAAAATTTATTATAATATCCGCATCAAAAAGTAGGTACAAAAAGACTCCGATGATGCGGGGGGTGGATGGGGTTGATTGCGTAGGTGAAGGGAAGGGTGAAGGACGCCAGGATCAGGCTGATGAAAAAATCCGTTGACCGAAAAAAGAATCGAAAAAATATATACACACACACACACACACACACCCACTTATGATACGTACCTGCATTTGATTGCATTCACACATTACGGCGCAATGGCCAAAAGTGGTGAAAAAGGATATTTAGGATAAAACGAAAAAAGCCGGAAAAATAAGGCTACTATACATACACACGTAATCCGGTTTTATGAATTTTAAAAATTAGGAGTAGTGGCAAGCGCTTCGTTTTTAAATGAATTTATATGTTTCAATAGCAAAGCAGTTCCTCCCGACGCCTCCGTTGGTCCATACACTGTGCCTCCCTTTTTTGACTCTTTTTTTTTGCTAACAACTCCTGCGCCCTTTTCCATACCATCCCCTCACCGGCGCTTCTAACACTACTCCACACGTAGTTCAGCGCGAATATAATGATGGTTCTAATATAATTTCCCCGGCACTACCACCACGTGTGCCACGTGCCATGCAAATACATCGCAGCATCCCACGCTCTACGGACATATACACACACTTATGCAAGAAATGTCTGTTGTTTCACTTTTTTTTGCCCTTCATATCTCTCTCCCTCTCTTTCTCTCTTACATCCGAAAATAAATCCACCAAAACTGAGTGTTGGGTTCAGTTTTTTTTCCACCGTGCTTAACCGATTTTTCCCTCATTTTCCAGCGCACAACCACATTACCCCTGGCCCGCAGTTCACCCCTAAGTACACTTTCCCCAACCTCTCCCTCGCTCGTTCGGTCGTTGGTCATGAGGATCGGTTGTCCTGTCCTGGACCCCATCCTGCCAGCGTCGTCTGCATTTTATTTTGGTTGCTGCTTTTTCAATTCCTTTTTTTTGCGGATGGTTTTGCTCATCTCGATTGTGTTTTCCAAGTAGAAGTGATTTTATGAGGCAGTTTATGTTTTTTTTTTGTCCGAGATAATGCAGAGAGTATGTACATTTGTTGCACTGATTCCTAAACATCGATTTACTGTAGTAATTTATTGAAACAGGAGAGATGACATATAATAAACTAATCTGTTCTCGCGGTTGCTTATTGTAGGTTTAACTCGGAGAACTTCAAATCATTTTTAAGGCAACCCTATAAAAATGTCTTAACAAGCCAATTGTCCTTGTCCGGATGTTTTCATTTTGACTTGTTTTGCTATTTCGGTTCGCTTGAAGTCTACTTGTTAGATTTTTTAGTTTTAGGGGTTCCTGGGGTAATACGCCCCCTTTAAGAAAAATGATTGAGTTTTCAATGAGCTTTTTGTAGTGATTATTGATTTTATTAATTCATTTGGTTCATTAAGGTTCAAACTAGTAACCAGTTAGAGAAGTTTTACTGTTCGCTAAAAAATACACGATTTTTTTTTTAAGGTAAATTTCAAATGTATCTGTATCTGGTTGAGGTAAAATGCGCCTGTGCTGGGGTAAAATGCACCATAACAGAGGGACATTATACATCATAACAAAGGAACTATACGCAATAAACCAGTGTGGCAAAGTGTATAACTCCTTCCTCTCCAAATAACTAAATTTAGATCAATTAAAAAGTTCAAAAGTTCAAAAGTTTTCCACGATTTAATCGAAAGTAAATAAAATTCATGGAATTTACTGATGAACATCATTATTTTGATTGATAAAAATTCGTTTTAGTTTGTTTACAAACTGAATGCATTTCGTCCCGACCTATATGATGCTCCCGTTCATAGCTGAACATATTTTTGATGAAATCACGAGTAATTCTGCAGACTTACCAAGATTTTTATATGCAGTTTGAAACTCTGATTCTAGTTAACTGAAATATGTATGCCATGTCTAAAACCAGCGATTTTTGTTCAATTTATTCCTCAGCGGAGTGGTCAGCAAAATTAAATCAGAACCTGTCAGAAGCAGTGATGTGCTTGTTTTGATTTTATTTCGCGTTTATGTTGATCAGAGAGCATGGAGGTATCAAATTTGCAGGGGTACCTTATGTTAGTTCACTCTTGCAGGGTAACTACTTTTTCCGTTTAGCCTAAGAGGTGCATATTACCCCAGCCACCCCAGTTTGTTGTTGTTGTAACACATAAATTTAACGATCATCGTCTTCTGTCGTCCAATTCGGTGTAAAACGTCTTGAATTCGCTTGTTATTGTGCTATTCTTTTTATAATATAGAAACGTGAATCTTTTATGTTCCTCACCCAGGCTATGCACCCTGGCTTAATTGTTATGCACCCTGGCTTCATGTTTTCTCGTGTTATCAAACGTTACAAAAAACATTTCACTCCTGCAAGTCCTGCAGCAAACATCGATCTTTTTGAATGTACTTGTGTAGTTACAATTGCCTTGGTGTAAATTGATTACTATTAGAGTTCACTCCTTTCAATCCTGTTTCCGGCTAACCGTTTCCAGAATGGTTGGTGTTATGTAGAGTTTACAATATGGGTTTTGTGTTGGTCGTATCCGTCTTAGCATTGGACTATTTTTTTTATTTTACTTTTCTTGAGTGTGGCTTTATTTGATATTAAAATTGTTTAATCATGCCTCATATATCTGCCCGAAAAACAATGATCTTATTTTATCACGTGAAATATAACGGTTTTGGTGCATCGCAACCTGTCAGCCTCATTATGTGCCTGCTGGCATTCCAAACTAAAGATGGCGCTGGTGTGATGGGGTCGGTTCGAGCCGGGCGTAATATAAAATAAAATCATCATATTCAAAATGGCGCCTCCCAAAATATCGGGTTGACTCGTTTTTTATTTTCGTCTCATTTCGCACATCACTACAAGTTGGAAAGTTTGGAGCACACATGGTTTCCTCCGGTGTGCCACCGCCGCCTCCGCCGATGCGGCTGCTGCCATCCCTTCTTCCATCCCCCTTCGATTCCCATCAGGATGGTTTATGTTGGTGTTCCGAAGGGTTATGACTATATGCAGCATAGTGTGCAAATGTGTGTTGGGGGTGCTTATTTTTTGCAAACTCATTATTATTTTTATTCGACACACAAAAAACCAACTAAAACAAAATGAAAATCGATTCCCTCTCACCAGCGATCCCGCGGACCATTACACTATTGTGTGCGCAATCTATCATTTGTTGTTAGCATTTGGTGGCTTGAGCAGGATCGAGCGGACTAAAAATGTATTATAAAAATCTCTCACACACATACACCGCAATAGCTCCCCCCCCCCCCCCTTCCACCCTCCGCGCAGCATCTCATCACACTTCCCACGATTCTTTTTCGTGAGGACATTATTCCAATTGCTGCCTACCCGCCTGCCTTCCGCGCACCTTTGGCGCTCTTTCGTCGTTGGAACCAGCGCACACCGAAAGGGATCGTTGCCACTTTTTGGCAAACGGAAACTGACAAAGCGCACGGGCAGGGGTGGAAGAAGGATGTGGAGGGCGAGGATGGGCCGTATTTAATAAATATTATCGATTATGTGTAGCATCATTTATTTATGGATGCGTCCAGCTCGCAGAGGGCGCTGCTGCTCGCACTGCTGCCATCATCAGGTGCGACAAAAATATGGCCGAAACCATTTTGGCAGACCCATCGTTAACTCCCGAAAATACACAAAATGGCCGGGGGGGCATTTTACATTTCCGTCGATTTCCCGGACACCGGTGGCGTGGATGCTGCGCACAACGTGCTTTCAACCTCCTGGCCGCGCCAGTGGGTTACGGTATTGTATAATAAAAGTAGTAGAAAAGAAATGTTCTTATTGTTCTATTAAAAAATTTTTATGATTAAAGCAATAAGTTGATACTCTTTGACGAAAATCAGAAGCTTTGAACAAGAATTATTGTACACCTTGAATGGAAGCAGAATATCGAATGAAAGAAAAACATGAACATTGGGGTCTGCACTTCGGTACCACGGTAACTTTTATTCTTGCATCAGTTTGAAAAACAGCTGACTGTTCTGTGTTAGCAAGAATTTGTCAATGACCTTCATAGAAACTCATATTTATGGTTTTCCTGCATGATATGTATGTTTAATTCGATTGATATCGTTTTCCTGTATCTAGTTGTCAATCATATCGGTTCTCTAAACAATAACTCTTATTTGAGGACAATGATCAGGGTATTTTTCATAACCCGTTGGTTCATGTTAATAAATTAATATTAATTAATTTAACTAACAAGTTAATTAGACAAACTTGTTACATACCTGACCTATTTAACTGTTAAATAGACATTGAAAAAGTGAAGGCTTCTTACATCGTTTGCGAAATAAAATGTGAAATATAAAGTTATTGTTTCGTTAATACTATCAAAAATATAGCTAAAACTATGATAGCATTGCCTTAAAAACTTATACTTCATTCATCACAAACATATTTTATTCTGTAAATGTTGACTCGGTGCTTGTTATTTTACTTTTATAATTGAACATTTTTTTCCAAGCACGTTAACAAATAAAGCAGGGTTTCAATTTTTTAAAGCGATACAATTATTGTGTACCCTTTATTACATTATGCATAAGCGCTGCAACCACGAGTGCAATTGTTTTAGTATTTGTTCTTTTCGTAGTATGAATATAAAAAAGGAAAATACTAAAACGAAAAGTATGAAATAAAAACCAGTGATTGACAAGCGTGATTCTATAACTAGTTGATAACTGATCGCAATAACTTTTTCTACCTAATTTGGATTTGATAGAAGTAATCTTGCTTCTGTTCGATTTTTGTTAAAGGATTCACCTTCATCGATTTGGTTTCGCTTCCCAAGACTGCGAAAGTTCCACATTTTTCCACTTGTCATGCAAACACACCAAAGCTTGAGCCTGACCTTTTTTTTCCTGGGTGAAACGAATCCTTAAAGCATAAGTGTTGAAGCGAGTCGCAAGGAAAATCCCAAATTTCATCGACCGCCGAGTCGCGCGACGAGTCGAGGTCAAGATTTTTCCCACCCACAGTCAAAGGCTCCCCCACCGTTCCGTTCTCTGTATTTTCCATCCATTTTCCGTTTTTTGCTGTTCCTCCGATTGCCGCCAGCTGCTGCTGTTGTGTTTATATGTATGTGCGCTGGTGGTGATAAGAAGACGCGGCCAACCCGGTGAAGGTGTGGAAAACGAGTGAAAAAAAATTCACCCCATGGTGCCGCGTTCCTCCCCGTGCTCCCCGTCGTGCCCAGGGCCGACTTCTCATAATCGTCGGCAAATCAGGTGGTGTCGCGTACGGGGGAGACGAATCGGAACATGGAAAGAGAACGTCGCCCTCGAGCCCAGGCGTATCAGCAACCTGACGGAATCTATCTGTTGCGCATCTGTCGTCGTCTGACCGTTTTCTTAACGGACCGTTGCGCTGCCTGCCCGTTCCTCGCTCGGAAGCGTCCCGTGAAGCAAGCCACACTCTGTGGATCGGTGGCAAAAGGCGAACTCATTGTTAGGGTGGGCGAAAGATGGCAATTTTCTTCCTTCGATACTTCCAGGAGGAAGCCCGAGGATGGACGGCGGTTGAGGCAGGGCGCAGTCGCATCCTTTGGCGTCGGCGGTGGTAGTCTTGTGTGTTTTTGTATGTGTGAATGTGCGGTGGTCGCATTCTCCAGGGAGATCCTTCTTCGGTTGCCGTCGCGGGCGCCCCCATCGTCGCCGCATGTAATTGGAACGGGCTGCTGGCGTGCGCTCCCTTGTTGTGTTTCGCTTTTTTTTCGACATTTCCTTGCACGGTATCCTTCGAAGCCACCGCACAGACTGACAACACTCCGAGAAGGATGATGATAAGCCATGCTTGTGACCACCATTACCCGGGTCGAAGAGCACCGAATGGGGTTGAACGTTGGGTTTGGTTTCGCTGTTTTTTCCGACCAAATTTGTCTTCCGGAGAAAGTGTTTCAAGGTTATTGGTCTGTCCTACTTTTGGGGTGAAAATAAAAGAAGTTCATTCGAATTGAGCTACCTTGATCGACAGCGAAGGTTTTTTTTCTTCCCCAAGAGGAAAAAAATTTGGGAAAATGTCAAGAAGTATGATTCTGACACAGATTGCTGAAAATCTAATTCCTAATACAAACAAATAAAAACAAACGTGTCGATAAACTTATTTACAACGAAGGAAATGTTGTTTTAGAAAAAAATTATTTATTTATTTATTTATTTATTTTTTTACCCAAAAATGAAAGGCACCTAGTGTTTTGCAACGATGCGTAAACAATCTTAATAGTGACAGAAAAATTGGTTCATAATTGGTCTGCATTTCTATTTATGCAGAAAACACAAGCAAAGCTTTGAAAAAAAAACATTTAATAAAACCAAACAGCAGTTGAAGTGAAATGTTTTAACGGACACAAAAACATATTGAATTCCTTTCTAAATACGATCGCTCCAAACTTATTGGGGCTGTTTTATACAAAATCATGATTGAAAACTCAGAAAGCACTAGAATTTGGTCATCTATACACAGTTTTTATTATACAATTTAGGTTACTTTATGATCGTTAAAATTGGCACAGTTTGTTAAACTTATTTTAATTAATTAAAATAGTTTTATTAGGTCATATAATCACATGGATTAGGTTTAACAATACGAATTATTAGAAAAAGTTACTAACAGAGAAAAGGTCAGTTGTTATTCAAAACAAGATATTAGTTTTTTGCTTGATTTTCATTACAGTGTACAGACATAACGTAAATAAAATGAGATTGATATGAGTAAAATAATGGTAAATAACGTATATTATACAAAAGCATTAGTATTCTTAAATTTCTAAATGAACTCTCACCTGCGCATGATAAAACATATCTTATACAATCAGCTCGATAAGCATAATTTTACACCATTTCGACACAGTGGTTCTAACATTCTAGTTACAACATGTTATCGACCATTTCTTTCGACGCGACAAATTTGGCAATAATAGGCTTCCCGAGGGGGGTTTGGTTTTTTTTTGCATTGGACATAATTTAAACATAACTACTACATTTTACACACACTAGGTCATCCCGTCGGCCGAACCCGTGGTTTGCTTTAGCAGTGTTGGCAGCTGCTGTTGGCTGCAGTGTAAAATAAAACCAAACATGCATAGAATAAAACGAAATGGATGGCAGAAAACTGTTTCTATTTCGTACCCGGGAAAACCTCCTATCGTTGGACGTTGTAATAAAAAAAAAGGAAATTGTCAAGGATGGAGCATGCTGGCTAATCCCCAAAAATTGTTCCATCATTCCCAAAGCGTCCCTCCGGGGATCCGGGGTTTCGTATGTACTAGCTTCGAGATAAAGATGGAGGTGCATGCTCTACTGTTTTCCTTCGACGGAAAAACGCTGCTAGAGGAAAAGATGGTAGATTGAGGCCGATTTTTATGTTTTAGTTCAACATTTCCCGCAATAAAGAAGATGGCGAAGGAAAAAAATAGATGTTGTTTAAAAGCTTTCCTGCAGCGTTTATCTTAGAAGGATCGGGAAAGAATGTCGTTAGAACGAGGAAATAAAAATTGAGATTTAATATTTTTAGGATTGCGAGCCCCGCTCCGAAGGAAGATTCGCAACTAACCAAGACTATCGCAGCCAAATCTCTCTTTCTTCTTACATTTTTCATTTCGCCCGAAATGCCTTCGACCGACCCGTGCCTATGTATAGGAAGTGCCTACTGCCGATGTAATAATTCAACATATTACAGCATCAATTCTGGCCGGGAACGATGCAGGGTGGAGCAATGATGGAACCGTTGGAGCTCCAACCGTTCGAAGGCAGAGATTCTCAACCATATAGTTTTTCAAAGTAAATATTTGATAAAGCACAAAATGGTACTGTTCCAGGATTGGGGTATACCATCGGCACATCGGGTTTTGTATTGTGGATATCAACTATTTATGAATGGGCTTTTCATTAATTTGGAGATGACTAAATATTTACACAGCAAGGTAGGAATTTTTAATGCTGTAATTGATAAACCACAGTATTCCCAATAACTACTCAAAGACTCATGTCCAATACATGCGATTTGTCATTAATCAAACTTATTTGTCTATTCTACAGGGTGCTTGATGAATTATTTCCGTAAATTTACTAAATTTATTCTGCTCAAATACTTATGTTTGCGTTACAATATTAAGACTAATCTGGCAGCACTGGAAAAGTTATTGCGATAAAAAAATAACCGAAAAGAAATAACCAAAAAGTATAAATCGCGAGAATGTCGAAACAACAGTACAGTCGGTCGTGCACCGTAATTTTATTTCGCACCGGAGTAAGTGTAAAAAAGTCTGTTGAGTCGGTGAATGTGCCGGCAAGATCAATTCACAGGGTATTTATGTGGATAAACTATACTTAAACATGTCGAGCGTCCACGGAAACTTCAAAAAGAATTGTTACATCTAAATGGAGCACTGTTTAACCCATCAAAGCATCGTTGAACTTCGATACCGAGTCGATACACACCGAAACAATATTTTTGAACTTCATAAGCGAATTATCATTTTGAAGATTAGTGTGTTTTGCTGTTTACAGATGTAGATTTAATTACTTATCTTCGAAGTTCAAGGGGCTTTGGATGCATTTTGACTTTATAAAATAAACATTTTGGATTTATAAAAAAAACCTTGGCTTTATTTATAGCTTACAATGAATTCTTTTATGTCTGAAGTCTAGGTCGAGAAGATTTTAGTTGTTAGATGTCATATGAAGTATTCACATATTCTAGTCGTCATTTGCGGAAGTCTTGTACCTTTACTTCTGACGACTTGTCTATCTTCTTACATAAAAAGGGAAAAAGCACAGTAGTACTCTTAATGGTTTGGTGTGACTGAAGGCGCCAAAACGAGAAGAAGAAGTTTCACAGAACCACAATAAAGTGGTTTGTTACATAACCTCATAATAACTAAGCTTTTGTAAGCTTTCAGTCGCACATTTTAGAAGTAGTTTAAGATTTCAAATGTATTTACGACTTACGTTATTTTGCTGATCCTTGAGAGGCACTGTACAAGAGTTGAGAGTGCTCTAGGGTGTAAGGCAACATTTTTCCAACCAAAGTCGTCGTCACGCGAGGACAAGAAGCGGTTGGAAAGGCTCGTAACAGACACATCTTGAATGTAGTTCAAATATAATGCCATTTCCTTTCGTGCACGAGTGTAGTGCCATTTTCCCATCCCTGCTGTCGTTTTTTCTTTACTCTTCATACCATTGCAGATATATTTCTACTCCTACCCTTTTGCATCCACCACGTCACGTGGTTCGGACCATTCCTCTCGCCACTAATCGTAGGAATTGTTGGAATTTTTGTGTTATCCTATTTCCATTTTTTAACTGCCACCTCACTAATACAGTGTGTGCCGTCGCGGCGCTCTACCCATATCGCCATTGGTGTGTAGTGCGCGTTTGTGTGCCTCCGCTGGCCTACCTAGCCACAAACCCGCCCGCTCTTTCAGCCTTATTTACCCCATTCCATCAACGTACACCCCTGGGTTGTCGTCGATGCTGGGTTTTTGGGGTGGTGGTGGACGACCTGGGTGAGCGTGTCTTCTCAGCCTGTTTTTTTTTCTCTTCATTTTGTTTCTCTCATTATTTTGCTCTCTATAATTCTAAACTACATTACGAACTACCCTTACCGTATTTTTTTATTTGCTTCCTCAAACATCCGCGAACGCGCATCGCCAACACCCATATCGCCGCATAGCCGCGTTGGGCGCAAACAACCCTCCTAATGCTTATGTAAAAAAGGACGAGTGAACGATTCCGCCTTACCACCCCTTTCTCCCACCGGGTGGGAAGGGGCAGGTGCGGAGGAGCAGATAAAAAACGACGACGATGGCGATCCTCTTATCGCGAATTGTCCTTCTCACTCTGTTTTCCGCACACATTGAAACAGACACACAGACATACACATACACACACACGGTCTCTCTTTCCATCCTGAACATTGCGTACCTTTCGTCCTCCAATTTGTCCGTGTTTCTCTTTTGCCCTTAAAGCGGTTTCCAAAATCGTAAACTGAAATAATGATGCCAAAATAAAATCATCAAAAAAAAAAACACATCCTCGGGAAAAACGCAAAATCGGTCACAGGCGCAAGCTCCAAGCAGGGTACACAAGCGCAGGGCCGGTGGGTCGGAAGGGGGTTGAAAATACACCGGCGGTAGTTGGGAAGGGAGGGGGAGAAAAAAAAGCGCGAAAAATGTAAGGAAAACTGCCATAACAGGTCTATTGACATGAGCCGGAGAGCACTCAAACATTACCCCAAGTAATGTAATAAAACGTGCTCTCCCGCGAGGCCCGCGCACTCGCGTTCTCCCAGCCAACATACCCTCGCCCGAAACCTTGTACTAACACTCCGATGCTCCCACCCCCACCCTTTGCTTCTAAAACGAGCCTCGGTCCTTCGTCCTTCCAGTTTTTTACTATGTATTTTAAAAATTCCGCGTATCCAACCAAAATTGTCCCTACCTCCCCCCCCCCCCCCCCTCCGTTCATTTTCTCTTTCTCTCCGACGGGGTCTACATTGCACACTACTAAAAACTCCTCCTTCCCGCACCCTCATCCGGTGATGCCCGCGGTCCCCAGTGCCTTGTGTTTCAATTTTTGTGAACATCCGTTGTGCGGGGAGGGAGAAGAAGTTTAAAAAATAAAAATAAAATAAAAATGGGTGGAATGAGGCGCGACCCCTCCGTTTCGCTCGTCGCCAGCGTGCGGCGCCGTTCGGGGTGGTCGCGATTTTTCCCTTCATCCTCACCAGCTGGGAGCCCCGCTTCGATGCATTAGAGAGCGGCATTAGGGTTCGGAGAGGCAGTTGGGAGTTAGTTAATAACAGTCTGCTCTAACCAGTGGTGTATCCCGTACACCGTATCACCGTCTTATCTTGTTACTATTTAGAATCGATTGCGTTTATTTCGAATCGATTTGGTCCATAAGGATGTTTAGTGTTGATTAATTTTGTTTTCGAAAACAATACTCTTTTTTCCCTGTATAAATGGATCGACTATCCATTTACACTAAGGGAAAACAAGTCTAGTAATCCTTTTAAGGCTGTATGACCCTAGACGGTCGCTTAACCAAGAAGGAAGAAGAAGAAACGGCAAAAATATGTGTCATACTTAATTTTCATTTCTTTTTATTGATTAAAAGATTACAACCTTATCAAGTACTGATATTTAAACGCTAGAAGATGGTTAATTATGTTGCAAGTACTTTTTGTTAGTTTTAGAAAAAATAAAGTCAAACTTTTATTTCAGTTATTACCAAACGTGTTACTTTATTATTAAAGTGTCTGAACATAGATTCCCCAATCTTGTGTAATTTTATATTCAAACAATTGACTTTCAAATGCTATGTTTCCATCGCTTTTCTATTTCGTATAGCGTTTGACAGATAGTTGTATCCAAAAAGCCAATTTAGTTTGTATATTTACCCTGCATGTGGCTCTGCAACCGCAGGCTGGTCTTGTGCTTTCAAAACTTTACCCATGTCTATTCTTTTTAAAATAGTTTATGCAATGACTATTGAGTTTATTTTAGTTAGTTAGTAACATTAAGTTTCATTAAGGCAATACCTTTTTTAAGCAGGAGAAACTCCATTTGGTACATCACTGACTCTAACCCACCGGGTTCGCTGTCCTGCTTGTGCAAATTCTTTCTCTCTTTTCCTACTTTTTCCTTCTTTGTCTAATTCCCTGCCTTACTTTCCAGTTAGTTCGTCAGTGTTCGTCCTAGCTCTTTCTAGTGTTTGTTTTTTTCCCTCCCAAAGGATGCGGTTGTTTTTTCGCGCGCTCATTTTTATTTTCTCTAAACTTTCCCTCGTCAAACACACTCACAGAGGCACACGTTTCGGCTACCCTTCGTGCATCTCTTTCGCGTTCTCTCGCAGCTCCCGGGATGGTTTCGCGATTTTCGCGAGATCCTTTCCCCCCGCCTACCGAGGGCGAGGGTAGGGAGCGCCTGTTTCCCACTACTAATACTACTGACGTCGTTACAGCAGTAGTGGAGAGTCGGTCGGGGGAGCGGGGAAGTGGATGCTGGGTACGCGATTTGATGGCAATATTATATCCTAATGGCGAGGACTAGAAAAATGATGCAGGATGGAAATGGGGCGGTTGGCTCGTAACTAGATGTGTGGGTGGGATTTTTTGGGTGGTGGGAGTTAAAAATGCTGCGCTTCGCTAAAAAAGTGAAAATCGGGTGCCTTGCTCTTGTCGTTGTACGATGGGTGTATGCGGTAAGGATGTTATGTGCAAAGCCCGTGAGACAATGTTTTTTTCGGGGGATTTAATTGGAATAGATTTTTTACGACATTAAGTACATTAGAAGGACATAGGAAGGGGAACGGACAGGTGGTATGTGCTTACCACTTGGAACATGCGTGCATCTGATTAGCGTAAATTTCTTGGAATGAGAAGAACCCCTAATTTTTCTACGGTAATTTTTTTTTTATATGTCCTACAGATAGGATGTTTAGTACGAATATTACAGCCTTTGTTCATGACCTCTTTTATCGTTGTTCTTCTCGGTGTTTTATGCTTTCTATACCTGCTCATTAATAATGTAAAAAGGGTGCCTTTGCAAAACCCACCGAACCAAACCAAACCCAACTCCTTCCCAGCATCCGTTGGTTACCAGGGATTCTCAACACTTTATGTGAAAACTTGCTCCAGCATGTGTGAGATTAAAATTGTTGGACTTCTTAGTCCATAGTGTGGAGAATTTCTTCTGGACTTAAAACTTATCTAACCCCTAAATTATAGCGGGAAAATGAAATCAAACCGAATGGAATAACATTAACGATCTCCAGTTTTGATGGACGGTTTAATATTTCGTACATTCTTAAGTTATTAGATTTATTTTCGACATATTATTTATTTCTAGAATGTTTCGACTTCGAAAACCGTGACAAGAAAATCAAGGTTCTTGAGTTCTTATTTAAACTTAAGCCTTCATTGTATTTAAGTAAAACAATTAGAATTAATAGACAAGTCAAATTAATTATCGAGGGGAAACAAAGTATTACTTTTGTGATTTATTAGAAATCGCACTTCCATGAAATTATATGTATATTTTTACTTTCACATGCTTTACTGTTTGCCGGCATTTTATTTTGTTTTATAAAAAATCCGCCAGAAAAGACACAATGTTGAGAATCGCTGCCACACGCTCTCCTCGTGGAAACTGCTACATTCGATTCTTCCCACCACCCACACCCCACAGCTCCTTGAAAAACTTAAAAATATAAAAAAGGAAATGTTCAAGGGTAAGGAGCTGCATGCGAAAGAAGGACGACGAAGGGAATAAAAATAACGCGAGAAAAAGGCTCGAACCGAACCGAGGCGGTTTCCTCCGAGTGCCCTGTTTACTGGAAAGTTCTCGTTCGCCTTCGCTGGGAAAGGATTTTTTCGCTTCTTTTTCTACATTTCACTGGGAGAAGGCGAACGGAAAAGGACGGCCAGTGAAGAATGTTAAAATAGAAAGAAAGTAGTATGGGCCGTTCAAGGAGGGAACGGAAACGGGCTGGTAGTAAACACACCGTGGGATGAAAACATCCGCGGAAAAGCCATGGAAACGGGGGCCTGGGAGTAATGCTGCGAGATGGTCTGGAACGGGTGGGGATTTAAGTTTAGTTGAAGGATGATTGGAGGCTGTTTTGTTGAAACGGTTTGTTTTCGCGAGCGCCGCGAACTATACATAGGTTTTTATTAGAAGGAAGACGAAGTGTCATCGTACTGGGGGAGCGTAGGGCGGGAAGGGAGCATGTGGTGGGTATGAAAAGAGTATTTTAGAGCGCGGATGCTCGAGCGAGAGGCACAAGTTAATGTAAACTCCACCGAATCCTAAGGCCTTAAACAGAACGAAAAACAACAACACACAGAAACTCATCCCACCCCCAAAGCCATCCATCCTAACGATTTTAGTAGTATTAGTGGTAGTATAGAAGAAATAGAAGTAGTGGTGGTAGTAGTGGTAGTAGTCGAAAAATGGATAACTTTTTATGTCTCTCTTCAGGCGCGCCTTTATGTGCGTGTACAATTGGTGTGTGCGTGCGCGAAGTTTAAGTTGCTTTTTTACGATTATTTTCATCCCGGCCCGCGGAATATTGGTGTGTGGGGGTGGTGGGGTAGGTGTTCGCGTTTCGCCGCCTACTTTGGGCTCATGGCTTCCTGCCCAGCATCCTGCCGACCCGCCTGTGCAACTCTTTGCCCGGGTTGCTAGATCGTAAAAGTTTGAGGCATAAAAAATGAAGTAAAACCGTTCATCGGAAAAGAGGCGCAAAAGCATCGTTAAAAAATAAAATCAAAAGCTGCACTGCTGATATGAGAATGCTGCTGGCTGAAAAGCTGCAGAAGGCCCAAGACGATGTGTAAGGAGGACTATTAAACGAAAAGATCTTGATGAACGGAGAGTGGAATATGCGTAGGAAGAAATCCATCGCGAGTCGCAAGTCTCCGAGTGACGAAGCTTGAGAAGAAGCGTACATCAGGTGAAAGGAACGGCGGTGGTATTTGGAAGGCGGGTGTGTGAAAATGGAAAACGCAGAGCTGGTAGTAAAAAATCGAAACGAAATAATCATATTTCATAATGTGTCAAAGTACGCGCAAAAGATGGCAATATGTGGTGCCGTACATTGAAATCGTTCCCGAAAGATGGAAGAGGATGCACGGATGTGTCTTACATACACAATGTAATTGCCTAAGTACATACCCTTTGGGAGAAACGAGTTTCCATCACATTCTGACGATCCATCGTTCCTTTCTAATTAGCTCGATGTGAAGCTGCGGTAACAATCTTTTGTTAATACGATTACTCCAAATTGAATGGACGACACTCGACTTTTTTTTATAATTTTGTTTTCATGTTAGTTGATTTTTCCTTTAAACAAATAAAAAAGGGGGTTTCATGCTCAATAGTTAAATCGCATGGATATACTTTGTATCATTCGAAATTGAACTTTTACGTTGAATCACTTTCCATGATGTAGTGGTTATTGTACAATGTAGTTTCATTCGCATGTAAGCTTACTTAAGCCGCATTCGTAGTACTATTCTTCAAATCGAAATCTTACTGTTGATGAGAGAAGTATTATATTCTTTTTATAAGGTCATTCGCCCTTTGACCGTATAAATGGGAGATTTTCACATTCCAATTAAAGCAAAAAAAAAAAATTAAAGCAATTAAAAATTGACAAAAAAGTGCTTAGTTTGTTTAACACTCATCGTAGTTAGGACGAATGTAAGTCCTCATTAAAAAGTAATAGAAAGTTGTTCAATTAACTTTTACATAACAAATCTTTTTGTATGCTAATATTTCCTTGCAAAGTTTAACGTTTTGTTCAATATCCTCATATGTTAAATTTTTCATCAAATGTTAACCAATTAATAAAAATCGTTTCGTTTTCTGATATTGACTTTATTGTATTTAGCTTATAAAATTAAGTTTTTCTATAAAATAATAAGTTTTTCTATAAAAGAGGCAGAAAACAAAATGATGAGCAGTTAATTGCAGTATAGCAGGAAATTTCGTCTCACATATTTGTTTGAAATTATTGCTCAAAGCAAATCCAATGTGCCTGCGGTGTTCTAAAAACCATCAAATTCCGCAATGGTAAGCCATTTCGAATCAATCTGTACAAACAGTTTTAACTAAAAAAAAAAATCTGCGTTTCTGCCCCACGAACGGCTATTTCAAAGATATTCTTCTATCAAACTTTGGAACGAAAACCGGTGGAGCAAAGAAGCATTGAAAAAAAGATAGAAAAGGAATGGCCCATGATAAGCTAGGACCTTCATCAACCGTTGGGCGTTGCGGGTTAAAAGAGATATGTCCGTCTTGAAGCAACAATCGTTGGCAGACTTTGACGTTTTCTAGTGCAATCCCTTTGGTTCGATCCTTTTTCGACATCTTGGAGGTTTAAAATGTTGAGCGTGGAGAAGAAGAAAAAGGTCAACCCCCCTCCCCAACACACAGTGTGTTTGTGATCGGTGAAAGAAGCGAAAGGGGAAAACACGTCAGAGTGGCGGGAAAAGAAAAGGGTTTCCGTGTGTCCCTTCTGTGAATTGACGCGTGTCGGTGCGAGTGTTGTGTGTTAAGCCTTCGCTTGCTTTTTGTTGGGTTCCTTGCGACGATCGGGTCGGGAGATCCCGGCCGAGGAGCACATGATGACGGACGGGTGCAAGGTGGAAAGGCGCAAACCCTTCTTCTTGGTAACCTGATGCCACACAAACACACATACACACAGCATCCTTACGGACCGACACCCAACGACAGCCGGGTCGTCAGTCCCCCGATCCCCTCTAACGTCACGATGTCGCCGATTTCTCAGCCATGCAATGGGAGTGTGGGGTTTTCGTCCCGCCGTTGGTCGAACGGTATTTGGGGACGAATGCTCACCCGTTGGGAGTGGTTGTTTTCCTTTTTGCCTTGCCGGTTTATTATTCTTCCTTCGCTCGGGTTGGACACAAGGGCGGTGTCTGGACGGTTTCTTGACCTACTTATTTGCCGCCGCCACATTACCGTTATACTGCAGTGGCGTTGTTTGCACACATGTGTGACGGCGTCACATGCATATGTCTGTTCTCGAGCGGATGAATGTGCGATGAGATGATCGTTCCCGTTCAGCTATAGACTTTTTTTCGTTTTGCAGGATCTTCTTCATGATAATTATGACTCGGTTTTTTTTTTTTTTATTGATCTTGGGTCTGAAACCAGGTAAAGTTTGCACCGACCGATTTATCAAGGGACTTTTGTTGCCTAACGGAGGCATTAAAGGGGTTTAATCATGTTTTGCTAGATTGTTCATATTAGGAAAAGAAGAAAAAGTACAAGTTTAAATCTTTTTTAAGTGTTTCTTTGAATATTTAATTTTATGTTTGTAAAAACAAAGCAAATATGCACGAAAGAAAATAATATTACATTTTCACCTTTAAAGGAAACTAATGGGAATAGATGAAAATTAATCTTAAGTTCTGCATAGAATTGTTTGATAAATTAATTTGTTAAAACATCTGACAATCAACGCTCCAAATAAATACCTTATTTTGGAAAGTTAATAAAAATAATAAAATTTCCAAAGCTCTAACCCCGTTGCGCTGACCGAATTGTGGTTTCGCTTGTTGTGTTTTGGTTTTTCCGTTTATTCAATTCATTTTAAGGATAAAGCGCCGTTGACCGATTCACCGCATGAACTTTGTTTTTCTACAGAAAAAGTCCAAGGGTTTCGGATAATTTTACTTCACGGCTACAAATACCTTCCCTTGTAGGCCTCGCCTCCACCTCGGGTGATTTTCTTTCAACCACACGCGGACACTCAAATTTACGCACGAAAGTCCTTTCACTGTCACTCTTACCCTCTGTTCATCCATCCGCCGTCGCTGCCGCCACATCCGCCAAGTTGTGGTGTCGCCGAGGATTACCGGAAATTGTCCGTCCATCTTTCACCGCTTGACCTGCTCTGCCCTTTTTTGCCCGCCAAGGAACCGTGTACCGCGTAAGGGAAGACGATGTGGGGAAACTGAGGAGAGTGTGTTTGCGGGGTGGGATGTGTGAGAGAGGAGAGGGCGGCAAGGTCGAAGGACTACTTGTTGTTGTCGGTTTCGGCGTACCGTCCATTTTCGCAGCAGGGGCTTCTTGTTTTGGGCTCTTGCGGTGGGTTAACCTCAGACCAGGCGTCAGACAGGCATCCGAATGTCCTTTCCGCAGAGGGGGTGAGAGAAGGAGGGTGGTGTGAAGGTCGATAGACGACGACGTGTTGCTTCTGGCGAAATTTGCAACCACGGAAAACGTGCTTCATTTTCACCTCCCGACCACCGGCCGAAGGCCGATGTTTACATTGAAGAAGCTATTTTCGGATGGTTAAGGAGTGAATGTTCGAAGTCTTCTAATTTTACATCCAAGCTGCATAATTTTTGTATGTTCTACAAAAATCGATTTTGTTTACCCACCATTATTTGAATTTGAAGTTATTTTAATATGGTTTTTCCTAATACAATGAAATTTCTAACGTTTTATCGTTTTATTTATTATTTGGTTTTAGTTTCTGTATTGTTTCAAGAAATCTCTTATGGCATGTTACTTGGTTGAAATTTCACAAAATTGTCGATACTCAAGCTAAAAAACTTCTAATAGGATAAAAGATCTTGAATTGGGAAAACAAATATAAGTATTATTGGAAACGATGGTAAATAAATTCATTAATGGTTGTAAAACGCACAGATGATGATGTTTGTTTTTTGTTGTTTGATTAGGGCAGTAGATATCATTTTAACAGTCACTATGCCAAGAAATAAATCCTAAACATACTTTTATCAAATGATTGTGATTATTTATACCTTATATTATTTATACCTATATACATTCTTGTGGTTTTGTGTGAAGTAAAATTGAATTTCGGTAAAATCATTTCATAAAGAAAATTGTGAAGGCATAATTATTTTAAATCAATTTCAATTCAATCAATTCAATTTTAAAATCATTTTATATGATATGGTAGACTTTTTAATACATCTTTGAAATATACTCTCCAAAAGTCATAGTTAAGAGTTATAAAATTAAACGCTCTTAATGAAGATAGGCTTAATATTCATCTACTGATCCATCACGCAAGAAAGGCGTTACGTTATTTTCCTTATTTAGAACCAAACACTTGCCTAGTCGAGCAGTTTGTTCCTTCGTTTTACATTTTAATATTTTCCCCTCAAGCAGGAAGAATTTTTTTTTTTTTTTTTATCTGCCAATCGGAAATGATGGAGTTGCATCCCATTTCTTTACAGGCTAGTAGTTGTTTAAGTGCGCTCTCCTAATTCCAAAGGCCCTTCTATGTACATTTTAAGTGGGCGCATGGCGTTTCTCTTTTCTTTTTTATTTTACTCCAAGCTTCGGTTTTCATTTTTACGATGAAGAATGCTTCTTTTTTTAATCCTCATATGCTACACTCTGAGCAAGCTTAGGCTGAAATAAGAAAAGAGCACCGCGCCAACAAGCCCGAATGAGTTCACCGAGGATTCTCTTAGATACTTTCCGAATCATCTCCTAACGATGCAATAAAGGAGTTCATAATGTTTGCTGGTACGGTAGGTACCGCTGCTGGTGCCCGCGGAAAACTACGCGGATCGCAGGAGAAAATTTTCCTCGCACCGTCTGTAGACGAAAATCTTCGGCGACGCTTCGGCAATGGCTTTCAGTTTCACTTCGTGCTATTTCCCCATCTTGGATCTCGCGGCTCTCGTTTCGTCTGGTGGGAGACGAAGAGAGCAAGCTTTCCTTTAAAATTTCCATCTCTCCGTGTTTTTGATCCGTTCCGTCGGATTCCCTCCGCATTTTAAACCGTCCTGAAAGTTCGCGTGGCCAAGACAAACTGTCGGGAAAAATCCGTAACCTGAGAGCGTCGCCGCTCTGCGCCTGCCTCCGTCGTGTCCCCCATTCCTGTCTGGGAGCGGGTCAAGGGCTTAGTGAGAATAAATAAAATAAGTACAGATCGGTAGCGTAAAGGTCACTGTGAGTTTTACAAGAAAACAAATATAACTATGCGCTGGATGGAAGAAATGTGATAGTTTTACATCTATTTCGGTTGATTATGTTCCATTTCAAAGGTTGCATTTATTTTTTAAGTTAGATTTACTTGACAATCCACTTTCATTCCTTTTCAACATCGTTTATCTTTGGATATGGAAACGTTGCGCTGGTGTGATTCAATTTTTCCATTTTCACACCATCCGTTAGTTTAGATATGCTTGAAAAAGGATGTTTTTCCATTTTTCCTCCTAACAATGCAGTAGCTCGTTGTTTTTATCTACCATTCCCTGAATGTCCTCTGCTTCTTGAATAGTTCCTGTTTAGTTTTCCGCCTCCTTACCGCGTTCTCTCCTTTCGCACCTTCGCCACTTTATTATAGGTTTACTCTCTCACTTTGATGCTTCTCTTTCATTCAATTTTCCCAACGGTCACGATTACTACTCGCTTCCGTCTCGTTCGTTTTAAGTTTTGTTTGTGTTGCCATCGCGTTCGGGCAGCCGCTGGGAAAATCTGCTCGCAGCGAGCGGGAAAACGCGTGAGCGAATCAAAGGGAGACAAAACAAAGGAGCAAAGTGAAGAAGGAAAAAACATTAGAATACAACGGGGAAAACAGCCGGCAGATTTTCCGTCGCGTGCACCGTTGGTGTTGTACCGAAGTAACACACCGTTGATTGATGGTCGCGAGCTTGAAGGGTGGGTGGGCGGTCGAGCGGACGGGGTTTTGAACTGTTTCCTTCTTTAGAATCCTTCAAAATCCGAACGATTGTGTGGAATGGTTCGCGGACGATGCTGCGGCGGCCTTGCTCAACCGATACCATTTTCCGCTTTCCGACAGCGCACCATGGGTGGTGGCCGGGGGGTGGGTTGGTGGGTTTCGGAAAATAGCCTCGCGGAATGGGATTTTTGCGCTAGTTAGGCCCGCTCTTCACCAACGCCCACGTCGGCGTCGTCGTCCTGCTCGTCGGTATGGGTGGTTTTGTTTTACTTCGGTGTGCGTTTTTATTTTTTTACTGTTGTTGGCTTCCTCCTCTCCCAGTCTTTCCACTATGTATTTTTGCTCACGATAATGGTGTTGTAGAATTTTTACTTCCTTTCGGAATTGCCGCCCTCGGCGGTGGGGGAGGGACGGGGTTGCTACTTCAGCCCGGTTTTAGTTCGCTTTTTATTTTTTTTTATGTTTTTCGGTTCGTTTCGTCCTTTTGTGTCCCGCCCGATAGAAGAAGGCGCGAAATGCTCGTCGAATGAATGTCTTCGTTTGTGTGCCTACCGCCGAAGGGATGCTGGCCGGATGTGCATCTGTATTAGTGTCCGGGATTGTGTGTGTTTGAAAGCGGAGGGTGGTGTGGGCGTGGGTGCTGGGTTAGATTGAAGTTTTTATTTATTTTTATTTTATATCTTTTTTTTCTGTAGTGGAGGAAGGGAACTCGCGGCGAGCGAGTGGTTTGGAGGTGGGGTTTGCAGCTCCTGGCGCGAGATCGGGTTTCCATTTTTTTTTTTACATTTTACGTACGCTATGTTTTTGACAAAATTACTTTGTATTATATTGCGCACGGGAAAATGCTTTATGATGATAGTGGTGGAGACGTGCGCGATGGCGAGGGGCACTAAAAATGGGGTTTTGGAAGGGGGAAGAAGAAGCATTGCGCTATTTTAGGCAGGGGCCCCTTTTTGGTGGCTTGGGGGTGGTGGCGGGAGGCTGCGTTGAAAAGCTGCTAGTGGAGGAAAGGCGGTTGGTCGTAAAATCCATCGTTTTACAATTACACTTTATATTCACGACGCCGAAGCAGAGGCCGTTCGGGATGTTACTTTATATTTTCGGCACTGCAGTAGGTTTTTTTTTATGATTATTTGTACTTTATATCTTCGGTGCGCTAGCGCTCCTGGCAGGACACTCATTCCTTAGTGCTGCTCTAAGACATTTTGGAGCAAAAAAGGAGAAATGTTAAGAGAAGGCAAGTAAATAGAAGATGTAACGCCTGAAACTAAAACACTAATGTATTGAGTTTTGTGCAGGCGTGTGGCAGAGTAGAACTTAATTCGTGACATCCCAAGTAACATTTCCAAGACCTAATAAACTTTAACAAGTTTTATCAATGTTTTAACATAGGTGTACCAAGTCCAATTGGTTCTATAGAGGTTTCTCAGCAGGCAAAATAGGTTTAATAATTTTAACATCCTTAAAACCTTTTGAGGATAGCTATAAAACCGCTCATTAAGTCTAAAATCTTAGTAAACTTGAAGAGTCTGTAAATACGCTGTTAAGTCCTTCTTAAAACCTTCTCTTAAAACCAATCAGTGATTTTTGGTCTAGAAAAGGTTTTAAGGGCTGGTTTTGACAACGTTCTGTAGAGTGGGCCCTCTTACACTTAAAACGGGTTTATGAAGGTTTTATCACAGCCTTTAAGATATTTTACTCTTAAGATGAGACTTCATGATGAGCATGAACAACATCGTTACAACCATGATAAAACTTAAAATGTTACTTGGGATATTTTTATTTAAAAAATCTAGGGCAATTAATTGATGGAGTGAGGATTTATTTATTTTAGTTACAATTTGAATGATATCGAGAAAGAAATAAATGACAAATCCTAGTAAATTAGTCTTAATAAGACACGAATTATTTGCAAATGCTTCCGCTAGGTTGTAAACTGTAAGCTCTGCGGAAGTGTTTAGTTGAAAACTAATTTAATTAAATTGTTTATTGTACAAAAAGAGCAGGAGAATCTTCGTATCGGATTTAAAAACTGCAAGTTTTAGTCGTTTTCATATCACGATGTGTGTCCATTTGAAATTAAATTATTTTAAAAAAAATATTTAATATTTTCATTTACAAAAACAAGGAATAATGAACGTTTTGTGCAATACTTTATCAACCAACCAAGATGCTTTATCAACCCTGAAATTTAGCTAAATTTATCAAATCTTCAAAGAAGCACAAGAAAAATAAATTTTGTTATCAATTTTTTAATCTTATCTTTAACGTGTTTTATGAAGCTCAAATTTATTGGAAAGGCATACAGAATGCTTATTACACTAGATTCTGTTTTCTATTTTCCTTTGCAATAAATTTGAACTTCTGACACATGTGCTAAAAGAATACAAACCTGTTATTGAAATTTTTGTAATGCATATTTGATTAGTTCATAGTATTTAGCAAGGAACCTACATCCATGCCGTAACCGTCGTGTATTATTTTCATGTGTTTCTCAATCGATAACGCGTACACTACTGTAACGAGACAACTACAAAGGCGCCAATGCCCACAACGACGACGACGACGACAGGAACAATCATAAAACTGGTTGCTCCGCTCGACACTCTAACTGCCTACCAATACTACAGGCGAAAAATTACAGAAATGAACGAAAAATAAATATAAAACTAGTCGCTTCGCTGGCGGCTCTGAGCCGAACAGAACGAGAGAGAAAATGATACCGAACAAAAGAAGAAGGAGAAAAAAACACAAGATTCGAAGCGTTCTCGGTGTTCCAAGGGAGCACACAGACGATAGCGAAGCATTAGTCCGTTGTAACAATTTCTTAGTCTCTCCTTCCTTCCGAAATCATCCTCGTCGCAGTAAGGTTTATTCCCTTTTTTTTCTCGTATCGTCGCTTCTTGCCCGCTATCGAAGATGCCTTAGACTTTTCTTAGCAACGCGCCAGTAGCTCTGTTCAGTCCCTTCGTGCCATCCCCCCTCCGTTACCGCTACCGTTATCCTACACTCTAAACATCGGGGAAAACTTCGCCAAAACCACCACCCCTTGGGTGAAGTGTGGGTGGAAGGAAGGAAGGAAAACTAGCACCACTAAAGGCAGCTTGGAGTTTTCCACCACCAACTTCACCACCACCACCACTAGCAGCAACATCATCGTCCCCATTCGTCATCAGATCCTCTTTGCCTTTTCCAACCCAAACTCCCCCTCCCCCTCCCATTTCAACTTCTCCATGTGTTTCATCGTCGTTTTCTCTCCGCACCAACACTTTGTGCAGCGCTAGTAGAGGGTGGACTTCGGATTTTCGCTTATTGCCCATCTCGGCGTGTTTTATGGGAAAAATTCGAAAACGAATTGGCAGGAGATAAATGAAGAAAATTCCCTCCCCCCTCCCCCTCCCACCCATCACCAACGCGCCAAAGCACTCTGTCTCATAGACACAAACACATACACACATTGCAAATAACTAAAATCTAACGATTTTTCTGCCTTCGGTTGGTTGTTTTTTTCATCCGTTCACAACGATCTTGGAAATGATTTCCTTCATCTCTACCTCGGGCCCGCCCCCTCCCCCGGCAAACTTCTTTCCTCGCGCGACCTTTCCATACCATTCCATACCCCGCGGGTTTCATCTCTTATCACCCGTCACGCGAACCCTAATCTGAGCCGAGTCGCAGCCGCAACACAGTAGTGCTCAATCCCGGGGAATTATGAAGAACTAAAGCAAGAGAAGAGAACGAAAAAAAAACAAGAACACGTAAAAATAAACGCTAAAACATAAAACGTGCAGGCGCAGGCGAAACTGCTGCCCGCGCGAGCGATAACGAGAAAAAAGGCACACGATATTGATTAGAGGGATAGAGATAGAGCCGCTGTAAAGTTGAACCCCAAGGTGGAAGGAGAGGGGGGGGGGGGGGGATGAAGCATTAAAAAGTAGGAAAAAAATACAAGGAAAAACAGAATAAGAAAAGGCTCAAGTGCCTCTCCCACTCCCCGCTCGGCAGGATTCGTTCGCGATTCGACGAGTGTTCACTCTCGTCACGATGTACACCATTATGGCGCGCGATGTAGTTGTGTGTAGTGGAAGCCTTGTGTATACTAAGCCACCCACCCACCGCCCCCCGTTTCGCTCCCTACCCAATCATGGCCGCCTAGATTTCACGTGGTGTGCTTCAAATCGTTCGGTGGCTTAGCTAAAAACTGCAATGTGTTACTGTGTGTGTATGTGTATGTGTTTCCCTTGGCGATCCGCATCCTTTCCCCACCTCGTCCGCAAGGGGGAAGGAAGGGGATGTGAAGCAGGTTGGGTGGGACGCGGTAGGCGTATGTGCGTGTGCAATTTTATGGGGGTAAATTTTTAATCTTTCCCATTTTCCGCTACCGCCGTCATGGGGTGGAGGGGGGGGGGGGGGTGGGGGGGGGGAGGGTGGATTTAGTTGCGTTGGGTGGTTGTGGAGAAACCCGGCGTGGGCTTCTACGTTGGATCGACGTAGTAATTGACGTTGGGAGGCTTACAGTGGGCAACGACAAACAGTGCAAGATGAAGTTGAAAAAAAACCCTCTGTAAAACAGCAGCATCCTCCTGTCTTGGTGTGCTAGGAAAAAAAGAAAAGGAAAACAGATCGCGCCCGAACCGAACACGGGCTCGGAACGAAGCCAAGAAAGTACCGAAGAAATAAATCGCGTACCATTTGTGCCTCATCGTCGTCGTCGTCGTTCGCCCGCCTTCGCCAAGCGCCGCTCTTCGAATGAGGGGGGGATCCTTAAGAATCCTTTTTACATTTTACTCTCCCTCTGTTGGCGAGGTTCGAGATAAAAAGCCTTAGTGATGCGAGGAAGGGGCGAATGGAAGGTGTAGTGCAATACGGGGGGTAGTTTCGTAAACCGTTCGATTCTTTTATGTTGCTTCGCTTCGTTTTTTCCGCATACTTTCCCGCTTGGCTCGACTGTTCGGTTCGGTTTTTGGGCTGTAAAACTTAATGTATTCATATTTGGTATAATATTACATTGATGGAGAGTTTTTCTCTTCCGAAATCTTGCCTCCTGCTCTCGGGCACCATCTCGCTCCTTCCCGCTGGTCCTGGGTGCGTGCTCGCTTCATCCCGTTTAGTGCTCATCACGCACACTTTTTAAAAACACGGCCTGCGATGCTGCGAGGGGGAAGCGAGTTTTCTTTTCTTGTTTTTTTTTTGTATTTGTCTCTTGCTCCCAGGCTCGCTTTGGCGTGGCTTACTGCGCCTGCCAAGCAAATGCATTGTAAATAATTAAAATTTATAACCCCAATACACGACGACGACGACGGCGTCGACGGTGTGCGGGCCGAAGAAGCTGCTGGCAGTGTTTTTACGACAACACCACGTGGAGGAAAGCACGGCGGGAAGGGAGGTGGATTTTGAGGCGATATCGATCGCTAAAAAATTTATGGCATCCGTTTGAAGGTTTCCTTTGCTGGCAGTGGTCGGGATTCGGCCCGTTGTGCTGCAATTGATCCACGAATAACGGATCATGGCGAAGAAACTAAATACCATTTTGTATCGCTAGTGCCTACGTTTCACTTGGAGTTTGTAAGATATTTTAACACGTTTTCTTTTTTTTTCCAGGATCACTTCCTTGCGAATTATAACCCTACGGATTTTTAAACCAGGATATTCAAGTAAGTGAAAAGATTTTTTGGTTTACTTATTATGCAGTCTTTATGAAGTCGATTTAATATCAACAGAACAGATATGAGATTTTTCTCCTTTTGATGGAACAACAGTAATGTCTTGCTGGGGATCAAACGTTTTCTTATTTACTGTTAGAAAAACATTGAGTGTTTGGTTCCTACACCAAACTTCGCCGTAAGTTCGTTGTTTTTGACAAAAATGGTCTTCTAAACCTTTCGCATGAGCAAGCAAAATTGGAATATCTCTGCTTTGTACAATTAATTGTTTGAACGTTTGTATAAACATGGGAAAAATACCTCCATGCTTCAGTTGCCTTGTTTGGCGAACACACTGTTGATGTCAAAACCGTTTGTCGTACGAAAAAAAACTGTAACATGCAGGAGATTATTTATTTCAACTTTACTATAGGACGCTGAAATTACATATTTCGTTCAAATATTTTTTTTACTAACAAGTATGAAAGTAATATATAGCATAGTGAAAATTGTCATCTCGACATCAAATTTTTTTCTGAATAGGGCTTTTTCTCACTAAACTAGGTAAGGGGAACATGCTTTTCACTTGAAGCTGTTTGCAACATAGTGAGAATGTTTTGACCATTGCTTGATTTTTATTTAAACACCCTGCGAGTCCACCTGCGAAACAAAGTAATTGGCTACCGAAACTTATCACGGTGCAGCGCGTGTGTGTGTATGTGCCATAAATTTAATCCATTTTATCGCAGCGCATTTTTTCGTCGCGTGTATCTGCTTTTGCTCTGCTCGCAAATCTATCTACAACTTGCGGAACCATATGCGAAAATAAAACCACTTTGCCATTTGCTGGCTCTCGCGCGTCCGGACGGTGTTAGTGCATCGTAGACGTAAAACCTTCGAATAGATTTGCCACGTCTTTTGGCGATCATTAGAATCGAGAGGTGTGTTTAATCGCCACTTCTCGCTGGTCGTCGTGCGGTGTACGGGATGTTGTCGTTGGTGATGGTGTTGTTGTACGTAAAGCTGCTGTTGCTGCTGGTTGTCGCCATAATGATAGCGTTACCGAAATAGTAATGATAATAGAGTCCTATAGTGAAAAAACATTTCAAAACGAACAGACACACACTGGTTTCGCGAACTGAAAGTGGTACAACTGGTTGTGCTGCACCACTACACCACTATGCACACGGCCCTCATACGTTAGAGGACAGCGAAATCTTTGTTTCTAATCAATGTGTGTTTCTTTTTTCGCAAATGAACCATTTTCTTCTTATCGACTGTGGGTCTCCGCGGGGTGATGGTACCAAAGAGGGTTTTTTTCGGCTGGGTTCGAGGAGAACTACCACCGTTTGGTGCACCATGGTCCCTCTTATCCGTGCATCTTACCCTCCGTGCCTGCGACATGGACACAGTGTATTTCCTGTCGTGTTGTTACTAACCAGTTAAAACATCCATGTATAAGGCAAGAAACGAGGTAGCATGCTGTCACCAAAAAAATAACTATAGTGTTATTCCAACACAGCTAAGTACATACGGGCTAGAAGAAAAATACCGAAAGAGTACCATCTTCACGTTTTGTTCTTCGTTATGTAGAAATAATAAACAAGCTGATTGTCACCAGAGCAGATTGCCTTCGTTTGTATCCTGTCTCTGGATGAATTTACACCACGTGTAAGAAATCGGTTCGCCAAAAAATCTGTTGTTATATCAGTCTGAAGGCAATAGATTGATGACCCTGATTTTTGAATTTGATGATAATCTTCTATATCACCTTGAGTTCAAAATTTTAAAATGTGACATTCTGTTTTTCATAACAAACTTGAACGTGTTGAAGAATATTTTCCAGATCAACCTTCACAAATCTGTGTTCAAAATTACCAGGGTAAATGTTGATAGTGATGATGTTTAAATCCAATCGTCTAAGCTTCTCCGTTTATATGAACCGTATAAACAAGTTTCTAGTTATTCATAAATTAAATTGTATTTTGGTAATTTTTTTTGTATTTTCACGTTACTTATTCCACAACAACAGAGTTTGTTTGCCAATTTCAATATTACTCGGTTATTTAATAAATGAATCTTTAGAGACTTTACAAACTAACAGAAATTACAACTTGATTTAATTCAAGCAATTTATTAAGTGCAACACCTTTTTTGCAGATCCTCATTTTATTTGTTTATCTCTCTCACATATTTATAGATGGCGCATATTCTTAGACACAGGCGTTGCCACTAAACTATAGCTCGAAGGCAGGTTGTCTTTAAGGCAGCAAGCCTTACCCGCTTCTGTGTCTAGCTCATCGTTTCTCTTACTCACAAGTCTCTTGTCGAAAACATGAACACAAACAGGGTAATTGTGGTTTTCCTAGATAATTAAACTGTAACAACAAAGAACATAACCTAATTTATACTTTAAAACAAACTTGTGCCCATGAATTTTTTCCTATTACCCGAGTGCATTTTCCGAGTACATGTTTCAGAATTTAGAAATCCCTACATAAGCAGTGAATTCGTGGATATAAACTAAATTTCATAGCAGTTGTTTGGTTTGTTTTACTTGTTGCTGCCGTATATTTGTGGGTCAGTACAAAACATTTCATTTAAGAATAATGTTGCTTCATTTCCTTTTTGCAGGCAGCTTTTTAAAATTATTTCTATTCTATAATTCTACATAGGGTAAGTGCACCCATAGTGGAGCTAGTACCAATAGTGGTGTTAGTGGAATAAAATCCTAGCTCTACGCCGATATATAAACAATGGAGTTATTTGTTCTTCTATGAAATGTTCTTTGATCTTCTGCGGAGTGTTCAAAAGGTGAATCATCTCATTCCGTAATATAGAAGCTCCAAAATTCATATTTTCAAAACAGGTTTTCAAAACATGCTGCATTCCTTAAGAATCTATAACGAATATCATGATTTCCCTAAGGCTATAAATCACTGCAAAATCATCAAAACTATATGATTTCGCTACTTACATACTCCAATATAATTGATTTACACGAACTTAGTGCATTTTAGCATAATTTTATTATATTTTCATAGTTTTTACCATAGTGCCACTATAGGCACAAAAACCAGAGTTGTTCCTATAGTAGCCATAGATTTTTTCACAAGTATATTTTAGTTTTATTCCGGTTTTTGACCAATATAATCAGGTAAATTTAGTGATTTTATTCTGTTTCTACAAATTAAACAAAGCGGAACTGGAGAGAAGGCTCAGCAGAAGAAACAGAGGACAGAAAAAAGAAAGCGGGCGAAGGATACGCTATAAAGCATATACTATAGTTTTAGCTGTAATATTCAGAGCAGTTTTTATGAATTAAAATTGGACATATTTCGGTAAAACAATACAGTCTTTTCAATGACAACGCATTGGTCAAGGAGTATTTTACCGTTCTGTTAGAAATATGCTTCAAAAATAAGTAATAGTGAAAATATATTCAAGTTTGTCGTACTACCACCACTATAGGAACACGATACCACAACTATAGGAACCATACCACCATAATAGGAGCAACCGACTAGGAAGAAGAATACGCTTTTTTTCGTGTATTTTGTATGGTTTACGGTGAAAATTGATGTTTTCCAGAAGAAAAGTCATGTTTCGATCATAATTGAGTCATATATGTAGAATATTGTGTTCTTAACACTCATTAATAACACCTAATTGGTATTTACATTACTAAGTGCACCACTATTGGTACAGTTACCCTAATTAACTTGTTTGAATAGAACCAATATTGAAACTAAGAGACAAGACCAGATAAACACAAAACAAAAGCTGATGAGTTAGAGAAAAAGTCAGATGCGTTAGACACAGAAGTTGATGCGATATTTCAATCATGGGTGGGTTATTTGCCAAGATAGGTGGCAACGACTGGATTAGGACCAATATTATGCACAGCAAAAGAGATTCTTTTTTAAATTTTCCCATTGAACTAGTGCTATAGTATGAACAGTTCGATGGTTGATGGTGGTTTGAAATGGTTTGAAAAAATAGCATTTATAAATTAAATTTAACGAGGCTAGGCTTCAGACATCATTCTTCCATCAATTGCTTGCATTCGAGTGTTTTGAGAAATCGGAGCTCTCATACGGCACAAACAACCAACGCGCTCTGGAGTGGCATTTGCCCAGGCTTGATAAAAGTGGTGTCGTTCCCTGTGGAAAATGGATGCCAGAAAAAGGGTGAGTGTGGGGGTGAACACTTCATCAGCATCCTTGTTCGCTTCTCACCCGCATCACTCAGACGGTGGCGACAACCAACCGTTTCCCAAACGGGCATGCATACTTCTTCATCCTTTATTTTACACAGCACACGCCATCGGATACATTGCTGCCTGCCAACACCTTGGCCCGGCGCTTTGCAAATTTCAGCGTGGGTGCTTGTGCTACGTGAAGTCATTAGAAGTGGTAATCATACATCATCGAATTGACGTGCTCGGGTCGACGGGAACATTATTTCAAAAAAGTTAAACAAAATAAAAACGCCAACCAAACAGCGCTTGCCTAAATATGTATGTATGCTTCTCCGGTGTGGTGTGGAGCGCATGTTTAGTTTAGTTACTTTACATTAACGACGTGCAGAAGCGCGGCCGGGGTTTTTCATCCCATTTTCCTGCATCCCTACCTCCAGCCTCCTCACCCCCCCTGGCAGCCACGGTGCCACTGTTTTTAGTACCGAAGGGTGGCCCTTTTTTCGCGAGATATTACAGCAATTTTATTGCCATATCAAACATAGCATTAAAAAAAAAACAAGACGAAAGAAGAAAACAGCAGCCCCCCGTTTTCAGTAGTATTCAGTAGGATAGGAAAAAAAGGAAATAATAATAATAAAAGTAAAAAAACGCGGTCCTGAGTATATACTCCTTACCACCAGCCTCCAGTTAGCTTCCTCCCTCCTATGTTGCGCTAGTTCGCAGCATCGTTTCGTCATAATATCATCATACCCTTGGGTGGCTTTCGTGGCTCCCAGCCCCACCCCCCTCTATTACACCCTGGTTATAAACGACGAGCGCACACCACGGCACGGATGGGGGATGGAGGATGGTTTGTTCGCAAGGGGGTAAGAAATATAAAACTGCTATATTGCCCGCGCTACTATGGCTTAGAAGCCATAACATAATGCAGTATCAGCAGCAGTAAGCTAAACAAAAACGGAGAGAAAAAATATCCCCATCCCCCCACTCGCCACCCGAAAGGGTGTACCTTGGGGTTTGTGTGTATGCGCTCGCGTGCGCGTGTGTGTGATGCATCGGATGGGAAAAACCTGGGAGTTATTTGCCCGCTGAAAAATATATCCCCTTGAAAAATATTAAAATGTAGGTAAACGCGTTTGCCGTATCACACACACACACACTAGCACATGAACAAAACGGGAAAAACTAGAAAAAGAAAAATCACAAGCAAGCCCCCTGAATAGCGGCGGGCCCGGGGTTGATTTTCCCACCATTCCACCGTCGTTTTATTTTTGTAGCCTCCATCGCCCCCCCCCCTCCCCCTCTCCTTGCTTGATAACCTCCCGTCGGCTCGTTACTGTATTGCCCCATTTTGCGATAGTAGGCTCTTCTTGCGCCGGATGAATCCTTGCCAGCACAGCCTCCCTGTCCCACCATCAAACCCAGCGGTAAAGTTTGGCCCCAACCCCGTCGCTCGTATTTGCGCCCCCCAGCCTCTTCCTCTCCTCCCCTTTACGCGAAGGTCGTAAAAGTACGGGGAGAAAACGCGAGCGCGAGTGAAGATAAAAAAATAATATAAAATAAAATAAAATCGACAATTCCATGCGGCATGCGGAATGGGGAATGGGAAGAGAGCTTCAGGGCGCGGGGGATGGATGGTCCTGGTACGGAACGTTGTGTCTTGGCCGACTGGGATAGGCCAACGAAGGCCAGAATTTGGATGTGTCCCAGGGAAAGGGCAAAACAAACGAAAACAACAGTAAATGAAAAACAGTGGAATCTGGAAAACGTAGAGTTGCAAAGCGAATAGATCATAGTTTCATCATAAGAACTACTTTAAATGTACATGACAATTAAATGTGCTGTCAAAATTTGTAATGAACCAATGTGTGGTATAACGCAGTTAGAACTAACAATAATGTTTCCAACGATTATAATAAAAATAGTTTTTATACAATTCAATTCATCTACATAAATGCTTACTTGAGATCATGTTTGAAAATTGTTTTAAAAACGTAATGTTCCTGAATGTAGCTTCGCAAGGAAATCTCTCAATCCCGTGAAACTTTTGTATAAAATTTTCAAACATCAAATTGAAGAACCTGCTCATGCAGTTAGTTTAATGTTGTATAAAACAAATAAAAGGAAAACAACAAATATAACTAAAACCGTAACGGATGCCACGGGACGTGCGGGAAAACGGTCCGATAGTGGCCAAAATGGTGCAAAATCGGACGATTCTTCCTTCATGCACCATCACTACAAGCACTATTACTACTACCACTACTACTATCACGACCACTATTACTGTGTTACCATCCTAAGCAGATTCAGTTCGTCGCGTTTTCCAATCTAGAAAAAAAAATCGCCAACACACAAAATCAAGAAAGAAGAGTAACTTCTTCTTCCCCACCTTCGTACTTCCAAAAGCGCCTCCTGCCCATCATTGTGGATCGCGGTTCGCTTCTAGTTCATCGCAGAAGCCGCCGCAGTGAGTGAAGACGAGACGAAGAGTGGGCAACCCGTGGAAGGGGGGGCAATGCAGAAACCATCCGCTGCCACCTCCCCGCGGAGCGCGGAAAACTGTAAAAAAGCTTCCTTTTTATGTATCGAACATATATAAAAGTGGAGCATAAAAAATCGCTGAGAAAATAACAATATCTGTAGTCACCTTCTTCCGCTCAGGCATCGTCCACCTCCTCCTCCTCCTCCTCCTCCTCCTCCTACTTCCCCATAACATCCTCGTCACCTCGACGGCATTCAACATCGGATGCTGTATGGTTGGCGGGGGGCAGCATCGCAAGCACAGCAAGGATGTCCATGGTCGGGGGTGGGGGGAGCAGGGGTCGGAAATGCGGCTACGACATAGGCGCGCGCGGTGTTAGAAAATAATAACGAGCCCTAATACTCATGCATTAACTACGTCGTCCTTACTTGTGCCTTGCTTGATGTGTTTTTTTGTTGTTCTCGTTCGCTTCCATCTGAAGCCAGTTTTCCATGTTCTCTTTCTCTTTCTATCTCTTTTCTCCCTCATCGCTCTCTCCTTCGCTTTCTCTCTCTCTCTCTCTCTCTCTCCCTGTCTCTCGATCCTGTTTGCTATTAAATCTCTCTTTTACTGCTCCTTCTCGCGTCGTTACTGCGGTTCACAGTACCATGTTTTTTTTAAGGTTTTCTTTCATTCGTTCGTTTCATTTTATGTTACTATAACATGTTCTCAGCAGTTTAAATTTCTTGCCATGTTTTTTTGTCTTGTTTTGTTTTACTGTGCTCCTCTCTTTGGACTGTTTTGCGATATTTCGCGGCTCCATCTCGCTCGCTCAGGTGTGTTTCCCGTTCCGTTTCTATGTTGTGCAGTTGCTTGCTGGCGTGGTTTTTCTCTTTTCTCTTTTCTTTTTTGGTTCAATGTTTTCTTCTCCATCCTTCCTTTTCCACAATCATCCCCCCCAATCTGAGGATTTCGTGCTGCGTGGATAATAGTCATAGACGTGGAGCAGAGGCCGTGGGAGGATAGGGTAGAGTGGGTGGCAAAAAAGGATATTGGAGAGCACCCTGTACAATTTTTATGTTTGCCTCTTTTCGTTTTTGTTTAAACTCGCTTTGTCCCATGCTAACGTGCCCTTCGGTGATGTTATGATGGTGGTGGATTCGGCAGTTCTAAGCGCGGATTTGAGTACTTGAAAATGAGCGCGAACGAGACGGCTGGTTTGCGATAGGGCTCTGTGGAGGCGAAGGCAGCACACCAACCCAAACCCCGTGGCATAGAATGCGAAGGGGAATGGAAAACCCCTTGCGCGCGGAAAAATGAGTAGAAAAAATAAAACCAAGGGATGCTGTTGCTCTGGTGGTGGTGCTTCTGCTTCTGCTGCTACTGCTGCTTTTCCAACTGATATGATGTCGTTCGTTTGTTCTCGAGTGTTTCCCGCATTCCGGCCCGGTTCGGTGATGCTGGCAAGGAAACGGCCAGCTGCCGGGGGAAAACGAGACCCGAGAAGTTAACTTCCAGCTAAACACGCACTTTGTAGCACAATAGGAAAAGGGAAAGCAGGAAAAGATGACTCGGATGGTTAGCGTTATGAAGTAGGAATAGAAGGGTGGGTTGGTGGGAAAAGGAAAAAAAGTGAACTGAACTCACCTACAATGACACATACACCCGTGGCGGCGTGAAGCACGCATCCAAGCTGGCGGGAGATGTGTTCGTAGAGTTTTAAAATGAAAAGTGTTGGAACGAAAATCCTTTTGCGGAGTTAGATGGGCGAGGAAAAAAACGGAATGTATCTCCGCTATGATATGGGGAGGTGGTAATGAGTATGTGGGTAGAAATGTAGTAACATAAAACTGTGAAACGGTGGAAAACAAAAGGAAAATTTTCATCCATCTGTTCATCCATTCAGCCGGTTTATTCAGTGCACATTTATAACGCCGTTCGCTTCCTGTAGTTTGCCATTACTGTGGCAGTCGCTTTTGCGATGAACCCTTGGGTGCAGGATGTTGTGCATGTTTGAAGTTTTTTAATTTAATTAATCCGACTTTCGATGAGTATACTCGCTTTTCTTCTAGCAATGCATTTTTTTTATATCGAATGTCTTAGGGATTGGTACCTCAATAGTTTCAGTATTATTTTGAAAGGAATGATTTGTTATACGATGTTGTACTTATGGTAGCGCATTCATATCGTAATTAAGTATTTTTAACATATCGGCTTGACACGTAAAGAGTAAATGTGCTTTAATTATAAAAAAACAAACCGTTTTCATAATAAAAGATTTGAAAATTCGTAAACTTTGATTACAAATAGACCTACTATCATTTGATGCCATCTTCTTAATTTTTGTGACACAAGCTTTCCACTGAAGGGTTAGCATTTATTTGATGCATCGATGGTCTGGCAAATGCGTAACGTATCCTTTTCATGCTACGAATACACCACCCCCTTCCCCTTCCCCTTCGTGTTTCAGAGATGCATGACCGAGTTCTTCTGCATCTGCATACAAAAGTCTCATTCGTCGTGTCACCCTCATTTTCCACCCGGGCAAAATCGTCTTCTGTGAAGTTTATCACCAGAAAGTAGGGTTGCGAAACAAAGATGGTAACATTGTAACAGTAACGTTGTGCGGATGCTGTAACCCTTCACTCTCTTTCTGGCCCAGCACGACAAGCTGACTCGTGTCGAGTGAAAGCACAAGCGTTCGGGCGAAGGAAACAGGCTAGTGCGGGCGAGCGGCACAATTGACACCCGATTCGGTTTTATCGTTTATGTGTTGTAGATGTCCGGACCGGACCGACCCATCTCTATTTTGTTGCGTTCGTCTCTTCATTTACTAGCTTAAAGAAAGACAAGGAAAATTGCAAGAATGTAAAATTGTCCCAAGGAAACCGTCTTGAGTTGTCCGATGTGATGTTATGTTCTAAGGCAGGTCTTGAAGATTAAAAATAAACATTAAATTGGTCATTAATGCGTATCGTTTGCATTGGTTTTCTAGCAGTTGTATTGATAAAAACAGAAGCATATATCAATAAAATAAATTAAAACAAACAAAATTGGTTATAAAATATTACTGATAAAAACAAATTGTACATTTGGCTGCCAGTTTTTACAAGCTACAGTAGTATAACTAAGTATTAATTTGAAATAACAAACACTTAACTTATAAAATGTAATCGTTTACCTCTCAATATCCTTCCTCAGACCTGCTTCCAAAACTCAGCTCCAATCGCTCGTTTCTGCTTTCATAACTACTAATGTCCTCGCTTTTCGGCAGTGATTTTTAATGTTCTAACAAACACCGCTACATATAACCTTACCCACACAACAAACCTTGCGCGGATACATAAAAAAGCACACGTCTCTTTATTTTTGAATTCTATTGTTTTCTATTATTTTTCCCTCCGTTCTTGGATGCCGGTGTAAAACGACAGGAATATCTAACAACTACCCCTATAAAATATGAATTCGGGAAAAAAGTGAACCAACGAAACCAACGAGACTCTGCGCCAAGAGGAGTTGCTTAGGATGGTATTCGCTCTTTTGGGCACATTATTTGCTCAAAACCAGCATAATATCCTTGCATTCGCGCGTCCTTCCTTCCAACCTTGCACATGCTGCAAGTACACTCCCCGGCCCTCGCTGGGCCATGAGATTTTTCCCAATTTCTTGGGGAGCGCGGTTGCCAGGATGGCTGGTGATGGTGGAGTCTAGTTTTGCCGTTTTCGTTACTGCTAATGCTGCCAGCCTCCTCCCTTCTGATGGCGCGTTTTTATGTGGTAGTTACATGACTGACTGGCTGACTTCACTCCCCGGGGGGTCTCTGAGTTCTTCGTGGCTCGTCGGGTTTGGGATGCGAGTCGAGTTTTCTTTCCCTTTTTGCTCGCCTCCCGCTGGAATCCGTTTTGTTTGGCATCTTTCGGCCAACGTGATGCCGGGCGTCTTTGCATTGCAAAAAAAAAAAACTAAGTTTCTCTCAGCATCTCGGTCTCTCGTTTCCATTCGCGTTTTCCTTTACGTACGCTGCTCTCGATTCTAGTGCCTTACACTTTTCGCCACCTTCCTTCTCCGCATCGTAGTGTAAGTAAAGTTGTAAAATATGGAGCGAAAAAAAGCTAACATAGCGCTGAAATTGCCACTCAAAATTTAGTGTCTGCAGAGAAGTTTCGGTTTGATAGATTTTTTTTCCAGTTTTCAAAATCAGAACCAGTTTGTCAGCTCGGTCCAACGGTCAATATCATCATATCTCGTTCTATTTTCTTGGAAATACTATTTATCGTTTCTGAGTTTCGTTTTCCTCATTTTTTCGTGGACACTTTTTTTTAGCGTTTAACTATTATTATCCTTATTACTTTCCATGAAATTGTTATTATCTTTTAATAGAAACTTTAAAAACACCAAGGGTGTGCAAAGTCAACCACAGTGACCGGAGTCGGTGGGTCAGTGTTAGTTAAATTTTTTTTAACGCTCAACATGATGACTCCTCGTTTCCGTTTCCACCTGCACTGTACGTTACCTGGCAACTTATTTCCATTTGTCTACGTTTTGGTTTCTACGTCCGTTTTTATTTTTCAAACTTGTGTGCTGCAGCATCACCCCGTTGCGGACGCGGACGCCACACCAGCATTCTCTACTACTAACACTAAATCCCTAAGCACTGTTCAAAACGGCCCTAACTATGGGCTAAGCCTAGAGTAAAGAGGACCGTTTCTATCCAGCAAGGATGGAACCAGTAAACCAGGAGAGAAAACGAGAGCGACATTTTGAATGGGCGAAAGGGAGAATAATGTTGGCATACTACCTCCCCCCTCTCCTCTGCAGCCTACCCACCGCCTCCCTATGCCCATTTTTATATTTTAGCGAATTTTGTATTTGTGCGACATTTTCCTTTTTAACCGTCTCTCATATTTGTATTTATTTTTATTTTCCGCGCACAAACTAGTTCGGCTGGGGGGTTACCCGGCGAGTGGGTTAAGGGGTAAGAGGTGGTGGTGCTGGAGACGACTTACGTACAACTGAAATGGTATTAGTGATGGGCTATAATGGATTTTCGGCGGTTGCGTCGTCCTCGTTCTCGTCGCGGGGTCGGATCCCGTCGTCGTCGTCGTCCTCGTCGTCGTCGAAGTCGATATGGTATCGTTAAGGAGAAGTTGTTAGGCGAAGCGCACTTTCGTCTGCGAAGGACTGAAGGCTGACTGGGCGGCGGATCCAGTGTTGGAGGATGGGGTGGATGTTTAGGGTGGTTAAAAAAATAAAAAAAGGATAGAGATTTGAATCCGCGGTTGCCGCTGTTGGGGACGCGGGTCGGTCGCGGCAAAAGGTGGTTAGTAGTGTTAGTAGGCTGTGGATGTAAAAAAACGGAACGCGCGCGCTCTCTTCCAGTAAAAATGCGCTGTCCAAGGAGCACGACTGAAATAGATCGAAGGGAATAGGGAAAGAAAGAGTGAGAGAAAGAAAGGACGAGGGAGAGAGAGAGGAAGGTAAGCGATGAAAAAAGGACGAACATTGGCAGCAGGAGCAGCAAGTGGCAGCATCCTAAGCTCCGGAGATGGAAAGTTCGTTGTAAAATAAAATACAGTTTGATGCACTTTAATGTTCATGTATGAATAATTTTCAAACTAAAACATTGAATCTAAATTTTTGGTTGCTAATTGATGAAATGATAAATGTAAAAATATACTTTAACCATTGCTTGTAACGAATTTTGAAATAATTTATTTGACTATTTAAATGAACAAAACACAATTGAAATATTAGAACAAAAAAAAAACAATTTTGTTTGGAACAGTTTGAACGAAAACTACAGATATTAATGAAAACTGAATTAAGATAGAGGATAGGTATTTATTTTTAAGAGCAAAGAAATTTTCTTGTTCAATATATATTCAACAAATAATCGTAAGGTAACACTTCTTAACTACCATACATTTTTGTTTTATTTAAAAACAATTGTTGATTTTATCCATATCCATCAAAAAGAGACTGTTATCAATTTACATATAATCCAGAAATCTTAGCTCAAATTACGTTTGCACAGATGTACGTACTATCAAATACTGTGTTTCAGTTTACTTAAGAACTGTAAAAACTATCAAATGAACACGAATGTTCATTCACTACATTTGTATAAAATAGTTTTCCCTACAATATACATATTTGTTTGTTGGCTTAGGTCGCATTGTTTAATGGTTTGTTTTTTTGTTTTCTGATATTTCAAAAGGGTTAATTGGACAAGAATATATTTTTGAAGTACCGATTCATACTTAATGATATACGTTCAATTTATCGACATACTCGTTTGAAAAAACATACTTATTGAAAACCTAACTAACAAATACATGAAAAGACATAAAATATCACTTTATTCAATTTTCCATCTATTGCTTTTTCTAACGGATAAAATCGCTACTTTGAGGGTCGATTATTAAACATAAAAACGCGCCATCCCAATGCCGAATGTCGCGAAAACAAGTAACGCACTGTAGCGCGGAAAATCGGAAAGTAAAAGAAGTTGAATTTTTTCGTTGGTTTCTGGTGCGCGATTTTTTCCTCCCCGCCGCCCGCTACGGACCGTCCCTTCGGAGCCGTGGTGAGCGCATTTCCCGGCGTCGAAGTCATCGTGCTTGGTGTGCTCTGTTTTTCCTCCCGCTTTTCCCACCCACCCCGGCACGGCACAAACACACACACGCAGCAGCCAACCTCCCCGGTGACTTACAAGAATGCTACCAACGCACACACTGTCACTGCCGTCCGCTCGCTGCCGGCTCTCGACTTTTTCCGGCACCGCTTTGACCTTCTCTTTCGCACGTCCGTCGGTCCGCGGGTATCCTTACGATTTTTCCACCCCTTCCCGGCGCTATCGAACTTCGCGCTCGCGCTCGCACGTGTTTGTCTTTTTTTTCTGTTTGCCTCTCCATTTTTTTCTCGCGCGCTCTCTTTTTTCCACCGATTTTTAACCAGCGCTCTCCGCAGCATCTTCGCTGTCCTCGTTGTCGGCGGGTAGGCGGCGGTGGCGGCAGCGCCGTTGGTAGTGGCAGCATCTCGGCAGATGAGATGATGGCCGGAGATGCCGGGTCAGGCGGGCTGCGATTTTTCCGCTGTTTCTGACGGCTTTTCCCTGCACACGAACGCTCTCTTTCTCGCTCCGGCACGCACGATCGCGATGGGCGATGAAGAAAAATTGGTGGAAAAATGTGTGTGTACACTGCGTACGCGGGGATCGGAAAAGTTTAGCCCCTCCACCCTCCCTTCACTCGGGCTCTCTCGCTCGCGCCGCGATCTGCTCTCCCTTTCACCCCACTTCGCGGCTTTATTCTTTTCTATTCCCGCGAGTATATAATGGCGTGTTTTAGTGTTTGACCGTAAGGACGGGGAAAGCGGGCGCACACCCCTGGAGCAGCAGCAGCAGGTGGGAGGGGAGAGGTGGGGGAACGGAACCCGAAGATGCCCCTTCCTAATCCTCCCCTCCCCCTTTGCACCCCCGGTCCACTAAGCATGTCCGCAGCAGCATGCTGGGCGCGCAACAACCGAGGCTCGAAACGACCCGAAGTAATAATAATGGTTATATATATAAGGAAAAACAACATATCATTACATAGAATTTTCACTTTTTTCATCACCCCATCGGGCGCGCGGCGGCACCACCGACCCCGGGGCCTATCCACCCGCCCCGCGGGTCCGGGTCGTGTTCGGGGTTCGGGTAGGAATAGAAAGAAAATTAGTGCAGCAAATCAGCAAAATATCTCAAACCGCCAAACTAATAGCACACGGGAAACGGACGCGGACCGACCCAATCCGATCGACGACGACAACGACGACGACGACGACGACGACGACGACGACGGAGAACCTGGGACAGCTTCTTGCGCGCGCTGTGTTCGTCTGTTCGTCCGGGACGACGTCGACGTGATTGCGTGTTTTATTTTCCTCGCACTAGCGCGTGGACCGCTCGTTCTCTAGTTGTTGTTAGTAAGTTAGTTTTTGTGCAAAATTTTGGGGAAAAATTTACCCCCGCTGTGCGTGTTTGACTGTGTGTGCGTTCGCTTCCCAACCACTTTCGGTTTCGCCTCCCGATTTCATCTCGTTGCTTCAAAGGAAACTCGGCGAGCGCGCGCTGGCCAAGCAGAGATGATGCCGGATTTTTTCCCTGCCGGTGACTTTTTCCGGTGCCGCGTGAAAGCAGCAGTCTTGCTTCCGTGGTGTCGAGCCGTGGATGCGGCTTTGCCTCCGTCGAGCCGCCGTATCAGCATTTCACTAGCATGAAGCTAGTTAGGTGGTACGTTTTTCCTTTGATTTTCGGTACCGAGTGGCGAAAACCCGAGTGGTAGAGGGGTACCGTAAGCTGTGCGCTCCTAAAGTTCCAGGTGGGAAAGTGCGTGGTCGGAGTTTTTCCTTCCGACAGGTGTTTGGAAACAACAGCACGGCATGGAAACGTGGCTTATGGCATCTATGGTTCTACGAGGAGCTAGTTTTCCGTTGGAGTGCGTCAGTGCGTTCGTTGTGTTGTGATTGTTTTTCGTCGTTTCTTTGATCGTGCGTTCAACTGACGGAAGTGCTAACACGTTGGTGGTACACGCGGATAAGCTGTGTTTGATCGTCTGCCGGGTGTACTAAAAAATGTTTCCTACAGCAAACGAAGAAAAGCCATGCCGGTTGGTTTAAAATAAAATCAACATGATCAAACAAAAATCTTCTAAAGTGTACGTCCGATGTAAGAGATGTTAATGGCAAACCTCATTTCCATCGGAATGGTTCAAGAAACAACGTTTCCCACTCTCTACTTGTGTGAATGTTCAACTGAAAAAGGAAGGTTATTTAATAGTGGTATCGTGTAGATTCATCCATGTGAAACATTTTATGATACGCAGTGATTTTTGGGTTATTTTTAATTAAATTACGCTTACACATCCATTTGTGAAATGTGTGCCGGTAATTTTTCGGAAAACCTACGTAACTGAAGTTCCGCTTAAAATAAATCATGTGGATTTCCTTGTTGTGCATTTGCCATACAACAACAGTTTGTATCGGTTAAAATAAACTTATCCAGCTTAAATTGGATCGAACATGTGTGCGCCTGGTGGTTCAACTCAATCATTTTGAAGCTGCACAAAACGGTTTAATGCTTGTATTTCTCGTTAGATCGCCCATTTTACACCTTCTTTCATTTCTCTTATTAGTATCAACTGAATATTTTCCTTAATTTTGTTGTGTTTCTTTTTTCTTAATGGTTAGTTTTTTAGTTTGCCTATGAAATATTGAAGTTTTGACTCAATTTTAGACTTGGTGCAAATCACAATACCGACCCAAGGGATGTAAAGCGAGTAGTGTGTGTTAGAAAATGGCACTAGTGGTATTTTAAAAAAAATTGATTTATTTGTCAATGCTCGATTTATTCAAGGGTTTTCTACAAAAGGCCACAACGAAAAGTAACTTTAACGAAGAGTGTCTGATTAAAACATAGTTTGTGAGTGGAAAGTAATAAGTTATCGATATTTAATTCCACTTAATAGAACCACTAATGGTCTTACAGTTTGTCCATTTAAGGATTCAATTCAATCCAAACGAGATGGCAATTTGGGTTAAGTATAAAACAAAACGGTATCATACAACTTATAATGGCGATCATACATGTTTGTTGGTTGAAAATGTAAAACCCTGAAGGTTCATTTTCCCGATCGCCTGCAAATCCGGATCGGGATTAGTTTGCCCTCCCGCATAGATTATCGTTCCACTTTTCCTCGGCACACACGCGATGTTACCCAGCTGAGCTCGGAGTTCGTTCGCAAACGCAAATAATGTTTCGCAGCCGCATCCAAAATGTTCGAAACATTTTGGCGACTTCTTCTTCGGCAGGTTGTGTTTCCTGCAGGGGTCAAACAGTGCCTCCCGCCCCAAGCCCACCGACATCACCTGCCCTGAAAACACACACTGTCGAGCGACTATCGATGAGTAGTATGGGTGGTTTTGGGGGGGCTGACTTTGCTATTTCGGGTTCTCGTAGTGGTGATTACGACTAGACCAACTAGAGCCAGTTTACGTGTGTCTCTGTTGGAGATGCTGCTGACGGCAGGGTGTTTAGTTGCGTTCAGTGCTCTGGTTCGATTCGGTAACAGTTTTTTTTTTCTAATTCCTTCTTTGTTTGAGTTTTGTCTGTTAATCACTGCCGTATTCTTTTCTCGCTTTTGTTTTTGCAATACAACCTTACCGAGCTCGCGCCAGCATAGAGTGGTAAATTTTTTTCCTCCCCATCCATCCTTCCAATGTTTACCTCCAAGACACTGAGGTGCGAGGAAGAGGGGCTGTTTGCTGCTGCTGCAAGCCCCAGATGGGATTCGGGGATGAACGGAACAAGGTCGGCAAGAGAGAGACAGAGTGAGAGAGAGGGAGCGACGAGTGGCTCGAAATACAAACCGAAACCTACCGTTGATAACAGCGCCAAAATAGTGAGCAATGAAAATAAAGGCCCCACATTATTATCTCGCATAGGGAGGAGCAGCTTTTGCCTGGGGGTTTTCGGCGAGTGCCGCGACTTTAGTGTCGGTTCCGCACGTAACCGGGCCTGTTGTTGCTGCAGCGCGTAACCTGCTGATGGGGTGGTCCGGCTTCGCCGTGTTCGTTTTCGTGTTGGCGAAGAAAATTTTCGTTCGGTAGTGCCGGTGGATTTTTCCGAGGTACTTCAGTGTGTTCCAAATGTGAAAGGTCCCGTTGTTCATTGCGAGAGGAAAGTCGAGTTTGCGTGAAGTTCAAACCATTTTTTGAAGCAGTTCGTCACCCCCAAACCCAACATTCGTCAGTCGCAAAACCGTAACCTTCTGCAACTATCGAGCTGTCAGTTATCTGTCACCGGGGGTCATATGGCAATCGAAAATTTGGCAACGCTCGTTATCGTTATCGCGTTGTGGATTGAGTTTTCGCAATCGATTTTAATCGGTCCCCTGCTAGAGAACTGGGGCGCAGTGAAACACGAGCTCTATGGTCTAGCTTAAATTGGCCCCTACGGCTACCTCATTTCAATCTAAACCTTCTAACCAAAGCTCCTAATTGCTTGGACACAAATGAAACGTTGTAACGTTGTTGAGTACTCAAATATTTGTTTCAAATACGAATGATTTGCTATGATTTTGTAACTGCCATTTTTATTTCGGTTGAATAACATTTGTGTGCTTTTTCCTTAAACTTCTTCAACTCCAACTTCTTTGCGTTACCTAGTAGTATGCCAAAATCAACACTAAGCGCATCTTACCCTACGGTGCAATAAACGTACACGTGTTTTTACGGTGATAGTGCATAAGAAGTGAAACAGGGCAGCTCACTACAGTTCAAAACAGCATACAAAAGAAGGAAGCAACACGTGAAAATCTACCTGATGTTATAGAAAATTGTATGTGACAAGTGGGGAAGAAAAATTAAATTGTAAAAGAAAATAGCTGTAAAAATCACAGCTTATTTTGGTGGTGACGCAATTTTTGCAACGTGGAAAATCGGGTCGAAAGGAAAGTTCATATTTCCGGGTGACAGTGCGACAGTGTATCGATCATCAAAGAAAGATCATATCATTATTTAAAGAAAAGAAACAAAGGTTTATTTTTGCGTGAGGAAAGCAAAATGGTCCATCTACCTTTATCGTCGAAAGGGAAGCAAAAAGGAAACGCAATGAAATAATCCTCGCACACACTCGCTTCACTCTTGCTGCACTCCACCACAGCCCCCAGTGCAAGGGGGCGGCTGCAGGTGCACCGTGCTGCGTGGGTGTGTATGTGCGTGTGTGTTCCAAACGGATACAATAAAGTATGCGTTGTGATGGGCCTCATCCGTTGTGGGTGACTGACGATAAGTCGGTGGAAATCCGTGCTCCCAGAAACGCCGGCAAAGGATAACGGGCGCCGAAGGGCTGTTACTGCTGCTGTTGTTGCGGCTGTGTGCATCGACACTCTCCCCCTCCTCCTACTCCCTCCAATCCATCCCGATATCGTGCGTCCACCTTATCGACACCGGGCCGCTGTGTGCGTGAGTTTTGTGCTGAATGCCCGGTGCGAAGGGGAAGTTACTGACCAAGATTAACGTGCTAATCGGGGACCGGATCAAACGACAAAGCGCCCCGCGAAGCGTGTTGGAACGGATTATTGTTTGAAAAAAGAAAACACGAAAAATAAACAAACCCCAATGTGCTGGGCTGGAGAGGGCGACACACGACGAAGCATCACATCGTCTTAAGAGGTACACATGTGTTACTTTTTAACGGTCGTTTCAAAAAGATAATTCCATTTTGCTACAGTTGGGGAGTATGAGTAATGCTAACATTAGGCCCTATATACATAACTCAAAATAAATCCGTTATTTTTTCGAATATCTGTTACACATAGGAAAAGATCTAAATCATGAAAGGAGATAATCCTGAAGGAAGAAAACAACCTTGGATCATTTGAACCTTAAGAATTAACAATGAAGCGTTTATTCTAACATTACCCCAAGTATTCTGGCATTGAATGTAAAACTATTACACTATTTTTTTTAAACCTTTACCTCCCTTTTTATGGATCCAGCATTGTGAGAGCACATGTTTTATATATAGAAAAAACCAAACCATACATCTCAAATGAAAATAAATTTCGATCGGTACGTTGGACGTGGAACGGTGGTTCTTGAAATATGACTCACAAATATGGCTCGTATGCAGTTGACGATCCAAATTGTTTACTCTAAACTGTTTTTCGAACACTATGGAAGTGTTGTGGCGAAGCCGTATTTGCCCACGTAAGATCCACTGAATTTGATGGCAAGTTGCTCTTCTACCACTCAATGAATCGCCCTACTTTTCCATTCCAACGCAGCAACATTCCTTTTAAAATTAGCTACTTCAATGCTCGTTGCTAGTTGTTTGTTGCTTTGGCTACATTCTTGGACGTTTGGTACACCCGTATGTTCCAATCCTACATGTGCGGCTGGGGTTGGCAAACATGTGTTATTTTATGAAACCCTCGCAAAGTTTAAACCAGAATCACTTTAGCTCATCTGTTACTGGAATTGTGCACCCAGAGAATTGGGTCGTTTAAACTGTAGTTCATCTTGTTATAGTTAAAAATAACTTCGAAATTCGAATTATTTACCAAATGATGGTCAAATTCTTGATCAAATGTTGCTCGATATAGCAAGAGCATACTTTTGTTTTACTACAAAATACGACACTGAAGCCTACAGGGAAAAACTGATTGCTGAATAAGCATTTAAACAATAGTTATTTCTCAGTGAAAACATACTCGTTTCGTTGGTGGAAAATATGTTCGAGTGGGTTTTAAAAATGTTGAAGTATGAATATTTTAACTCCAGGGCTTTGCCGACCCCTGTACTGCACGATTATTCAGCAACTCATCATGAAATTTCGTTGAAAACATGTCGTGGCAAGTTTTTGATTTATTTTTCCATTGCCTCACTTGTTGTTGTCGATCTGTTGCTGTGGTACGAAAAATTCCATGTCATAGGATTTCTATCGGAAATACCGACACCGTGGTAGTGTGTACTCAAGTGTCTAGTTTAGTGAGCGAACACTTGTTTCGTGCATCCTAACTTTGCAGATTGTGGAACAGCGAAAAAAAAAAACTAATACAACAGCATAGAAAAAAAAACAACAAGCCAACTCTCGGGGCCGCGTGTGTGCCAGGCGAAATTTTTGCAAGCGTGTCACTTCGGCCGAATATACATATGTGCTGCTTGCCAAAAATCGGCAGACAACCGAGAGCGGGGTACTACTTTTGATAACGCCTCTGCACCCAAAACTGATAGTGGTACCCACAAAGCGCTAAGCCAGAGTGACCGACTCTGTAGGGCCCGAGGTGTAGGGTAGGGAATAGGGCCGACCGCGCGGGGTTGTGCGACCATTTTTGGGAGGGTCGATGTGGGGCAGCTTCTTCGTTATCTTATCGATTGCGCACGTTGCCCGCGGCCCGGTATTACATTCCGGTCATTGAACGGATCCCATTTCGCACGTCGTCGTACCCGTCAGCGTACACCTCCGAGGCCGCGCGACCTGGAGCTCCCGAACGCACCGTGCGCCTCTCTCACGTACGCAAACGGTCGACGCACGTCCGCACATTATCGTGCACACCAAGACGAACGCGACGCACCAGACACGGCCAGCAACACTTGTGACCTTCGGAAGCAGATTCCCTAGGTTAGCTTGATTCATCTGCGCCAGATGATGGTTAGAGGATGCGGCGGGGTTTTTCGTGCAGGCGCCATGTTTGCGAAAAGGGCCGGGTGCTACAGACGTGGTACACGTCGAATAAACACTTGCGTAAAGCTAGCTAAAACTCGATCCACCACTCGTCAACTCGTTTGTTACTTGATCGCAGCTTTTGAAATACGTGATTTCGTCTATCTCAAGCAAGAAGCAGCAAGAAGACATTTTAGCAGGGATTTGTTATTTTTCACTATCAGCCTAATAAAAAATATTATTTGCTTATCAATATTCGTGCTTTTTTTTACTAACCGCCTATTACACTTAGTTTCGCTTGGTGTTCAAATTGAGAACAAAATATTGTTTTATAAAACCCATACAAATTTTAAACCATTTAAAACGAATATGAAATATGTGAAAAGGCTCTAAATATTGGTTAGTTATTTGGTAAGCGCTTAAAGTAATGGCTTTTAAAATCAAGGAGCGTCTAATAAACCTAAGAGTGGTTACTCACTACTTTTGATGCAAAACTCGATAGCGAGTTGTAACTCTTAACGAGTTGTGTTTTTTTTTTCAGAATTTTTCGTTTGTCTCGCTTTACTTAAACCACAAATATATTGTTTATTTATATTTTAGGTTTTCGATTCATTCCCTTGAATGATAGTGATTAGTAGTGAAAATGCCCCGTTCGGCAACGAAGGAAAAAGTAATTTTCCAAAACGATATAACAATTTTAACCAGATTTGAACTAAAAACAGTCAAACTACTACCCCACTCGATGTACTTTTGTAACAAAATCGTTGTGGTTGGTTAAAATTGTATTCCAAGAACATTATATTCCAAATTAAATTGTTTTGTATAATTAAAAATTTATTCTTAATTTCTTAACAAATTGGTGATTTTTTCTTAAAGCAGGAAGTCTTTTAATGAAATTTAAATCGTACGCTTAGATTTTTCTTTCACTCATCAAATAAAGATATCCGTAGATACATCGCGATGAGTGCGCCTGGTCTTTCACGTCCGGCAAATACCCAGCTGATTCGAACAAGTTTCAAACCGATCTGGGACTGGACTATGGAACCACCTATGGGATGGTGGAAAAAAGATGTGGAAAACAGAAAGTAAAATCGCTTCACTTTCTATTTCATCCGATATCATCTTGCGCCGGCACTATGATGTGCGTGTGTGTGTGTGCATGTGTGTATGTGGAGCAGGGCTCGCTTTTCTTTCTTTGTCTTGGCCCAGCAGTCTTGTGTGGATTACGATTTTTTTTCTATCATCACACACATGTTGCATATATCGTTCACACGTCATCTTCGTCCGGTGGTGCGGTGTTGGTGGACTCACCGGCTTTAGACTGGGTTTTTTTTTATTGTATCAACAACACGGCGATAGCATTTACTCACCAACACTCCCGTCGGACGCAGGACCACAGGGAAGAGTTTCGCTAGCGTCGTTTGTCTAGCGCTAGACCGCGGGCGCTCTCCGACACACGAATCTTCACACATGTTCGTGCATGACCATGACCATTACGGACGCCCCACTCCCATTCCCGATAACGTTCCACCGAAGGAGGCGCCCAGTCGCCCGTGGATACCGTCGCTGCCCCCTCCTCTCCATCGCACGAAACGGGACGGAACGATTGCGCTTCCGGCTAAGGGTGGGTGGGTGTGGGTGGAGAGAAAGAGGAGAAAAGTTATTTACGAAGAAAAATGGTAACAAAACTCACATGCAACATATTCACTCGGACTCTCCTGCGGCCGGCTGTGGGTGGGAGCGTGAGAATGTGTGTGCCGGTTGCTCTTCAAAGAGAACGAGAGAGAGAGTTTGCGGCTATGTTGTTGTGGGTGGTGGGTGGTGCGGTCCTCTCGAGGGTGGCCTGTGATGATGCTCGACTCGCCGTTGCACGTGGGAGAAGCCTTTACTCCCTTTTTGCTCGCCCGAACTCGGCCGATACCTCCACGTGGAGGTGCGCCCCCGCCTTCCTGGCCTCGGAAGAGCTGGTCCAGCTGTTCTAGGATTGGGTTTTCACCACATTCCACATTTCCAAGAGTTCGTGGCTCGTTCCAGTTCGTTCGGCACCATCCGTATGGCGACCTTGGGCTGGCGGGAAAATGCAAATTGCGATAGTGATCTTTTTGCATCACGCTCCGCTGCGGATTCCGGTTCTGCCGACCGATAACAGCGTCGTCCTAGTCGTACCGCTTCTGCCCGTGGTCCTTATACTGCTGGTGTGTATTGACGGCCCAACCACCACGTGGCTGCTGAACGAAGCTGGTGGGAAAACGGCCCCCACCAACACACGACATCTGACATGTGCTCGGTGCCGGATGCAGCTAGAAACGTGTGCAACACACACCGACCGATGTGTGGTGATGCTTTTTTATGCTACTTCCTCCACCGTCGACCGTCAAAACGTGTTCGGCGGCTGCAACTAGTGTCTAGCACGCCGGTTCTGGTCTAGTGCCGTACACTCGCGCGTTGCTCGTGGCGAGTTGGTGTTGACTTGCTACCGTCCCACTTTGGCTTTGCTCTTGCCTTTTTTTTACAACACTCGCTTTTCACTGCGTATGCTTGACGAATGGGTTGATTTCGTTTACTATCGTTTACTACTGACTAACACACACACACATGTTTCGACCAGAGGGACGGAACCGGTTGAGGAAGATGATTTGGTTAACTGGTCCGGAGGTATTTGAAGAGAAGTATGAATGACTTTTCGCGATGGTGCTGGCGTTTTATTCTTATAAAATAAAAATAAAGTTTATCACAAGCCCTTTGAGTTTATCAATAGAAGTTTTTTTTTACTTTCATTTGCTTGTAACATTGTTGCGGGAGTAGATTCAGATACGCAGCAGTTGTTCACTTCTTTCAGAATTAAATTTGTTTGTTTTTAATTTCTTGATAGAGGTTATTTTTTACAATCTTTTTGGTTGTAAAATATAGAGGTTATTTTTTACAAATCTTCTTCTACTTTCTTTTTTTATCAAAAGAGATAATGAATCAATAGATATGTTGTCTAGTGGTTATTGTCGTTATTGCTTTTACGTTTTATTTATTATAAATATGCATTAAGGAAATTAGCGCTTTTTTCTTAAATTGCAAAAAGCTTATCAATATTCTACGCTTCCCTACTTCAATAGTTTTTTTTAATAAATTTTAAATATCTTTCTGATATTTTTCGATAATTTTTCTACATAAAAAAAATCGTTTCAAAATACTTATAAACCGCAAAACATTATATTCACACAAGACTGTGTATCTATCCACTTTGTAATAAGCTTTAAAAGAAACTATAAACAGGTATATTAATCGAAGTCATGGCGAGATGGTAATAACAGTAAATGAAACGACTTCAAAATTCCAATACCACAAAAGTAAACACTAATTCAGTTCGTTGTTTTCTTTATGTATGGGATATTTTTTTAAGAGAGGTAGCGAGAAAGGCGTTGAGAACTTTTAATCACCTGAACTACTTATCAGATTTGAAATTTTAATTTTAATTTAATTAGTTAGTTAGTCAGTTAGGTAGTTACCATTTTGTTAAGTAGCTATGTAGTTAGGAATGAAGGAAACAAAACTATGTGAATATTAACCAAATATGCAAATTGTTTTCTCTCAATTCATATAAAGTATCAAGCTGCTGTTTCCACGGCCATTTGAGACGAAAATGCCTCAAATTTGTTTTTTTCTATAACCCATCGGGAGCAATAATCACTGAACTTCATCGCAGCATGGTCAATACTCTGGTATGACGCCGTGGGACCACTTAATGTGCATCAACAATGAACTAGCGTCTGCCTTCGTTCAACCCAGCTCGCTCGGTGTTGGTCTCCGTGCATTGCGTTGGCATTTTCCTTCCTTCCACCGCAACCAGGCTGTTCGTTTAGCGACTTTGCTGCGAGCGAGCAGTCAGACGACGGTGAACGACATTGTCGTGATACACGAACCCTCCACTTGGCCACTTCACCTCACGTGGCACAGCGGCGCATAGTGCGGTCTTTTGGTTCGATATTTCATAAAATCAATTTTCAAAATCTCTCTTCTATATGCAAGAAGGATAGTTAAATAATAAATCTGCAGAATATCTATTTTAATGCACAATATCATTCTTGAAAGTAGCATAAAGAGGTTTTAATTGCATCGAGCAAGCAATAATGGCGTTGGCGTAGACCTCCTAAAATCATAGTTCAGTTGACCATAGCTTCAGGCTTGGTAGTCGAATTCAAGGAAAAGTAAAAGTGTTAAATGTTTATTTTCATGCATTCAACAACTAATAACCTCTTATTTCAATCAAGCACAAGCGAAAACTGTGTAAAAAAAAAATAGATGACCGGATCATCCCTTTGGCTGAGCCACTGTGCGTGGCGGAGTACGCGAATCCACCAAATGCATAGCAGAAGACGGAACAGCATAGCGTGAAGCATACCCACGTTTGTGGAACGCACGCTCCCCCCGCAGTTGGGGGGAGGTGGCGTGGCTGCGGAGATATACCGTTGCTTGTTTCTGACCTTCACCTTCACCTAGTGAAAACACTGTGTCGGACAAACGGTCGATTGCCTTTTGCATCGTCTCTGTCGTCGTCGTAGTCGTCGTCGGTCGTTGGTTCGTTCTTCCTGTGGTGTTCTCCGTAACGCCGCCTGCCTTGCCCAACTACTCCCAAGCACCACGAAACGTAGCCGCCCTCAGTCAAGGCACGCTGCGGTTGCCTTGCAGCACTGCTATATATAGAAAGCGAGAGTGAAGCCGCCAACCTGGGAGTTGTAGGAAAACCTCCTCTAGCCGGGTTCGCGAACGGTTGGCATGGCGCGTGTGTTGTTCTTGCATGAACCAAGCAAGTATGTGGTGCTGGCATAGCATAGTTTTGCGCTTCCCACTAGCCCAATGGAGTACGATGCTGCAGACGATTTATAACGGCAGCGTTTGCGAACGGGACGAGACGGCGAACGCACATATGGTTAACTTATGCACTTGCCATCATGACATTGGTACGGTCTCTGGATTGAGAGCACGTTCGTTTCATGCGTTTTTTTCCACATGGCTCTATTTATACCGGGGATGTAGCAATCCTTCATTGTCGAATGGTGATGTGTACAAAATAAAATTAAGCCGTATGGAATTTGCCACACGATCATTGAATTTAGTTTTTTAAAGATATAAAAAAAGAACATAATCTGTACATCTGCATAACTTTTATTGATTCAGAAAAGCAACAATTTTAGATATTTTCCGATGATCAGGTGGTGATGTGTTTTTTCTCCGCTATGTGGTTTTTAAAACAAAATCAAAATGCTAACATAAACAAAGGCCTAAATTATTCTACAAACGACTCGAAATAATTTAAAAAGCGGGCTTCCGTGACAAAAAATAAAAGTGATTGATCTAAAGTTTCAGAGATCAATAAGACAAGTTTATAGCTGTGCAAAAAGAAGACGAATACTGCAATTAATTTATTGTAAAATTATTTCCACTTTGGGAGAGAGTTTTCTAATCGAACAAGACATACCTGATTTTCGTGATAATTTTTCCGTCACAAAATATTGGTATCTAATAATAATCTGCACAAAATATTCTGAAGTTTAATTCAAAATGAAAGTATCAAAAATACTAGCTTGACATTCGATCATACAGTGTTCATTAGTTGCTTATGTAGCTGGAGTTTTACTATAAGTACAACTAATAAATTTAAGCATTTAGCTTGTTGTCAAAATTTCTTTGGCTTGATGTATGAATTGGATAACCGAAAAAAGCTAAGCTGTTGATAACCGAACCATACAGTCTTTGACCAGTTTAATGTAAATGTGCAATATGTAAAAAATGCCATATTATTAACCGTATCATACAAAGACCATCACTTCTAATAGGGACATTATTCGTCGTGGTTAAACAGGTTTCCTCGATAGTTTAAATAATTTCTGCCACTATTGATATCTATGCTTGAATTAGAAAAAAAGGCTATAACTGAAACCTAAACAAGTTATTGTTCCCGTTGTTGAGTATCGCACCAAATAATGTCAAATTGTAACTTTTTTGTTTCAACAAATAAACTTTGTCGCTCACGATCGTCACTGATTTGTTTGCGTTTGCTATTCGTCGCGCAGCTATTCAATAGATCCATAAACACAATGTCCCAATGTTCAACCGGCTGCGTTCGTCGTTCCTATGTGGAAGGTTTTGTCACCCTTCGGAATTAGATTTCAATCCTCCAAAAATGCTGACCATCGCTCTTATTTTCGTCGCTGATCGTCGTCGCATTCTAGACGTCGTGGTTGGTCCTCAAGTGCTGATGGGCTTACTCATCAAAATGTAACAAGTAGACTATATGGTTCAATCCGATCCGCAGTTGCCTTTCGACATTTTCTCTTCCGTTCGATATGGCGCAAGTGTTCTATGCCTTTTGCGGCCAGTCGACGTTAGAACATGTAAATATCAGATTTCGGCGGGAAGGTTTCGTGCCGAAATGGGCGAACACTGTATCGTTCCATCATCTAAATTCTACCATAAACAACCACTCATGTCGGCATACCCTCCCACGTGCGGAGAAAGAACAAACGCTTTCAGTCGCCACTAGAGCACAGCAGGTTTAAGACATACCAGTTTTGTGAGTGAAATAAATTCATATTTGACCACAAGTGAAAAATCAATTTATTACTTCCCGTGCCCCACTTCCGTATAAAGTTTGTTTCGGAATATTTTGAAATTAATAGACTCTCCCGGGGTTGCTCCGGATTCCAATGCTGTCGATTCTTAATCGATTGCAATCATTGCGCAGCAACGAGAATTTATGCTTGCGATTTATTATTCATTTTGCAAACCAAAACTGACCGGCACATCATAAATTGTTCCCCCGAACACCCGAATGGTGCACGGTGGGGATTATCTATATCTCTGCACGCGTCATTGGAACAGTTATGCGCGTGAAAGAAGATTTATGCTGCAGCAGAGTGAATTTGATCATAGAAGCGAAAGTGAAACATGTGCCACGGTACTAGTAATTGTAATCGATTTTTTATTGTATAGTGTATAGTATTCTAGTGGAATGATTTACTAGAAAATGCGTCAATAGTTATAATGCCTTGAATCAAAGTTTGGAAGCAATTTTTTGAACTGTTGGTTTACTGATTTTTCACCCTCAACCTCGTTCGTCGCTTTAAGCCGCAATAGTATTTATTGACATTACATTGCATTTCACGATCTCTACAATGGTGCATCTGTTAGTTAATATTTTTTGCCATTAATAGCAATTAATCAAAAAAGTAATGTTTGTTTGTTATTTGAAAAACTTATCGGATTAAACAGAAGTTGATTTTTTAAATTTTCCAACTTCATTTTAATATTAATTCAAAAAGGGACAAGCTTACTGGTCAGTATTCATAGCGCCTAGTTAGCGCTGATTGTTTCTTTAAACATAACATTCTGTGCTGTTTATATGATCATCGAAGAAACCAACGTAGGGTCAGAAACGCGATGTTGTCCTCTATTCAGATCTTCGAAGGATCCCAAATTTCTTTCGAACAAAAGCCTTCCTTGTTCTAAGTGGTCGCTATTATAAGTCATGTCGTGTACTTAGTTGTACGTTGTTGAATCCTTCAAAGCAGGAGAGGCCGAAAAGTATTATTAGGTACTGTTTAAGAATAGGGCAGAAAATGACATCATCTATACATATTTATTACAATCTTTTGAAAATCGTATAACAATTTGTTTTTGTGTTTTTTTTTTTTTGTATAATTACAGATTATCATATCAACTCGTGAACGTTAGTAACCGTTGTGGGCGTGGAATAGGAACAGGGAACCATAAAATCAATCAAACAACACAACCACATTAAGGAAACGGTGGTACGGTGCAAACTAACTTGCCAACATGGTTGACACACAGCACTTCTGTCTGCGATGGAACAACTATCAGAGCAGCATAACGTCGGCCTTCGAGAACCTGCGCGACGACGAGGACTTTGTCGACGTGACGCTAGCATGCGACGGTCGCAGCCTCAAGGCACACCGTGTCGTGCTGTCCGCGTGCAGTACATACTTCCGCGAGCTTCTGAAGGTACGTTGGGCGACCCGTCCATCCATACACGGAGGTGCGTTGTGGTTTACCCGTTAGCTTATTTTTTTCCCCTCCAGAGCACACCATGCAAACACCCAGTGATAGTGCTGCAGGATGTGGCGTTCACCGATCTACATGCGTTGGTCGAGTTCATCTACCACGGAGAGGTGAACGTGCACCAGCGGTCACTGAGCTCCTTCCTGAAAACGGCGGAAATTTTAAGAGTGTCAGGCTTGACGCAACAGCAAGCGGAGGAAACGCATGGTGTAAGTAGTTTAATCATGATGTCACAAGAACATTTTGTCTAATCTCGGTGTCCGTGTCCCCTGCCCAGATGCACACATCGCTCGGTGCCAACCTGCCGTCGGGTGTCGTGCACCATCCGATCTATCCGGAAAAGATGCTGGATGACTCACTGTACGTGTCACAGGGTGCGTCACCGCCGCCGCATCTCACCAGCCTACAAAACAGCTCCTCCCCACACGGTGGCAGCGGGGTAGGCGGTGGTGGCGGCGGTGGCGGCAGTAACGGCGGCAGTACCCCGATGGTCAACCAGCTGCTGAAACGGGCCGCGGTCGCCTTTCGACGGGAGCGAATCAACTCCAGCCACTCGGATGAGATGGCGCTCAAGCGGCACCGGATGTCCGTCGACAGCAACGGGCCGACCAGCAACCGGGATCCGGACGTGATTTGTAATACGCCTCAGACGACCGCCACGGACTTTTCTTCGAGCGCCTCCAAGCAGGCTATCAACTTACCGTCACCACAGGGCAAGGACCAGTTGCGGCAACAGGACAGCTCTGTCGGTCATCCGAACAGTGGTAAGACTTTCGAAAAAAAAAACACAAACTTGTGAAAAAAAAATCATACTGTACGGTATACGACGATTGTACTAATGTCTCCATATTATCTCTCTCCTTCTCCCGCGACACAGGTAACAACAGCTTCTCCATCAACAGCTCGAGTAACTTAATTAAAAGTAGTATTAATAACAATAACAACAACATCAACAACAACAACAACTTGAACAACAATCTGCTGCACAGTAAGGAAAATAGTGGCGGTGGCGGCGGTGGAGTTGGAGTGTGCGGTTCCGGCAGCATGCCGACCTCGCTGGGCACCTCGAACGGCAGTAATGCCGGGAGCCTCTGCTCGGCGGAAAAGGAAAGCCTGGCCTCGTCCCCATCGGAGCGTTCGGCCGAGGACGTCAAGTCGGAACCGCTCGAGCTGCTGTGCGGCACCGGTGGTGATCATGAGAACAGCTCCGACTCCGTTACGGACGACCACGGGGACCTGGGGAAGAGTGGACTGGACGTGAAGGGATCGTTGCGGTAAGTTTGTGCTTCGTTTTTCGAACGCTTCCGGATGTCAATAACATTGTGCTCATGTTTGTGTTTGTCTTTCTTTTTGAATCCCACCAATAGATCTCCGAACGATCATGACCTAGACAGTAACATGCATCATCACGGTGGAGCGCAATTTCTAATGAATGCCAGCGAAAACAAGCTCTTCCAAACACCGCCGTCGTTTAACTTCTCGATGGCAGCACTGGCAGCAGATCCTTCGGCGTTGGCAGGTGAGTTGACCGTTTCCTTTGGGGCCGCCAGTGGTGTATATTGTTGCGGAATAGACCCCTTTTATGTGGGATTTCCTCATTAAAACAAACAAAAAACGAAACTCTAAAACATACCAAGTAACATGGCATTCCCCTTTCCCGGTTTCCCAGGGTTTAACCCACAGGCATTGCAAGCGGTAGAGCTGGCCGGATCGCCACAGGGTAAGTTTGCTACTGTCTAGAACTTTTTTTTCCTTTATTGAAAATTTCAATAAGCCAACAAAATTTATACATACATCGACTACTATCTTTCATAAACTTTCTTATTTTATACCTATTTTTTACAAACGTTATATATTTTCCATTTTCCAATTGAAACCAAATTAAAACCAAAAACAAAAGAAAATAAAATCAAAACCAAAACCAACTACTAACTTTGAACATATCCTTTGTTAACTTGCTAATGATGTGCAGACAGCGGGAAAATATGGATTGTCTATTTGAGTGTACAAAATCGTATCATAACTGTAACCGATTGCAGTAGTAAAAAAAAAGAAGTAAATGAAATTAAAACCAAAACAACAAAACAACATTAAAAGCAAGAGTATGACAAAGACATTGTGTGTCACCACGAGCAGGCTGTACACTGTGTAACGAAACAGAATCTATTTTTGCCAACTTTCCCGAGTGTACAGTATTTTGTATGAAGAACCAAACAAAATTGTGGCCTGGTGATCTTCATTTTCCCGACCAAATATAAATTTTCCAATTCCATATTTTCTTCCTACTTTTTTCATACTAACCACCAGCAAATGCTATTAACTATAGACAAATGTATTTACACCACTTCACACAGAGAATCAAAATTCTCACAGACAAATAATCCAAACAAAAACGTTTTAAAACTACTGGATTCTGCTGGAGCAGTGAGCGTGTTACGATCACAGTATTCGTTGATCAATTTTTGTTTTGTTGTCTGAAAAATATAACCGAGGTTGCTTCAAAACTTGCTGAATTGTTTACATTGTTTCGAAACAATTATTTATTTTGTTTTATTATATGTTTGAAGCAAAAATTTCGACTTGATTGAAACAATGTCTATATTCCTTGTAGGGACATTTGATGCTATTGGAAATGCGCTATCCATTTCACAGATAGCAGTTTTGCTCATTGGTTTTACTAAATTACCTATAAGATAATTATATCTTTTCTAAATGATTCAAAATTTAAATTTGTTTGTTATTTGGTTGAATATCTTCGAATATTCCAAAAATTGGTTCTGTACAAATACACGTAAATACTACGTAAAAGAAAAACATAGCAAAACAATTCAATGCATTTACCAAAGCGACTAACAAACTGCGCCGTTAACCTGCAAATACTGCATTTTTGTTTGTTTCTAGAAAAAACTAACTATCAAACTTAATGTTTGTCTCGCCGAAAAGGAAAGATACATGAATATAAGCATTTTATGTTTGCAACAAAACAAAGATTCATTTCTAATTGTACTCATTTTTGCTTTTCTTCATAAGTTGTGTGCTGTTTAAATTTATGACTAGTGTAAGAATGTATCACTGTTGTTTGGTATAATATTACGTGTTTGATCGTGTTTATACGTCGTTGTTGTGTGTTTTCAGTTGTCAAAAAAAAATGAAAAAAAACTATATCCAACCTCTAAATGTCTTATTTTCATTTCACTCATAAAAAACTGCTGCGTTTAATTGCAAACGTGTTTTGTTTGGACATTGGAAATTTTATGTTATCGAATCTACTCTCAAACTCACACTCTCAACTATACACGAAACGATCCTGGACTTATCAATACTGCCACTAGTACAACTGCTACTACTACTACTACTACTACTATTACTACTACTACTACCAGTACTACTACTACTACTACTACTACTACTACTACTACCTATTCTATAGCTGCTACAAACACTACTATTTCTACTACTATAACTCTACTTTATCACTACTTATGCTACAACTACTGCCACTTTTACCTACCACTATTTTAAGTACCTTTTGTTTTTCAACCTTTCAACTGTTGGTGCCCGCAAAGTAAACAATCAAAACCAAATTCTAAATCAACACATATGTCTCCATCATTGAATTAGAACGAACAAAAAAAAAAAAAAACCCTAACAAAACGGACATATAGAAACATAAACCAAAACGAAGATTATTATATCGAACGAAGACGGCAAAACAAAAATTGTAAAAAAGATATGGGGGCTGGATTACAAACTAGTTTTACCACTTGTAATTATTATTTTACTTAGTTGCATAAGCTGGATGATTTTTTGGACACGGATATTAACCATAATAATAAACATAAAGGTGCTATAAAAACTACCTACGCCGCAAAAGAGAAACAACAAAGCATAAGAAGGCATAAGTTGAAAACACGGTATTGCAATTATGCAGTTTACAAACCAAATCGAACTGTACAAAATTATAAACGGGTAATGAAATTGGATTATGCTAAACTTTAGATATTAAATATAACTTTAAGAACCCCAACAAATGGTGTGTGTACAATGGTACGAACTCTTAATTGACGTATCTCGGCAAAAGATTCATAATTTAACAAACATGGAAGATTTTATAATAATTTCCATGCCTTTGGGGATGTTTGCTTGAAAAAAATAATTTACAACAAAACCAGAAAAATTATTTAAGAGCCATTGTACAGACACAAATATTGTAAATATTAGTTAGTAGTTGCTAAATCCTTGTGTTGGACTTAATTCGCTTGGATGATACAGAGAGTTATGAGAACAAACGGAGGAGCGCGAGCAAAACGAACATGAAATTAAATCGGGAAGCGCGAACAAAGACACGTGTGGTTCAGATAAATGAATAGGATCGCGATTATTGAAATAATCGTTGAAATTAAAATTTTGAAACTAAACAAAGATGCTTCTGTTCATCGCCGCAAAGCAACATAATCTTAAATTGACCTACAAAACCCATTCAATCCTTGCCATGTACGGGCCATGGCCATTAAGTCTTTTCCAAAAGCCCGTCCTGCTAAATTCATAATTCTTTCAATTTTTCTACGATGTTCTAATTGAACCGTATGTTTTGTTTGATACTTTTTATACATTTGGAAACACATGAGTGTTCAACTTTTTTATGAGTGTTAGCAATCATTGCTGGTGTTGCTTTACACATGTGACAATTCATTCTAGTCCATTTTGGTTTTTTTTATTCCACAGCCATTTCCGTCATTTTTGTTTCTGGTGTTTATATAGTAAACGGTGGAAATGCTTAATAAGAGCAAAACTTCTTGGAAATAGTAAGCCTATTTTTAGTTAATTTACGTTTCAATGTAATGTACATTGCTTGACTTCACTTAGTAATTGATTTTGTACGGAACCTCGGCTCAATTCGTGTGTACCATATGCCAATATAAGAAAATACTTAGGATAAGGTTGAAGTAACGATGGCCTTAATGAAAATAACAACTGTATCCTTCCAATTCCCACTCACAATCATACACCTTCCCATTGATATGCATACACCTTTGTACACATTCGCTTTTCGAGTGTATTTGATTGGAGTTTGTTTTGTTGCTTCCCTTCTTGAAACAATCAACGACCACCCCCCACTCCCAAAGCCTCTAAGGTTAATATAGAAGATACAACATTTAGAATGTCAGCTAGAGCTCCGGTGATATCAACATGTATATTGCCAATTGTGGCACAACACATAGCGCCAAGCGAAAGGGTATAAAAACCGCCATTAATTAGTCCCCGGTGAAGGTGTTTTGTTTTACTCTCCCATTGCTAATAGAATTACTAGCCGGATGGAAACTGGCGAAGTTTTAGAAGGATGTTTTATTTATCTTTTGATTTTTGAAGATTTTGTTTTTTGTTTAGTTATTTCCCCCGTTCTGTTCCCTTTACAACACCCGCGTTCCTTCCGTTCGATTCGCGCCCTGAATTTAAAGTCGTTGTTCGTGAATACTACGTGAAGCTCTAATATGTTGCACCTCTCTTTATGAACTCTTCCGTCGTCAGGTCGCCTGACGACTAAAACTCTTCAATCGAACTCGTACGCCGTCAATTCCATCGAACTGCCAAACGCTACCATCACACCACCAAAACTACCACCACCACCACCACAACCACAACCACCATCATATCCCATCTCATCAGTCTTAGGAGAGGATTTCCGGTGCGATCCGTGTAACAAAAACCTATCATCACTAACGCGCCTGAGACGGCACATACAGAACGTTCACATGCGCCCGACTAAAGAGCCGGTATGCAATATCTGCAAGCGGGTGTACAGTTCCTTGAACAGCCTCCGAAATCACAAGAGTATCTATCACAGAAACATGAAGTTTTCCAAAGAGGACGTGAAGCCCCCGGCGCACCTGCTCGTTGGCACCGGGGGTGGTGGTGGTGCCAATGCAGGCGGCAGCAATCCGCCGTCACCATCGCCCACGAAGCCCCTTCCGCCCTCGTCACAGTCGTCTTCCTCCTCGGCCGTCTCGGGCGGTACACACACGTCCCACCCGAGCTCCGGGTCACATTCCGAAAGTTCGATCGGCCCAAATCGCCATAGCAGCTACTTTTAAGTAGAAGATTCTCTAAGAAGAGCGAGCGAACGATCACTACTTACGAAACAATCGAAGGAAAAAATCAAACGAACAAACGAACGAACGAACAGTCGATAGAATGAATGAGTTAGTAGTGCTATGCTGCCATTGTATTGCCAACATTGGTTAAGGAAGAGAACAAGGGAAAATCGAACAAAAATTGAATCATTTTGGGAATGATGGTGGCGAAGGCACGATGAAAGGATTTGGAATGTTGATGAGCACGAGACAGCGAGCGACGGAGCTCCTTCCCGGTGGTGTAAAAGGAACCCAGTAGTGGGTTGGCATCTGACGAAATGACAGCCAGCACGCCTAGCGCGAGCTGAAACAACGCACGAAATCTTTGGAAAAGACGTAAACAGAAAGTATGCGATAGAGCAAATAAGAATGCAAGTGAAATACAGACATATTACATCGAAGGCAGCACAAACAAGGGTCAAAGATGCACGATCTGAAACAGACGGTCTTGAATTTAAGTCCAACACGAACAAATGTGTACAAGAAGTGTACCGTGAAAGTTAGTAAGATTTTTCTCATATGTATCACGAGAGGAAATATTTTCTCATTACTAGATTAGATTATCGTATGAGGTAAACGAGGATGTTGAGTAGGACCACAGACAAATTAAGAAGCGGAGTGTATGATTGGCTACCCGAGAAACGATCATGAGGAAACAACAGAGAGAAAGAGTTCTAAAACGTTTGAGTGCAAATCTTCCAGACACAAATTTCGTGAACCAACCAAAACGTAAACGTTAGAGCACGCTTCGTACATGAGGTGAAGCAGTCGATGTGAATTAAAACGAACTAACATAGGGAAAACCAACTACATTTGACCATCGTTTTCAGTAATTCGAGCCAACAAAATTGATCACATGGGTTCGATTGGAATCAATTGGAAAAGACAGACAAATGAATACCAACCGGCACACACATACATACACACACATACATATCCACACACCAGATAAAATGTCTATGAACCAATTGGAAAACAAGAAATTGAGACACTAGTGACATTCTAATCAGGCATGCTAAATTGATCACATAATTAAGTTTTTTTACTGATTCAAAACAAGAATAATCACCAATATGTTTGAACATAACACAAATCGAACAACAAAAATGCGAATCAAATTAAGTAATTGATGTTCGAAATGATTTTTTTCTTTATTACCAAATTTTTTCGTTTAATCATCGTTCATATAGTTGTACAGATACACCACTAGCAGTCCATGGAAATAATAATACCGTACTCATTGCAGTACTAAGGGCACTTCATCAATCAGAGAATGTATTGGCCATTACAGGTTAACTTCTTAGTTTTGTGAATGTCTTCCTGTACATTCAAAATATTGTTAAACTCTCGACAAGCCTTTAATATGCATAACCGAATCGGATTAGCTTTGATACAAGCATAAGGTTAAAATCAAAAGAAGGAAGTATTCAAGTTGGATGTTGTGCCCACATACACATGTGTATTGAGCGGGAATTAATGCGTTTTAAAAATGGTGTCCATTGGCGGCAGGCTTGTTTTTTTATTTGTGGGCAAAATAGTTTCATTTTCCAAGCCGAATACAAACAATTGCCACTGAAAAATGCAAATATGTTTTTTTTTAAACCACTGTCAAATTATTGAAATTCATTAGCATGAAATTTGGATGAATAACTTGTGGAAAAATATGGCTAAATTTCTAGCCTGAAGGCATTGGTGCGAAATGGATCGAATTTGTTGAAATGTGAACAAAAAACAAACACTTCTACTATAAACAAATTCAAAACTGACGAAGCGCGAGGTTTTGTTTTGCCCGTGGAACATAGGACCGAAAACGCAGGATAAGCATTATTTATGATGCCTCGCAGATGCTTCCTCACGGCATATACCGAATTTGGCGCTAACTAAAAAACACAACTATGATTACGCTCGAAGCAGACCAAACAGATTTTTTTTCTATTCATTCATATACTTCACATAAGGCACGTGCTCCTGCTGCGTTCCTCCGTTTGGGTTTGAATAGCTCTCGAAATCCAAGCGTTGCTTTGAAAATAATTTTCCTTCCCAAGGTGTTTGAGGCCAGTTTTTGTTGTATAGCGCCTAGATTTTCCGCTACGTTCCAGCGACCTCAGGCTCATTTGAAAGCGAAACGCAACAGAGGAGAAACATTTTGAAATGCAAGATTTAAGAAAGGGAATTTGTTGTTCTTTTTACGAAGGATATAGAATAGTTTCTCCATTAACGGTATTATATTTCATCAACACGCCATATATACCCCTCCACCATATATTGTATAGCTTTTATTAATCGAACTACTATCCCTGTTCCCATTTCCAATCCTTCAACCTCCGGACACCCCTTTCCCATTCTCGTCCTTAATCCTCCACCGTCACCAGTACATCACAAACAAAAACCGGGAACTTTACGGAACCCTTTTGTTGTCCATTCGAATTCCTATGCCTATCCCGGTTCCGTAGTTGCCAGAAAAAAAACATACACTTCCGGTTTGTTTACTATCTCTTTATCGTCAATGTGTTTTATGTGTTTACTTCTTTTTTTTTAATTCATTCTCTATCCTTTTGTTATTATTTCATGGATGCTGATAACTGATTTGAAAAATGGAAAATATAATAGCAACGTACGTAATCAAACCATAGAAACGAAACGAAAAAAAAAACAACTCCCCCTTTCTCTCCCTCGAAACCAATTCGGCCATGTATTTATGGTTTTTCTTTTTTGGTATTTATGTTCCACAAACAATTGGTACACAGAATTTTTGTTCTTTTCTCTTTTTATGTATATTTTTTCGCAAATGATCGCAAATGTAAATCAATCGAACACCAAACCAATCGGAAACAACCAATCAGAATCGGAACAAGCAGAGCCGGTCGCCAAATTCAAAATTTTAAAATTCTAAAATTGACAGTTTGCTTGAAAGATAGAGTTTATAGGTATGAATTTACGATGAATAATCACTTATTTGAATTCATTTATATACATATCTGCAAAAATGGGAAAAATTTGTTTTTGCAACGACAGAAAAAAAAAATCATCTTCGAACCAATTAGATAACCGATTAATGGAAAAAAAACAATGCAAATATCAATTCGAACACAAAACAAACCAAACAAAACGATGAAGCAATCAAAACCAAACAACGCAACCGTAAAGTAAGTCACTATTGTCTCTCTTTTCTTTTTCCCGGTGCTGCTTATCGGTCGATTCACGATACATGCACGATATCACGTTTAAATGCCTGGTTCGGACACACCTCCGCGTTGCTGGGGCGCGCACAACCAACTGCTGTGTGCATAATCACGCGCAAAACTATGCAATCTACTACAATCCCAACCCCCACGCCCTCCCAACCCTGGGTGGGAACTCTTATGTGACGTTCACACACACACCACCACCACCCCACACGACGTTGACGATGGTACGAAAAACAAACGCGCACACGTGGTCGCATCGGGTGTCCGCAGGTATGAGCATGAGCATGGCCAACCAGCGCTCCTCCTCGCCGCCGGATGGGTCCGGGCATGGTGGGGGCCACGGCCACGGCGGGGTACGGCTGTCCTCGCTGCCACTACCGCTGACCGCCTGCCACCGGTGCGACGTGTGCGGCAAACTGCTGAGCACCAAGCTGACCCTCAAGCGGCACAAAGAGCAGCAGCACCTGCAGCCGCTCAACAACGCGGTCTGCAACCTGTGCCACAAGGTGTTCCGCACGCTTAACAGCTTGAACAATCACAAGAGCATCTACCACCGCCGGCAGAAGATCATGCACCATCACCACCACCATCCGCACCTGCACGGTCAGCATCCGTTCGCGGTCGGCAGTGGCGGCGGGGCGGTCAGCCCACTGCACCACGGTTCCGCCGCTGCGGCCGCCGCCGCCGCCGCCGTTGCCGCTGGCCACCACGAGATGCTGAACAACAACGCCAGCGCTTCCGACTGTGATATCAAGCATAGTGTCGCGGCCAAGCTCGAATACATGTAAATATCAGAAGGATCACCCACGGGTGAGCGGACGAGCGGGCGGGGACAGGTGGTGGACGTCCACTGCGAGTGACCAGACCCTCGGCTTAAGGCACACACGCGCGAACCATTTACTCTTCGTCATCCCGGTCGGACCGGCGGACACAAACGGATTCTGGAATCTTTCGCTCTAGAATTAAAAACCGAGAAAAATACCCGAAGATGCATAGCGTAGCCGCGTTTCGTTTTGGAATTGGTTCACAGAGAAAAATCTCTTTCTCTCTATCTCTCTCTTTCTCTATCTCTCTGATTCTCGTTCGCTTTTTTCATCCCTCATCCATCGCAACTCAGCACAGCTCAGTTTTCCTAACGCCCCCACCCTCAAACATCGGTATCATTTCCTTCCAAACACCCAAACTCCTCACAGTGTAGCTACGTACGTTTCTTGTGGTTCCCTCCATACCCTTCGACACGGATTGATTGAATATTTTTGGCAAAACACATCGTGTAAATGCAAATTAATCAAAAAGATTGTATTTTTTTATATTGAATAAGCTTTTTGAAGTGATGCAATATTGTTAGAGGCTTTTTTTGAGAGTTTGTTTTAAGTTTGGGGCAAAATTTGTCGGTTAAATTATAGGAACACAAATTAAACACAAAAGCATTAGTTCGAATGGGGTGCAACGTTGAAATATGGGTACACGGAAGGATTGCATCAACCGATGCGACTTATCGTCCAATGTAATCACCAACAACAGCCACACGAGTGTGAACCTTTAAAGAACCTTTACCATCAGTTAAGTCCGTGCTTGCCGGAACATGCCAAGTGCTCCCGAGGTAAACATTTTTTTTTTTGCGTTAAAATAGGTTAAACATTATGCAGCACTTTGCCTACTTTTTTATAGTTGATTTATTATTCTTAATTGTTTTGTTGAGCCTATACATACATTTATTACGCATATATACATTTTAGTCTTATGGAATATTTAGTCCCTTTTTTAAGTTAACTTTCAGCATGATCCTTCCGATCGGCTAGCGATGCAATCCAATGATTCTTGCATTTTTTTTTTTATTATTTTATTTTGTTTTTTTGACTGGGAACATGTCTTCGAACGTCCCGGTTTGTAGACTAGACACGAGTTGGGTGTGGGGCTCTGTTTGCAACCCTACCCACCATCCGTCTTCTCACAAGCCCAAAAACAAACCCACGCGAAAGGAAGCGTATCTTAATCTAATTTAGCAAAATTATTTGTTTTGTTGTGTCTCGTAGCGGAGAAGAGAAAGCCAAAGTCGTATTTCGGTAAAGGAATAACCTTTTGACTGTACGTGGAATTAATGCGAAGACTGATTTTCATCCAATACCAACCAGCGGTGGTTTATTTTTCGTGCTAGGTTTAATACGGTTAGCATCCATTGGTTCATAGGTTAGGCTGCATTGACGAGATAACGGTAGGAACAAGAGAAAAACTATCTACCCCCCATCATCGACGTCAATCGTTTCCTGGCCATTCGTTGCATTTCATTCACCTTCTTGTCAACATTTTACATCAATCGGCATACCGGCAAAAAGTCCTATCTTTTTGCCGATGCTGATAAACAAAAACATAGCAAACAAACAAACAAACTACTGTACGAAACCAAGAATCTTTGTTGCGCATGAATTATCAAAAACAAAAACAAATTAACTATTTGAAGCATGATTTGCTTATAAGCATCGCATAACAATCTGATCGAAGCACAGATCGATCGACTCGATTCCTGTGCGTTGGTCATTTAAAGAACTGGATCATGCTGCCACTCTTCCATTATGATTACGATAACGATTATTCTATAATTACTTTATAACGTACATTTACTGTAAAAGATCAACTAACGAAATCCCATGTTTTAGTTGTTAAGCTAGACGAATACTATTTTAAAGAGCCTTCAAAATGGAGGAGCAAAAATCGACGGTGAAAAAGAGAGATAGATTGGTTAAAAGTAACTGCGAGAGAGAGATTAAGGAAATGGACCACTTGTAATATGTTCCTTTCCAGTCTACAGTAGTTGTCGGTTGTTAGGATGAATGTTAAGTTTATATATGAAAGTTATTTTCCCACAGACACGATGCCACCCGGCATTGACTATAGTAAGATCGAGTTTTTTTTACGTTATCATGGCATTCTGGTTTTGTTCTTCTTTTCTTCTCTTTACACTGCAAGTAACTGATTTGCTTGACAATTGTGTTAATGTGCATTTCGAGGATTATTGTTTGTTCGATAGTAATCTAGCTAGTATTGCAGCAACATTGCTATGAACGGGGAAATCAGAATTATATCGCGAGTTAAATGGTCACTAACAGTGCTGTACTGCTGTAGAATTTTTAATGGCTCATGCTGCAGTATGCTTTAAAATTGATTGGCAACCGCAGTTTGTACATTTCAACCATAAACAAGCGCAAACATATACAGAGAAGAGCATCATGGAATAATGATGAATAAGAAAGGCTTATGCAATTTAATCGTCATGGGGCAAGCCAGAAATTATTTTACACACTAAGAACAAATGCATCCCTTACATGGGCGGATGGAGTGGATGGTAAAACTGTAACAGAATCAAACTTAAAATGTAAGCAAACTGAACCGATACCAGAATGTGCGCAAAGAGAGAGCACACGGCTGGGAACTATAGGAAAAGAAACACGGTATGCCATGGACGATACAAACAGCAGTCAGTTATGATCGGAGCAGTGTAAAAATCATAAGAGGAATAAATTAACAAGCGCCACCCAATAACGGAAAACTTATTAGATAAACGAAGAACGATACATAGACTATGGCCTGCAAGTTACAATATGACTGATTAGATTCTAAATCAAGGATAAATTATCGTGCGCAAGAGAAACAAAGCGAGTGCGGCGCATCTTATATTTGGAAAACAAGAGTTTGGAAGAAAAAAAATCACACTACGAAAATTATATACCCGTTGGAAGTGTGTCATGTTTATAAGGGAAAGGTGTTAACACAAAGCAAACAAAAAATCGAACTGTGTATATGATATCAAATTTCTATCAAAATAAAAAAAATAAGAGAAACAAGAGTCTAGACGAGGAAACAGAAACAAACAATATAAGCACAAGGAAACAAAACAAAACATAATAAATGGAGAGGGTCAAAAAAGACACAGTTTATGACGCGACGAAAAAGTTACCAAAACTGATTTAGTATTACACAAGGCTATTTTGGATCAAGGCACACACGCTGTGTGCAAAGTTTGCAAACGAAAACGAAAACCAGAGCGACCAAACACTTTAAATGTAGGGGACTGTTAGGTGCACGGGAGTGTTGTAGCTTAAAATGTCTGAAGAATTATAAAATTAAGGGTTTGGCTTCGTTGTTTTCCATGATTCTCCCGGGAATTTAAAGATCTTTGAGGAAGTTGTGTGATACGATGTTCTGGCCCGGCCATGCAGCGCGAGGAATGAACAAGTTTGCATTAAGAGATTGGTGTGTGATTTATTTTTTAGACTTTTTGTAGCGTTAAGGAAAACGTTCTCCAAATTCACCTGCGGCTCAGAGGTGCTGCATTTATCATGCCCCCGCGCACGTCGTTCTGCAGCAGGGCTCGAAATTCAGACCATTGAAGCAACAACTTACATTTAGAAACGGAATGGTGGCAAAAATTTAACACAAAATTAAGAAAAGGAAAATCCTGTTTGTGATTGTCTAAAAGACTGAAATTAAATAATATTGTTGAATTGGCATTAACGCTCCCCTACGGTAAGAAATTGAGCAGTGAGGTGGAAAGCGAAAGTTTACCGAAAAAAAAATTACGAAGCAAAAGAGCAAAAGCTAAACAAAAGTCTGATATTTAATTTTTGAAACAAAAGCAAAAAGTGCGAAGTTGAAATAACGTAAACCAAAATTAGCGAAATATTTTTTTATATATTTATAAAAATCTGGCAATGTTTTGATGATTTATTTTAATTTATTGTTTTTTTTGCTGTAATTTTATTTAATTTATTTTCCAAAAGTGGGAAACTATTCAAAATGCAAAAGTAAACGACGATGTGCAAAGAAACATAATTTACAGTTTTCATATATAGAAGTCATCTACATTTAAAACGAAAAACAACAAAAAGTATGCAAAATTCCTCCGCCAGCGTGTAAAACAAAATCAAACATCAAACAAATTCTATCAGCAACGTGAGCTAAGCAGCAAATTAACATAACACAAGAAAATACAGCTCAGTAAAGTGTAAACACCCAGATACAACGAGGTACAAGTCGAGTGGGCGAAAGTAAACGATTGAGTGGCAATTGAAAATACACCCTTCTAATCTGATGTAACTCAACGAATAAACTTTATTATCCTACTATCAATATCTTCTCCGGACAAGTTGTGTTAAAAGTTTCGGTGAGTGACCGCCAACAAAATTGCAATTTTTCAGATAGAAAAGAAAAACAAAAAATATACATTTCTAATTTCGAAGGTCCATCACAATATTCCGTAGAAAAACCAGATAAATGGAACAAAAATGAAAATAGAGATACTGCAAAACCGGATAAACATGAAATAATACAAAACAACATAAATCCAAACAATGGGAAAAATCAGAACATAAGAAATAGTTAAACAGTATAAGGCACTAATAACAAAGTCTCACATAATGTAATACACAAATAGATGGGGAATCGACACATACATGGAAGTAATAACAAAAAAACATAAAAACACAGATCATAGGAAATAGGGCAACGTGAGAACTTAAGCTGTACTTCACTCTGCAATGGAATACATGTATGTGAATTGAGTTCGTGGAATTGAAGATGACATAAGCCGTATGTGTTGCATGGTAAACTGAGGCCACTCAGCAGAACAGAATGTTAAATACAAGAATGTAATATGATTTTACGATATTTACGCGTAAACAACATTGAAGTAAATGAAACAAAAAAAAAATCAACAAACAACACAAAACTTCCTCGTGGAAGAGAACTACACAACAAAACCAGCTTGTAAAACAGTTAAAACAATTATCAGTAATTGAATAAAAACAGTATCTAATATTTCGAAAAGCGTTCTTCATTGCTGTACAACGACGCACGACGCCGTAGAAAGTAAGTCGGTAGCAGAGATGCAAGGTAGTAAGGGAAAGTGATAGAGGGGCAGAGAGACGGAGAGTAAGAGAGAAAGAGTGTGAGGCATGTGATAATGGGCTGCGGCATCATACAAGTGGTAGAAGCGTTACGGCCTTTTGATTTTAAACTATTGTTTTGATTTGTCGTACTACAGAGGGCACTTTCATAAGACAACACAACGCAGTTCAACGCAGAATTCTGAATGTGATAATGTTCGATGGTTTTCAGTGTTGTATGATTTTCAACTTATTTAGAAATGTCATTTAATTGGTGTGTTTTATTTATTGTGTTACTACCGTTAATGTTGTGGCTTCTTTTTCTCAATGTGGAAAAATGTTCCGTACTTAGTGTCTAAATCGCTTACCCCTGTTATAAATGTATAATTATTACTGTGTTCATGTTTTTTTTCATTCATGATCTAAGTGTACTTGCATCAAATGAAATCATCAAATAATATCAACTAGATTTAAGCGCCATTGACATAACCTTCAAGCGATGTGAAATGTGAAAGGGAAGCTCCAAGAGCACAAAGGGAGGTTGGGAGTAATTGCTGCGCCATCGAAAAGTGAAGTGTTAAGGTTCAGACACATCTGCTAGTAAGAAACCTTAGTCCCCGAATAGCTTTAGCTAAGCGTGCAATAATAATATCAATAATATTTTCCAATGTTTTCCACCGTCCCCGTTTGAGGGGAGCGAGTGATAAGGGCCTTTGCATCAACAACATTTGATTATTGCTTTTGTTTATGCTTTTCTACTGGTCATCCACAGACAAACCGTCTCCTACATAACTGATCTGTCTCTCAGTGCTGCCTGTCCACTATCTCTGATAGGTACGAATCTGTCTCTGTCCTGTTGGGCTGTCCTTTCTCTCCTCAACTACCCTAGACATGTCTCGCACTCTATCTCTCTCTGTCGTCTGTTTGTTCTCTTCTTTCCTCTCAGTTTCTTATCCTCCCGACACCACCCGTTCGTGGGGATGACACCTGTTGAGGTGAGGCCACTGTAGACTTGGTTTTACCGCATTGGCTTTGAACATCTGACTAAAGTAACAACAAATTTTATCAACTTACATACGTTTGCTAAAACACGTCGTTCTACCTTCTCTTCGATACGCATAATCTAATCTGTTTATTCATATAAATTTTACCACGTTAAATGGTTAAGAATCATGAAGCAAACAGAGCGTGTTAAGAAAGACTTACGTCAAAGATTAAAAATGAAAAAAGGAAAAAAAACAATACCAAAGTGACATATTAAGCGTCCAAAAAGAGGCAAAAATTGAAGCATTTGAATGCCTAATCCATTGCAGGAAAATGTTACTTTGGGAAAAGATCCGACATTGATAAACTGAGTAGAAAACAGTTCCTCTAACAGACAGACACGTGCAGCAAATCTGTAGTATAGTTCTCTATTTATCTCTCTCTCTCTCTCTTCTGTCCGTCTCTTCTACTCTGTCTCATTCTTACTATCTACTACACCAGACACACTCTTCTCTCTACCCCTACCTGCGACTGAGCCTCTTCTCAAACAATGATTAAACAAATCTTTTTAAAAACTCACCGATTCGTAATGAAAAATCAACTCAACTCAAAACAAAACAAAACAAAACAAAACAATTGGGTAGTTTTTTGGAATGTTTTTCGTGTGTGTCTTATATATTGCAGGCTGCTCCCCTAAGAAACTGTTTTCATGTCAGCTGTGTGGCAAAGTACTGTGTTCGAAAGCATCACTGAAGCGGCATATCGCCGACAAACACGCGGAAAGACAGGAAGAGTACCGCTGCATCATATGTGAGCGCGTCTACTGCTCGAGAAACTCACTGATGACACATATCTACACTTACCACAAGTCACGGCCCGGTGAGCTGGACATGAAGGATGTCAAGTTCTTCTAGAGCCGGGCGGCCGCCGTCGCCAGCGCTGCCACCGTCCCTCCGTTCGGTCCCTTCGCGATACCTTTCATGCTACTGCCTCCAACACTACCTCCAACACCATAGCTTTCAGCATCACCTCGTAACCCCCGGACTGACCGTGTTTTGAATGTGTGTATGTGTGCCTGTGTGTATTGTATGTTGGACCCGATGCTTGCGATGAATGTAGCGTGTGCGAGGGGCTGGGCGAAGGAATTCTGTTGGGGCTGTCGTTTTTTCCTGGCTGGACTGAAAATTCAAAAAAAAACTTTTGAAAAGACAAAATTCAGCCCAAAATCGGACGAAACCCATACCTACCGGCACGATACACACGGCAAAAGGAAAATGGAGTTAAAGGAAAAATTAATTTGCCCGCACAAAAACCCAAAACACAAAATGCGACAGGGATCGGAGCGCGAGGGCCCGACCGGCTGCGTACTTGAACGTAACGCGTGTAACGCCTGTCTACTATCTGCCTGCGCTTGGGTAACGCGAGCAGCCTACCAGAGATCAGCCTACTCTGGTGATGATGGTGGTATCGCTGACACAGAAAGTAATCCAACAGACCTACCTGGGAGCGATCGTAGCAAACAGCGCCTTTTATTGCTAGGCAATACATACCAATGGACCAACCACGTCCGCGGCCACGTCTTCGTAGGTTCACCCGTCGAGACACTAAACTAAGTTTACCTCCTTCTCCGAGGGCGCTTTTAAGCTTCTGATCACGAGCAATACACGAGTCGCAATCAGTGTGAGATGATGAGGAACATGTTTGAGGATCGCGCGTTCCGCTAATGAAACCCATGAGAATGAACAGAAAGACTTTAAGTGTGTAAAAGGTTAGCGTTTTATGTTATAATTTTATCTCTCTATCTCGCTCCTAACTAGCTATCTGCCTAAATCACTCTCTCTCTCTCTCTATCTCTCTCTCGAACTCTTTATCTATCTATATTTATAGAAAGTATCTATATTTCTATCTACTACCATTATTATTACTCGCGCATCATTGCCTCCATTGCTCTGTTATATACACATCTGTCTCGCTCTCTCTATTTCTCTCAACTTCAATAATACTATGTAATTATTTGGATCTACCTTCGAATAGAAACAAGAAACATCTTCCGTGTTCTGCATTTGGCTAGAAAAAAGCAACGATTGCAAATGCAGCAATACTGTTTCTGTCATCTCTGAGTAATAATAGCCACGTTTTATGATTAACCCACGTTACTTACTATTTAGGTAGATTGAAATTAACTTTATCCTGTTTCTGTTCAGTCGATGCGATTAGTCGAGCAACAGTTCAGTAAAACAAAGATATTAAAATTAGCGTGCATAACCTGCATAAAATAATTTTTTTTTTTAATTCTTTATCGCTATTTTCCTCCCGCTCTGTGCCTATTGCTTGCTTCCATGAAGCGTACATTCTGTTTATAAATTTTACTTTTCTTTATAAAGGTTTGATTACTTTAGGTAGCGTTCAACCTGTCACTCACATCATATTATTAAAGTTAACAAAAAATCCTCACACTCACCAGTAGCTTCGATAGTGTTAGAGCTACTACTTTTAGAATACAAACGATATTTAATTTCCATGACCGCTCGATCACGCCGAGTTGTTCCTTTAACTTTCTCACTTCTACTGCCCATCCGCTATATTATTATAGGTTGATGATTATGTTAGTGTTACGAATATAGTTATTATTTAAATGCAATACTTCGTGGACCGTCCGGCGAATCCATCGGCGGTTGTTTAGATTATTTTTTTAAACGGAGCATAATAGGTTTTCCATAGCGAGTAAGATGGATAAAGTTTCAATACCAACTACAGCGAAGCTATCTACCTCCTCTATTTCTGAGTGAACCGCACCGGGCTTTTCCTCAAAGTGTAGTGACACCTTGGCCCAGCCTTTTCTACAATAAGAAACCGCGTAGCAGGATACTGCCGGCAAGTCGACAAGATTCGTCTACCATTCCACTGTCAAATGGCGCTCGGGAATACGTTCACTTACATCGTGACACACTCTTATGCCTTCCTATAGGTTGTATAGAATAGATTTAAACTACCGTCAGTTTCCTGCTTTTCTGTTGCCAGCTGAAAGCGGCAGGCAATCATTGTCCCGATCGATCTCCAGCCCTTTTTACCCCATTTTACTCACGGGTTCTTTTCTTTTCGTATCTCCATTGATCAAAAATAGCTACTGATATTAATTTCGTAACTAGTGTGTAGTGAAGCGAATGTAAATATTCCATAGTTAAGGATAAAACAAACAGAATGGTATAACAATCAACTCGAAGCGGACTAAGTAGAATAACTAAAGTATACACCACAAAACTAAGCAAGAAACAAGCAATGCCATATATATATCTATATACACAATAAATACTTAGATATTGGTTAAATAAAATAAAATGTAATATTTTTCTACCAAACTTCTCCACGCGCTGAGCTGCATGTTAAATATAAAACTCACCACTTAATCGGTAGAAAATCAGAGTAACAAAGGCATCAAATATCAGCCCTGCGTCCTAGGACCCTATACGAAATATATCAAAAACTTACTCTCCTCAAAGTTATGAACGTCGTTTTCTGGTTCGTTGCCACGCACTGAGTCCTCCAACTTTCCACCGATTGTTCTATGATGGTTCTTTTGTTTCGTAAGAATCGCTTACCTCATTGATCCTCTCAAAGGAACCTTGATCGCGTCAGTCCAACTGAGCCGGAAAATATTCTGGTTTTTAAGCAGACGCCCGTGGGCTGTGTATAAAAGCAATTGTTTATGTTCGTTGTTGTACCTTCTGCCAGTTTGTATTTTTTGTGATCCGGGACTAAAACAAACTACTCTAAATTTTAATTCGGTTAAGCCACCGAGTGGACCGTGTCCTAAGAACGATAAATAATCCCGACTCACCGTTTTATGTGTGCATGAATGACACCTTTTTTGTTACGCTAGTTCGTTGTGTACCCTTTATATATTCAGCTGCGCCAACAGAATCGTTGACAGTGCGTTGCATCGGCTGCATCCAACTTCTTCTGCATGCATTTTCTTCTGTTTCATCATGTCGATGGCGTCCATGATATCCACGATCGTTGGTTGGTTCTTCTCTTCTACATAATTGACCTCCACCAGTGCAAAACTGGGTGGATGTACCAGATGGCAGGATAATGCGTGCTTACTTGTTGCGGTACGACCCCGTGCCGTATGTGTTTGTGTCCTTTTTTTTTTCTTCTTTTTTTTGCATTCTAGCTGTTGTGTGTCCCCTTAGTTGCCGCTGTTCGCATGCAGTGTGTTTGTGTTGCTTGTCTCTCTGTGTGTAAGTAATTTAGTGTTTAAGTACAATTCCTAAGTAAGTATCAATGTACGACTTTACATCTTACAACATGTACCTACTACTTGCCAAGGGAACGCCACGTTACATGTTCATGTTTTCACACACTGAATCGTTATGCTTCCTTGTAAATGGGGATTTTCTTTCTGTATGGTTCGTTATGTGTTGTTGTCTGTTGTTTATGATCATACATCCTGGCTGGTGTACTAATATATCCAATGCAGTCGTTGTTTCTCTCATGTTTGGGCTTCAGTGTTTTGGCTTTCTTGTTTCATGTTTCATATTAATATTTCATCAATGAGGCCCATTAATTAGGATTTGTTTTTAATGATGAACAAACGAATTTTTTTCTTATTTACTGTGCTGTGTTCAAACATTGCAATACTTTCTAGATTTTTTTGCTTTCTCCGCAGGAGGGACACCAAATGTTTTAAATAGATTTCCTTTCTCTTACTTTTCCAAAGCGATATTTTTCTTTTCAAGCTAAGAAATGGTTCTACACATTTGCCGAAAAAAAAAAATATTTTAGCTAGATGAATGTTAGAAACAATGTGTGCAATATTGTAAGCTCAAAGGTGATGCTGGTCCGTTTACTTATTTCGTTCTCTTCTTAATGCATCCCGATTGGTTTTGCTGTGAGCCCATTTTTGTCATTCGCTTGAAATAATCCTATTTGTTAGTAGGAAGCTTGCCGATTTTCGTTTTTTGTTTTTTGAGAAGCTTCTCTTTTCATTGTTTGCTTCTGAGTTTAAGTAACACATTTTTGGTTTACGTTTCAATTTCATTTCTAGATTTGTACGGTACGGTAGTGACAGCAAAGTTTTTTTTCTTGGTCCTTCTTTTAACCTCTACCGTATTTATCACATTTTCTAGTAAAAGTACAGAAAGAGAATAGACAAAACTCATCCTATATATATACATATTATATATCGTTTTCGGTTTTTAGCGGTAGCGTCTTTTGCTGCTGCTTGCTCTGTGGCCCTGTCGGCGCACCTTTTTCCCTTTTTCTAGTATCCAGAATATATCTAAACTATATATAAATATATTTATTTATTAATGACCAACTTCATTCCATCGGCCAGTGTTTGGATGAAGCTTTATTAAAACCGTTTTATCTGTTTCTTCGCCCTTTCTCCACGTACCTCCCCCTCCAAATCGCCCTCGCCATGGCTTCTCCACACCATCCATCCTCTCAACAGGACCACAAGGCTCGCCGTCGGCGTCCTCCTCGTCGGCAGTGTCACCGTCGCCACTGATGCCCCTGCGCATGCCCCCGCCAACCAGTGGCGGCATCAACGAGCCCCAGGAGTGCCCCTACTGCCGGCGGACCTTCTCCTGCTACTACTCGCTCAAGCGCCACTTCCAGGACAAGCACGAGCAGTCCGACACGCTGTACGTGTGCGAATTCTGCCACCGTCGGTACCGGACGAAGAACTCCCTGACCACCCACAAAAGCCTGCAGCATCGCGGCTCGAGCGGCATGCTGAAGCGGCTGCTCAAGACGTCCGCCATCAAGACGGTGCTGTCCGGCAATGGGAGTAACGTCGGGGCCGGACTGCACGGGTCCCATCCCCATGCCCATCCGCATCTGTTCGACTTCGCGGCCGAACTCGGCCAACCGCCACCGGGCATCCAGTAAGGCCTCCAGCGCCAATGGTGGCGCGAGAGGCTGATAGGCGATTCGTCGACCGAGGAGCGCCCACCGTGTCTGAGTCCTGTCCTGGTTTATCAAGGCATCCAGCAACGCTATCGAGCAATTCCCGCGTATCTACATTCAGCATCACCATCAACGTCACATCTGGTGTGTGCGCCACAGGAAGAACTTCGAACCGTCGAAGGAAGGCACACATCAAAACGACCAATACTCGATCAACGATCAATCCCGCGAGGTTGATCTGTCGACGGTTGAGCAGCACTGCAGGAAACAATGAACTCGTGGGCTTATGGTCGTGCAGTACGTACGCAAGTCACTTCCATATCAAATAAGTGAAAGCAAAACAATGATATCAAGCCGTATATCAGGGAACGCATAGTTATCGAGTTTTCGAAAAAACCAAACATGTCTTTAAAATGCCAGTGGAAGCAATTTGGATAAGCAATCGGTGCAATACACATTTCAAGGGAACAGTGGTTCCATTATCTTTGTTTTTTCCTTACTTTATAAATTACATATCAAAATCCTTTTACACATATCGGTGCTTAACCGGGCAGTTTTAAAATAATCGAAACAGGGTAGTGTTAGTTAGCAAGTTTTATTTTTATTGGAAACACACTGGATTTCTGCATACAACCTTGTCCGGCGTATCCCGAAAACGTTTCGGCCAATTAGGTTTACATATCCATCCAGTATTGATTTGAGCCGACTATCTGCACCAGATTGCATCAAGCAAGACAACAGGAGGTCTCAGTAATATTTTCATCATGAATGATTCAATGTACCCAGCGAAAACACCCAACGGGAGGAGGAGGAAAAAGGCCACACCCTTCTCTAAATTAGTACCACTCAGCAGTAAACGGTGCACAGTGAATAATTTTTAATGATAGCGTGGTAAGAAACCAATGTTTTATAGTTTAACCTCGTCACGATCGGGAATGTTTCTTTTTTTCTTCGTATTTTATTGTTGGCAATAAGAGAAAGTGCAATAACTTTGGATTAACTACACCAGTATACCGAAAGGGAAGGAACGTTTGATGCAGCTTGGAGCTGTGGAGGAAGTTCGAAGTGTGTATATATTTTTGTTCTGCAGAAGCCCTACTTTGGTTCGGTCCATATTTATTGAATGCACATATCAGCCTCATAAGTTACGTATTAGCCGAGGTTCCTTTTTATCTACGTTCGAGGTAACGCAAAGTGCATATTTTAACACGATAATAAAGCAGCTTGGGTGACTGGAAATCCCAGCTGGAAAGGGGGAAATCAAACTTATCAAACAACAAAACTGCATATCGGGTGTTATCACTCGCTCATATTTGGTGACCACGTGTAGCCAAGATAAGGATGACGTTGATGATGATGATGATGATGATGATGATGATGATGATGATGAAGGTGGTCCCACGGGAACTGCTGGTGTACACTTTAAAATGTGGGGAGATGCGTACCGGATGGTGGTAAAAATCGACGCGTAAACTTAAGGAGGTCAAGACAAAGTGAATAACTGTGATTTAATGAAAAAAAAATTAAAATAATCATTTTAACCGTTTATTTTTCCTATTTCTAATTTTGGATAACTAGTTCGACGGCGTTGAAAACAAAAAATGGAATCTATAAAGTCAGGCGAGTCAGTTGAAGCTAAATTACACTAACGAAAAGTCAAGCACGAATCCGTAGTATGTTCAAAAGGACGAAAATTATACAATAAACAAAGGTAATACAAATTTTAAAAGAACTGACTAGCACCTTCGAGCTCTCCCCGCAAATGAAAAAGTTAAAAAAAAATATTTTTAAAATACCCGATTCCGTTCCCCCTCCCTCTTGAACTACTTTCGTAGAACAAAACAAAACAAGACCTGACAGCAAAACCGGTAACGCATATAAGGGAATGGTAAATTTAGTCAAAATCGCACTGCTGTTTTCGAGTCGGCAGTGCGAGGAAAATCTTACATTACTCAGCGATACTGAATGCAGAAAACTCTAGGTAATATAGGTTATGAGTTTCCCTTGCACGAAGCATATTTTCCCCGGCTGGATGATAATTATTTACATTTCTTCAATTTACACAAATTAGCAAAAGATGTAGTGCAAAGAATAAGAAAAATGTAAAATACACATACGGTTGAGAGGGATTTGAAAGAAAAGCAGTAATGTTAATGTAATGTGTGGCCATAGACTAGCAAAACTCTGTGTACGAAACGAAGCATCAAAAACCGCTCAAACACGCCGCAGTAAAACGCAAGAAAAAAGAGACAGAAAACAAAATTTGGCCAGTAATGTCAAGCTATTCTGACATATCAGGAACAAATGTACAAGTTTGAAACATCACAGAAACTGCAATAGTTTAAACTTAATATCAGCAAGCAATCGAAACATGCACGCATGATGAACGTTCAATTCAAATCATACCGATGATGGATGGAAAACAGAAATGAGCACTCATGGGGACAAAGGGAACGATTGATGAATTGAACGAAAAATGTTGATAGAGGCGCGCTAATGGAACGATGGGAAACCAAGTGACATATTAGCGAGTAAAACATATATTGTAAATTATTCTATTACTAAGAGTTTGAACTACAGTAATACAGAGGAAAGGAATGCGAAAGCAAATACACACACACACACACACACAAAGAGTGAAAAGATATAAAAAGAAAGAAACAAAACAAACTTAAGGCGGGGTGTATTTAAGCTGTACGAAGAAAATTTATTCAGTATACAAGGCCGCGTAAGAAGAGAACATTGCAATCGGAAGGAAATGGTCTACAAGATCTGTTACATTTAGCCGTAATTGCCAAATTTTTAAACCCAATATCTGGGCACATCCACACAGACACACCAACACCCATACACGACACGCTCACACAAATCAAACAAACAAAAAAACATATCTATGCTCAACAAAGACGAAGACATATGACAATGGTGGATCGAAAATGATAACTAGAGCAGCAAAAAGGGGAATAATTAATTGAACAATTTGATTGAATGGTAAGAATAGTGCAGTATTAAGAGACTTGCAATGTTTTATAAACTCTAAATGTACGAATAACTATTCAACATAATTTGTAGGTATCGATATAAATCCTGAGAAACTTGTAAAATGTTCGAATTTATTAAAAAAAATACATACAACTACAAACACAGAAGCAAAACATACACAAAAAGAAAACGGAACTAAGCAAATATTGTTGGAGTTTAACAAAAAAAAAAAAAACAAAACAAACAAACAAAAACTAGCCAAACGTGGGTATGTGGGATCATATAGTTGAGGTACAGACAGTGAGACAGATGATACTGATGAGGAGAAAGCATAAAAGCAAAACAATTATATAAGATATTTACACCGACCACGTGCTCGGATAAAGGCTGTTTCGCGCGTGAAAACAATAGCAATCCTCAAACCGTACCACAATTCATCTGCGGTGCTGGCAAACACGAAGCAAGGTTGGATGGAAGATGGTAGCGCCAGAACATCGCAGTAAAGTTTTCAAAACGCTTCGATCACTGCTTTATTTCCATTATTTTGGCGAAATTTTAAAACAAATATGTATAACATTTGGTTTAGCTCAAAACGAACACAAATTGACCAGTCGTATCTCAAATGAATGTGCTGTGTACGTGTAGGATCTTAACTGTTGAGTTTTTAATTTTATCCATTATATTTCGTATTACAATACCATGTTCCTTACAAGAAGAGATGCTCAGCAGCAGAAAACTCGCGTGAGTGTGGCCAATGCGTAGAGTTTGACGAGTTGTACAACCTCCGCCCAGGTTCTCAAACAATAGCAAAGCCGAAACTAGACAACAGTTACATTCCGACATAAGAGCAGGGAAACAGACAGCAAGCAAACATAAATGAATAACCAGTCCTTCGGGAAAAGGTTTTCGCAAAACGAAACAATCAATAGATCAAAATCTGTGGCACATAGACAAACAAAAACGCTGGAAACGGGTCGCTTTTACAACGCAGTAGTAAAGGTTGTGTATCACTCGACATTCTGATCTGACCCCGGGTACCATTATTTCTAGTCAGCCATCTAATGCTGGGTTAAACTCGTCCAGTTTTCTTACGTTTGTTGTTAGTTACTTTCCCGTAGTCACATCCGTTCGGGTTTTAGACTATGAAAAAAAAAAAACAGAAGAAACAGGCAACAAAAACGAAAAAGTAACGACTTAGGAGGGAATTGATAAGTTTAAAGACTATGACAAATCATCAGGAACTCAACTTCAGGGAATTGAAATAAATAAAAAATGAAGAAAAAACGGTAGCGAGCGAATTTCTATCATATGTGATTTTAGTGATTGATGTCTGGACTTTCTTCACTGCATACTAACGAATTAACAGGTGGTAGTGTAGTTGGTGGACGAAAGTGCGAAACATCAGGCGTTAGTTTGTTGTATGTATATTTCCTGGTCATGTATATTTTCCTGGTTTCCACATTAAGCAATTTTTATACTGGCATCAAGTATACGCCGAACGGATATCGAATGTGATACGGATCACATCTTCTGGCTGCACGTAGAAAACAAAACAAAAATATTTGCGAAACATGCATTAGAAGAAAAAAATACAAGATGATGTACGGACAGGGCGAGGGTGAATGCACATATAGAGCAAGAACTATAGAATTCATGAAGAAGAAAGCTAAACAAGACTAGACGGCATTTAAATAAGCACTTCATTTATTTTTCAAATTATTTTATTTTAGTACGCAGAATTGATTTAAGCACTATTAGACACTTCTACAGCAAACAAATTGATTTTGACAAATTCCGCCCGCAAAATGCGCGTGGGAATATTTCTGCCGGTAATAAGCCCCCTACACACAGCCCTCGTAAACAATCGACTAAATTAAATCAATGTAAAACTATCAGTCAGTTCAAATGCAACCAAGCTGCCTTCTAACAAAGTACAACACACTCTCAGTAAAGAATAAACGGAGCACACGAACCATCACCATCAGACAAGGAAGGGGTTTCTCTCGTGGTGGCACAAACTAAGCAATGTAACGGAATACTATATGCCACGGTTATGTCACATCTTCCGTACTTAAATTTTCGAAGCAAAAAAGTGCGGACAAATTCGGGACACTTATATGATATGGACAGGTTTTGCACACAAAACACAAAGCTGTGAAAGGGAATGGAAAAGAAAATTTACAATCCATGTGCTAATGAGTGCCAGTGAAAGAAGAACTCAGCCGACAAAAAATTACCAAATAAAAAGAAAACAATTCTTAATGAAAACTAAAACGAAATACCTCAAAACAAAGCGCAGCAGCAGCGAGACAAACGAACATAAAATTCGACAATGGTAGTTATCGGAAGGCCCCGATAATGCCCGATGTCAAGGGGGCAAGGATTTGATTGATTCCAGTTCTACTAATAGCAAAAGTATGTTCGAAAATCTTTTATTGCAATGTAAAAAAAAAGAATGGCAAAATCAAATCAAAGCCAGCCGCAAGCATAAAGTACACCCTTCAATAGATAACAAATCCAGTCAATATTATCGAAATCAACTTAAATATACGAACGCCGTGGATGTTTGACCGATCGGGGGTGATCTAGGTAATGAATTACAACCCGGAATGAATGCAATCGCAAATAGAAATTGCAGCAAAGGAAGCAAAAAAGCAAACAAATAACAAATAACACAAACATCACACTCTCGATGCTCGGTCGCCGGGGTCGGTTAAACTGACGAAGTACGGCGGCACGAGTGGGCATTTATTTTCCACGTGCTCGTGGCCGGGAAAACGAGTAGAAGAAGAAGGGGGTCGTGGAAAAAGGGTGGTAAATAGGGCGGTAAACTTAGGATATTCTCTTAGCTAGGGGAACACAGTGTGACAAATGGCAATGGGGAAAGTGGGCCGAGCATTATTGAAGGTGGGGTTATCATACAACAAATGCGAAGATCGCTCAAGCTGTAAAATGTAAATGGGACGGTTCCTTCCGGACCATCCGGCTCTTGCGGGGAGCCAACCATACACACAGCATATTGGATTCTTTTCGAATCGGGACGAGAAAGTGAAACTATATACTGAAGCAGACACGTGTGTGCACACCTAGAATTACCGGTATGGTAAAGGAATGGATTTTTTCTTTTTGTTGTTGTATCAGTAGATGTGTTTTCGGCATCAATTATGGTATAAGTTCGTCGGATAGCAGGATAAGCAAGAGGGATGTAGAAAATGGTGGTAAAAAATCGATTATGATCAGTTATGCAATTTAACGAAATACAAATGGCGATGATTCGGCATGGTAAAAACCGTCAGTTTGTCATGCAGTGGTTGCAGTTAATCGCTGTGACGATGGGTGTTCGAAAATTTAAACAAAAACAAGCATCATTATAAAAGCACCACTAAGAAAAAGGGCTCTAAAGCACCGTTGGAAAATTGCAGAAGAAACATGAATTTGGGTCAAAGACATCTTTTGTTGTTCTTTGCTTCAGTAATGATATTCATACATTTTCACGATACCTATAATAAACTCAACTAAGGAAATGTATGTATCTCGTTGTGTTTCATTTAATTCGAAATAAATTAGTGTGCAAGAAAAACTTTTGAAAGAAAAGCATGTAACGGCAGCTTAAATTTGTTTGTCTTATCGGGTTTTAAGAGCAACGAACATAAATAAAATATGGTTATGTATTTTGCATTTGGCTCGTACAGATTTTACTCCAATTTTTATAATTTGACTTTGCAAGTCCTAACTACATTTTCCCGCGAAACGGATAAAACCTACAAGCGAACTTGTGAATTGTTTTTGTTTTTAGTAAAACCCTTCGAAATTTCCCTTTTTTTCTACAAATATATATGTTGTTGTGTTGTTAGTAAAAACCGAAATTTCCATTTTTTTCTACAAATATGTATATATGTTGTTGTCTATAGGTTTGTGAGTATGTTTGCGTTTTGTGTTAATTAGATATCTTGACCACGTGATTGAAACACCAATGCCTCCAATGTGTTCAAATTTCTTCTTCTTCTTCTTGGCGTAACGACCTTGTTGGTCATGCCTGCCCGTTAAGGGCTTACGAGACTTTTTACCCTATGTGTACGTGGATAGTCAGTCCTCTCGTACAGGGGAGGGTCCGGTCTCGGTTGGGATTCGAACCCACGCCGTCGAGGTGGTGAGCCTCGGCGCTCATGGGCCGATTTTCTAACCGGCGCTACCGCTCGGCTGTCGCGGACCCCTCCGGCTGTTCAAATTTATTACATCGATTTTTTAGTTCTATCAGTTACCTGGGAATTATTGAATAACCATAATGCTAAATGAATGTAGTCATGCCTTCTGATATTTTATATCTGTGCGTTAATTTGTGCCACAATTTCATGTACGTAGATAAAATACAAAACAAATTTAGATCGAATTTCGAAATGAATCTAAATAACACAACAAACTGTCAACTTGACAAATGACGTTTCGACCTGTGGTGTAGTGGTGGGAATCTTTCGATTCAAATCCGGAACGGATCCATAATTACCGACTTTTTAAACCATGCTGAATCAAACAAGTCAGAACCGAATCAAATCGAGCCCGGAAAAAAGCGTAATAGATTCAAATCACTAACAAATCATATCTGATTCGAATCCCAATCTAATCAAATTTGTAGAATCCGTCAAATGGGATCCAAATCTTTGGAATCCGTCAAGGGATCGAATCTTCGAATCTTCCGAATCTGCCAACACTACCTCAAACGTCGAACAAGAATCGATCAGACTTGGAAATAGTGCGAGACAAAGTTTTGTTTACGATTGAAGGTGCAATTTTTACTAGGTCCGCCTCACGGGTTCCACTAGCGAGCTGCCCATGATTCAGTGCATTTCGTGCCCACCATAATGCGCTCCTGGACGACACGATGGCTATCGAGGGCGCTACATCAAAATTGGCAAGCTGCGAGTACGAGTGCAGAGAACAAACCTCGCGCATACTCGCGCTTCATATCCGTTGCCAGTGGCTTCCCAAAGAACTTGGCCCAATCGAAGTACAAACCTGGTAAGATGGGCGACGACGCGTGGTTCATTGCGAATACCAAAACGGCGGATGTCTTGGGTAAGTGTTTTTATCTCAATGCTCGCATGGAGCACCAGACTAGCTCTAGTATGGAAGTCCTCAATGTTGTTTCTTTTTTTTTTTCGCTCGATGCTGCATCATCTGACAGGTGTCGCTGATGGGGTCGGCGGATGGCGCAGTTATGGAATAGATCCAGGCGAGTTTGCGATGGTGCTGATGAGGAATTGTGAGCGGCTGGTAAAATTTGCACGCTTCGATCCAGTCAAACCGGTGAATCTGATAGCATCCGGATATCGGGAATTACGGGCCAACAGAAAAAGCATTCTGGGTACGTCAATCCGAACGGACAGAGACGCACGCATGCTGCCGTCTCGCTTGCTCGTTCACTCCGCAGCGCAAACCGTGATTACGCATCTGCAATCGACGATCTGCAGCAGTGCATATGGCTTATGTGTTGTTATTTTGTTTTGCTACCCCAACAGGTAGTAGTACAGCGTGTATAGTGGTGTTTAATCGCGAAGATAGTAGCATTTACACGGCCAACATCGGCGACAGCGGTTTCATCATAGTGCGAAAAGGGGAAATAGTGCATCGCAGCGAGGACCAGCAGCACTATTTTAACACACCGTTTCAGCTATCGTTACCACCGCCCGGCCATACCGATGTGCTGAGCGATAGTCCTGAGTCTGCAAATACGACCTCCTTCCCGGTGTGCAATGGGGATGTCATCCTCGTCGCTACGGATGGTGTGTTTGATAACGTTCCGATTAGGTTACTAGTCGATACTCTACATGGGGTAAGTTGGATATCCTATTTTTGAATACACATTTTACATTGCTGCTTACCAAACAATGTTTGGTATCTACATGGTATACATGGCTTAACTATCACATTTTCACTCAAACCCTCTGATTAGTTTTTGTAGTAAAATGTGCATCATGGACACCAGTTTCCCGAGACATGAAATTGTAGAATTTGCCTTAGCCTAGAAAGTTTACTTTCCTTCTTCGTTTGGACTTAACCCTTGCTGCTCAAATTTGTGTAATTTTTTTCTATTTTCTTCCATACAACATTTATTCTGCGGATCGAAAGGTGGTGTCGGGAAAACATTCGAACATTTTTTAATATTAACAATCAAAATAGGCACAAACCTTTCACAATAATAGATAAGCGACAACGTTTATTTGAAATTGCAGTGTTTTTAATAAATAACTGTTGGCAAAAAGAATTTTTGTTATACACGTCACATGTACAATCAACTGAAAGAGATTAAATTTAACAGTTTTAATGCTTGTCTACTAACAATAATATTGGTTGCCCTTAATATTATTTAAATTAAACCTGTATTATGTGAGTACCATGAGTTATTGACAATATGTTAATTGCTTAGCAGTTCAAACAATTGTTCGTCGTTCAATATTGCTTTTTCTACTAAGGTAAGGTGCTTTGCATTATTTATTCTAATATTTCGAAAACTGTTCTTTTCGACGAAATAAATCGAAGCTATTTTTATACAGCACCAACTATTATTTAACACTTAATAAATTTCTTAATACATTTTAAGTTATCTGTTTGGTCTCAAGAAAAATATTTAGTGGAAACGCACACTGTTTAATTGAAAAATTTATATCTTCGCCTTATCAACCGTGAGAAAAATATGTTTATGAATATATATGTGTTACTTTATCAAAGGTAGTTCAACGTAACAGTCTGTTATGTAAAAAATAATCAACACTTTTTTCTATTCTTTTTAATACTTCACAGGTTGAAGGTGAAAACGATCAGGTTAAGCTGCAGATGTGTGCAAATTCGATTGCCCTTATGGCAAGGTCACTGTCTTTCGATAGTAAGTTTCTGTCACCGTTTTCTCTAAACGCCAGGAGAAATAATATCAATGCAATGGGTACGTATCCTGCATCCCGTATCCCTACGTGCTAATGAACAAACCGAAGTAAAATCTCGTTCCTTTTCTATAGGGGGAAAACCAGATGATATAACCGTAGTGCTAGCAACTGTGGCTCTGTAACTTCTTAGCGATCTGGCACAGCAATTGGCACTGTCCGCAAAGAGGAGCCGTCGGATATTAGAAAGTAGTGAATGTGGCATGATAGGCAGACTATGCAACTACCGCTTGCGTGCAACCACCACCTCCCTATGGCTAACGATTTAGCCTGCGCCAAGGAATCGGAATGCTGTAAGGAGGAACCCAGAAGGTGGGCCTGTTGTATGGGTTAATTTTTGTTTTAGCTTTTAAGTTTATAAATTCTTACTCTAGACTGGGATTCCTAAACGATCAAATAAATTTTTAAGCCAACCATATTCAATTGGATTATCTTGAGATGGAAAGCGATAACATGCGTTTCTGGTTTTCTTCATAATGATATCATTTATTGCCATTATCAGCATACGTGTGAGTGTGAGTCGGTCCGACATCCGACCGACCACAAACAGGAGGGAAAGTGCAATAGTGTTAAAACAAGCGTAAAACTTGAACGTGCTTTTTATTTTTGTAAAAACTCCATAATGTCCTCCTTCGATAGCATCGGGCTCGAGCTCGATTTTCCCGTGTCGCGAGTCTTTTGCGTTGGTGTAGGAATGAGCGGTTGCAGCTGGCCGTACGGATTGGGTATTGTGGAGGACTCGAGTTTTTTTGGTGCGGTCACGTTTGATAACATTGTTGGGCCGTTAAGATTGCTCAACCATGCACTGGGAACCGTTGGCCCGGTGGCCATTGGCACCGCTATGGCCGGTGCGGGCGGCGGAAGTAACGCTAGTGGGGTATCCGTCTTCCGTAGCTTCATCGCCGACGAGGAGGACGATGAGGTGGAGGAAGAGGAGGTTGATAATGGAGAAACATTCTGTTGTTGTTGCTGCGCGAAGAGGTTAAACTTGTTGCTGTTCTCCTTTGCCGTCGTTGTAACCGGCGGAACGGTCCAGTTAAGTGTGCTACAAAACGCAGGCATAAAACACGTTGTTAGTGTGGAGGTGCGCTTGGTTCTCAACTCGTCATTATCTGAACCCTACCTGGAATGTTGAATTGGCTGCTGGGGCTTGGCGAGCTGCATCGGAGACGTAAGCGTCCGTTGAGTCTGCTGGGGCGTTGTGGTAGATTGCATAAAATCCCCATAGGCGTCCATTCCCAGGCTTCCGAAGGATTGCTGAAGATCGTTTTGTAGTGCGGATTTCTGTTTTTCCTGCAGACTGCCATTACTTGCGCTGGCCGAAATCGGCGTTTTGCTTCCCAACTTGTCTCCTTGTTCGTCCTCTATTTTACGCGTGAACTCTTTTATGAGTGAAATGATGGCATTGAACTGTTGCAACGAAAGGCCGTTCACGATGGTCATCGGGAAGAGGTGCGGAAGAACTTTGCAAGCAAGCACATCTTTCGGTATGCCTAGGCCTTCCGTGGCGAACGATATTTTGTAAACACCTTGGAGAGGTAGAGTAGAGATAGTATAATAGACGGCGTTGCTTTATCCAGCAGTACAGCCTACTCAGGTTGGATGGTTTATTTACTTACCAACGATGGCCATGATTACAGCCGGTTCGCGACAGTTGACGGATGGCAGGAAGGCTACAATATCGTCTATCATCACCCATTTGTCGATTTTCGTCGCCAGCTGACCGAGGCAGAGCAAACACTTTACCCGTACCGACACAAGGTTCGTGCCCGAACATAGTGTCTTGATGCGCGGCACCAGGCCGGCCTTGATCGTTGGCTTTTCGAGATGCACCACCAGCGAGGGAATGATCGAGAGACACAGCTCTTGAATTTGCTGCGATTTTGATTCGAGCGCTTTGTACACGAGCGGTAGCACGCTGGCTCTCACTTCCTCCGAGGGACACACCTTCAGCAGGACGTCGAGGTTCTGGAAGAATATCAGCATAATTTGGACGGGCTCGTCCAGCAACATCACCGGCCGCAAATGGGAGCTGATGTGCTGCATGTACTCGGCCTGCGTGCAGCTCGCCGTAATGGTAAGGATGTTCGTGAGCACGAACGGAATCATCGAGCAGTTGACGAACTCCTTCACCAGCGACGGAAGGATGCGGTACAGACGGACACGGTGCGGAAATTCTCCTATTATCTGCGAGAGCCGTTTGTAGAACTCCGACTTTTCTAAGTTATCCTTTGGAAAGAGTGTTTCCAAATTATCTAGACATTGCACGTAGTTGTCGCAAAAGTATGAAATCTGAAAAAACAAACACAACAAAAGTATGTATGATGGAGGTGACCCACGGGGGAAAACATTATATTAGCCATACCTGCACTAATGACTGTAATGTTGGGCGAGACTGCGGGTTAACGCTTAACATTCGCTTCACCTCGCCCCGAAGCACCTCCGGTACAGCGTTCAACTTCGATGGCCCTTGGTTGCTAAGTTTCGTCACCGATTGCTTGTATCCGTACAGATCCATTGAAGCATCCGGCGATGGAATGTTTTCTCGGGAATAAATTGTATAAATTAAAATTCCTAAAAAAAGGGATCAAACGTTAAGAGCATTGTTTTTCTCCCAGTAAAACATATACTTTACCTAGTGAATAAATATCGGTTGACTCATTACAACTATTTTCCAGAATTAGCTCCGGTGCCGTCCACTTGGAACCCGGATTGCCCAGCAGGCGGTTTTTAAAGTAATGATTCATCACAGGTGCACCGGGCGTCCGTTTGCTCCAGCAAAACCCAAACCCAAACAACTTCCACACTCCCTGCCTGTTGACGACAATATTTTCCGTGCAGATGTTCCGGTGTATGAGCTGAGCCTCGTCATGTAGGAACTGAATGCCCTTGATGAGCTCAAATACACCATACTTTATGTCGAACTCGGACAGTTTGTATTCCGCCAGCAAGCCACTGTTAGAGACGTTCGCGGTGTTTCCGAGCAAGTTGGCCACGCTAGCCACCACCGGTTCGGTGGCGAACGCTATCGTGTCACGGCTCTCCTCCATTGCGTGCTGCACCGTCAGGACCTGTGGATGGCGTATCTTGGTCAGCTGGACCACACCTCGGCGTATATTTTCGCATATCTCCTCCCGCTCATCTTTGGTGAACAATTCTAGCTGCTTCTTATCGAACGCGAAAATCGAAGCCGCTTCTTTCGTGGAACGTTTGCTGCCCGTGTAAATTTTCCATACCAGTTCTGCAAGTACATGGTGACATGAGATTTAGGAAAACTGTTTTGTTATAGGGCAGCGTAAGAAAAAAAAGAAAGAAACATAAACGGTCAAGGTGATTCACCATTGAATGCAGTAAACCGTACGAATGATCTTTTTCAACGAATTAATAAAATAGACGAAGCCTAGGCTCTGCACTATATATTTACCTGAACCAGCAGATCCAATATGTTCCGCGATGTCATACTCTTTCGTCAGAGGATTTCCGGAAAATACCGAAGATAAGGTGGATACCGTTTGCGAGACGGAGGTGTAAAATTTGTTTATGGCGTCCATGGATTACTCCGAATGCTGAAATTTTGGGATCCTGTTCGCTGGTGGGCAAAGTTTATTAACGGCACCAGTTTTTCCTGTTTTCTATACGTATCTTTGTGATGCCCAGACGAAAGATTCGACACACAGATGACCGAAGAATTACACTTTTTCGATTGATTATATTTTTTCTGTTTTGCCAACTTTTTGGCAACTGTCAAACTGGATCCCTGGGTAGAAACCAAAATCAGTAAAAAGGGAAGTCGGGTCAAAGCTATTTTCTACTCCGCCATTGTTGTGACAGTTGGTTGAAAAAGTGCTTACAAACATACTTGCAGTATGCGGGAGATCTTCGCCTAAATCTCTTAATCCAAATAAGTACAGTCGGACTTCTATTATCCGGGTGTCTTGCAACCGACAACTACACAAATTGACAACTGCACTGCAATTATAAACGTATTTTAATATATGTTCGATTATCCGTGGAATTCGATAATTCGGGGACCTACCGGTCCCGACACCCCCGGATAATCAGCGTTCACGTAAGTAATTGGAAATTTTGGATCAAAGTACCCATGGTTTCGCGGATAGAAACTGTTCTTCTTTGTGAAATCACTGGAAATGGATCCTGTTAATCGCCATGATTGGTGAAACTAAATAAAAACACTATTAGAAACAATATTAAGGATTGATGATTAACAATATTTCTGTTCTTTCACTGCTAGACAGTTAATATTCAAGAGTCGATACATAGATGTTATAAGAAAAACTCATTTTACTCAAATGGTTCAAAGTTATCCAGCACAAAAGTGAAGCTGCGAGATGTTTGTGGATTATTGCTTGGAAATTGTTAAAATTGCTTATGCAAATAACTACAAAAGATGTCACACTGTTATTTGTACAGGCTCAACACGATTTAAATGAACATATACTCTATAATAAATCTGAGGTGGGAAAGAAGGTGAATCTTCGGACAGAGCTCTTTGAAAAGACACTTTAACTTTAGCTATTTTTAGTGCATTTGGGAACAACCCCACCGAAATGACAAAGAATTTACATTTATGAAACGGAATACCACGAGAAAATTGTCTTAATTTACCGGTCAAAGCTACGTATACTCAATTCTTCAGCCTACAAATCATCGTTCATTGGTTTAATGAGCATTTTTTGCATAATATGTTGCAACTCTTGGTTTTGTTTCCGTAGAAAGCTGCATTCTATGTCCAGTGTTTGCCTTTCACGAAGAACCTGCAATTAAATATGAATGATAATCGAATAAAAACTGTGAAACATTGATGCGGGAGCACGTTTACCTGCAAATATTTGCTCAAACTTTCCTCCATTGTGTTCCACACTTTAACCTGGTTGGGGAGGAAAATGTTTTTAAACGAGTTCCAAAATTTACGCGTATCGGTTAGAGTCGGCTTTCCGTCGGGTTTCGTTTCTCCCCCTGATTGGAGACTGTAACGATTGATCAATAAAAATAATTCAATTAAATTTTTGCTTTTCTTTACAAACAATTTGAGAAGAAAATAAAGTATCTTACAATTCTTCGTCATCTTGGCAAAACTTTTTTAGCGCCAGCAGATCGCGGGAAGTAGAAAGAGCCCTGTTTTCACGATCGGTTTCCTTTTCAATACATGATATCTGAAAAGAATATATTCCGATTGGAAGAACGAACGACAACTCACAATAAAGGGCAGCTTACTTCTGAACCACTTTCGTCACCGTTATTGAACCGCTGAATCTCTGTTTGGGTTGATTGCAGATGGCGAACCCCTTCCATGTCATGTATTCCCAGGGCATTCAACACGTTGTCCAAGCAGATAAGTGTTATTCCGCAACTATCCAGACTCTGACCTTGCAAAGTAGTGTCTAGTTTTTTATCGCTCAGAAACTTGGACTGCTGAAGCAATGATTCTAACATTGGAAAATCGTTCTTCTGTTCATCCTTCATATTGGTTAAACTTTTTTTAGCTGCAACACCGTAAGGCGAGGATTGTTATAAAAATTGTTTTAAAGACACCTTAATACGATAATAAAGTTATCAGCGAACCGGATATTACTTTTAGCGGTGCTTGGTAACTTTGGAGTGCACAAAGGATCATACTGAAGAAGAACGTCCGAGATCGTAGTAAGACTATTCGTCCATCTTCGATTAAGATGCTGCTCTACAAGAATTTTGTCGATTGAAGAAATATGCTTGATGATTTCGAAACACTCGTCGCGATTCATATTCCAGATCGTCCGTACCTTGGTTAGAAGATGGAATCATTATTTAAAAAAAAAAAAAGAAAAATATACACTTGCTCCACGGGCCATATTTACCCTTTTATCATACGCCTTTTTGGAGCACTCTAACTTGCTTCGTATATGTTCCACACTGTGATGTAACTTTTCTATCATCTTTGCCATTTTCTCCGTCTCGATGTAGTATGAAGTTTTTGTGTCCTTTAACTTGTTGCGCAAGGTGAAAATGGTTTCGTGCAACTTAGCCAATCGACGTTTCTGAGCGTTCTTTACCATCAAATTTTCGTCCTCACGTTTCTTCAGAACTTGGAAACTATAATCTAGCTTTTCTGAGTTTAATGTTGTATTGGTTTTGATCTTCTGCAGTTCAATGGCCAATGCTTGCGTATCTTTGTCCAGTTTAATTCTTGTCGCACGTGTTGTTTCCACGTAGTCTAGCTCAATCTGTTCAATCTCAGTCAAGTTGGCCAACAACTGAAACAAAAATAACAAATTTTTAATAGGGAAAAGCTTACAAACCAACATACTAGGTAAACATACTCGTTCTTTCTTCTGTTTTACTTTGATGCGCTCATTTGTGGCCCGTTTAGAATACACATCGTTCCAATTGAAGTTAGCCGCATTTTGCAAAATAATTCTTTCCTCTTCAACTGAAACATCAGAATACAAGATAAGCAATTTCTTTTGGAGTTATGTTTAATACTGTTTTACCTGATCCTTGTATGAGATCTAAGTTTTCCTTCAGAATACTCTTCATCGCTTCCACTTCCGTATCGGCTCGATGGACTAGGCTTTGAATATCAACAATCTGCTTGCGTATGTCCCTTGCGTATCGCTCGTCGGCTGCCTGTAGCTCCTTTCTGCATTCCGTTATTATTATATCCTTTTGTTTAAGAAGCTCTTCTACGCGATTTTTCTGCAACTGCAATTCGTCGTTCATTAGCATGGGATCCTTCAGTTCCTTGATTTCGGTCCACTTTTCGTAGGTTGTTTGAAATTTGGCGATCGAATCAACGGACTCGCTGTGGATTTTACTCAGGAGATCTAGGTGTGGATAAAGTAAAATTAAAAAATAATTACTTAGCATATCACATTCAAGAAAAGCATGAGCTGCACTTACTCTCCTTGATATCCGCTTCGGCCATCCGGCGTTCAACTTCATGTCTATCACATGCAACCCGCACATCCTCGATAAGTTCCAGGCCATCCCGCATAAGCTCAGCAATGCGTTTGTCTGCATTGTCCAAACAGATGCGAATTCGTTCCTTATCTTCGACATAATTTAACGGAATGCTGAAAGAAAATGCATTATAAAGTCACTTCCTAAATTTATGTAATCTTGTAAACGAAAAAAAAACTTTACTTCTTTTTGCGGAAGCGACTATCCCGAACGAAGCTTTCAACAATGCTTTGAGATCTTCCTTCCAATAAAGCGGATTCAACTAAACTGAGAAACAGCGGATTTGCTGCATTCTTTGTTGCTGCTGTATTCAGGACAGGATCGGGACTTTTATCTTCGTTCACAATTTCCTCGATATCCATTTTTGATTCCAAAATATATCTTGCGGTGCACGACAGAACAACAGAATCTGTTTTTAACGGAATCTCACATCATTTGCATGTTTCACAAATAAACAGGGTGCTAGATTTTTCATCGCAACCGTTGCCCGGCAATACAATGAGTAGGGTAGCTAGGGGCAATACGGATCATTAATGCTGTTTTCTTCAACCGATGCTATGATTCGCAATGTAATTTAGCGAATTTATTGCACACATTCATAGATAAAGTGGGAATCTCTTTTACGTGTTAATATTTTTCCTTTAAGAAAACCTTTTCATAATTATTTAGTTTTTGCTCAAGGTTACTTCAACAAAGCAGTCCTCAGCCCTTGCGCCGCGCGTAGCGTCGTACAAGCAACCTTGGCATTATTTTGCCAGGATTTTTGACAGTTCCTCCATGACGCCGGAAAGATTTGTTGTTTTATCGCAAATCGCTCGTGAGAAAATAACAAATCTCGTGTAATTTAAACGCCGCACTTTAGCTGGTCCAGTCAAAGTTCACAGCTAAAGGGTATTTTAGTTAGTCTGAATTCGTTTGTTGTTGCAAAAAGAACACCATAGAGTTTTCCACGGCACCATTATGTCGGATAGTGAGCAAAGCGTGTATGCCAAGCGCACGAAAACAATTCATTACGGATCACTGGAAGAATCCGATCGCTGGCATGTCGAACGGAAGGATAATGAAGTCGATGTTTCGGCCAAGACGGACTACAGTCAGCTAACGACAGCGGAGTACATGAACTTGGACGCAGAAGTGTAACTATCATTTGAAAGGTAGTTTGTGATAAGGATTTTACATTTAAACTTTTGTCTGTGGTTTTTAGCGCCAAAGACAGAGCTGCACTACTGGAGGAATTTGAACGGCGAAAAAAGGCTCGGCTCATTCATGTCAGCACGGACGACGGCGAGGTAAAGAATGCACTTCGGAAGCTGAACGAGCCCATTTGCTACTTTGGCGAGGGTCCCGCCGACCGACGTATGCGATTAAAGGATCTTCTCTCAGCGTACGTATCTACGGGCCCCTTGAACACCGGAGTAACCGGTTTCCTTTGATATTAAACCCCTTTTGCGATTGCTTACATTTGCTCATTGTAGGCTCGGCGAAAAGGGACTGCCTGCATCGAAACCGGCCAAAGAGGAAGAAAAACCCAAAAGTCAGCAGAAGGAAACAAACGAGTCTACGTGGTACCACGAGGGACCGGAAAGTTTACGTGTAGCACGCTTCTGGATCGCAAACTATTCCCTTGCGAGGGCTAAGAAACGGTTGGAGGATGCGAGCGAGAAAGTTCGACAGCATTCAGCCACCAAGGCGGGACGAATGGTTGAACTTCAAAAGCGCATCCAGCAGCTTGCCCCACAGTGTAGTCAGGTGGGGGACACACGTCCAATCACTGGATGTCGCATGAACGAAGATTCGACGCTGCTGTTGACGTGTAGTTTGTGGGTTTCTTTCCTTTATAATTCACCTATTGCCATGTTTTTTTCTCGAATTGTAATCGATAAAATCTGTTCATCGTAGGAGTTCCCTATGTAAGGTTTGGTCGGTTCCTGATTGCACCCTCAAGCAGACACTTCGTGGGCACAAATGCAACGTAAGTGATGTAGCCTTCCGGCCGGGTGTTGCCACCGATAGTAACGCGGAAGTAGCGATGGCTTCTTGTAGCTTCGACGGTTCTGTGAAGCTGTGGTCTCACGACAGCGAAGAGTCGATCGCGGACATTAACGGACATGTGCCGCACCGCGTAGCCAAGCTGGCCTTTCATCCGTCCGGACGGTTCCTCGGGACGGCCTGCTACGATGCATCCTGGAGACTGTGGGATCTGCAGCAGAAGCAGGAGGTGCTTCACCAGGAAGGGCATACCAAGGCGGTTCATTGTATAGCGTTCCAGGTAGACGGCAGTGTGTGTGTAACGGGGTAAGTAAGCACGGAGACAAGTGGCTTTCCGGAGATAATCAATCGGATGTGATCATGATATCGGTTTCCATTATACTTCGCAGAGGACTGGATGGTTTTGGAAGAGTGTGGGACCTGCGGACTGGGCGTTGTATCATGTTTCTCGAAGGTCATCTGAGTGCCATCTATGGTGTGGATTTCTCCCCCAATGGATACCATATCGTAACAGGCAGCCAGGACAATTCATGCAAGGTTATATACCAACCAACAAGCGCGGAATGTGTATCTCTCTCTCGTTATCACTAAACAAGGTCTTTATCATGTCCGTTGCAGATTTGGGATCTTCGAAGACGACAAATGGTGTACACTATACCAGCCCATACGAATCTTATATCGGACGTTAAATATCAGAAAAATGGTGGTAATTTTCTCGTTACTAGCAGTTACGACAAAACGGCGAAGGTAAGTTTATACTTTTGGTATTGCTTCGTAAAAAACAATTAACCAGAAATAAATTTTCATATTTTACTTCACACAGATTTGGTCCGACAAAACGTGGCAACCATTAAAAACTCTCTCCGGACACGATGGGCGGCTAGTTGGGGTGGATATTTCCCATGATTCACAGTACATAGTGACGGCTTCATACGATCGTACATTCAAGCTGTGGGCTTGGGATTAGGCAACGTGATGTGGTTCACTTTAAGAGCGAAAGTGCACATACTTTTCATCGTAATAAAACACGTTGCTCTCCGCAAAACTGAGGTATGAAAACAATTACGGATAATTTTCAATATTAGTTAAGATGGTTCGGAAAGAATTACACGTCTCTAAACGGTTCGTTTAATCTATAGCTATAACAGAATATTTATTTGGCTAAAAATATCAATAGTGTACGTGTGAGTGGGGTGAGCATATTGCTGCAAGCATTCAATTTTATGTACAAATCTCTTTTGCTAAATTCCTTCTACCTCCTGGATAGGTGGTATGTTCTTTTTTACACAAAACCTTTGGCATTTAGACGGCGCGTTCCTTCAGCTTTGGTCTCAAAATGCGAAGCCCAACCTTGCCCTGAGCCGTTTTCAGCAACGAGGCGCACTGATCAATTGCGCCGCCTTCCAGGCTTTCGCCGTTGATTTGCGACACAATGTCTCCAATTTGAATGCGTCCATCGAACTCGGCCGATCCACCCGGGACCTGTGTCGTTGCGATAATTGATGTGTCGATTCCGTTAGGCTGTGCTTTGTTGTTGTGGTACTTTTTTCCCGGCTTTTTAAACTACTTACCAGTCCAGTAATAACGATTCCCTTGGGATTTCCGGCGCGGAACATGAGGCCGAGATTTTTGCCAGATTTTTTCATCATGTCCACCTCGACCGTTTCGGTCGTGGGGGGGTTAGCACGGTATACGATCATCCGGACCTACGAGTGAAGTAATTTAGTTTGATTTGAAAGCTTACAACTCTTTCATGATTTATCTCACCTTTGGATGCAATTGTTTGACTGCACGCTTAATGGCCTCGTTGGTGGACGTGTTGTTGATCTTGTATCCGTTGATTTCAACAATTTGGTCTAATATTTGCAACCGACCATCTTTTTCTACCACACTCTGCGGTAGGATGTCTACAATCGCGGCGCCGGACTGGAATAACACAATGTATTTGATTTTTTTAAACTCATTGGTACCAAATGTTAAGGCGCCGGTACATACTTTTACCAATGAATCGCATCCTCCTGCCACCACGATACCCAACGGTTTCCCTTCGGCCATAATATCAATCACCGTCAGTTCGTTGTCGCTGATCGATGCTTTCAATGGATCGACCACTTCCTTCGTTGGGGAAGCTTCTGGCTTACCACCGTGTGGCGTACCGGCACGGCTCGTCGAAAGCGTTGCCGTTTCTTCTGCCTTTTTCTTGTTCGGTGTGGCACCGGCGGGACCGGCAGCGGCGCCTCCTGCCTCACCGTTGGCCTTTTTGTCCGATTCCTTCTCCTTGTTCGGGTTGCATATCTTCAGCGTGATAACACCTTCCGCTTTCTTCAGCAATCCGGCGGCCGTTTCGTAGTTGCAGCCGAGCAGCGAGTCCCTGTTGACGGCAAGCAACATGTCACCGATCTTTAGGCCACTCTGCAATGGCGTGTGGGTGAAGAAAGAAGGAAATAGATGGCATTCAATAGGCACCACGTTTCGATCGATCACGTACCTTTTCTGCCGTCGAGCCTTCCTGGATGTCCGAAATGAATATGCCTTGGCCGGCGATCGAGTGTTTGCCCTCAATGATCATGATGCCCAAGCTCGATGTTCCCTGCAGTGGAAATGGCAGGAAAACCAAGAAAAGGAAACATTCTTTAGAAGCAGAAGTTAAGGGAGTTTTATCGTCACCCTACCTTTTTCACTGTGATTGTTTTGACATCCTTGAATTTCTCCAGTATATTATCCTGCGGGAAGGGTCAATTATAAAATGTTTCATATGAGTATTGGTAAATTATCTCTTTTGCAGATTGATTACGTACGGTATAGTCAAAATCGGTCGGGAAATGCTTAACAGGTTTCACGGCCAGCTCGTCCATAGCTGCCTTTTTCCTGAGATCAGTTGAAAAATGAATGATGGGAACCACATTTCACGAAGTTCGATTACAAAATATATTCTCACCTTAGCACAATGAACTTTACCGTCGGATTGACAAGATTTTTGATGATCACTGAACAGTTCAGATGGCAACGTCCGTGTACCACAGTGCCATTAACCTACCGAATGCAAACACGCATCAGCTTCAAGCTTCTGTAGAAGCAACAAGCAGGTGACCAAAATTACCTCCAGCACTTCATCGCCCACCGTGAGAGATGTTCCCGCGGCGGCTCCTTTCGGGTTGATGCCAGCGATCAAGCATGCCATCCGGGTACGATCGCGATGGCCACACAGCGAAAGTCCACACGTTTCATTGGCATCCCGCATGATGGTACAGCAATCCACTTCTCCTAGTCCCGCGTAGCGCTTTTTGATCTTTTCTGCATTTGTCATGACAAATCGAAACATTAATCCATCGCCACATGGGTCTCCTACTGACCCACACGTGCTACTTACTCATCGTATAGCCAAAGTCATCCTCCTCTTCCGTATCCGCTTCTCCGAGTTTAGTGTTGCCGGCGGAAGCACGGTCGATCTGAGAATAAATGAAATCAAAGTATCAGTTTAAAGGCATACCTTATCTTCGTTTTACACCAAGCGTTACCTCAACTCCGGCTGCGGTGAATGTTTTTCCTTCAAGCTCTCGGCTATCATCCTCGTCATCGGAAGAGTTTTCGGATTCTGTTTTCGATGGAAGAAACGACAAAAATTTGCTTCTTTTTTTGTTTCTTACATGATCCTTCCCATGCGTTTCCTACATGATGCGATCTTACCTGTAGATTCTTGCCGAGCTTTCGTGACGGGTACAGTTTTATTATCTTCCGGGGTGTTTGCTTTCTCTTGCTGGAAGAAGGAAGTGTGTTTAGGAAGCTATGTTCAGCGTAGGACAATCTATAGGCAACTTACTTTCGGTTTTCCATCTTGAATATATTCCACCTCCGGCGTCTTCGAAGGGGTTATCGGAGGAGGAACCCTTTTCTGCAGCACCATTGGGTTTGTCTGGCGAAGAAAACAGTAAATACACTTAGTAAATGCAATTGCGTGGATTACGTTAAGCGTAAATACTTCTGTTACGTTGCGCTCCAGGCTCTGCACCACTAGGACGATACGATCGTTGGCAGTTTTGATATAATTGACAGCCTTCTCATGCGAGGCATTTTCCAGACTGTTCTCGTTCACAGCCAGTATTCGATCTCCGATCTGAAGCAGTTTGAGAGTATATTCGATTATATCTTGTGGCAAAAACAACTAAACAGACACATGGCTTTCACCTACCCTCAGTTCCCCACACTTATCAGCTGGACTATCCGGAATGATACTTTTGATGAACAGTCCGGACGTAACGTCGCCTCCAACGTTGACCTGGAGAAAGAAACAGTGTAAAACCATGCGTCCAAAATATTCGTCCAGCGAATCTTCTTGTGTCTGTACCTTGCCACCGACGATACTAAAACCGAAGGATGACTTTTCCGTTTTCTCGATGGCCACCTTCTTCTCCGGACCCCACCCTTGAAAGGGGAAAGACTTTTTGATTACATTCTTTTCAATCAATTTAATCGAAAAGCAAATTCGTATTTCAACCGGCAGTGCTAACGTTACATTATGCCAACGAGGGTGTCAAGCCATAATTCCGTTGGTTCCGAAATGGGCCCCCACAGATTCACCGAGCGCCTGGGCACACCGGACTGGACCTATAGGGCACAGCATGTTTAAAGTTATTGGCCACGTGAGAATAAACGATCGATCGACAGGGCAATGCGAAGCAAGCCAACAGCAGTCTCACGTGATTTTTTTCTTCTAATCCATCGTAAACGTGAGGACAGGTTGGTTATTTCTGTCTGGCTCGATAGGCCAGTGTCGCGCTAGGATTCCCTTGGGGAAGCCTTCTAAAAACATACGCATCGATTCGCGATGTAGCATTGTTTAGCGCCAACCACACATTTTCGTTCATAGTTATCGTATATCGAGAAATATATTTAAATTTAAAGTTTGGGGTTTAAATAAAGTTTTAATGTTGCACGATGCTTTGAGAGACAATAATACATAATGGCTTGAAGCTAGAGGCTGTGAAGATGTTGGTTTTCTCTCGATATTATTTATTCCAACATCTATGTATGTCTTTAAAATTTTGATTTAATGCTGAGGAATTTTTAATTCACTTTATCAAATGTACGATAGAAATGGACAAGGTGGTTTCAACGAATGGAACATGAACAACGAAAAATTTAACCTATTATGGCATGATCTGCAAGGCTGGACGTAATCTTACATGAAGCATATTTTTTCAATATTTTTCATTTTTCTACCAAATAACCTTTTTAACATACAAATCTACTAATGGTGTTCCTTTATCACAACACATAAACGACCACATGATTTGTGTGGGATTGAATTTTCACAGCAACAATCGAAAACGGCATGTTAGCACTACCAGGTTCAACTTTAAAAGCAAACAAGGGAACTTGTGATGAAAAGTGAACTATTTCGTTACCTTCTAATTTCACTGATCCTGGCAAAGCACTAACGGTCATGTTTACGCTGTAGAAGATAGGAGAAAACCAGACCAGAAACCCGAACGTTAGATTCAGTTGAACGTACCACGTGCTGACACCGACTGAACCGACTGTGCGCTGCAACTGGCCAACCACAATCCGAAACTTGGTTCAATTTAGCGAACCAGGCGTGTAAATGAGGCGCAAAAGGCACACGTTGCGGCGACGTCGATGGGGATTTGTAGTGCAATTTTTAACATCCCCAGTCCAATTGGTATATCGGGCATCGTCAGAACGAGCGCGGATGGCATGGAAACCTTAAAGTACGAAAGCCGACCATACCTCCCTTGGTATGCAGGGTGGAGTTCTAATTTAATTAGGAACGAAAAACAAATCGGAACTAGGAAAATTCTTTCACAATAACGAAGGTGTTTGCAATGGGCATGACGATAGTTTAACTAGGTCTAGTCCACCAAAAACCTACTGAGGCAGGTAAGGTCGGTTGACGATATACATGCGCATATTGTCCTTGAGCTTCTATTTGTTAAATCGTGTGATGTGGGCCCGTCGTCACGTGTCCCGCGAGTCCCTGAGAAGTAAGAAGAATTCCTAAGTTCGGGCCCAAAAGCATTTACCTTTCCTTGACCGGACTCGGCGTAGGATCTGTCGCGATGGTCTTTGGTTGGATTTCCGTCACCGGATAACATAGCGGTAGCTTCCGGTTACTTCTCGCGTGATCGGACGGTATTTTGGCTTTGTTGCGAAAGTGGTCAAGCTCCTTCAAATAGATGCAACTGCCGTCGGCGGGCTGCAGAGTACCTTCGTCGTAATCTCTGTAATACTGTATGCGGTACTGGAACAGGCCTACACTATTGTTCCGCTGTTTGTACTCCATTTCATGCTGAATTCCGTTTTTGTGAATCCATTCGTTGTATTTGCGGGTGATTCATTCATCGATTGTTCCAAGGTTACATTTTCATGGTCAATTCCCTTGTAATGGTTAGCAGTAATGCTGTAAATTTGAAACGTTATTTGTTTAAAGCATAGCTTGGAAAAGTTCAGTTAACATATTAACGCATGCATTTTATCAAATATATTTTGCGGATATTTTTCAACACATTTAAACGAAAAACAAGAACAACATGCAACGTGTACAACAAAATGATTTTAACATAGCTCTTTTATTACAGCATAACGTATTACATTCATATCCTTTAATGCCTGGTCTGACATGTTCATGCTCAGGACTGAGAAAGTTAAATAAAAAAAATGACAAAATAGTAGAAAAATGAAGAAATAACAACCGCTGGTTAACAACAATAATGTAGTATAAAATACATACATGAATGAATTGAAATTATTTATAGGTTGCTTTCGTCACTTTACATGCATTCGCTACAAAAAAAAACAGCTATGGTAAAACAAACATGCATTATTTTTTCCCTTCATGAAATGCGCGCTTTGGCATGTAGCTTCTGCCACTCTAGGAGTAATGAAACGTGTGCAACATTTACCATCAAAGGGCTTATTTTGTCATTTAAAATATCTTTCACTAGTAGTAGAAGAGATTGTAGAACGTGTTTCGTCGAGGAACTTGCATGGTTGTAGCGTTTATCGTATTTTGTTTCGCAAACGCAGCTCGTCCCGGATGACGATACTATTTTTTTTGGGGGCAACGAAGAGTGAGGGAGGTTTTTACAATTCACTTTGGCTGCTTTGTATAGGAACTTATAGTATAAGTAAAATACGTTGCATTTAAATTGCACTATGTTTGGGATATAGGTATGGGGCACTAGGGGTCGTTGGCACTATTGTGGGTTGAAATAAAACATTTTCGTTGATCTTCAAGGTACAGGTAATTTTCCACTAGCAGAGAAGCTCGAACACTGTCAAGTTGTGAAAATTGTATTTTCTTTTTCCAGGACGTCTAACGTCAAAGGAAAGAAAAAAGTAGAAAACAGCAGCAAAGGATGTTTTCCCGCAGGCATGCATAAACCACAATAGTTTAACATGTACAACCAGCGGGATGTTTGCTGAAGGAAGAACAAAAATCTTATTTATTAATTTGTTTGATTTTTCAAAGCCGTTATGAACATAACACGCGAATCCGATCGTTTTTGAGTAACAAAGTCCTCCACGCGACTGTTCGGTGTATCAATCGTGCGTTTGTTTGTGTCGATGCTTTCCAAACAATTTTGACAGATAGACCCGGACTCTGCCAAAAGATCAGAAATTGAAACAGTTTGGTTTGATAATCCAACGCGAAGAGGTGCGGATGTGAAGTACGTGTATTGTGCAAAAACGGTAGTGTCTTACATCGAAATCGAATAGTGGCGGTTAGTTTAGTTGATTAGAAGCGTGTGAGCCCCGAGCAACTCGAACAAAGTGTATATCTTGTAGTACGTTTCCCAGTGATCACGACAAACTAAGGCTAGTGTTAGTGTTTTTCCTTGTAGTTTTTCCATTTATTATTTACTGTGTATCCTCTTGGGCTGAATCATAACGGTGATAAACAGAGCAACAGTAACCACAACGGTGTTTATCGTTCGCTGCAGCGATAGCTCGACCCGCCTGGCTGATTCCCCTTGAACTAATGCCACGTTCAACGATAATTAGGTGACAGTATTATTTTCGCGGAATCCCTCAGTAACAACCTGCTCAAGTTAACGCAAATAACTGCAGTTGATTTTGTTTGCGCTGGGTGTACGAGATTTCAATTGATCGACACAGCATCAGTACACCAAGAAGGCAGCATTGCGCCACGGTCATGGATTCACTAGAGCAGTGTCGCGTTTTTCTGGACTGCTTCAAAGCCAACGTCAACCCATCTGATCCGCTGCCCGTCCGAGTCCCCGTATACAATCTAAAGTACGATGAAATCAAGCCCGCAATTGTTGATTGGACCAGAACGTACTTGGATCAGTTGTAAGTATTGCTGTACTAATTGTAGGGTTTGTCAATTCCCAATGCACCTTGCCAGCTTTCCTGTGTTTGGTTCGTTCTAATGCCACGGAAATGTAATGTTACTATTTCAACGTGGTACTTTACATAATTTTATAACTCATTCGTTTGGTGCATCCGTTATGTTTGTATGGCTTGATATGTCAACATGTTGAGTCATTTATGGCATTACTCAGAAGAGACGCGTAGAAGGCGGGGTATAGTCAACATGTGATATATGGCAGCCCTTCTCAACTTGTTCGATAAAATCTAACACAGTCCACTGGTAATAATACAAATTGTTATTGACACACAACACGAACATACATAAGGAACACCCCAACTAGTTTTACTTACAGCAATTGCACAACTAAATTCTTGAACATGGAAACATTCCTGTCAGTGGACTGTATTAGATGTTATTAAATTTTAATTATTTTGACTGTGCTACTACCAATTAGTAGTATCTTAGTAGCAAGTAGTACTTACTCCTTATGATTGATGGAATAATGATCAATTAACTTTCAAACATCTGTTGCAATACAATTATAATCTTATGAATATTACTACACAAACCACATCTCACATTAAACTCTTATGGTCCTTTTTATCTCAACAATCCTTCGGCTATCTTTAAAATCCGTCGACTCAAACTTGCGTGCGCCAAAAGATTGGGAAGCACTGATTTGTACAGTGTTGGGCATATAATAATGATTAGTTGCAATTTTCCGTGTGGTTTGCAATGTGATTTCATATCTATGCATTCGAACTATTCTTTTGATTTTGACAGTGGATGTCCGCAATGTATCATGACGCCGATAATACGCAAGGCATGCGAAGAAGTGCTGATCCAATGTAATGAAAATCCGACGTCCTGCGGGTTTAACTTGCGTGGTAAGTTCAATAGCAAACCCATCATAAAAGGCAGAGGAAATGGAGCGCAACAACCGTTTTTATTAAAACCTGTTTTCTTTTTTTTGCAGATTATAAAACTCTGCAGCTGAACTATACAGTAATCTCACATGTGAACCAAATCTGCTCCAACCTGCTGGACAATGAAAATCTGAACAAGCTGCTCGCTGAGCAGTATGCTGAACGGAGCGAGACCGATCATCCTGGCCCTGGCGCGTTGGTTGCCATGAGGAAAAAGATGCACTTTTCTAGAGGAGTGAAACACCGACGTCGCACGATGGAGGATCGCCACGTGTGCCTGCCGGACTTTAGCGTCCTGTTTGACACGAAGGACGTCGAGCCTACGGCTTTCTACGGCGTGTACGATGGTCACGGCGGCCAGGAAGCAGCCAGTTTTGCTACCTCCCATTTGCATTACTATATCGCGCAAAGTGAACACTATCCTCACGACATGGAGGCAGCTATTCGTGAAGGATTTTTAAAGACAGATAAACTATTTTTGCAAAAGTGTGCCGACCATGTATGTAGCAAATCGTATGATACAAGCCTAGCAAGTGAATGATAACTGTATCATTTGTGTCATTTCCTTATTTAGCACCTACGCAGTGGATGTACAGCAGTAGTATGTTTTTATCGCCTACACTCTGGGGATCTACATTTGGCCTGGGTTGGCGATTCGCTGGCCTACGCGATCGGTGTGTCGAAGGTCGGTGCTCGAGCTTTTAATATTGTGCACCATCCGCACGTGGCTTCCGATTGGGTATGACTAGCATGAATTAAACCAGCATAAAGAGAGTCAACTGCTCAATGAGTTACCATTTTATTTGATTTTTGTAGGTAGAAGCTAACCGCGTTCGTAATCAAGGAGGATCCGTCATTCTCTGGCAAGGCCAACACCGCGTTGAAGGGCAACTAGCTATCACCAGGGCTATCGGTAAGATTTTTATCATATTAAGATTAGTATGATAGTACACACTGTTTTATATCGGTGAATCTCTGGTATTTTAAGGTAATCCCTGTTTCAAATCCGTCGTGCCAGCATTACCAGAATATGCTTTTCGACGCACAGTTGGGCAGCACTGTGAGGATGTTGTGTTGGTGCTGGCTAGCGATGGCTTGTGGGAAAGTCTCGATCCATTTTATGTGTCAATGATTATCCTGTACGGAATCCGCAAGTTTCCAGGTGAGTCACTGTAAAATAGATAAGAATTATGATTATATGCCTCATGCCTTGGGTGATGCTCAAACTAAGGCTTACTTGACTTCTCGTTCATCGTCTGCGAGGATTTATACCAGTATGGGTATTTAATTCTAGCTAGCTATTCTGTAATAGTAAGTTTCTTTCTGCAGAGGATCAGTCTTGGCTAGGATTCAAAGCCACGCCGTCGGGCTTCCCCTCATGAGTCCTGTTTCAAATGGCATACGCTATAGCTTTTCTATATCCGCTGCGCTTCATTGGTAGCGTTCTAATCCAGTAAAATATAATCGTACAGTATTTCTAATACTACGATTCCTTAAAAATATGAACGAATTTGTGTTTGGTAACATTATGTGAAGTATAATACTTATGAGAAATGCTTTCATGTATCTTGACGTTTCCAAATTTGTTTAGGTGTTTTATGCATATTTGAATGTTAATGAAGCCATGCATCACTCAATGCTTATACCTTATACGCACGATGTTGGCAGATAGTTGGTTGGCTAGTTTTATTTCGTGGTGGCGACGGAATGGAGCAGTCTTTGAATAAACCGATATATTTCGACGATTTATGAAATTTGAATAACACAGAGCAACCGCTGAGGAAACCGTACGTTACCCTTTTTTTTTAAATTGTGTTCCGACAACGGGAGATATTTGGCATTTGATTTGAAAGTAGAACCAGATTCATCCTAGGACATTTCGCTGTCTGGCCTAATGTTTTCTGCTGCCTCGATAGAACGATACATCTCATCCAATGATATCATCTTGTCCCCCCCCCCCCTCCCCCCCCTTTTTTGCCACTCCTAACAAAACGATATTCCATTAGGGGCCAATAGCTGCACCCAAGCGAACGTGATTCACACCTGCACAAGTTACGTTTTTTTCTTCTTCCGACTTGAAAACACCTCTTTGTAAACCGTTTTGTGCCGACCCGTGGATGATGTAGTTGAATATTTCCGCGCGCACTTCCATAATCAAATAGAACGTATCCGCTCTCGATCTGATCTCGTGTAGCTATTTGGTGCCGCTGAAGAAGGCTGTAATTAGACCATCAACACACGTCCGGAGTTGGCAATCGATAATGCTCGCGCTACCCAGCGTGAATTCGCTGCAAGGGATTGATATGTAGCGTCTTTTTATCTGTTCATGGTTAGGCTTTTGTTGCTCATCGGTTATGTGATCTTTCTATGTAGCGGTAGAAAACGAGTCCAAAAACAATCAGTAAATTTCAATCTCGATACAGATTTTTGAAGAAGAATAAATTTCGATGCGTCCAATAATTGTTGTTCGCTAAATTTTAATGTGTGGTCGAACAAAGACATTCCTCTCTTTTCCCTGGTTTCCTAAGGTTAAACAATAGCCTGCGTCTCAACCTTCGTTTGAATATCAGAAATCATGTTTAACCCTTAAACTTTGACTTTGGTATAATTTAACACAATGTAAATAATTCAAAACCAACGATAAGCGTTAATAGCACGAACTATTTATAAACAAAACACTCCTAATTAGCGCTTAAAGTAATTTTGAAGCAGTCAACTATTAACTTGGATAATAATTGACCGTTTTCGATCGGCATTGCCTCACCCATGGGAAACTTTGCCGGCCCACGTGATTTGTAATGGGATGGCTTACCGCGCATCATCCAAACAACACTGATAAGCGGCAAAATAGTTCGTTGGTGTTGTTTAATTTTGGCGCCGTTACTTCAAATGTCACGTCCACCAGCTGCTGTGTCTGTTGTGGCCAGTGCAGTGCGCCTGCGTGACCATCACCTTCGTTCGTTTGAGCGCTGCAATAACCCTGTCCTTGGGCCGTACCTTGCCTTGCGATCAGCAGCGCTTAGCTGATATGGGGGGCTCAGAATGTAAACAGTGACTAACGAGCGATCGTCGTTTGGAGACAACAATATTTACCTAAACGCCTTCATCATTTTGCACAAGCGAAATTAATCTCTCTCCGGAAGCGTTTCGTTTTCTTACCCGACCTGGTGATGGGAAAATGTTCATGCATTTTCGTTTTCCCGTTGTGTGGCTCCGATGTGGGTTTTCCGTGGAATGTACAATTTATGATGGGTGTATATTTGATGGGCAATTTCTCGGAGAATAAAGAGCAAAAAAAAGGGAATCGGGCCACCGGATAGGTACAAAAACACGCACTATTTTTGCCAGTAAGCCGGCGAAACATTCGTTTCGCACCTCCGATAGCATTCGACATCGCCCAGTGAAAGGCCCATTTTGGGGAGTCATAAGTCCAAGATCAGCCGTGCAGTACCACCGACAATCCCCCGTCCCGGGGCCGGGGGCACCGTTAGATTTGATTTGATGGGTGCCTGCGTGTGTCTGTGTGTTTGATTTTTTTTTGTCTTCAGCTTTCGCTGGTGTGGCGTTCCTTACCGTTACCGGCTGTGGCGGAAACTCCACCGCCAATCGACAGATTTTCCGTTTCGCGAAATTCCATCCCCACTCGCCGTGTTGGTCTTGGTCGGCCGAGGAAGTGCGCTTTTCACACCTGACGGATTTGCGGCTTCCTCGAATCGCTGGCGCAATGCTTTGCCGTGCTCTGTTGCTTGTGGGAGTGTGTATGAATGATTTGATTTTTTTACCTTTCTTTCATTTGGTTCGTCTTGGAAGAAAGTATTCACCGCGAACGGCAGTGCGCCGAGCGACACAGTGCAACGCACTCTGCGGGACAAACGCGGGCGGTGGCGAAATGCCACCGGAACTGGTGGAAAACGCGAGTCGAAATATGATTGTTCACAAAAAAAAAAAAAAAATCAAATACGACCAGTAAGTTTCCAGCGAGGAAAACTGTCGTCTCTATCGGTGATCTACTGCCGGAAGGTTAGAGGATTGTGGTGAGCAATCGGATAAAGCCGCATCTCCCCTCTCTCTCTTCCATCACCACTTGGTTTGGAGAAAGCTTGATCCCAAAAAGTTAATTGGTTTTATTTCGCTCGGAGCATGATGTCGTCGTACTCCATCCAGTAGGAAGTTTCTAATGTGTTCCGTTCACAACTGGGTTACACATTTTTCTGGGCGCATGCAAGCAACACTCCCTGCATGCACTTGGCCACAAGTGTCCGACCAGTCAGTGTGCCACTTGTTTCTAATGCCGAATGGTTCACATTTCGTTTCCCTTTCCCTACCCATGACCTCTGGGACCTCAAGAGGATCACGCCAATCGTGCTCCATCGGGCGTGGAAAAGAAACCCCCCTCTCGGGTTTTCTGCCACCATCGTCGCCACACTCCATTCACGGTTCATAAATTATTTTCAATTTGTGTCGGGGGCGCATATGATGCTCTCTGACAGCGGAAACCCCTTGCGATCGCCAGTACGTAGGACTGGAGGATTTTTATTGATTTCGAACGATTTCATTTCAGCGATCAGAAGAAGGGGTGGATAATTTCTGTGGCCACTTCTCTCGCCAACCAATTAACCGGCGACCATGTGTTGAGCGATGGAATTGCTGCTATTTTCCTGCTATGCCCTAATTGTTATTCCGCGCCCGGGATGATGTGTTTCGACAAACGCTTTGGATTTGTTTTGTTTCACGCTTGCATGTTCCAGCATCATCGTCAACGTCGATCGGGTGATTCTGAAGCATCTCTACTGGGTTTTATGCAGAGTTTTGTGCAGAGAACATGACAGAACAATAGTTTTTAAATCACTTGAAAAGTACGGGAGTTTTGGAGGCTAAAAAGTTAAAAACCATAAACCATAAAGCATATTAACCTGTCCACACTGACCAAAGAGGAGAACTGTCGTACCAAAACGATCATGTAACCAGTTCGTTTGGCGCCGGACGAGTTCATATATTCGACCCACATACCTTACCGTTGTTTTAGGGCATGGATTGGAATTTATAAATTAGCTACCTTCCGGCATGGGACGGGGAAGCGAAAAAAAACAAAGTGCTCCAGCAAAAGCACCGCTCGTGCCGATCGGTCCGCATCCACGTGGCCCTTGCGGCATAGATTTAATTGGTGAACGTGTGTTTTTGTTGTAGTAACTTTTTTTCTTGTATTTGGTTTGTTTTTTTTGGGTCCCACTTTTTATTTCCATCCCCCCTGGCCGCTACAAATCTACACACCGCAGTGTGCAACCATCTGGAATGATTGCGCTTGCATGATCTCTTTTCTCTGGGATGCTTTTTTCGTCTTCTTTTTTTTTGTTCTTTACGGAATGGTCTAGGGAGAGGGGTTGAAGGGTGGGCAGGGCCGAATGTTCGGTGGACCATGCCGTGTGGTACTGGGGTGCTCGTGGCGTCGAGGTAATTTTAATAATCTTTTCTTGTACCCTTCCTTCCGAATAGTTTCATTGAGGCCTCTATCATCCCTTCGCGAAGTCGTAGGAAATCTATGCAAAATAAAGGCAAAAAATTAATAAAAAGCTTCGAACAGTCACGCAAATGTCCGCAAGAGCAACAAAAAAGAAAACAAAGATATGTGATCGTACCCTCCTCTCGCTTCATAATAATCAGTGGGCAGAAAAAGATCTTCTGGTGAATGGAAAGTCTTCGGTGGCAATGGTGTCCGATTAGAAAACAAAAAATGGCCATAGTGTTGATCGCGAATTTGTGAAAAACCAATCCGCGCAAAGGACAGTTGATTGAACATTCGTATGATGACCGCTAGCAAAAAAACCGGGGGTTTGCTTAGCGTTTACCAGTTGTGCGCGGTTGACTGATCGTCGCTCGGTTGACTGACTGACTGGTGGTCGGTTGGTTTTTCGGTTGATCCTCATCATCATTATCATCATCATCAGTAGCAGCAGCAGCAGCAACGCTTTGCGTGTCGATCACGTTTGAAAGTAAATGTAGGGGAAGCTCTGAGCAAGAAGCGAAAATCGTAACGAAATAGAAAATCGCAAGAGAATCGGGTGAATGCAAACTACTACAGGAAAGAATCGAAATTCTGTGAACTAGCGATAGAAAGGAAGTACGGAAGAGAGATTAAACCAAAAGTGGAAAACCGTTTACTACGAAAAAGAACAGATAGTTATGAAAAAAAGATTATGATTTAAATTCGTTATCCGCATTTTGCAAACTTCGTTGTCGTTACGTTGCAATTTTCCTTTCTTCTACGCAGAAGCTTTTCCCGTTCCGGACTGAACTTCCTTGCGCACCTTTCACCAGGCAGCCGGAAGGGTTTCCACACGTCGATCAAAAACGACATTGAAAACGCAAATCGCGATCGGGGCAACTCGCGGAATCAAACTCTGACGACGCTGACGACCGGTAGATACCCCTTTTCTGTTCGTGCACGGTACCGTGCTCTGTGCACTGGCCCTGTTATTTCACGGTCCTTTGCACGATCCCACTACCACTACCAGCGTGTCATCATCACGCCCATCGTCGGTACGGCAGTACACACGGCGAGCGCTGTGGCTTTCCCGCTGTGCCGTTGTTTCCCGTTCGGGTAGGGAAAAACCACCAAGGGAAAGAGATTGCGCCGAACGTGCCGTGGTCGTAAAGTCGCTCGAAATCTCGGGAACAATCGTAGAACGGTTTAGGGCATTTGGATGGAAAATGTGCTACTGGTTTACGAACACGCGCCGGGTTTGGTGCAAGGTCGATGGCAGCAGAATTCCCAGTCTTTTCAATGCCAGCACTACCACGTTTTGGCTTAATGTAAACTTATCTGAATATTCTGTGTTCCGTTAAGCTATGTTTAATCATATACAAGATAAGTGGCGTTTTGCTGTATGTTCTATGGAAGACGGAAATTCATTATGTCATAACGAATTTTATTGAAAAGCTTGGAGTTTTTTTTGTGAATTACAGACGACTCTTATATCTTTACGCAAACCACGAAGCGGATTATACACTCACAGTAAACTTCGGAGCTAATATTTCTATTTTTTCACGAAAAATATTGTGTGGCAAGAAGAGGTCATGCAAGAATGAGTGGAAAAATATAACTTGTCGGTTTGTTGTATTGTTCTGGTTTTTAAGTCTACGTTTCATTGAGGTAGTTTGGAGTGATGTAATAAAGGTCAATCTTGATGTATCGGATGATAACACTCACTACAGGTGAAATGTGAAATGGGAGCCACTATTCCAGACTCAATATTAGAGGTAGTTCTGTCATGATTAGGAGAGCGTTCGACGGTGATAATAAGAGTTCTCAACAATCAACACCTCATTTTCCAGCAAGATCTTACCTACCAAGATCGGGTTTCCCCAGATCTAAAACCAATAGGAAATGTGTGGGAAATTATAGTTCAACAGATTTATGAAGATAGAAGACAGTACGAGACCATACTGGAGCTTAACGTTTATGTTTGGCGTTCCTTATCAGTAAAAAGGTTGAAAAAATTTCTGGACAGTATGCCATCAAGAAATCCTAATGGAGGACTCACTGATTACTATTCCATCTCATTTGCATTCAGCTATATCATTTTTATTTTATTTTATATGCCATATGCCAATCCTAAGTGCCGCTATCATTTTATAATACAACTGTTTTCAGTTTCTTGGTAGCAAAGGGGTTGGTTTATCGTTTTCACCAAAAATAGTAGTAAAGAGTTCTGATAGAATACCCAAAACTATTTATGTATTTTTTGACAAATCCCTGCTCAGAAAAAAAAGGCGAGGCTATCATTTTGGAACACAGTGTAGTCATTTTAACGATTTAACTTGGCTCAGAATTGGTTTTATAGATTTTAGTATCTTAGTTACGTTTAGTTGAAATTCCCTTATGCCTTAGAAATATTGATCTCCAAATGTGTAGTGTTTCATTAATGCTCACGGACATGTGAAAGCGATCTATGTTTACCGCCTCAGGAGAAAATACTTACCAATTGCACCCCCTAGGGTCCCTCATTCTCGTTACGATCTGCTTTATCTAAATCCATGTCGATCCAGGTTGGAGCGCACGAAATTTCGCACATTCGACACCAGGCTCTTTCGCTGTGATGACGTGAGTTTCAGCTAGAGCACATTCTTTCCTAATAATAAGCGTTACGCAGACACGATCGAGCGGAAGTAACGGCGCGAACATCAGGCAGGCGCGTCCGATCAAGCCAGCGGTGCGGATGAACCAGTTGCAAACATTGTATCACCCGACCCGGTAGCTGGCGGTACCTTGGAAAACCCTTCGCTTACCGGTCGAGTCCCGACGCTAGACGCCGCACTTGTGCAATGCACGACGCTGGAAGTAGCCGTCCAAGAGAGAAAGGGCATAAGAAAGTGAGAAGCAAGGAAAGGAAAGACCGGCGGACGGTAAAGGCAGAAATGGGCAGAAGATCATGTACCCGTTTTTCGTTCATACCGGGTGCGGCGGGCGGGCGTCTTCGCGTTGTGGGGGATTGCTGGTGGATCGCTGTACGCCGTTTCGACGTCGGAGGCATCGCCGTCGGCAGCTATTTTTGGCAGCGTAAAAAAACCATTCCAAAAACGGCGTTAAACCTCTCTCGGGTCGCCATCGTCGAACGTCGTTGTCGTCGCACCAAAAACGGATTACGAATTACAAACATCTTCTTCCCGGTACTTCCTACCATCCCGGGGCTCGTGTCTGCGCGTGTGTGGGTATGTTTTCTCCCTGCACTTCCTTTCCGCAATGGATGGCAACCAGCGTACGTGACGCGACGACCCGCAGAAGGCGCAAGCTATGCCGAGAAGGAAGTCGATGCCGAAATAAGTCACTTTTTCGTCGACCCGGTGGAAGACAACTGGCCGGGGAGGGTTGGCCGGTTAGTGCGCAGGAAGAGGGTCGGCCACTACCAAGCCAAGCTTGCGCTGCCTGCGCGCTGAGGAGTGTCGGCTCTGTACCGCTGCGTGGTGGTGTAGGTAAACCTGTCCGCGGTTTTATTCCTCCCCCGCGTTGGCGGACGGTTTCCTCTACCGCTTTCCAACCGATCCCTCCCTCCAGAACCCTTCGATCGACGTTTTGGATCGAACCCGCTCGAACGGAGCGCTCTCGGTAGGAGCCGTTTTTATGTACGAGCTGATGGGAACCAGATTGCATGAATTGTGGACCTTATATTTTATTGTGCTCGATGCATTCTTGAACGTTTGCTGCAGCTCGCTGCAACTAGCGACGGATCGATGGCGGTTGATGGGCTGGGATTCCATTTCGAGAGTGTTTGGGTACGACGGAAGGAATGTACTTCTATTTCTAATGACTGGACCTAATGCTGTTTACAGTTTGTCGCTGCTCCAAGGTGGATTTTTTTTCCTTTATCTGCACGCAAATAACATTGTTCATAAAACATTGTTTGTTTACCAATTTTTATTTTGAATTTATGGAAATTATTATATTAATTGTATGTTTCCAAAATATTTGAAGGCTCCATAAAACAACATATTTCACAAAAGTGACGCCATTGTATACGCTAGTGATAACATGAGTTAATAACAGCGTTGTTTTGTTTTAATGTAATATTTAAAAAAGAGTAACATACTTTCTTCAGAAACTCTTCTTTTGCTCATATCTTAATGAATAATCTCAAGAAACCGCAACGGAAAACATGTAATGTTTGTTTAACAGAACTGCACATATTATGTTTTTTATAATACGATGGGGCACATTTTGCCCACTCCACGTTAAAAACAACTAGACACGAGTGATTTTAAACTACGTTAGATTTCAACACATAGTCAATGCTCATAAAATTGAATTTGGATTTTAATTCCTTTTTTTCGAGCTAGGCTAGTAAAACACAGTTTCCAACTTATTGAATCCAATTTTTAAAGCTGTTAGGAATTTGTAAAGGCTCAGTTACTTTTAAAAATTTATGTTCACTCATTGCTCATGCATTGGCATGGCGTTAAGCATCAACCAGATTCATTAAAGTAGTGTGATGAATTCATTCGTTTTGAAAACGGCACAGTGACGTTTAAATAAATAGAGTTTAAGTTCGGCAAGATAAAATTGAAGAAATCGTTCCGTCAGCTTTGTTTTTGGGCGAGTCATTTGGGTTTTTCGCCAACCACAAATTTGAATGGAATTTATGTTTGCCGAATCGGAAAGGTGAAAGAAGAGAGGGAGCAGCGTTTGCGCGTTCACAGCAAGCTGAAGATGAAGATAGGGTCAGCCTGATGGCCACCGTTGTGCGAAATAGCAAAAGGAACAACGTAAGTCAATTGAGCTGCCGCGATAACATCTTCCTATGAGCACTATTTTTCACGCTGATTGCGATCGGGCGGTCGCGGGTCTCAGCCAAAGCCAAAAATCATCATTGTCATATAAGTGTCTAGCGTTTTTCCCGCTACAACTTGGGCACGATGTTGCACGAAATCTTGATGCTGATGCGAAATGAAAATCACTACGCGGGAGAAGAAACCCGGAACAAGACGCCGGCGCAAAGATGACGAGGCGTGTGGGGTTCACCGACACGACGGTCGGTTGGGACTCGGGAAATGAACTCGGGGGGGGGGGGGGGGGGGGGGGTTGGGGTGGCAGGAGAGCGCACAGCCCCGCGCGGAAAAAGCAAAGGATGCAGTGCATCAATAAAATTGGACTTTCCTTTTACTCGCCACTACAGCCCCCTGTACCCGTCCACCCCCCTCTCAACACTCCTGCTACTCGGCGAAGCGTGAGCAATGGGGCAGTCCGGGTGTATTTTGACAGGCACGGGGCCCCCCGATTATGTTTGTTTCTCCGGACCGTTTTCGAGAACCCGAAAATGCTTCTACTCTTTACGGCGTGTTCCGTTGGGGAATGAAAAATGGAATGTCTCGCACCACCCCCCCAAACCGACGCTGTTGTTTTTGCGTGGGACTGCTTTTCCGCTCACACTTTCCCCACTTTCCCCGTTGGAGTTACCGCCTGTCGCGCCCCATCAAGCCTGTGAAGGGAAAACTGGTCCAGTTGTATAAAGCCACCGGAATCCGTGCGATTGTCGCGTGATCGTCCCCGTCCTCGCCCCGCCGGAGATGCCGGTCGTCATCTTGCCGGTGTCGTTCGTCTCTGAACAGATTAATGCAATCGTGGCCGCATGCCCCGGCCCGGCAACGTGATCGAGCGTCATGGAGCGTAGCGAAAACGCGTGCAGATGTGGCCGAAAAGTGATCGTCGTTTCCGCACCGTGAGAGACTGCACACACACCCAGACCCAGGGACGCCCGGAAGGTGAGGTGGTAAAAGCGGAACGGCCGGGGGGGGGGGAGAAGAAAAGCGGAACCTGTTAGCCATCGTGTGCTTATTAGCTCGGCTGAAAATGGATGCATTTATTATGTGCACTCATAAATATCCATTTTTCGATCAAGTCGCGTTGAGCGAAAGGAGGGACTTTATTTGAGTTTGTCTGCCTGTGTCTGTCTGTGTGTATGTGTGTCCGGCAGGAAAGAAAAAGAAGTTGGTCTACCGTTCTTCGTTCGTTTCGTCGAGCGGAGGAAAAATATATGCATGCCGCGCATCGAGCGGTACGGAAAAAAACCAAATCGCCATAGGCCCATTTTTCCCGCAAGGAAATGGTGAACGGAGCCTTATTTAATTTTCCCCTCTTGGTTTTTAGTTTTGCTATTGTGCTCCTCAATGGGTTCGATTTTGGAAGCAGATTAGACCGGGAAAAGAAAAGTGCATTGCTTTTCTCACCGGTAATTTTGTGCTTTTGGCCAATGAAGTGTACGGTTCAGGGCTGCTCTCCCGTATTGACAACGTGCACAGTGGTCCTCAACCGATGGGGCTGTTCGGTCGTTTAGACTTTTTACCAAATGTTCAATTGTTTTTAGTATAATTAGTGAGTTTAGATTTTAGGTCGAATAAAATACATAGCGGTAACGGTAAAAATAGTGGTGCAATTAGTAATGTAACTAGCAGTATGATGTTATTTGTGTGTGTCAAGAACACAATATTTTACATATTTATACCAATTGTGATAGAAACACGGCTTTTCTTCTGAAAAACATCAATTTTCACCGTAAACCAAAACAAAATACACGAAAAAACCTGTTTTTCTTCCTAGTGTTGGTTGTTCCTATAATAGTAGAGTTGTGTAAATCGGATTCAGAGTCATGAATCTGAATGAATCTCTGCCTTATAAGGGATTCATGAATCTTTCGCCGCGAGATTCATGAATCCCGAAGACACACCAAATAGTGTAAAGTCACCAACCAAAAGTCGGTTGAGGGACCACCTTTTTTTTTTTTTTTTTTGGTCTCATTGTCCACGCCTATGACAGAATCGGGGAGATTCATGACAGAACCATGAAAGATTCATGAAGATTCATTAAGGTTTCGAAAAATTCATTAAGCTTTGAATATTCGAATCCGCAAAGATTCATGAATCCATCTGAATGAATCTTAGGTAAAAGATTCATATGAATGAATCTCGCCAAAAGATTCATTAAGCACAACACTATATAATAGTGGTATGGTTCCTATAGTTGTGGTATCGTGTTTCTATAGTGGTGGTAGTACAGAAAATTTTGAAATAAAATTTTTTGAAAATATTTTGACTGTAACTTATTTTTGAAGCGAATTTAAAGCAGAACGGCTAAATTACTCATAAACCAATGCATTGTTTTGGTCATAGACTCCCCATAAACCAATGCATTTTTCAGTGTTTTGTAGCCTTAAGGAAAGCATGGCATACCTGATCAATTCTTAAGAAATCGAGGGTATTAGTACAACCTGGTTGGAAAATATTAATGTTGGAGCCTTATTTTATTACGGAATGAGAAGATTTATCTTTTAAACACTCCGCAGAAGATCAAAGAACATTTCATAGAAGAACAAATACCTCCATCGGTACTAGCGCCACTATGGGAGTACTTACCCTTATTCGATAAGTTTGTTGTCCAGGTAACACTGATACAAAAGTGTTCGTTATCAATTTGAGATTTTTCTTGTTTACAATAATAGAGTAGCACTAGCTAGCAATGCCAGCTGCGTACGAAATATATTTTTATATATCATACCTCATAAATATAATCAAAGAAGATTTATGGTGGTTTTTGTCATGAAATGATCTCAACAGATACTCTTTTGACAGACTTTTGGAATACAGCCAACTATATTACGTTCCGAAGGAATATATTCATTAATCAAAATATTATTTTCACTAGATACGGGCTGTTTGTATTGCTTAATGTACTGACGTAAAACAATTGTGACCGTTAGTCTTACGAGAGCCATAGCTACCCCATTCATGCTTTCTGAGTCTGTGCATTGTGTCTGCCGGTTGGTCAGCTTGCAATACAGGTTGTGTGCCTTTCTATTGTCTCAAATCAATTGTGTTTACATTGTCTAAAATTCTTAATAAAATGTTCATGAAATGTTACTAAAACATACAAACTCCAATCAAATCAGATATCTGAAAAAATAGTTATTTTCAAATTTTCATCACATTGTGTGACTCTATTAGTTACATTTGTGCATCTACATAATAATATTTGTTATCCTGCTATCAATTTTGCAAACTGAAACATAGTTTTCAAACATTAACGTTGTATGAAATGTCAAACCAAATGGCCAGCGGCCGAGCCACTGTGCCGCGCCGGTAAAAGGCCGATGTGGTTTGTTTCCGTCCTCTTTCACTCTCGCTCGCTAATTAATAGCTACTCCTCGACCGATGGCGGCCAGATTTGATTTGAGTGAGTGCGGGTACGATGATTAACGTGCGCGGTGCGAAAAACCTTTTACTCGGCATTGCATTTAATTACTGGTCAGTCAAAACGTATCAATAAAAGGAAAGAGAAACAACGGGCGAGCCTCCTCTTACCCGAAAGCCCATAATTGTCAGATAAAACATACTTCATTTCCATTATTAGTTCGTTAAGACAAACGACCGCGACCGACGACGACGATGACGATGACGACCGGAAAAGCAGCGCGCCTGCGAAGACGAGAGTGATCGTCGGATTAGCGGATTCCAAAATCAAACGAGTCAATTAAACTATAAACCTGAAACGATTCGCAAAACAGTGCTGCGCCGCTCCCACCCGTCGGTCCACAACAGATCCATGTCCGCGGGTCTTACATTGGACACGGGTCTTTTGCGACCCCAAAACAATGTGCCAACCTGGGCTTCCAGCAGCACGATTTATGGCCACACGGTCTGGCTGCTGCACCGGACCGATGTGCCGCACTAGAAAGTGGAGAGCTTGACGAACGGACTCGGACGGAACCTCGGAACTTGGCCGTCCGGGCCCGGGTTTTAGGTACCTCCCGTTGCCACCCTGGCTGGCCTTTGCATTTTCCAATACATCCATCTTGCGGTTTAATTTCCTGTCCCGCTCTCAGGCGCGCGAATCGGGTCAGGTGAATTGCTCGATGTGCGTAAAATTAATTTTTCCTTTATGCTTGATTAGAAAGATTTAGAGATTTGCGGCTACGGTGGAAGCTTGAAGCGCACTGAACGGGGCGGGGAATCGCAGCAAGGATTGCAGGGCGGTGGAAGAAGTGGAACAAAAACTGTACGAGATTTACGACTGTTGAATTGGGAATTTTGTGGATCGCGTGCTCACCGGCATACCGTTGCCCGTACGGAGCAAGGGATGAGTGGAAGGGTGCGATGGTGGCGGCTAATGGCCAATTGGCGGGACTCGGGTTGCTAACTCTTAGGGGTGTTAATTAAATTTATTAATCAAACATTGCAAAATAATGGAGTCATGAGAAAGGATCATTTCGGCCATCATGGTTGGTGTTCGTTTATGGTTGGTTGTTTTTGTGTTTCGCGGCATCAAACCTGGCAGCTTGCAAAAACGAAGCTTTCCTGCGCAAGCCGCAAAGTTCCGTCCACGTGTGGCCACGCGCACAACAACGGAAGATCCCGTGTCGAGACACATTTTCACGGAAGGCCATCATGATACCGCGAGTTCGCCGCCTGAAGGAAATAAAGGGTTGGGCTTTCGGGCCAGACAACGCCCGAAGAAGCGGATCTATTGTAGAATGGCGTGTCTGGTTCTTGGCGTCGTCGTCCATCGTGTGTGATACATATTTGATGGATGCTTTGGCTTCGTCGGCATGATGGTGGTTTACAGTGAAAAACTTTCGCCCCTCAAAGCACGGACAGAATAGTGTACTTGCTCGTTTCAAGCTTCCCAACGGCCACGGCTTACGTCATCTGGTCGTGGCGTCTGCGGGACAGGACCATCACGTACACGTCGGCTCAAATTACTTAGTCGACGAAAAAGGCAAGCCCTTCCTGGTGCGGTCATTCCCTCAGGAAGGCGGGTGGGGGGCAGGGTACGTGGGGAGGCGGTTTTAATGGCATGCGAATATTACTCATGGAGTCCGATGTTATCGAAGTGCTGCCGAGCGAAAGAGCGATGAAAAACTGCGCGGCGGGAACGATTTTGGGCCGCACGTTGAATTGAATGCATGTACGGCCGGGAAGGAAACAAATGTGTTAACATGGCCGTAGCCAAGTATGTCACAGATATTAAAATTTCCTTTCAATTATATAAAACCGCTCGGAAGGCGTTGGATTGATTTATGGTTGCTTGGAAATGCTACGAGTTCCATTCAGGTTGTCTGCAGCGTGTGGTGTTTAAAAATGAAAAATAATAAATAGAATAAGCTAGCAAAGTAGCTGTTTTAAAAATACATAACATGTTACCAACCTAATGTTTGTTATGCATAGATGAAAATTGATACAAAACATTTAGCCATTTGAAACATTTTAAAGTTATTGAACATCGGATTCATAACACATAATATAACATTTTAAGCTATCCAACTGTTTTAGAAAATCAAATATAACGACAACTAAAATAAACATAAAAAAATGATACTGTCCAACTGCACAATTCCGCACGAAAACGTAAACATTCTGCAAAAGTTTCTATCTGCTTTTGTTTCTTAGACTTGATTATGGGATCTTTGAGGTTGAAACATTTCGGTTTTAGCGGTGTAATAACTTGTTTCACATAATTTTGGTTAGTTGTGATTAAATCAATATGGTCACTCATAGCTTTGTTGCCTCAAAATATGCTAATTACGTTGGTACAGTACGTATGTTTAAACAATGAGATATTTTTTTTTTTCAAGTATACTTTCAAGTATACTTTACTTTCAAGTATACTTTACTTTCTTTCAAGTATATTTTACTAGCACTTTATCAAAAAGAGATTATAGAACGATATTAACTGTTTCCTGCATACAAATGAAATTTTGCATTTGTTCACATTCACACAAGTAAATCATTTAAACTGTTGAGTCATTATTAATTGTTGAAGATATTTTAAGTCCGCATAGTTAGTTTTTTATAACAGCTATGAGCTGATACATATGTAATCAGAGCTGATACATATGGTCACATATGTAATCAGAGGTGATTTAGTGAGAATTTGGTAAATTATAATTTAAGATTATGTGAACAAGATTTAAAACACATTTCTTATGCATCGTTTTGTTCTGTCCTATTAAAATAAACCAGTTGTTAAACTATAATACTGGTCCAATGGTATCCAAAGATATCTTTTTGTTAAGGTTAGTTAAACTTTATGAAATGAATGTAGTGCATTAATTTGCAAATCTAAGACCGATATTTTGTATCAAAATATTTGTTTCACTTCATATCACCGCGGCGTCAATATGTGCTTAACATATTTGCCAACAGCAATCATTGGCCCTGGCTAATGCGTGACGGAATTGATTAGCTTTAGCTGTCGATCCGTAGCCTCGTTCCCAATCGCCGCTACCGTTCACTTTCCTTGGCCGGACGAATGGTTTTCTGTGTATTTTCCTGGCGCCGCCCGGCGAATGCATCCTTGCGACGCACGGTGCCATCTGCTGGAGCAATCCGACTGCTCCAATTTATCTCGTCGTTTGTCATGCGGCCACCAAACGCGAAGGCGTCGGCCGAGGGCGTACTTCGTAGGCGATCGCAGAAACGACCAAACCAGACGCACGAAGGTGGTGGAATTCGTCTGGCCTGGCGCACTGGACCTCGCTGAACCGCGCACCGACCGAATCGTCCCGTCGCCACCGGAACCGGTGCGTAGCCTCCGTCCGCCGAATGGGCTCGGCTCGCGAAACCCACGGAGACATTAACCCCGCAGTGGGCGGACAGCGGACCCGAGTACACTATGTTGTGTTGCGCCTGGGTTTGGGTGGAATGTAGGTGTGTTCTTGTTCCCACGAGGCCATGGGATGGGAAAAAGCGGGTTGGGACACCCTCTACCCGGTGCCACAAGGAGCCCGGCTTGTCCGAAACACCCCGCACTGGCGAGTGAGCGAACTGGCGGGCGAAAAGCGAATCGTCCTCGAAAGGAACCCACTATTTTGCAGCATATGTCGTGCTACATAGCCGCAAAACAGACCGATGGGAGAATGAAGGAGGGTTGGGGGGTGGGGGCGGACATCGAAGAACGATACGAACCGTATCTGTCTGCGGCTAGTCTGCGAGCATAGCAACAGCTTCGAGTTTAATTGCATGTTCATCCTGGTGACTATGGCATATTCATCAAGCGTGTTTCACTCCTTAAAGTATACTTTAAACGGATGAGTTGATTTTTTATTAATTTCTTTTCTACGCAATTTTTACGAAAGTAAATTCAGACCCTGTAAACCAGATTCAATATTTCGCGGATCGCTTTGTTTGATTCTTTTGCTCTTTCGCTTTCTCTTCGAATAAAGGTCAACTTTAACTGATAGCCTAAATTTGCACTTTCGGATTTTTCAACCCAGGCTAAATTTGCACCTCAAAATTGAATTAAAAAGACACGTACTACTACATTTCGACACGTACGTACATTTATTATTGTTTTAACTCTTAGTTAAAGCACATCCTCAAAATGCTAGTTTCATTAACATTTATAAATGAGTCGTTACATGGAAGTTAAAATGCCGAACGATTTGAAACTAACGAAACTAACGATGTCTGCTATGCATCTTTCGACGAGATTCATTGATATTGATCTTTCATCCGAGGTTCGTTCGAATTAAGTTGTGATTCTTTCAAAATCCATGATTCTCCAACGATGCGTTAGTCTGTCGACTAAAAAAAGAGACCACAGTTTGGTATACCCTTTCTAATTCCAGAAACGCTCAAACTAACGTTCATTATTAAGATTCATGCATCTCTGGAGAATACTTTTGCAACTTTAATTTGCTTTCTTTAAAGATGGATTTTTTTTTCTTTAGAATGGATGATTCTTCATGATTTTTTCTTTAGAAGATTCACATCCATTCATTCATCGTAAAAAGTCTGAATTCAGAATTATATGTAAACCTGAATATAAATTACTCTTGCCTAAAGGTATAAGGCAAGTTGCCAAACGACAAATATTTGAAATACACACATACAGACCTGATGTGTTTCTGATAATTTTGTTATGCTGCAAAAGATAAGCAACTCAAATCGCACACAAGATATCGTATCTAGCCATGCTGATAAGATTCAATGTCAGCAAAATGCAACTGGAACGAAATGTTTGCGCATCGAAAAATCCCAGCCTTCCCAGGGAGGAGACAAAACAGTGGAAGCCGCCAACCTGGCTCCACCCTCCGCCGCGATTAACCTCTTCCTGCGGCGTAGAGTACGGGAAAAGACTTTCGATAAAGTGTGGCAGGGCGTTTGCGAAGCGCGAGATGATTCATATAGCACCGTGGCACGCGTACGCTCGCATACATGGATTCTTGACAAACACAGTATCTTTTTTCCTCGCACTGCCACGCGCCCTAGTCCCCCACTCTGTCCCCGGTTGGATTCGTGCTGCAAGAGTCGACGATGAAATTTACCGATGACTCATACCGACCCCTTCCGAGGTTTGCAAACTGTGCAACCGGCAACCCCATCCATGGGCACTGGGGTATTGCTGGTTGCAGGAACAACGACGACAACGACGACGACGACGATGCTCCTTAACACGCACACCATCGCACGCCGAACGGGGCGATCCCAACGATCGGGAAAGAACGCTCCACACACGTCCGCTGCGTTATGCTTTCTTTGGGGGGGGCGGGTGGCTACGGTGGTCTATGCTGACTGGAAGGGAAAACATTGCCGGCCCGGCGTTGTGTCATCGCGGCTCGTACACGAATTGGGTTACGATTCGCCGCAGCCCCTTTCTCGACGAACTGCTGCCATTCGCACTTGTACCGTTTTGTCCATCTCTTAACCTCCTCCTTCAAGCCGTTTATTTACCCTTCCTCCCGGTGTATCCCATTACAAACGTCCAACAGGCCGCAAAAAAAAAAAACGCTTTAATATAATGGCAGGGCAGAGTAATTCACCAAGAGTTGGAAGAAATTGTATCCTCTCGTATTAACTTTATGGATGAATTATTTATTTGTTACTTTGAAAACATGTTGATATAAACCTTCTAGACTCAGGCGCACATTTGTTAAACAGCTAATAAAAATAAGGTACGTGTGATAAACTCTAACCCGTTATCAACTTTCACTTTAGAAACCTATCTCCAAATACTGTGTTCGTTCATTAGTCATACATTATAATCGTCTTGGGTTTTTTGTAGCCATAATTCTCTAGCTATGGTTTAACAGCAACTAGGAATTCTCAACTAATATTTATTTTATCTGAACAACATGAGAGATTTTTTTGTCCATAAAAATGGAACAAATTGTGTTGCGTCATATCTAAAATTACTTTTGTGTTTTTTTACGGAAATAAAAAATAAAAAATAGCTGCAGCTCATTCTTAAAACTTATCTATAAAATGTGGTTAATAAGAATGTTATAACGTGAACGCAGGGTAACCGAACCTTTAAAGCGCATAACGAAAAGTTTGAGCAGTTTTAATTGTTTCTTAACACATGAACTTTGCTTTAGTATTTTTGTTACGTTTAATTTACGTTTTATTATCGCCTTATAACTGGGTTGATTATTAAAAATATTGAAACAAAACTCGGAACAGTTTCCCGTTTTTTTCTAATATGATTATATGAAAACTTTCTATATCTAATGGTAAGAAATTGTGTTTTTTCTCAATGCTGTAATGTTCAGTTTTTCTAGAAACTAGTGCTTATACTAGTGACTCCATATAACTTTCCTCTCGTGTTTGTAGGTACAAAACTCTCCCCTAAAATTCACCCCGTGTATAACCAAACGGCACGGTCATCGTACGAACAAACGAGCCGGGCCAACATGTGACAGAATGGGTAAAGCCCCTGTCGCGTGGTTAGTTAGCCTACGCAAACAGGATACCGTCTCGGGATGGTTATAGGGGAAGCGGTTGACAATTCCCTTTTTTTTCGCTCACAATTCTTTTTTTTATTGGCCTACGAGCTGTTCTCGGCGCCAGCACTTTCTTGGCACCGGAGGGCAAGTAAGGATAATTCATGGCTACTCGCCTCACAACAGCACGCAGCGGATTCGATTGTCTCCGGCGCGCTATCCGGAGGTGTTGGATGATTGTTTGGAACGGGTAAACAGGGGGTGTGTTGGTGGTGGGCGCATAATGCAGAAGCCATGTACGTCCGAGGGCACCCTCTCTCAGATCTTCTGAAAGCATGGCAAACTGATACGATTCGCTACGCCGGCAACGAGATGATGTCGACGACGACGACGACGCGCAGGACCAACAAATATTTGTTTGTAAAATGGCGAATGGGACACACTCTAGCATCGGCCACAATAATTGAGCAATCGACCAGCGCCACGGGGAACGCGTACGTCAAGTGTTGTGCGAGTGACACACATTACGGACTCATTACAACCCCCACCCACCGTTGCCACCCACACCACCGCAAGGATGATGACAATGGAGGGAGATTGCTTTATTTTGCATTCGTGTTTTCCGCTCTTGCTTTCGCGCCCCCGTCCATTGTTCACACACAATTCCACTTGTTGCACCGGGATTATCTTTATCGTGTCCGTGCATCGCCCAGATTATCGCATTTTGCAGCAGCGTTAGTGTGTGTCTGTGTATGACGGGTTGATAAAATGTCGCAAGGGATAAGCAGCAGAATTTCGCAGAAATCGATCGATAATCTTATCACGGTCGCAAATAATTATGAGCGAACAAACGTCGACGAACGACGGAACGTGGGTGGAAAGGTGGGCAGATTAAGAGGCTTCCTCTATTCCTCTCACGTAACCAACCTCACAAAGGGCTCCGCCGCTTTCTTCCATCGGCCAAAAATTATTATTAAGCTTTCCATCTGGTGTGTCCCAAATGTTTCTTGTTGTTACAGTTTCATTCCACTTTTTTTACTCACTATCACCTGCGCCACCGTTTCACCCAGCCCTGGGATGGAAACTGGCGGAAAATGACGTTGAAAATGCGTTATGAAGCGAGCGGTCGTTGGTGGAGCGCTGCCGGGGCGGGGCGGGGAAGAAAACGCTAGATTTGTTCCCAGAATTCGAAATGAGCCAGGTTAGAGAGATTTTTTTTTTTTTGATGGATTGGTGGATCAGAAGAGGGAATTGAGGTTATGATCATGATGACGAACGAGGACGCAGCTGTCAGTTCCAAGGCGGACGTATATGGTCCCTGTGCAAAGAGCGTGTCAATTGAAGCCACTGAAAGAGCAACATAAAATTACCGCACATAGCGAGAAACAATAACAAAAAAAGGTGTTTACTGTGTACACAAAGACAAAAAGATTCAACGGGGGATGAACGAAATGGGTGAATTCGATGGGGGGAATTATAGTTGCAAAAATTTAAACCATAACATTTGGCACAACGAAAACGAAAAGGCTTACAGTGATGTACTTTGGAGAATGCAAAAATTTTCGGTTTTCGATCTCAAATTGTTGTGATGAATATTTTAAAACGTGTTTCTCGGAACCAAGATGCATTTAAATAAGTATAGCCACAAAACAAAGCACTATATAAATAGAAAACAATTCGTATCCTGTATCTATGGCATTTCCAACATACAAATTATTTTTGAAGAAATAACGTAAAGCTATGTCGAAAAATTGTTTACGTTGTAAAGATTTATTATTTCCTGTACTTTGCTTCATGCACTTTTTCTATTGACCTCTGATAGTACATAAAGACTCCTACTTATTCACGGTAAAGTGAGATTCGGTAGCCACGAGTAAGCCAACATCACAGATAATCCTCAAATTGTTTAGAACAGCGCCGAAACTGTTAAACATCAACACGAAGCAATAAACAGTTTAGGATCATTCACTTTTCTAACTAAGCGTTATTGCGAAAGTAAAGAGAAATAGGAAAGTGATCTTGACACGTAGCTCATATAGTAGTGCACTAATATAGTAATAGACTATAGTAAATGCAAAAATGTATGCTTATCGAGGCTTAGTCTATTTGTAATTTGTTAAAAAACAATCCTCAGTATTTGTTTTATAAACGATTTATTTCGATAAACACTTGGCAGTCAACCTGTGAAGAAGAAAAATTTACAACAAATTTCATTATATAATATAACAGGTTTAATATCCACTATCCATGGTAACAACTTTTTCAAAGCATTATTCTCTTTAAATAGATGAGGCTAAATATGAACTGTTTCTAAACATAAGATACTGTCTGCAATAGTTGGTTGATAAATTCATGAAAATCATTCCTTGAAAAATCTCCTTTTTCCGTTGGAAATAAAAACCTCGTTGAGATACATCACTGATCGGGACTGATCACTCGGCTTTAATCCCAAGAGAGATCGGCAATGATCCTTTGGTAATTCGGGGACATCGAAAGAAACGTCCCCCGAAGGAGAATTGAATCACCGCGCGGAGATACTCCTTTTATTTCCTTCTCCGGCTGGCATCGACCATGAGCTCATTTCCCCCGCCTCGGTGGACTTTAGCCTCAGCTCCCTTCGTCTTTTGCTCGCCTCCAAGCTTAGCGCTGTCTGCGTCGAACCGGCTTAAATCGCGAACGATCAGCCCATGTGGTTGTGCATCACGTTGCGGCTTAACACTTCGTTTGGTTTGTGTCTTCCTCCCCGCTGAACCATGGGAGGGAAAAGGAGAGAATGAGCATCGCATAAAACATTCTACTGCCGGCTTGAAAGCAACCGGCATTTGTGCGCTCTCCACCACGACCCGCGGAACACAGGATGATGGAACGTTTACTAAAGAGTCTGTGTGCTGTGGTTTATGTGTGTCTGTACGTGGGATGATGCTGATGGCGCGACGGGCTGCAGTCGCGACGCCCTTCCAGCTGTCCGTTTCCATCCATTGGTTCTGTGTCGGTCCGATCAGCCACGATCATCGCGTCGCGTTTTGAAGAAGCTCAACCAAGGGTGGAAATATGTGCGGATGGCACGGGGGCAAACCGAGGAGTAGATACTCTTCGAAATTCTCATTCTGCCAACTCTCTGTCTAGTATGAACCGACCCGGTCTGAACGAGAGCAGATTCTGGGCGAAGCTGGAAGTCATGCAATGTTGGGTGTTTTTTTGCCCCATGTGATGAATTTTTAGGGTTTCTTAAAGGTTCGTTTCGGGGTTTTTTTTTGTGGCACTATTGCGAAGCATTTTCAAATTTTTTATAAGTGATTCCTTGTCTTCTCCGCTGACTTAAGGTTCCGTTTAACCTTAGTCAATAATAACGATCATTGGCTTGCTTTCCTATACACGCTCGCTATGGTCGCTTGTATGGTCGTTATGCAGATGAGAAAAACATGATCCATGACATGAAGTTAAAAGTAAAGGAATGTTAAGTTCGAATCAATTTTCGTGATAAGATTTGTCTTATCGGATAAAAAAACAGTAGTTTTGTCTAATTTATGAACATTGTATCTTTCCTTGTTGCATCAACCGCGCTTGTTGTCAAAAAAATGTACATTTTTTGCATTATTGAAAATTTCATAGCTTTATGAACTATAATGAAATCTCCAAAAATACCAGATCAATTTTTCTGTAATGTTTGGAAGTGGAGAAAACAAAATAAGTTCAGTTCAAATCCAACCAAACCAAACCGAGGTAAAGGAATATAAGATCTTAGCTAAGTCTTAACAACATTCATCAAATAAATAATAGCTTTAAAGAGAATAAATCAATAACTTCTAGGAGCTATTCGTAAGACAGGTTTTTGGCAGCAAAGTTCGCTGAATAATGAATAATGAATTGCAAATTCGGGAATGGGTGGCATTTTATACCTATGCCAGAACAAAGGATGCACTTAGTTCTTGAACTTTAAAGAGCGTGTGTGCTCCAATGAACCATTTCCTCGGTGCAATATTGTGCAGCTCGCCAAAGGGGTTCAAAGGAAAACTTCGGAAAAATATCCAATTAAACCCCCTCGAGTCAATTATTTCCCGTCGGTGCGCCCTTACTTTATGGCACTTCGACCGGTGTGAGTACCTCTCCGGAGCAGCATAACGAGATGCAGTCTGCATTTGCTGGTGTGCGTAGCGATGCAATCCAACCCTCGATGCAATCCCAAATCCCTTTGTTACAATTCAAAGCATTTTCTGTCCCTCTCACACTCCCTTTTTGCTGCACCGGTTCGCTCTCACTCTTGCTCTATTTCTAGCTTTCTCACTCTATTTTCCCTTCTGCACCTGTGCGTTTAAGCGACACGAGAGTCCTCTTTGGACGGACCGTCGATGTTTTCCTCCGGGGAATCTGGTGTACATGTGTTTTTTTCCCCTTCGACGAGACAGGCATTACCACCCGATCGTCGTCGTCCTTGCCGACGGACGGGAAAAACTAGGGGAAAATTGAACACACACAGACCGGCTGCAGACCACGGGTGATCTCCCGGTAGACATGACGAAGCCATTGGACGTATTCGGGACACCTTTCTTCCTAGTCGAATTCCGGAATTTCTGAAGCATTTTTTTCAAAAAAAAAAAAAAAAAGCGCAACCACACATCCCCATCCCCCGAAAAGCCGGCTTTCTTTTCTCCGGAAATCGACGAACATTTTGGAGAAAGAAAATCGAGCTCACTGTGGCTGGATGCCGTGCAGCGCTCCGTGGTAAAAGGAAAATTCGATCCTGCAGAAGAGTTTGCAATCCGTCCGACGAGATCCGCTCGCTCGCAGAAAACGGCCCCCACGGGTTGGTCCCACCGCGTGCACCACCACTCCCTCCTTCCCCCCCGGGGCTAGGTTTCGATTGCTTTTCCATTCACACTTTCCCTCCGCACAACGGGCCCGTCGCGTGCCCTTTTCCGCGTGGCCGCAAACATCTCCGGTGCGGCGCGGTGTGTGTTCCCTTCTCTTCTTCTGAGATCGCTGTGTCTCTCTCTCTCGCTCTTTCTCTCGTTCCACTCTCGCTCCTGCCCAATTCGCGGTCCTCGCGCCCTCCCGCCCACCACACCGAAGGCCCCGCACGCACGGGTTCCACGCGGTTCCACGTCGGAACGGAACGCCACTCCGGCTCAGTTGGTCTTCGAGTGCCGTGCTGTGCAGTTCGCTAGCTTTTGACCGCGCGTTCAAACTAACCCCGGACGCCCGGTGGGTGTGTGCGTGTTGAATCGTATGTGTGCAATCTTTCTCTTACCCACTAGGAGCGCTATTTATTCGTTTAAAATAACGTTTTGCTAAGTAACCACAGCGTGCAAGATAAAGGGAAAAATAGGAAACCTAAATTAAAACAACAACTAGTTCCGGAACCCGCCGGAGATACACAGGAGCAGCAGCGGTTGGGGAAATTGTTTCCGTGCGAAAAATTTGAAACAAATTCCAAGTGGTGTGTCTGAAGTGTGTGCGGTTTTACTTATTCTACGTCACGTATACCGTCATCCCATCCCTCCCCTGGGCCTGCTGGCTGGTAGCGGTTGTTTGCTGGCGTTTTTCTGATGTAGGTGTTTGTATTAATTTTGCAAAAGTGTACTTAGCTAAATAAAGTTACCCAAAAATCCCCACCCCCCAAGAAAATAATCATCCAATATTAGATCGTGCGAAGCTTTTCGGCTTTTGAGGTTGGCCCGTTTACGTTTGAGGTTAAATTTATGTTTCTTTTTCTCCGGCTGCGTGTCTAACTCCGTATTAATCCCGATCCCGGTCGTCGGTTCACGCCGGACTAAAAACTTGCCCCCAATTGCGGGGCCCTTTAATTGGGCTGGTTGATTTGTTGAGTTGAGGGGTTGTTTCGGTGCACCCCACAAACCCGTAACTTCATTCAGTGACTGTGCCGACCTTATCGGAACCCTATCTCGGGGGTGTTTGTGTGTAGGTTTATGTGTGCGTGTGTGGTTGTGGTGGCAGTGTAATGTTTCATTGTGACGGAAGGACTTGTTGTGCTGTTCCTTGTTTAAATGGGGTTCGAATATCATGAGTTTCTTCGTTATATTTTTTCGACTTTCGACCAGTGAGGTACTGATTGTGTTATGTTTGTGCGCATTGTGTTCCAAGTTTTGAAATCCTTGGACGTAAAAAAAAAAGTAATCGCAAACGAACAAGCGCATAATTTTCCTCGTTAGATTATACCCTATGTGGCCATTTGTAGTGAACGGCTAGACGATGTTGTTGCAAAAGACGTGTGTGCATTCGGTGTTCGAAAAATAGTTCGTTGACGAATCATTAGAAGATGAATCCTGAAATTGTTTTCTGGTTTTTCTTTTTTATTACCTTAACTTAAACTGCTTTCGCTTTAATTACTTAAAATTTATTTTGTTTGCAAGTGAGGAAGGTGCCTGTAACGAACTTTCAGAAAACATTTCTAAATAAAGCCAAAATTTATCAAAAATACTGAACACAAGGATAAAAACCCAGTGGTGGTGCGTGCGTGAGCTGGAGAAATGAAAACGTGAAAAATTTTGAGCAAAAATAGCACACCGAATAGCGAAGCGAAGTAAATTAATTGCAAAGCCGCCCGCACAAATAGAAAAAAAAAGAAAATTAAATCCGCGAGTGAAAAACTAAACACAACTAGGAAAAGAAATGCGAAAAATCGACTGATGAAAAAAAACACATACACACACACACGCCCTGTACTGCCCGAATTAAGTGTGTTCAATCCGACCATAATTGTTACTATTGCCGCGCCACGGTGTGTTGTTATTACGATCAATTTTTCCAATTTTCAATTGCTTTTTGTACGTGTGTGTGGGTGTGTGTAGTTGTGCGTGCGTGCGTGTCTTTCTTTTTTGCATTGCATTATTGCAACTTTGTTGTTTGGTGGTGCAAGAAAGTGGCGCCTCGCGGTAGGTGGTCGCCTTTGTGAGGGAAGAAATTTCTCCATCCAAACGCATGTGCATGTCCTCCCGCCTTCCCTCTTGGTGTATGTTTGCGTGTGTGTGTGTGGGGGTGGGTGTGGACGTTTGGTGGTTTTTTCTCCTCTTGTTCAATAATCGAACGACCGACAAACGGACAAAATAATCCGACGATCCAGTCGATCCACATTGGGGTGGTAAGTTTTCCACTCGACTTTCTCCCCCGTTCTGCCGGGGGTACGGTAGGTTTTTTTTGAGTTTTGTTTGCCACAGATATGAGGTGATTTCAGTTTTCATTTCCTTTGTTCCAAGAGGCACTTTTCCTCCCCGCTCTGCATCCGTTCTGCAACTTGGGTTGGTAGAAGCAATGGAGGTGAGAGGAAGGATCCGACGGGGCGGAGTTCCAACATCATCCATTTTCCACTTCGCCACTTTTGATCGTTTTTTTTTACCGGGAGGCATTGCAAATGGCACAGCGCGTTGCGATGGCACGCTGCAACAAATGTTTTAATCGTTACCTCCTTACAGGGCGACGAGGTCCTGATGGGAGGAACGGCGAGGAGCTTCTCATTGTAGTAGGTGTGTTTGTAATTTTGTGCAAAGTCTTGTACAACCGCAACCACAACGAGCGTGAACAAACAAATGAACAATAATCGTTGCTGGTTGCAGGGGGGGGATGACGCGAAAAGTGGATTTTCGTCGAGATTGGTCCATCTTGTTTTCATCACCGTTGTTCTCTGTTGCTTTGCACAAACCAACCCGGTCCGGCTAAGTACACTTCGAAGCAAGAAACATTAGATCGCTACTGCCACTCATATGCATTTCTTCAGATGTCTACGAGTTGCGGTAAACTCCGGTTGCATCAAGTGTTGATGCCTCGCTCTGGGTGGGCTGCAGTTCGAAACATGGGGGAAGGAGGGGGTGTTGGCACACGTAAAAAGCCCACCACAACCAGCCAGCACCGGCAGCTGGAAGTTTTCTTTAGCCCACCGTGCCGAAGCATCCACAATGACATTTTTGTCCATATTTTCTTTCCAATGTGCAGCAGATGCGCTTGGCATTGGGAAAATTAAAAGGAGCGAATGTCCCCCCTGCACAGCACAAACACAAATCTGGTGAATGGAAAAGTAGTAGCATCTGTGTACCGGCAAACACATGGAATTATCTCCCACCGATTTGTGAGGAAAAACCAGCTATTTGTCATCCTCAATCTGCTAAAACGGAGCTACCACAATAGACAGTAGCACTGAAGATGATGAAGTTGTTGAAGGAAATGCTCGGACTGGCGATGGCAAGTTTTCTTTTTTTTTATTTGCACCATACAGCCTCCATGGTGGCGTGATCTTCTGCGAAGAGAAGCTGTGCATTGTTGCATCAGCGCAACATAATTGCTTTTCGTTCTCCTATTTTCCTCCTTTTGGATCTCTCTTTCGCTCTCTCTCTCTCTGTCGTTCGCTCTCAGAGGATATGAGGATATTGTTTGAACAAAGTCCTTCGTTGCTTCAATCGCCTACCGAATGTCATTGAACCCAACACGAGAGTGGCACGATGGAAAATGCATTTTCCCCCCCAAGCCCACCCCGGAAAATTTGATTTTGTTTGTGCAGCGTTCGTGTCTGATTGCTTACGCGGGGAACCATGGAAAAGATGCACATGGACACGTGATTTTGTTTGTCAAACCTCCCGCGATGGAACGATGGAATAATCGCCATCATTCTTATCGCCGGACGTAGATAGCCCCCCCGCCACCCAAAACATACATTGGAGCTCTGCGTGTAGTTGTCGCAGGTCAGGAAAACCAGATGTGCGTACCGTCGATCAGATGTGGGGAGAGCGACGACGGTTCATGTTGCATTTCGGCCATATCTCTTCTCATAACGCCAGACTGTTTGTGAGGTTCCTCAGCTGCTGGGACGCGATTGTGCGCAAATGCGACGACGTCCCTGTTTTTTGTCCCGGATGGTGTTTGTTCGCTTTCGGACACCGGGATGGGATGGGTGATTAGCGCGACTCGCACGTATAGGTTCCTCTCCATCCGGGCATGTGTGTGTGTCTTTGAGTGTAGCACACTCTCCTACACCGGGGAGCGCCCCTTGGCCGATGAGATCATCCAGAGAATGTCTGGCCGGGTAGGAAATGTTCGGAAGTGGAATCACACCGGTTGGGGGGACCGGGAGGTGGGGGGCAAGAATTGCAAAAGATGCAAAAGTTATTGGGAAATCTAAATTCTCGACTCGGCTGCCGCGGAGTGGGTGGGGATTTGCTCATCTTCCCGGGTGTTGGTTTTATGTCCTGCCTGTTTTATTGCTTCTCATGTTTGTCGCGTTTGCCATTTACCGTCTTACACATTCGTGTGAGGTTTACGTGGGGAGATATATATATAAAGACATACACATTTATTGACGTGTATTGCTTTTGGGGAAGCTAGTCATCCTGCATAAAAATATTTGGGATTGGAAAGAATTTCCTCAATTTCATTTCATTCGTCGTATGAGTCGCAAAGAGAATTGTACTATGAATAAGCTTCTAATGGAGTTATTGGATAAAATAGTGTGTATTGATCATTGAATTTGAACTTACCTTTTTATGTTGGTTTAATGATCGACCCCATTTAATTTTATTTCTACATTATTGAGAATTTTCCAACCCACTTTTATCATCGTTCTATGATATCTTGGCAAGTGAAACATTTAATGAAAATTTAATAAAATCAAATATAACTGGCCATGATTAGTTTCTTTGATCGAACTGAAATTTTATGTTCAGACGACGAACAAATGTTTTCATTTCATGGTCTTTTCAATTGGAAACCATATCTTTTTAGTTTTGATCAACGCATAAGGCACATATCTCGTGATTTGAGCTGAAGAATGAATCAATCCAAATTTTTTTCATCCACAACGGTGATGCAGCGGAAGGTGTCGTGTTGAAGAACTGCTGATGCGTCTCTAGTCTCATATTCTGGTTGTTATGGCCACTTTAGACGAATTGATTGCGTTCAAAATAATGGTCCATTGTTTAAGAAATTGGAAGTAGTAAGTAAAACACGTGGTAACCTTTTGGTCCCAACGGTTTTTGCAAATAGCGTTCATTTAGCTCGCCACATTCCATGATTGTTTTTTACAAAAATAAAAAAAAAAACGAAATAGAAGGGTACAAATCTTATGAAAGTTACTTGATAGTCTTGAAGCATTCAATTAAATTTAAATATTGGTCTTTCCTATCGAACTTTTGTCAAATGTCAACAACTTATTTGTAGGCCTAAAGTGATTTTGAATCAAATTTAATTTAAAAAGAATAAACGTTGTAAACTTGCATGTGACCATGAAAGAAAAATCAATTCCAAAAAGGGGAAAACGCCAGTGTGCGCAAGCTGTGTACGCCTTTTAGTTTGCATAAATCATCACTCCGTGTGTTTGAGTCCAACCGAAATGGCGAAATGGTGATGGTGGCCAAAACAATGGACACGTCATGCTTGCGCCACGCCGTCCAGTGTGTGATGTCCAACGAACTCTAGTAGACTCTGGTCACTTGTTGCTTTTTTTTTATTTACTTTTTGTTTCCTTTTGCATTTGCGCTTCATGACAATAACAATAATAACGATGTGAACGCAATAATAATAAAAATACGCGTTGTATCGTTTCGCGGCATAGCACATCAACGAGCAGGCAGCAATGAGATCATTTTCGACCACCATTTCTTCTAGCGGTTTCCATCGCCACCAGCAGAGTTCGGTTTGAGTCGGTGGTGTTTGGATACGCGGTTTGCAAAATGCATTAATAACGGTCCAAATGGTGGGGTTTTTTTTCCGCGGGTAGTGAGGAACGAAAGGTCGATGGAATTTCGTGTTGCTGGAAACTGTAAACAGTCAGGAGTGTGTGTATGTGTATCTGTCGTCGATTTTCATCCTAATGACTGTACGACAAATTGTTAAGAGAGACACGTTAAGAGAAGGATTCTCGACTCAGTAGGGAAGCGTTACGAGGGCGCAGTGACATGGAAAAACTAAAACGTAGAGGCGGGATAAATTGGACGGCAAAAGATGCAACTTGAACATGTCCAATAATGGCAAACATTCAACTAAAAGGTTGACCATTGCGAATGCCGAAAAAACGAAAACATAGAAAAACACAGAGATTGAGCCGCGTTAGGAAAAGGAGAAAAATTCCATCAACAGAAAAATGGGAAAGGAACAGCAGGGAAAATCGTAGAAGAAACGAGAAAACTCGGGGAGAGCCAACTACAAAAAAAAAATGAAGAAAAGCCTGGAAAAGATGAAGTAACGAAAAATGATCAGAAAAGAAATCACAACAAGCAAAAGGTGAAGTGAAGCGGGAAAAGAATAAATAGAGAAACAAATCATCGCCAGGCCGACCGGCCACACACCATTCCAGTCCAACCTCAATCCACGCGATCGGCCACGATCATCTCGACTTTCCCGCAGCCGGTGCACGCCTCCCCCTTCCTTCCCCCTTTTCCCCTCCTCCGCCGCTAACCTTGACGGGGTTCCGTCGTCGCAGCGGTTCGCCAGCCCCCCGCGCCCGGTAGCAGCATCAAATTGATGCCACTCTACCGGCCGATCTGCGTTCATCCGTTCGGTTCGTTCAGGCGGCCAAGTTCCAATTATGATTCAAACGGTTTTGCTGACGTGATGGTGGTACGGTACAGTTGGACTCGGTATGATCGCGTGTGAGTGTGTGTGTTTGTGTGGGCAATGCTCCGAAACGAGCTCTACCGAGAAGAAGCCGTGCAGGGAAAGAGAGAGGCGGTTTGGTTGAAAGTTTTTCGGGCAGCATCGAGCAGAGAGATAGAGAGATGGATAAGGCTCCGGGGAAGAAGGTGTCGGTTGTCGGGCGGGCGCGGAAAATGGTATCGTGGAAAATGGGGCCTTCGCGCCGTGCCACCGATTCGGGCCAGCAGCTGCGGAGGAAAGCGGCAAGCTCTCTCGGGGCCGGGAAATTTTCGGGTGAAACTTTCTCCAGTGAGCTGTGGAGGATGAAATTTTTGCGCTTTTCCTTCAGTGGAGAAGCTTTTCCATCGGGGTGTTTGTTTTTTTCCCCTACTTCTTCGTGTGGCGTTTTGTTTTCCTTTGCTCTGGTTTTTTTTTCTTTTGTTTTTTGCTCGCGCCTCTCTCTCTGCTCTGGTGAAGCATGTCGGATAGCCTTTTTTCCATCTTCCCACCCTCCCCGCACCCTGCTCGGGGATTTCTCCAAGGTTCGCGGTCAGCCCGTTTTGTTTTCCGCATTTCCGCAGCCAGTGTGTGGGGCGCCGTCACCGCCGCCGCCGCCGCCTTTCTGTCTAAAGCCGCTCTCACTCATTAGTTGTGAACACGTCTTCTTTCTAAATTTATCTGCGGGACGAGCGGGCGGGGAAACCGCACATTCGGCCACCATTTCCGGCCAACGTGCCAGTGGCGCCCGGGTGTAGGGGATGGAACCGGCAGCACATCAGCACGCTTCCGGTTCACCGTCGATCCTCTGCCTTCTCCCGCGTGTATCTTCCGCGGTCGTCGCGGTCAAGGGCTCCCGGTTGCTGCTGAAGATCACTGCCATTTTGTGAAGGCCCCCTCTCCCCCTCCCCGATCCTCTCATAGTGTGCGTGTGCAATCGGCCGTTAGTTGCGCACCCGTGAATCACCGCTAGTTCGTTCTTCCGAAAATAGCATTCCCGGTGGCATGTCGCTGGCATTTCTTGCTTTCGGCACTTGGTGCACTTGTGTGTAAATTTGTTTTCTTGAAAGCAATCGGGTCGGGTAGGACTAATCGTTTGTGTTGGGAGAATTGCTTCTAACGACTCTATCAGTGCTTTAGGAAAGCTGCACTACAACAACTCCTATCCCAAACGACATCTTTTTTCTCAAACACTCAAACAACACTAATTATTTAGCATCATATGAAACCAAGTTGTTGATTATTTTCTTTTAAATGTTGTTAATAAAATTGTTTAATCCCGCTTGATCGTAGATCTATGATCTTATCTTCGACCATCTATCAAGATTTGGTTTGGGTCGAAACGAGTTGATTGACCAACTTTGGTTGTCCATGGGATAGAAATGAAGGTTTATGGAGCATTAACAACTCAAGCTAAAGATCTTCGACAGTCAACTAGCCTTTTTGTGAAGCAATCAGCTGGACGATCGGGGAGAAAGAAATTGCCATTGAAACTATTTACCAGCTCGTTTTACCCTCCAACGGGTACACCCGGTTCGTTGCGCCGAGTAATCGATTTTCTAAAAATGAAAATGAATGCTGATTTCTGTTGGGTTTTCGCTATTAATTTTTCCCCCTTTCGCATGCACCCAATCGGCCAGTGCCAGTGTTTGCCGGTCTAGTATGCCGGTGCGGTATTTGGTCCAGGAATAGATGTACTCCGGGCGGATGCTAATTTTGTACCTAGGGCGTCTGAAAAGGAAGACGAAAACTACACGCCACCGGACCGGTAAACTATAGGGTGATGACTGACTGCGTTGTCGGAATGCCACCACCTCAACAAACACACCAGCCGTGCGGCGTACGTGACGCAAAATCCGAGCATCGGAGCATCGGTTGGTGCATGTCCGTGTCCGTGCGTTCTATCTACAATATCTACAGACCTTATGCGGGGGGTTAGATGTATTTTTCCCCTCCGGCAGCGATGGCGAAACTTTCTTTTTTCGCCTTTCATATGTATGTTCGGCTCTTTTGCATACGGCAGGCCCTTTGATGATAGTGCGCACAAGAATGGACGTTATTTAAATATTCGACACATAGAAATAATTGCTGGCGTATAACGGGGCGAAAGAACTACCGTACGATAAAAGTGCCGGGAGAAAGTGGGTAGCAAAAGCAAAAAGTCATAGAAAAAAGATAGTGTGTATATAGTGAAACTCGAAATCAAACATTTGGTTGCCCGCGTTAGAACACTTTTCAGGGGGAGCGAGAATAAATTTAATAAATTGATATAACAACTTCGTCGTCATTCGCGTGCCTTTTATGTTTGTATTGAAAAATATATACAACCCCCTGTGACATGAATCATACCACGAAACAAAACAAACCCCGTTTGATAAGGCGATACTGAAATTTGAAAATAATTAAAGACGGTTATCGCACCCTTTGCGGTTTAGATACAAGGTCTTGCGATTAAATCGATTCGATCGTTATTCCGCCGTAGCGAAAGGAGAACGGACATATTTTCAAACAGTGCCGTCCCACCTCATGTGCAACGCTTTTGTTGGATTGTAATTTGTGAATCATGCTGGTTCAAGATAATCTCGGTGTCGTCAGTGGAGTGGAATGAATTTTCTCCGTCTACATTTTTCCCATCTGTCTGCGGAGAGGAGGCCGGCAAAGGTTTAAGTGACATCATGCGATGGTCTTTGCACAACCTTTGAGAGGATGTAGTCATCGGTCAGTAAAGTGATCCATAACACTTTTCGTGCCGCAAAACACTCTTCGAGAGCTAATTTTTGCTGTCACAGCTTTAAAAAGATTCCATTTGAGTTCATACAAAGTTATAATTCATTCGGTATGACTCAAACTCCTGTGTAAGGTTTTAAAATACATACAAAAGTGGGGGAAAAAAGGAATATACGGACACATAAAACTATGCATGCGAGAGGTAGCCGTCGTCACGCTAGGATAAGCAATAGTGTTTTGCGTGAGTTGACGGTATAAAATTAAGGACATGTTCCTAGAAATCCGTGGCCGCGTGTTTGAACACCCTAGGGAATGCTGGAGCGAACAGGTCGTTAACACTTGCAACCAGTGGCATGGCCTGTTTTTTTTCTTCTATTTGATACTCTATTCGATATGATCTCATTCGCGGACAATCCCATCTTATTAACCCAGCATTAACATGTTTTCTCCTAAAACGGTTGCTTGTCTTAAACTACATTCTGTCGGTTTAAGGATCACATAGACAAAAGAAAACGTCGACGATTTGTTTATTTTTAGGTCGATCGATTGGTCCAAAAGAATGACTTATGGCCTCTGGGATGATTGACAGGTTTGGAGAGGTGTGCCTTGTTTTATTTCATTGCAAACCCATTAGTGTCACTTTTGTGCAGTCGTCAAAAAAATGAAAAAAAGAAGCAGAACTAACACAACACAAGCTAAACATGTTAGAAACTCTTGCGCCTAAGCATGGCCAAGAGGTGGAATCATTGGGGTTGGTGCATGATGTCATGCAATGCAAATTTACCTAAGTTCGTCACTTCAGCCAAATGTACGATCTCAAGTTTTCTTCATTCCTACCTTCCTACGATGCCGATGACGGCCGAAATTTATTGTTTGCATAGCCTTTCTATTATAATTTTTAAGGTTACGAATATTTGCGATGATCGCAAGCTTCTGTTGTGAAAAGAAAATGACTGTCAGAAGAAGCCAACGTACTTCCCAAATGAGTTTATTTCTTTACTTTCACAGAGTATTATTCTGCCTTTAAACAGTGATGCATTGATTTATTTATTTATAAACAGTTTCGATCATTTCCAATAAGTATTAGTTTTACAAAAAGTTTTGTTGTAAAACACACAATTAATTTGTTTATTTTCTCTATTTCACAGATAACCTACAAAAAATCACAGATTTATTAATAGACTACGCCAAACCAAAAACCCAGGACAATATCTCAGTGATTATTTTGTTCCTGAAGGACCCGCAGACTATTATAAAGCAGACGCCTTGGATAGAGGAGTTAGAGGCTAAGGCAGGAATCCTAGAAAAGCGAAAAATGGATATTAACGGGGCTGAAAATAACGGCTTTTTGGCAGAGGTAAAGTACAAGCAACAAATGTATTTGCGAGCAGCATAATTTACATTTTCTTTTGTTATATTTAAATTCTTTCCGTAGAAAGATCCTATTTACCTGGAAGATCAGAAAGCGTTTGCCGACATACAGAACTTCATGTCCATGGACAGCGCACTGTTGCAATCAAAAAATGACTGTGACTCGCCTTGTGACGAACCGGTGCCGGAAAGGTTCCTTCCGGAAGGTGAATTTGGGCCAGAGACAGATGTTGATGGAATTCCCGTAGCTTTCGAATTACCTTCCAAAGATATAATTGCAGAAGTAGTGAATCCCGAAAAAATGAGGTTGGATTTGGATTTTTTAAATGGACTGAAGAATGCCAACAATGAGGTCGAGGAGGAGGCATCGAGTGTCAGTGCCGACCCTGTCGACTTGTCCGAAGAGCAGGCTGAACCCGAATCACCAAACGTCAATGGTACCGCGGGCGAGCAACTCCATTTCGATGCCCCCACCGAAACCGGTGATTTAATCGGCTCGGTTGAGCAGGAAGATGAGGTTCCGACCCTGAAGGCTGAACTTAATGAAAATGAGCTGGCCCCGTTGAAATCGATTGACGAACCGATCGTGAGCGATTTGCTGGATGCCGACTCGATAGTGGACAACAAACTGATCGATCAGCTCGACTCGTTCGGCATTTCGGATGCAATCCGGCGACAGCTGATCGAACAGACGGTTCCCGGCAGTGCGCTGAATCACGAACAAGACGAAGATGACGACGATGGTCAGCTGATGGAGGAGAAGCATTCGGAGTTCGAAGGTGATGGCGACGGCGTGGAGAAGGAAGACCTGCATCATGAAAAAGCCTTTGATAGTGATATCGCCAATGGTAAGTACCGATAAGTAGATTAAAAGATTATTATTCTGGTGCTAACCTGTTATTTGGATTGGTTTGAAACCTTGTTGGGATAAGATATCGTATAACACGAACATAATTTATTATGATGGGCGTTTTATACCACAATTATCACTTCGGATTCATTCTAATCAAATGAATCTCCAACAGTAATTGCCAATCATTTATGATCAACATCTTTAGTTGTTTGTGCCGTTTAAAAATTAAAAAAAAAAAAAGAATTGTTATAATAAGTTAATGAGTTCATCGAATTCCCTATTTTTAGTTTTTTTTATAATAATTTTTGTTGTGGTAAAAACGCGTTTAGTTATAAAGTCATCAGAGACACGCAGTTCTACTGTCGGACGTCGGTTATTGGGGGCCGGATTATCCGTGGGTTTAACACAGTTTCAGTTCCAACGACTTCGAAAATGATAAAAAATGTTCTTAGAGCAACTACGAGCCCAATTAAGCTTGTTTAACTTTTTATACGATTTTCCGTGGTATTCGATTATCCAGAGACCGACCAGTCTCGAGCACCCCAGATAATCGACGTTCTTCTGTACTGTATTTTTCTCAAGCCTTGTGGATCCAAACGTTCTGAGTCGATGACGTTTAACGATGACAGGCGGGCATTACGGCAGAAAGGCGAGATATTTGCATGACGTGAGCGAGATGCAAGACGTCCGTAACGCATCGTCAACTCTTTCGCTCATGCAGCGTTGCTCGATGAGTCACAGTTTCGTACGCTAAGTTTGTCTGGCGTGTTGTGAATGTTTTAACGTTTCGTTGTCGATTGTTTTATCTCACTACCGCAAAGTAAACGTTTTGGTGTTATGTGCAGTTTGTAATCTCTTGTCCTACTGTGCCTTTATCAAATAGCAAGTGCAGAAAAGTTCAGATACCGGACAGGAGAGAGAAATCGTAATGTCTTGCCGTCATTTTGTTCGCATTGCATCGTTAAAGTTCACGCTATTCTATGTCTCTCTTTCACTTTCTATCTCCCTCTCTCGCGCTGTCGCTCCCGCAGTGTCAGATCAGCACGTCAAACAGGATGATGATGCCGGTTGCTGCGAAGAATCCGAAGAAGACGAATGGGACTACGTGAAGGTGAATAAGCAGCAGCAGCAGCAGCAGCAACAGGAACAGCATCAACTAGAGCAGCCACAATCTGAAGAAAAGCCGCAGGAGAGCACATCGCGTGAAGAAACAGTAGAACACGGTAATAGCAACGCCTTCATCGCGGAAGAAGATCTACCGGTGGAAAGGCAAATCGAGCAAGACGAAACGCACGAAATAGAACAACACCACTACGGTGATCCGGCGGACGAGCAAGAAGAGCAGGAGCAACAGGAAGAGAAGCCTGTGGTGGAGGAGCTGTATCAAGAACAAGAACGCGAGGGCGAACAATTCGACGCAACAGCAGTAGAGCCGAATACCAGTGAAACGCCCGTGGATATTCTTGGCGACAACACGGAATCGACCGTGTCGGACAGCACGAAAGAAGTTGATGATGTCATCATCGATGGTGGTGAAGCTAAGGAAGTTGTCAATTTGCTAAACGACGATTTGAACGAGGTACGCCGGAATGACTTCTAGTTGTTGCTTTCTTTGGGTGTTTGAAGTGAAAGTGTGAAATTTTTATGTTGCCTTGTGATTTTGGTCGTGAGTGTGTGTGTGCGCGTGTTTGTATGATCGTTAAATAGTTTTTTTTTATTGTGTGCTCTCTGTGGGTCTGTTGCATTCCACTATTTAATGCTTTACTTTGTTCTACTTTTTAATTCAGGACGTTCCCCAGCCAACTGCGATCGAACCGCTGTGTGATACAAGCGTAATAACTGAAGAAGATTCTAGTGCCGCTCCTCCCGTTCCAAGCGATAGTGTGAATATGGAAGCTAGCATGTACGGTGGATCGGTTGCTGAGCAACCAGTGTCTCCCGACACACCGGTGTCTCCTGTCGAAGCGTTCCAGGCGCAACAGCAGCAGGATTTCAGTGCAGACAAGGATATGTTTGGCTCCCGCCTGGACGACACCCTTAGCCCGACCGGTACCGAGGAACTGCGCGAAAAGCATCTCTACGAAGCAGAAGAGAAAACGATGTTCCAAGCCGATGCGGCAGGCGGCGACTTGATGCAACAGGGTGCGGCGGGCGACTTGGGCTGGCAGTTGAACCCGGAGGCGAAGGAATTTGTGCCAGTCGTTTCGCCCACCAGCGAAGAACCGCCCAACGTGTTTGCACCGACGCGTATGCTGGAGCACGAAAGCTTCAAACTGCGTGAAGATGCAATCGTAGCACAAAGCCCACGCAAGGGGACCGCGCCCTCGATGGAGGATCTTGATTTGCCAGCGGAGCGCGAATTCCAGACGGAAATGGATAAAAGACCACACGAATTCGAGACAACCGTGGGTGGTGGTGGTGGTGATCAGCCGTCCCCGTTGTCACCAAATCCCTTCAACCAGCTGGACGATCAAACAATGCTGCCTGGAAATGGGTTCGATTTGATCAATGGTGGAGAAGTGCTACAACCGGAAGAAGTTGATTTGCTTTCGACTGTAAAGTCTGATCCAGACCCATTTGGCGTATCGGATAACGCTCCGTCAGAGGAGCTCGAACTTTTGAACAAGGTGCAGGATCTACCGCTCGGCGATGATGAGGAACAACAGGAGGCACTGATCACTCCGCAACAAGCTGAGCCGGTTCAGGCAGCGTTGTTTGGACAGGAAGAGCAGAGCCCCGATCTAATGGAACCGGAAGCCTACAGCGCTAAGGAGGAACAGTATGTCGAGCAGAAAGAAACGGTGGACGAATATGAGTTCCTTGAAAAACCGTCAGATTTGGCTGATCCTTACAACGGAGAGTTGGAAAATATGGACAAAGCCGCTGGCGATTCGGTGGCGGCCCATGCGTATCCTGCACAGACGGCTGCCTTCGATATGTTCGGTTTGAGCCAACCGACACCAACCACAGAAGAAACGGTACCGATGGAAACTGATGAGGAACCGAAGCAAGTTCAGCAGGAAACTCTCCTGGAAGCGTCAGTTTACGATCCGGAACCGTTAGTTCTTACCACTCAGGAAGCCTCCCAGGTGCCTTCTGATCCGGAACCATCTCCCGAGGTTGTTTCAGAGACCGTACCGGCCAGTGTCGCAAGCGAACTGGTTGCTGAACCACACAAGGAGCAGCAAACGATCGAACCAGAACAGCCAGTCCCCGAGGAACAGCCCAAGGAAAGTGAGAAATTAACCGAAGATAACAAAGCAGTCGTCGAATCGGCTGCTGCCGGAGTTGCCGTAGCAACTGCTGCGGTTGCCGCGGCTGCAGTCGCTGCTACTGCGACCGCAGTCAGCAAGACCGCTGCCAAACCAAAGGCATCATCGGCGGCGGTAACCGCCAAGAAAGCGGGACCAACTACGGCCACCGCCACTAAATCGTCCAAGGACGTTGCTGCTAAGAGTGCTCCGGCAGCATCTCGTGTCGGAGGCGGTGCAGCGGCCCCGGCCGCTAGTCGAAAACCAACTGTACCTGCCGCTAAGAAGGTTCCCAGCACCACTACCACCACAGCGAAACCTCCCACAGGCGCAACGACCAACGGAGTGAAGGAAGCACGTCCAGCGAGCACCACTACCAAGGCACCGCTGGCTGCAAAGAAACCGGCCACAGAAGCCGCAAAGACTGCAACCACCAAGACTACGACTGCCGCCTCATCCGTGGCGGCTGCCAGAACGAAGGCCGCTGCTACTGGACCGTCGAGCACAACGAAGCCGGCCAGTGCAAGTTCAACTACCAGGTAAGGGAATTAGAAATTTCTGTGGTTTTACTTGCTCCACCGTCACGTGGATACATTCTTTCTTCTCTCGGGCGTTACAGAACTGCCGCTCCCAAACCGGCTGCTACTGGCACAACCACCGCTGCTAAACCGAGCTCCCGTGCATCGACCACCGGGACAACGACGCGTACCGTCACCTCGCGGCCCTCGAGCGCCATCTCGACCTCATCAGTTCCTTCAAAGCCGGCCAGCGCCACCACTACCACTGCAGCCAAGCGAACCGTTGCAACAAAGGTGCGTAAAGATTTGTTAGTGAAATGAATCTTTGATAACGTTGAGATTCCTACCGAGTGGGGTGTTTCTTTTTAATAACTTTTCTTCCAAAACGTTCGAAAGATGTTGGGTATTTTGAAATTTAAAATCATCACGGGAAAACAATATTATCTTTCGTTTGGAAATCTAACGAGGAAAGGAATTTATTAGAGTTGTGTAAATCGGATTCAGATTCATGAATCTGAATGAATCTCTGCCTTATAAGGGATTCATGAATCTTTCGCCGCGAGATTCATGAATCCCAAAGACACACCAAATGATGTAAAGTCACCAACCAAAAGTCGGTTGAGGGACCACCTTGTTTTTTTTTTTTTTTTTGGTCTCATTGTCCACGCCTATGACAGAATCGGGGAGATTTATGACAGAACCATGAAAGATTCATGAAGATTCATTAAGGTTTCGAAAAATTCATTAAGCTTTGAATATTCGAATCCGCAAAGATTCATGAATCCATCTGAATGAATCTTAGGTAAAAGATTCATATGAATGAATCTCGCCAAAAGATTCATTAAGCACAACACTAGAATTTATCCTATTTTCAACTTTGTTTAGCATGTTCTGTAGCAAAAATAAGACCATCAACGGACGTGTTTGCACCCCTTTTACAAACGAAGAAGGGCGTTAAAGATGAGGTAGAACAAAGCAACGAATCAGTTCAGCTGGTAGCAAGTTAGCAAGTTAACATTTCCCAATAATCTCAGTCATTTCGAAACTAACCATATTTTACAAAGAAAAAAATGGAGCATTTCAAAATCTATGCTTAGCAAGAATAATAGCATCACACACAATTCAGCAGTGTACTTGGATGCTGTTATGCACTTGATTTTTAACGGTCCAACTTACAGCCTGGAATACCAAACGGATTTAGTAGATAATTCGTAGCCTACTACTATCTTAGAAAGCTACAAATTGTCTTTTGAACCTGTTTGGTGTCCCAAGCTGTAAGTCCGGTTGATCATCGTTTGATGATTCAGGCATGCGGCTATATTTGGCTGTGGTTAAGTAAAGCGCTGTAATATAAGAAACAATATTTTTAAAGAAAGCTAAAATTTGATTAAGAAGCATAATTATGACCTGTTGAACTGTTTGAATTTATTTTGCTAACATTTTCGATCGCTTTAGAAAAGTTAAAGTCAAGAAGTTTTTTAAAGTGAATATTACAACATATTTATCTAATAAATCGATACAAGATAGGATGTTTTTTGTTTCGTGGAATGTTAAAGTTTAATGGTATTCTAATTCTGCTATTACTTTCGCATCGCAGATTACCAACGGTACCACAACGACGGATGGGGTGACGAAAACAACGAAAATGAGTTCCACCACCACTAGCAGCACCGCGTCACGAACTGGAGTTACCAGAACCACCGGAACCGGCACGGCGGCATCAAAGCCTGCGAGCACACTCGCCGCTAAGAAACCGCTGGACACCAAACCGGCTGCCGCAACCAAGACGGCTACCAGTGGCAACAAACCGTCGACCACGACGCGCACCTCGCTAGCGCCGAAAACGACGGCCACCTCGCCGGCTGTCCGGAAGGTGCAGCAGAACGGTGTCGCCAAGAAGCCGACCGCTACCTCGCCAAACCCTGGTGCGAAGAAGGTTGCTGTATCTGCGAAGAAACCGGAGGAAGAACTGGCTAAAACAAACACGAGCACGACACCGACCCCGACCACGACCATCGAAACCAACGGTAGCGCCCATGAAAACGAACAGGCGATGGTGGAACCACCATCGCCCCAACCTGCTGCTGACCAATTGCTCGTGCCTATTCCGCAAGCAATGTGATGTCACTAAAAGCCTACCGGTCTCATTTATTTTTTTGTTGTTGAACGAAAAACACAGCATATTCCTACTGTTTGCAAACCGTTTCGCGTGTGGCAGATCGAGGCAACAATGGCAACACCTCCACCACCTCTGGCCAAGCACATAACGGAATCGCCAACCGAAACAAAACATTGACTACTCGAACTCTCATCTAAAACAAGGGCATACACATATTCGTCTAAGTCTAGGTCACAAGCATATATCATAGCATTGAAAAGGAAAAACTACATACATTCAACGGCACAGGGATGGAAGAAAACATTAATTATATTAAATAATCTTTTCATAGTAGCACACCACCAGTTTTCCGGTGAAAGCAAAACAAAAGAACAAGTCATTCATATTTCGGGCACATACACATTTTTAAGTGATCATATACCTTGATTATGGCAGAGGGGATGATCAACAGGCGAAAGGCACAACAGAGAACTGGCAAAGGAAGAAGAAATGAAGATTGTCTACGAACAAAGTCGAACGACGAAGGAGCGGGCAGGGGCTACGCGCGGGAAGAAAGTCCATTAGAAACGCCTTCGTTAATATTTAGCCTATACTTATAGCGATAGAAATGTATCTTTTTTATGCCAAGCATGATTATTAGTAATTATTATTATTTTTCGGATATGTAATGCGATTTGAATCTGAATCGTTTCCGCCACGTTTGCGTTTTTGGAAAAAAAATAGGAAAACACAACGGAACAGGACAACTCAGCTCGGCGCAAACACAGGAGGACGCGTCCGAAGGCTTTTTGAATGATTTTGCTGATTTAGTTTGGCTATGTTGTTGGTCGGGCGAACACGAAGGAATGTGGTTGGAGCGAAAATATTGGAGCGTTCGGTTGGTGTGGCGTGATACCAAAAAGAAATCAAAGTAAAAAGTTGGCAAGGAAGCAAACGCCTAAACAATAGCAAACAAATGGGAAGACTGTTAGCAAGAATCCGCGACGTCGAGGGACAAACATAAATTATGGTTGGCAAAGTAGAATCGAAGCAAGCTAAAGTGGGCTTTTAAACCCTCCTCCCATCTAGACAACGAAAACAGACCATTTTCTTCCTCGTAGGGGCGGCAACCGTGTTTCTTCCGCTCTCGCAATCCTGTATGGCCTTGTGTATTGGTTAATGTATTTTTGAGTTTCTTTTTGTATCCCTGTTTTCCGTTTGTTTCCTCATACAGTTTAGTTGGTTCCGATTGCGTCTTACACGCTATGTTCGGCGTTTGTCGACTGCAAACTCTCAGAGTTGTCTTTCTCCTTCCATATCTCTCACCCTCTCTCTCTCTTTCTCTCTCTATGAGCTTAGCCAATGATTGGTTAGCATAATTGATATGGCAAGATAAAAACGACAAGAAAATAGGTAAAAAAAAAAGAAAATAACCCAACCCTAGCCGCGCTACCATTCGAAATAACCGAATATTTTAACCCCGCAAAATCCCATAGTAGTAGATGTTAATAAATAATCATCAGTATAGTAAAGTAGCAAACTCTAAAAGGGTAAACTTTTGAATCCATGCAATCCGGAATTCTGCCGCCACTGGTGAAAACCTTGATCACCCCAACATTTAATCACATTTCGGAAGGTCGACTGACCCCGCCCTGTTGGCAACAGTGGACTGCTTACTGCACGCGCATAAATGCCGAGAGAGATACAGAGGGACGAACGGACGCACAGAGAGAAACGGAACTGGAAACGGGAACGGACAGTCGAAAGAGATAGGAACGCAAATGGGAATAGGCCTGTTTACGCATCGGCATGCGAATCACTATTGGCCTTCGCAAACGTACGTGAACTCTGGATATGGTACTACTTGGAAACGGTGGAATATAGCGTTTAAGAATATGAAGAGCCGCGTAACCGCGCACCCCTAGCATTACGGCAAAAGAACGATGATGGAAAATCCGGGAGCAAGCAAACAACAGATAATTAAAGGACATCCAACAACGACCGCGACCACGCACCGAACAACGACGCTGGCGCGATGACGAGGCGCGATCCTTGATCGAATCAGTAACCATCGGCGAGGGGGCACAAGGGGAGAGGATCTTCGCTCCGCTCGACACCGCAGCTAGGGAGGGAGTGGAGAGTGGAAGATACGCCTTGCTGTCGTCGGTAATACAATATTTCATAATATTTTATATATTTATAACACAATTTGTATCTGTTTAACCGATTGCGCAACTAAAAGCAAAATAAAAATGATATAAAATGAAAAGCGTCAGGCTGTTTTTTTGTATTAAAATACGGATTTATACTATTATGCACTAAATCCAAACGAATAAAAAACTTAACCAAACTACAAAAAGAGTTATAAAAGTGCTGTGCATAGTTGGGTTCATACAGTTGGTTCGGCAGCTACAGAACTGCCTGCCGTCATCGTTTTATCCATATGTTGGTGTGAAAAGAAAAACTTTATCGTAGGGAAAAACCAACATCAATTCAAACTATTTTCTTCTCCGCCATTGTTGTGACAGTTGGTTTAAAAATTGTTTACAAACGTACTTGCATACTTCGGGGAGATCTTCGCAAAAATCTTCGCGAAATAGGTAATTGGAAATTCTAGATCATAGTGTCCATGGTCTCGCGCATAGAAACTTATCTTCTGTGTGAAGTCATGGGATATGGATCCTTTTGGTCACCATGATTTGTGAAAATACGTGTGTTGATGTGCCTCATGCACAGCCTTCTTCCAGAACATATTCCAAACGCCTCAATTCCTTGCTCATTTGTTGAAACATACCAAATTTGCAGTTTTACCCAACTGTCTACTATTGTCCCACAGTTTTTGGCTCGTTACATGATATGCTGCGACCTATTTTCCATTGATCTTGGGAAAAACTAAAGAAAACTTTATTAGAACATTTTATTTATGAGCATTTGAAAAACTAAATCTGTCTATTATTGTCATCACTTTTAATCTTTCGACGAAATGTATGTGAATTGGAAATGAAAGTTACGCACGTTTATGTTCCACTAAAGTCGCTATATTAATCATCTTTTAGTTGCTTCCTATTCAAAGGTTCCTTTGATTTCACTCCATCACCTGATCAAATATTTATGATTCGCCAAATAATCATAAATTTCCAGGTAATCTTTCGTGAATTATGTATCCCCCAATTCAAACATTCTGGATTCAACCTGAAAAAACTTTGAATTTTCGAATTGAAACAATTTAGCAACAGTAAAAAGTACGACATAATCTCAAAACAAAAAATCACGAAATTATACACATCGTAAAGAGTATTAAAAGTTTGAAAGATTTTTTGTCAAATCAAGTTGGATTCAATTTTTTTATCTTTCATAAAATGATGGAAATTGGCAAAAGAACAAAATATGAATATAAAAACTCAAGAAAAATTACCGCCCCGTGTCATCGAGCACGCGCTGAATCAAACACCGAAGCGCCGTTATGCGTTTGTTCATTCTAGGTTTTTATTCACAATCACTTTTTTTAGTAGTGTAAGCCGGCTAATCTATCAGTAATGCTGAATAAACTATCATGAAACGACGATCAACTATATCTACAACGCTCTTTTGTGAGTTGTTTGTTGTTTGCTGCTTGCGGCTGTCAGTGGTTCCTTGTACAGAATTGAGTTTTGTTGTTAATTGTTTTATTTATCAGTTTGTTTTTGTTTGTCTTCCATCTGATTCGTAGCTATTGGTTTTTTGCTGTTGGTGTAGGTTGTTATCATCACTGTTTTCCACTAAAATCCCCTGCGAATTGCTGATACCGGTTTACTGCCTCTTGCCGGCTTTTTCCCCTTTTTGCGAGAGTGCACGAAAAGCTGCCCGGCTGCCGGGAACCGTGCCGTGTGTAGCAGGTTAACATTTTAGCTTAGGTTTTTTGTTTTCGTTTCGTCTAAAGAGAGAGAGAGAGCCGCTTATCACTGCAAACAGAACGCTGCATTTTTTGTTTGTTTGTTTGTTTCTACTTGGAAAGAAAGTATTACTCACTTGCCACTACTACACACGCGCGTCCCCCGTCCCCGCCTACTGCGTCACCGAGCGGGTACTGAATATTTGGGGGAAAAATTCGAATAAGACGCGACACATAAATGAAGAACGCAACAACTAAATATATCGCCCCAGCCCCGAATATCGTGTCCCTTCCGGTTTGGTTCAGGTATCTACTAATTTCTGTGTGTATGTGTATGCTTTTTTCTTCTTCCTAGTTGTTCTTCTCCCTCCTAAGGATGAGCTACTGTTTTACGATGCCGTGGCTTGCTTTGCCCCGAGAAAAAAGAACAAAAACCAATAGGGCGACTTTTCCGTTCCGATTTCTTTCTGCCACTCAATAGTACATTCTATACACTTCGCCGGTCTTCACCGGCCCATGATTCTCGCTTTGTCCATTTGCTTCTGGTTTGCCACTCTTTACTTTTACATTTCGAAATTGTTTGTATTTTTTCATTTCCTTTTTTTATTAGTTTGCTTTTTCATTAGTTTGTTTGTTTGTTTGTTTGTTTGTTTGTTCTTTTTTGTTATGTTTTGATTTTCTATAATTCGTTTGTGCCTACCGTTCTCTCCGTTGACGCAGCTAAACTCGTTCACTGTTACACACTACCCGTTTTGCCACCGGTTTTTTTTTATATTTGTGGTTTTCTGTATTTTTTTTCCTCCTCTTTTATTCCCCCAATTGACCCTCCCCCCATTCCCGTTGAATCGGGCCACAAATACCATTTCCCACCCCCAACCCCCACAGGGGGTCGTGTGGGCCCACTCCGCAAGGTCCACCGGTCGTTTTACGGGTTTTGGGAGGGGCACCGCACACCGTACCACCCTGCCGCGGGCCGAACGGGGGCTGGGTTCGGTATTGGCACCGCTAATTGCATTCCTAAAGTGTATTGTTACCTGTTGTCCCTTGCCCGTCCTGTCTCGCTGCATGTGTGTGTGTTTTATGTTAGTATGTGTGTGTGTGTGTGTGTTTGTGTATGTGCGAGCTGCGTATGCTCGGAAGTGAAATGTTAACGTCTACTACTTATGAATACGTTATTCCTGCGCCTAAGGCCTCCTGACTGTCTCTCCATTTCTTCACCGATTGCGTCACTTCTTCACGCTTCCTAAGATAAATAAAGACTCTCTTTCTAACTTTCTCTCTCTCTGTCTCTTCTCCTGGTATTGTTCTAACGTTCCAATGTGGTCGTAGGCGCACGCGGCCACCCCTAAGTGTGCGCCGGGTAGAGCACGTGATTCCTTATAGAAAGCTTACCATACCTTTGCCACATTTCAAGTTCCACCACCACGCACACTCAGTTGCGCACCGTGGCTACCAAGCACAACCTCCCTGCCTTGTACACCTGTCGCCTAGGCCACACGCCACCGTCCTTACGCTTTACAGTTTTTCCTTCCTTCCTATTTTCGTTCCCTTTTAAGCAAACCCTACTACGTAGAAGAATGTTCACAAGTTTGTGCTTATCCTGAGTTGCTACCGCAGAGTGCTGGAAATTAAGGTTTGCTGCTTTTCATGTTTGTCAGTTTTTTTTTTGTTTTTCTAATAATATGCTTGATTTGCTCCATGTTAATTTTTCTACTAGCGGTTGCTTCGCCCTCGTAGCGTTACCGGAAACGAAGAAACACAACTCAAAGAGAGGGATGGAAAGAAGGATTGTTGCGTTGTCCTACGGTTTTTCTTTTTACTTATATATTAATATATCGTTATTCATGTGTGTTTGTATTTTGTATATGTATGTATATGTATATATCTATATATATATACTCAGATCAGATTCCACCTAAAAGCTTTTTCTCGAAAACGAAAACTTAACACAAACGAGATTTTGCTACAAAAAGTCAGAGGGTGGAAAATATTTTCCTCCCTCTCTATCGTCTGATCGTTTGATTGTGTGTTTGAGTGTCAGTGTTTTTGATTGTTGTTGTTTGAATGTATATATTGGCGTGTGTGTATGTACGTGTGTGTGTGTGTGTGTGTGCGTGTATCGGTGTGCTGTGGCGGTCCTTGTAGACTTCGCTCGACTAACTTATTGACTAACAAGAACAAAAACAAAACAGGAGTAGATGCCATTATTTCATTGCTTAACTTGATCCACACCGGCTGCCCCGTCCTCCTCTTCACCGGCCGTGTTTGTGTGTGTGTGTGTGTTTATGTGTTGTGTCCTCATGGTCACCGCGGATGATCACCGTCATCATCGGCGCGATCATGAGTCCGGCACGCCACAAGGCCACAGCGTTGCCACAGCGGGTCGACCACCTTGGTAGGGCTTTGGGCATTAGCATGCGCTTGCGCGAGCGGCGGTTCAACCCTCGAACAGGGCTCGGAATTCGCCACTCTTCGGCCGGGGTAAGCTCATCTTCAAGCTTTGATTGAGCTCATTCAAACTGGATTGCGAAGCTCCTTTCCTCATGCTACCGTTACCGTCACTGTGTGGAAGAGGAAATAATAGAGGATAGCACGTTTAATTACGAAGGTTCAACATGCATAAAACCGAAAAGTGGAACTAAAATAAATAGCTAACTATCTTTTTCGTTAAATGTACAGCGAATTTGCGTCAACTAGAAACGTAAAATAATGTCTTTTTGTAATGCTCAACAAATTTCAAAAAAGTTTACATTACTCAGAACAGTTGCAATGATTCGGGAATAAAAATTTGATTTATACCAATTTCGTAGATAGACAAGAGTTAAGCATAACTTGTAAAAATTTACTAAGTAATAATCGTTAAAATAAGTGTGTGATTGTTTTGGTTTGCACGCGTTTTCATTGGAAAGTTTAAATTTAAATTATTTGTTTCGTTTAATCAGTACATTGGGAAAGTTTTATAACTAGATACTGTACGCCAGTCCTCAAATGGCTCACGCGAATTGACAGATCAATAGGAGGACGATGTAAAAATATTGAATCTCCCGGGCGAAATTGAAATATTGATGACTCCAAACTGTCCGGATCACGAATTGGAAGTATATAAAATTGTAAAATAAAAAAATACATACCAATGGCAAATCATAATGGAGAGTGTACTAAATAATCAACCGAACAATCGTCCATTCGTCGCAACTGTTTCGTTGGAGTGAAGCACCAGGCGTCTCCATCGTGTCTTGTATCGAGAATGAATTATTTTACACTAGTTTTTATTTCACCAGTATTTTCCAAAATTTTCATACTTC